>NC_136750.1:2550000-3220000 GCF_936440315.1 Barbus barbus
CATTGATCATAAATTTTGTACGGGAACAGGAAGACTTGTCACTTTCTATTTAGACCCATGAGGAGGAGAGGAGACGAGAGGAGAGGGCGGGGGAGGACAGGAACGAAGGTTGAGCTGGTAAAAAGAGGGGACGTTGGGGGTGGATGTCAGGGGAGGTTTGCAAGGAAGAGATGTGCGGCTCAAAGAAAAAAAAAGAAGAAACAGCCTTTGGAATTCATAAGATGTTGACTCTGGAAAAAGCTTTGAAGCTTTGAGGGGCCTTTATTTTGCAGCTCTCTGGTTCTTCGTTTTTTTTTTTTAACTTGGGGAAGTTTGAGGATGCCCGGTGTGGATGTCGTCACACCTCCTGTCACTGGCACTGGACACTCAATGTAACAGGAACTAATAACACAGTTCTTGGAAGCCTTTCACATGGGTGGACACACATCGAGGGGAAGCACGGCACACAGAAAGCATGAGGAAGGGTTTGCAGGCTTTCTGAAAACCTTTCTTGCTGAATGTCATTGAACACTGACTGTTTGTCTACCTGTTGAAATATAGTATATATAGTATTTACTATAAACATATGCTTGTAATACACATGTAATACGTATACCTACTGTCTCACTGCAGGTCCATTTCCAAAGGTGTTTCAAACCTACTTTTTAATTTCCTTCATAAATTAACTCCTTGTCCGCCACTGACCGAATTTTCCAGGTTTCTGTGTTTTCAATGTTATACAGTAGGTGGCGCTATTACACATATTCTAAAAGAGTACTGAATCTCTAAAGCAAAACACAGGTGAAGAAGAGGCAGAAATGCATCTCAAATGTAGCAGATGCATATGTAAAGTAACACACTTTTCAATAATTGTCATCTTATAACTCTAAAAGTTACTAAATGAAATGTCGCCTCAGGAAGTGGTTTAGGACTGTGAAGCTTTGGGGGTGGAAGAGATCTACTTCATCTACAGTATGTTTTGATCATCATTCTGAATCCAGCTCGGATGCAGTCTATGACAAAAAATAAATAAATAATAAAATAAATTTAAAAAATCTTATTTATGACCTTGTGTGTGAACTATTACTATTACTATCAGAATTACTACTATTATATATCAGATTTTATATAAATACTTTGGGCTGTCAAGTTTAGTTAGTAACTGTTCAATAAAAAAAAAAACATTAACTGTCACCACAATTAATTATGCCATCTTGACCTGAAATAAGGACTTCTCTCACCATCAGAGCAGTTCACCTTTGAAGTAACAACTCAAGTCAGCTCAATTTTCAGCAAATATTAATATGCAGTGAATTAAAAAAATATATTGATAAAACTTTATATTATTAAATTATTATAACATTAACAGATTTTATGACAAACACTAAACATTTGTAATGCTAGCCAGTGTTGCATAAGCAGCATTGTTGCCAGTTGATTTATTTTTTAAATACATCTTATGGGAATTATTTTTCTTTTCTTTTCCTTTCCTTTCCTTTCCTTTCCTTTCCTTTCCTTTCCTTTCCTTTCCTTTCCTTTCCTTTCCTTTCCTTTCCTTTCCTTTCCTTTCCTTTCCTTTCCTTTCCTTTCGAAAACAATAACATTTAGCTTGCAATGACAGCCCAGAGCTTTCTGGTGTTTTAGCACAACACAAACAGCAAATATTGAAGGAAAGACACTGGGAGCAGGAGACCTGCACAGTATTGATGCCTTTGGGCAAAACACTTGTGTTTTGAATGGGTCTGGAAGGAGGAGAGAAGAATCCAATAAAGTAAACATGGCAGCTGCAAGTGCTGTGAACTTCGAGTGATTTCACAGCACCAGAAATCTGACAGTGGTGGCACCATTGAGTGACTGTTGATAACATAGCAGCGCGCTTTGAGCGAGCAACAAAACTAGCAAATGCTAGCTCAGAATACTAATTTAGAGCACGGTCCACAGAACAGAACACAGCAGTGATCTCCGTATTTCAGCACACGCACACACAGACACACGGTTTTCTTCTACTGTATCCTCCTTACCCTGTCTGTCACTGATTGAGGCTTGTGTAGTTGTTTTCGGCCCTTGCAAAACACGGATGCTTGCATCAAGACACACACACACACACAAGTACTTGAAAGTCGACTCATGTCCGTAACAGAGTTTTACCCCCTGAGGTGATTTGAATCTATTGACGCACTAAGCGCTAATGAAAAAAAAAAAAAAAACAGGGGAAGAGAGCAAGAGGATTGAGTCAAAGAGGGAAAGAAAGAGAGGAGCATAGACAAAAAAGAGAAAAAAAATGTGAGCAGAAGGTCTCATTCTAGTTTCTTCAGCTGTGACTCCTGATGCCAGCGCCTTTGAGACACGACGCAAGCCTGGAGCTACTTTTGATAAAGTAAGATAGCCATCAAATGACTGCCAGTGGCTGGGAGGGAACTGGAAGGGGAGCAACAAGCTGGTGTGGGGCATTGTCGAGCAAATCCTCTTCTCGCCATCCGCCATCCCTGCCTTTTCCATTCCATCCAACCTTTGGGATACTGGAACAAAGGGATGGCAGCACTGATACCAAAGGTCACTCCCTTGCAGTGCCAGTTCAGCAATTTGGCATGGGTTTGCTTATCCATTCTAAATCGGCAACAGACCCTGCATGGCAACAGAAACAGAGGGCAGCCATTTCCATAGTCCCAGCTGCACTTCTGAGCTGGTGCGAAGTGTATCAGTCTTGCCTGGCTGGGTGTATGACATCAAAAGACCAAGGTCAGGATGTTGCCTTCCCTCCTTTTCACCAATGCACAACACCCATCATCCGTTTTGAGTCCTTAAAAGTATCAACGACATGCTTTTTTCTTCTACATTCTGATTTATTCAAAAAAGCATTCAAAAATACCAAAAGTTGAGGGATGCAACCAATTTGTAGGATCTAAAACAAGGTGCAGATCCTCATGACTGTGTTCAAGGTCAATACATCTTTAAGGACATGACACAACAAGACAAAATCAAAGAACAGGTGCGGAAAAAACACACTGTGTTGTCGCCTTGTGTCCCTACATCTTGGCCAACAAATTGAGCTTGAACACACGGGCAAGACTACAACCAACATCCAACTAGAATGTATGCTCTTTGCTTGTGTGAGATGAAATACCAGCAGGTGGCAGCAGTCCAGGGGTTCTCAAAGCAAGTGCTACTTTGTTTACGGTTTGTATATCTGCAGTCCTAGTTTCGATTTCTCTTTTTGAATGACAAGTGTGGATTACTGCAGGGGTTCTCAGTTCTGGCCCTCAAGGTCCACTATCCTGCAGAGTTTAGGATTCATATCTGTTTTGCGACGACACATTTATGTGGCCAAGTGTAAATTAAAACATTTTAACAAAACGGCTAGATATCCGATCAGCGAAAACGCATGAAATGACCAGGTGTAAACAGGCCCAGAGAGACATGCCTTGTCCAAATACCCACACTTGCAGTCTTGGCCACTTGAGAGCGCGTGCACGTTACAGAAAGTAAGTTTGCAAGACTGTCCCAGGTCTTAAAAACGCCAAAGCGCAGTGCCCTTAATGCACACTAAATCCAAACCATCTCGAATACCTATTCGAGGCTTTAGCGTATCACGTCATGCATCATGTTCTGGAAATAAATCGTGTGACTTTTTGCCGAAGTTAAATATTAATATAATAATTAGATATTACATATAATTTTATAGAAAACAAAAACAAAATGTTTTCTCGGTGCAAAGATGAGTAGCAGTGATATGTATTTGCTACAACATTTGCAACTGCTGTTTATCACTTAATTAGAAGCACCACAAATCAAATTGTGTCATGTTATAGGGACTACTGAACAGACATTTAGAAGTTGATTTTAAAATTGCATTTTAAAGCATTTAAAAAAATATTCCAAGTATTTAAAATAAAAATAAAGCTATGTAAACGTTTGCATTTTTATGCAAAAAAAATACATATCCCATCAGGTAATCAAAAGTTCGACACACTTGTGGTCTTCATCCTCACTTGAACGCCAAATATAGGATACACATCATATAAGTAGTCAAGTGGTCAAGTGCAAGGACCGCAAGTGTGGGTCTTTGGACAAGGTATCAGAGTAGATAACTCCAGCTGTATTCCATATTGGCCATTCAGAGAGCGAAACCGGACTGCAGATATACAAATGGTAAACAAAGCAGCACTTATTTACATTTTAAATATAAATTATCCTGAGCAGTTGGATTCATTTTCTTCATTCCAGACAGCCATTTCATTACTTTCACTTTTCTTCTCATGCACTGGTTCGCTAAGCTGAACAGCCAATCAGAGTGATCTCTCACACTTACAGCCTGACACCACTTCAAAATGCTCAATTAGCCAAACAGCCAAATATTTGTCTCTGCTAACTATATTTGTAAAATAAATAAATACAATACAATACCATTTTATTAAAATGAACTGCCTATACCAGAAAGACAATGGTGAATTGTTATTATATACTTATGTACTGTAGCAAGATTGGTCTCATTACATATTTTAATCTTAGTATCTACTTGGAACTTTTGATCACTGATCTTATGTTTTATTACTTAGTAACGCAGTCAGACACAGACCCATAACACTGCTCTCGATGTATCAAAAGAATAACATAACGTGGCTGGGATTTGTTTTCTTATTCAGAAGCCCAGCTTCATTTGCACAACAGAGGCGGCGATGCTGGAACTGGCATTGATTTCTTTTGATTTATCTATACAGGGCATTACTTGGAGTCCGTGTTTATCGAGCCCTGCACACGCTCACCTACTGCTAGTGAAGGAAGGGCTCTGATCCCTAATGAAACACAAGCAAATCAGCATCCTCAGTTTCTCCCCAAATGCTCATTTAGGGATTGGCAGGCTCGATAACATTGAGCCTCATTCTTCGTTTGTTAAAAAACAATGCTTTGCGGTTTTCTTGCACCACCAAGTTTCTTGACTACAGAGCAGGTACATAATCAGTCTGCAAGACACGACTTTCAGTCGATGGGAGAAGATTTAACTTACACAGGTCAAAATAAGTGTGCGTGCAATTAGATCCAAGCTACAGTACAGTATTTACTTTAGGAGGTGATGCATATTTTAGCACAACAGGTTTACACCTGAAGCAAAACTCGGGATGTAACTGGAGACATTAGTGAGAATTACTGCCCGACTTTTTGATTAGCAGTCACGTCTCGTCATGAGGCACGAATGTGCTTTTGATAAGCAAGCATATCAGAGAATCTAAGCAGCGATTTTGCTGTGTGTGCCAAACTGCTGACAAACTGGGATCTGATTTATGCAGCACTGACATTTTAGTGAATGCAGCAATGAAAAAGGCATTTTTACAGATTTGTGAGTTGGATCCAACAATGGACATTTTCTGGTGTTTTTATAGTGCTTTTTTTTTTTTCAATGGTCACAATGAACAAACCAATGTGGAAAAAAATACAGATATATAGATAGATAGATAGATAGATAGATAGATAGATAGATAGATAGATAGATAGATAGATAGATAGATAGATAGATAGATAGATAGATAAACCTTTAAAATAAAATAAAACGTATTTTAGTACGTATGATTTTGATTGTACACAGGTCTGAACCATTGGAAATGAGCATCTCCTTTACATTAACAAGCTTTTTCTGATCTAATCTCACTGTGTGACAAAGGTGAATGTAGAAATATATGTCTCTGTGCTGAGGTAGTATAAATAGGAAACAAAGTTTGTAAAGAATCTGGAAACAGAAAATGTCTTTTCATCTTGCTGAAACACATGCAGTGCACTGGTTTTACTTATGTTCAAAGATAAAACGTCATGCCTTCTGTGACTGCCAGACTACTTTCCATAACACTTGCGCACTCACATTTCCAGACAAAACATTGACTATACTTACTGGCTTTTCTCAATAATTTGACTACTAATTTGGTAATCTTATGAAACCAAGATTTGTTTGCTTGTGTCTATGTATGTGTGTCATGCATTAGCATAATGCATGCTTATGTTTTGCATAGACTCATGCAGGCTGTGCTCATGTGCTGTATCCCTCAGACAGTTTGGGTATGTTGGAATCAGCAGAATTATTCAGATCATACAGATATGAGAATTCATGAGATCCCATCTGGTTATGAAGCTGTCCTAGTTCTGATAGTAAACCCAGCATATGATTAAATTAAAGGAATGGGTTGATTATTTACTCACCCTCATGTCATTCCAAACCGTATGCTATTTTTTTTTTTTTTTTTACCATGAAACATTAATTTATATGACAACAACATTTTGGGAGCTTGCAAATGGAATCAATTTTGAAACAGATTTCAAAGTTTTTGAAATTAATACCATTATCTTCACTGTGGAATCTATACAGCTGAATAACTAGTTAATACAAAAATAGTGTTATGCAGTTCGGTACAGATCAGGATACTGACTATGTGAAACAGACATTTTTAATGTGCTGCCAGTAATATTAATAGCCAGAACAAGGATGTCTTGGTCCTTAATTAAGGAAATCAAAAAACTTAGACGGCGCAAGTAATTAACATTTCAGGAGTCAATGCCTGGTCATCACAAAAATTTCCAATAAACAGCCGCCATCCCTGTTCCCTGACAAGCTCGTATTGTTTCCAAAGCACCAGAGACAGTAGGCTTTGTTCCACAGTTATTGGCTTCTTATTAATTAAAGCGCTCGCAGTGTTTAGCTGACCGGGAATGAGGGAGGGTGTATGTGTGTGTGTTTTTTTTTTTTTCTCAGGCTGCCAAGAGCTGTAGTGGTGTTTAGAAGTGACTCTTTTCCTCTACTTTCAGATGGGATGTCTGAAGCAGGAGTTCACAGTGATGGACCGGCCCATGGGAGTCCATTAACAGGTCAGGAGGTGGTGAAAGGAGCATGGGCTAAATTCATTAGCACTCTCCAGCTACCATCCGAGTGTATCGAGCGGTGGAACAGAGAGCTTCCACCATTTGTCATCGGATTGGTTCTTAATTCAAGCTGATTTGTCACCCTATGTCTTTAACTCTCATCCCTTTCATTGTATTGCCTTCTGGCTTTCACATGAAAATGCTCAAATTTGTTTAAGCATACGTCTCAGTGATATATTGACTAAGGCATGCCTTCATAGGGATGCAAAAAAAAAGAAAAAGAAGAAAGATCATAATTTGGGATTTTTCTGGTTTCAATTTTAAAAGAAAATTCCTGGTTTGTAGGGCTGCATAATTTGGCCAGAAAATTGTGATTAAAGATCAACATGGCTAATATATATATACATATATGAAATCACCACATTTACATGGTTATTATTAGTATTATTATTATTTTTATTATAATAGCCATTGTTTCGGTAACACTTTATTTCGATAGTCCACTTCAGACATTCTACTAACAGTACTAACAGTAACTTTGCAACTACATGTCAACTAGCAGTCATTAGAGTATTAGTGTACTGTCTGCTTAATATCTTCTAACACTTTGTTTTGATGGGTCAACGACATACAACATACTGACTATGAGAAACTTTAATGAGAAAAGTAAATGTCAACTTATTCTACTAACCCTAAACCAACACACAGTTGCAATTTAATGAGAATTAGTTGACATGTAGCTACAAAGTTACTTATAGTTAGTAGAATGTCTAAAGTGGAATATCAAATAAAGTTTAACCATTGTTTCTTATTACAACTTAGTGAAGATGATTGGCACATTGCATTTCCAAATGCACATTAAAGCAACTCAAACTCAGAGAAGTTGCAGAGATGGATTTCATGTGGAGCAGCTGTGAATTACTCTGAGACACTGAAAACACAGGATGATCAGTTCCTCATGAGTAAAAGAACACAGTGCCAGGCTTTACTCAGCCTTTGCAATCTGATAATTGCTGTAAATCATATCGGGATTTTGGTTTTATGAGATGGGCTAAAAACTCCATGGACTGTATGAGGACGTGGATGAATTTTCTATTGAAAGATGACATTGGGGCTGGACATATCGGAGGACTCCTTTTGGAAAATAAAATCAGCTGGTAGTTTACGTCACAGAAATAATGAACGATCATTCACTACTTGCTATTGTCAGCCAGAAGTACTGGACAACAATTTGGATTTGCACATGAGCTCAAGATGAATCACTGATAGAAAACAACATGTGTTAAATGTGTATATAGGTTTATTTAGTCAAATTTAATAGTTTGGCATTAGTTTTAGCTTCGTCTATTTTACCCTTAAAACTGATCACTTGGTGACCGAGGCACCTGATGCAATAAGGCCAATTAAATACATATATTTTCAAGAGATTGGAGACTGGAAAACAATTTGAAATCTTTGTAGATTCAGTTGTATATTCAGTATATAAGAAAATAAAATACTCTAAAGATTGAATTAATTATACACAACAGTAAACTTTTACCACAGCGTACCTTCTGATTTAGAACAACTCAGTTTGACGACTCAGGTTTTAATGATGAGATAATGAGCTTATCAGTGTGAGAATTAATGAACGTTATATGAAACACCTCATTACAATGCCAATTAATCACACTCTTTCTTATACCTACCTCTCCGTGAGGTAATCACCACTGAATAATGTGTACTTAAGCATGACCAGCAGACATAATACCAAACGTCCCTTCATGCAAAAAAAAAACTAACTCTTCCGAAGGTATCCACTTAGACATACGGTAAATTATTTATTAAACCTATGACAGATAAGATACAGATCTTTTATAATGAAGTCTTCACTTAAAGTCTTATTTTCCACCTCAATATTGTTCTTCAATCAGAATTTGAGGCTTTTCTAATAACTTGTGTGTGTTTGTCATAGCAAAGCACAACGCTATAATGTTCACTTTGGGATCTTAGATCTTAAACACAGAAGTTTCAGATGGTTTTCAGCGGGAACTAGTTAACTCAAAAGCTTTAGAGTAAATTTAAATTCATTTAAACTTTTATTCAGCATGTATGCATTAAAATGATTAAAACTGGCAGTAAAATAATTTATACTGTTACAAAATTTATATTTCAAATAAATGCTATACATTTGAACTTTCTATTCATCACAATGAATGAATGAATGAATGAATGCATGAATAAAATCCTGAAAAGGTATCATGGTTTCCACAAAAAAAGTATGACGCAGCTCAACTGTTTTCAACATTGATAATAATAAGAAATGTTTATTAAGCATCAAATCAGCATATTAGAATGATCATATGACTGAAAACTGAAGTGATGATGCTGGAAATTCAGCTTTGCATCACAAGAATAATTTGGTTTATTTAATTTAAAAACTTTAAATTAACCTTAAAAAAAAAAAAAAAAAAAAAACAGTAACAGTAACACATTTTAACAGTAGCATACATCATTATCTTGCATGCAATTTACAGGGAGTAAATAAATAAACCATCAAAGTCTGAACTTTGTGTCCATTTGGTTGTTGATTGCCCTGTTCAAGCCTTTGTACATGAGGAGTCAATCTGAAGTCAATCTATCGTTAACAAATATATATTATAATTATTCCTGTTTTATGCTGTATAGTGGGGAAAGAGTTAGTAATCTTCTTACATTGTGGTCGGTGACCTATAGGTCTCACAAATGAAAGCCCGTTGGGTTTGAGGAACTATGTGTGAACTCAGAGGCGGTGGCTTTGTTGTTGACACCAATTAGTGTGGTTTAGCCTTTTACTTTTTCACTCTTTGAAACATAGCACACACAGGGGGTGAGAGAAAGCTTCAGTCTTTGTTGGTACACCACGGATGTAAGACAGGAGATTTAGCACAGGACGTTTTAGAAAATCTGGGAAACATTTTTCCTATGACCCCTGATTGACCCCTGTTTGAACACTAAAATAACCCCTGTTTTATCAGCTGTTCCAGAGAACTTTGACATGATTACATGATGAACAGAACTTTGCACAATTATACAATTCCAAAAAGCTGTAAATCATCGGTGTTGGGGAAAGTTACTTTTAAAAGTAATGCAGTACAATTTTGCATTACTCCCTGAAAAAGTAACTGATTATTGTACTTAGTTCCTTTTTTTTTGGAAAGTAATGTGTTATGTTACTTTTGAGTTACTTTTAAAATCTGGGCATGGCTTGCTGCTTTGTTTCTAATATTAAAAAATCTAATGTAAAAGCCCTTTTGCACCATGTGAAGTGAAATTAATTCACCTCAGGTTGAAATTAAATTCATGCAGGATATTAATGCTGAATCTGTTTTTGTGAGTGAGATTAATTAATGCATGTTCACATTTAGTCTAGAACTACAGTAAAATCGTGTTTACTCCTGATTTGCCGACAGGAGACTTGTCAGTCAATAAATGCAGAAAAAAGTAACTGGCGTTTCTTATTTGAAAAAAAAGTAACTCAGATATTTCCTTTGAAATTCAAAAGTAATGCGTTACTTTACTAGTTACTTGAAAAAAAGTAATCTGATTAAGTAACTTGCGTTACTTGTAATGCGTTATCCCCAACACTGTAAATCATATTCACATTTTGACAACTTGATGAGTTATGAGATTCATTCATGAATAATTCATGGTTAGCTTATGCATATACTATCAGAAATCATTGAGTCAACAAGGAACGCAAATAACAAAAGAAAAAAAAAAAGGATAAGTAGACCAGTGATTACTTAATTTGTTTTTGTACTCTGAAACAAAATGGGCAAAGTTCTCCTGACCGGAACATCAATAGCGAAGTAACTTTACACTAAAGTGAAGTGAAGTGAAGTGACATACTGCCAAGTATGGTGACCCATACTCGGAATTCGTGCTCTGCATTTAACCCATCCAACGTGCACACACACAACAGTGAACACACACACACCGTGAACACACACCCGGAGCAGTGGGCATTTATGCTGCGGCGCCCGGGGAGCAGTTGGGGGTTCAGTGCCTTGCTCAAGGGCACCTCAGTCGTGGTATTGAGGGTGGAGAGAGCGCTGGACATTCACTCCCCCCACCTACAATCCCTGCCGGCCCGAGACTCGAACCCGCAACCTTTGGATTACGAGTCCGACTCTCTAACCATTAGGCCACGACTTCCCCGCCGATACTTATAAAGAGCCCGATAGTTGGAAATGGGATAATCTACCCTTAACAAATAGACTCTTTGACCTATTTTGCAGCCTTTGATCAAATATGTGTGAAACATTCGCTGTGGGGCCTAATAGAGTTAAATACATGAATCTTCATTTACTGGTGGAATGGGAGATTCGAGGCTGGTATGCGAATATTGAAGGAGACAGCTTAAGTGATGTTTGCATGCAAGTGTACGTTTTTTGTTCAATTTTAAAATTACAGTTAAGAAGAGGCTGCGCTTGTGTTTGGAAATATCGGCGAGCGCATCACTTGCCCTGCATCCTCTGTGTCTTCCAGTCATTGATTTAGCAGAGCCCAATTAGTGAGAAGGTCTTTGATAATTCATAACTTGGCAAGAATGGATTTTTCAGTCAGCCGGTTTCCAATGAAGCGCTCACAATATAGCACATCATTACAGAGTATTGAACAGCGTCAAAGTGTTTTTTAAATTAGTCTTCCGCTCTACTTTAGTAGATTAAGCTTTGTGCTTTCTTAAAATATAACTCCTCTGACTTACATATTTTGCAACTGGCAAACTTTAAATGAATATTTCAGGTTCAAAGCTGAGTCAACAGCATGTGTGGCATAATTCAACTCGTTTGTTGTTTTCTAAAAAATTAAAAAAGCAGAAATCAAGATTACGACAAAGGCTCTTACAATGGAAATTAATGGGGCAAGCTTTTGGTGTATGTAAATGTAGCCCAATTTTGCAGTAAATCTGTTGACTTGACAACCCTGAGGGTCAGTAACAATGAAACAATCTGTCCATTCTATCCCTTGTCATGACAACAGAGTTGTGAAACTCGATATAACTTTACACAAAAAGGTTGATAAGCTCATGTTAGCACTCATTGCTTACATCTTGTGGCTACACTTTAGAAACGTAGAGTATTTTAACATTTACTGATTGGCTCCATTAATTTTCATTAAGCTTACTTTGTACTAAACCCAGCATATTAATTTTAAGCTGTGACTATTTGCTTGGTTGTAATTGTTGCTACTCTCTTCTTCCATTTTAGTGTGATATGTGGTTTCAGTGGCAAGCACTCTTTCACTCTCTCTTGTATTTTGCCCAGCTCAGCATAGTGCACTATAAAGCTACCTAGCTACCTAATGACTATGAAATGAGCTCGGCATACCTGCATAGACCTGAATCTTCGGTCAATTGAAGGTGGTCTGATCAAGCAGAAAACAAGGAAATCTGTATAGCCATGATTTGTATGCACACAGAATAAAAGACAAAAAGGGCATCGATGAGAATTAAACTGGAGACTTAGAAACTTTTACTTAAGACATTTTAAAATCTTGCAGAGAAAATACTAATAAAGTGCAAGCAAATATACATTTGATGAAAACGATAATCCACGCTGACATAAAGAGTAGGTTCATTTTGGGAACAAATTTGTGTTCTTCTTGTTGTTTCAATTTCACAAAATCAATTATTTAAAGCTAAAGATTGTAGTTTGAAGATTGTAACATGATGTTCCATTACTTCTTATCAGGCACAGAAATAGAGTTCTGATTTAAAGTTTGTAGGATTCTGCATTGAGATCTTGTATGACAACACAAACTACTAGTATGGGTTAATGGGGCCATGCTAACTAGCTAAATATTGACCAGTCTGAATCAGAAAACATTTACTCAACCAAATGTCATGTTTTTGACCAATGACATTTGGAGATTTTGGGAAACATGCTAGATTTTTGCAGTTCTGTTTGATGACGCTAACGGTGCAGAAATGGCACACGTCAGCTTTAAATGGACATAGCATGGATTATACTGATGCCTTCAACTAAATGTAATATTGTTGCTATTTAATGTCTTCTGTTTTGCCTTTCTTTGCTGACTTTGTAAATTATCCTGAGACCATGGCCGAAGCACCACTGCCCTAAGCAAACCAATCTGACCTGCAAATTGTAGAAAAGGTGAAAAAAATAGAGAAGTTTTGTAAGACTTTAGCCCACACCTTGAAAATAGGAAGAAAATTAGCCACTGCCGTGACTTTCTTACATAAGGAGTAGGCAGAGGGCATCACTTACCTCACTTCATTCCCAGAGAGTGGCCTTTCTCGCCTTCTGTGCTTCAGGGAAAAGTAAAGAGCAGTCTGGAGGCTTCGCACTGTAAATAACTTCCCACATTACAGGATGACAACAGATATAGAAGCACCTCAGGATGAAATAAATACCCTTGGGTCCTCCAGGACGTTGAGGCGAATACGCCCCAGTCAGGCTTACCATGTAATGAATGGAGAAAGATACTTACTAAAAGTGTATTTCCAAAGTAGCTACCTTTCCTTTAAAAGGTTTTTCTTCTCAAAACCCTCACCTGATGGGCTCAGAATTACATTTACTAAAAAATGAGTGCCCTTAAAGTGAGCATGTGTGAGATCAGATACTGCAGTGAAATTATAATTTAATTTTGTGGTAATACTTGTAAAAAGCACCAAGACATCCTATCTTTTCTCTCTTGTCTGTAAATGACCTTGTTACTGAAGTTCTACAGTATGTGAATGTACAGACACAGCTATAAGAAAGCCATTTATAAGTTGATTCACTATACAAAAGAGTGATTTCTGTTCTTGTGTGGCTCAACCAGTAGCGCAAGTTTGGGAACTGCACATTTGTCCGAACAATGGAGGATCCAACTTTTGGATGGTGGCACAGAAAGGACAAACTTCACTTTAAAAGTTGCACTCAGTTATTTTTGGTTTATGTTAGGTTTATGCGGATGTAACAGACGTAGGCAAGTAAGTGCTGGTGCGTGTAAACCTCACTCCCCTGATCTCAAAAAAGAGGCGCTCTAGCGACTGATGCTAGAGGCCATGGCCTTTAGTCAGCGCCCGCCTCCCGAAGTAGAACCAGTTACACTGACAGTCATCTTGGATACTGACACCTAGTGGTGTGGATGTAAAATCATGAAACCAAGTTTTCTGTTACCAAAGCCATTGGAAATCAGCTACAAATAGTCATTAAGTCCACAACTAGTCCAAACTTGTATGAATTTCTGTTGAACACAAAAGTTATTTTGGTGGTATGGTAACCAAAATTTGCTAGCCATTGTCTTCCATAGTATTGTGTAAAGGTAATAGGTAAATTAAAGGGAAACAGTTTAATTTAGCTCAAAAGGAATAATTTATGATTTTATAGAGAATTTGAACAGACTCACTGATCACTGAGTCGGCAGCGATTCACGAACGAGCCGTATAACAAGAGAGTCTGTTGCTCGTGATTTCTATCACAGATTTACATGTGACGGGCATCTCTTTGACCATCAGTCTTGATTACTTGCCCCAAATTGCTGGTTAGGCTTTCTTCAGGCGGGCTGGTGCTAGGATCTGGACAGATGTATGGCGTTGTCCTGTTTTCTTGGGGCTCTTCAGGTTTCGATGTTCTGATCGAATCTTAAATTTGTCTGATTCGGTCTCTGATATCCCACAATTGATTGAAGGAATGAATGAATGAAGGACCAATCTTTTCCAAACCTATATGAGATTCTTTCTTCTGTCAAACACTAAAGGAAATATCATGACCAATGTTGGTAACCAGACAGTTTACGGTAGCCATTGAATTCCATAGTATTCATTCATTCCACACTATGAAAAGAAAATAACTCATACAGGTTTGGGACAACTTAAAGGTAAATAAATGATGACAGAATATTCATTTTTGGGTCAACTATCCCTTTAACAGTTGGCCAAAAATATTTTGAATGATGGCAGTAATTGGACTCATTTTAGTGGAAAAAAAATACCAACTAGTGTGACGATCTTCCAAATTTAAAATGCTTTTCAAATCCTCTCAGGTAAAACAGATATAAGTACCAGTCTTTGCAAACATCAGGAGTCTTCAAAACGCAGTTGATTAAAAGCAACACTTTAAATCCTTGGCTCTTCCTCTTCCACAGCTTTCTCTCAGTCTCTTCTCTTGTTCACTCTTCCTTCAAAATAGCTGTGGAAACGGCCAGATTCGGGGTCCTTCAGTAAAGCTCTTGAGAGACCGACAAAGAAAAGAATCTTCCAGTCTCTGCATGTGACATTTCAGAATTTAACCTCCTAAAATGATGGTTCAAGGTGGATTATAGTACATTATTATTAGGAGGAAACTGATTTTCAATTTAAATGTAAATCAGAGTCTTTTTTCAATTATTAAAATACTGTGCTACTTATGGCCGAGGAGAAAAATGTAATGGGCCACAAACTTTGAGAGGGTCCTTTAAAATGAAGGGAAGCCGGAGAGACGCCACAAAGAAAGGGTGAGTTATATAAAGGAGCAACAGAGAGTGAGCTCTTATTTCTATACAGTAATGTTTAAACAGAGGCAGATAAAAGTAGCTTGTTGAAGAAGATTAAGCCAAGTGTACATTGTATGATTTCTGCAATGATTTTGTTATTTTATTTTACTATACTAAATGATCAGTCATATTTCTGAAAATTGAATGCTATTTTGTGTGTGTGTGTGTGTGTGTGTGAGAGAGAGAGAGAGAGAGAGAGAAAACAGAGGGTTAAAGATTTAATGGTATCTGCTGTGTATTTATTAGGTCAGAGGTGTCTGATCTACTGTATGTGATCTGTCAAGCTGAGCTCCAGAACATTTCAAACACAGAGCCATAGAGAAGATTTTACTTTAAAGAGTAATAAATAATCACCAGACCCTAAAGGCCCCGATATACTTCAAACAAAGTTCGTTTTCGTTCTTCGTTTGGGGGCAAAAAGAAGTTCGAAAAGGCTGAGCGACTGCTGGAGGCGGGGATGTAGATTAATGTAAACGTGTTGCGATGCTCGCACGTCTACCCTAAACACAACAACGATGCAATGAAGGTGTATCTAGGTCTTTTATTAAAGTCAATAAATTATTACAAGTTTTTATATTTTATGTGTTGTCACAATTAGATAAAAACAAAGGTTTATTATTGTTCTAATTTCAGTACTGTTTGTTTTTGGGCAGGTTTTGGAGTCAGTCACGCCATCTCTCAGCTACGAGTGAAACGCGAGGCCGCGATCTAACGTTCACAGTTCCCCCGCGAACAGTGCTGTAACAGAATTATTATTTATTACTTATTGCCAGTGCTTGAAGTGGAAAAAAAGAAGTGCCGGTACTCTTCTTCTTACGTCGTAATCGCTGATAAAATCGTCATAAAAACTGTTTGAATTCGTTCACTGGATCCTTGGACCATCCAGTAGTTTATGGTTTAAAATGATGTGATTGCAAAAGCCTGTTTTTTTTTTTTTTCATTTTAAGATATGATTTTCATTATAAAGTACTGATTCAAATTAGTAATCAATAATTAATTATTATTCTACTACTACGCGTGCCTCTCCTGACATGCTCTCGCGCACCACACAATGAAGTAGACCGACTCTGCTTGCGTTCATTCACGTGATTGGACAAGATGAGAGGTGATCCCGCCTGGCTAGTGAGATTTGCATAGTTTCTATATAATTATATAATTATCATATATGGGATCATATAGCCTAATCACCCAGACCCAGATGATTTTACTCTGAGAAAAAAAAGTGCAGGTTCTCTAAAGGCTAAAATATAGAAGTGCCGGTACTGTGTACCGGTGCCGGACCACTTCAAGCACTGATCTTTGAGTTAGCTGCTCAGCCCTTTACCGGCTCAGATTTCGGTGACATACCGGCCTGAAAATTAGCACTATTTTGGTAAAAGCCAGTACAGAGAAAGGTTGAATACACTTAAATTAAAATGCTACTTTGAAATGTGCCTTTTGCATTTCTAAAATGCTTGTTAAACAAGTTTAAATGTATGTGATATTGTAATGTTGTATTTACCAAATAAATTTAATTTGTCTTATATTTTGTCCATGGGTGTTCTTGCTTAATAATAAATGTTCATCTTTTGATTATTGTTGTTGCCTATAGTAATTCTGTGTGTTTTTGTTTTAATTCCCAGCCCATTTTAAGCCAGCAATAATTGTTTTTTTTTTTAAACAATAAATTAAACAACCCAGCATGGTGGGTAAAAACATTTAACCCAACCAGCTGAGTCAAAATAACCCAGCATGTGTTCTGTCCAATATTTACCCAGCGCTGGGTTTCCAAATAACCCAAGTTAGGTTGTTTTTATCCCAGCATTTTTTAGAGTGTATAATACATTTTCCTTTATTTGTAAAAAACATGCAATTAATTGTTCAAAAACATTATATTCAGTTCAAATGTACTGTTATTTAAAAGTAACGCATTTCCTTAATAATTATGTATAAATAGTAATCTAGAAGTTCACTTTTGAAAGGTGAAGGCATATGGTAAAACTCATTTACTCGCAGTACATTTCATGAGTTCGGAGGGTGTTCTACAAACTTGCATTGTCCCCAGTATCAGCTCAAATCTAATTATTAGCACCATTGCATATTGGAGGCTAATTGAAGCATCACTCAGTGGACCAGTGTCTCTCCCACACCGTCGGCCAGAGGAAGCAGAATCATCTGTTTGAATACCTACTCATCTGACTCTGGTGAGACTCTGATTACTTACAGCAGGGAGTCTTAACCTCAGAAAGCACAGCATGGAGGAGACATCATCTCTCAGATTATGAATAGAAATGAATTAGCAATGATTCTCAGCAGTGATCAGAGGAACTCCTCCACACAATGTCACAAAGTCTTTTGGGTGAAGAAGTCGAATTGTGTGCAGATGACAGAATACAATTAAAGGAAGAAAGAAAAAAAAGTTGGTATAAAACATAACTATGTAGAGTTATGTACACTGTAAAATGTGAAATGACCATGTCATTTATTTAAAGTGCATATATATATATATATATATATATATATATATATATATATATATATATATATATATATATATATATATATAGAGTAAATATATGCTCATCTGCTCATCTCATTCCCCTCTACTACTCAATAAACCTGTTGAGTGTATTGCACTTACCTCTGTGTCCTGTGTCTATCTGCTGATAGAAGCTGTATTTCAATATTTTGGGATTTTTTCTTGATTGTGTATAGAGCTCTTGGAGCTTTATCTTTGAGAGCATTCACTGCCATACTGAAACTCCCCGATGCAGTGATGATCAGGCCGAGGTAAGTATAGTGCATCATGTGTTCTAGGGTGGTGCTGCCTAGACTGAACTGGTATCTGTGTTCCTGACATCTGGGCTTTTCATGAAAGACCATAATGCTGGTCTTTTTGAGGTTTACTGCCAGGGCCCATTTCTTGCAGTAGTTCTCCAGCAGGTCTAGGTGCTGCTGTCGTCCCTGTGGGGGGAATAACAGCAGCACCAGATCATCTGCGTACAGCAAAAGCTTGATGTTTTTGTTTTGTAGAGTAAGTCCAGGGGCTGTAGACTGTTCCAACTGCACCGCTTATTCATTAATGTAAATGTTGAACAGTGTTGGACTCAGGCTACAGCCCTGCCGCACTCCTCTTTTCTGGGTGAATAATTCTGTATGTTTGTTGCCAATTGGTATTGCACATTTGTTGTTTGAATACATTGAACATATAATGTCAATGCTTTTTTGAAATCGATAAAACATGCCAATAATTTTTTTATTTTTGGTCTGTTTTATGTGTTCATTGATTAGGGTGTGTAGGGTGTAACTGTGGTCAGTAGTTCTGTGATTTGGAAGGAAGCCAATCTGAATAGGACTCAGGACATTGTGTTCGTTAAGGAAGTTTACCAAACTATGGTTTAAAATACTGCTAAATAACTTCCCCAGATTACTGCTAACACAAATGCCTCTGAAATTATTAGGGTCCAATTTATTTCCACTCTTATGAATAGGGGTACTGAGTCCTTGGCTCCAGATGTCAGGAAAGCAGCCTGAACTAAGTGCAAGGTTGAATAATTTGAGCACAGCTGTCTGAAGCTCAGGTGTGCTGTGTTTCAGCATTTCACCCAGAATGCTGTCAGGACCACAAGATTTCTTATATTTTTGTCTTTTGAGTTTGTTTGTTAATTCTTTATATGTAATTGGGAAGTCAAGTGGATTTTGATTCTGTTTAATTGTGTCTTCATAAGTTTGTAGATTTTGTTTGATCAGATTATAATTGTCATTGAGTTGTTTTGGTGGGATTTCTTTATACAGTTTTCAAAATGTTTTGTCCAAATATCTCCATCTTGTATTGGTAGGTCTTGTGGTTTTGTCATGCTCAGATTATTCCACATATCCCAGAACTGATTATTATTTATTGAATGTTCTATTGCTTGTGCACTTTTGGTCAGATGGTATTGCTTTTTTCTCTAATTATGTCTTTGTATTGTTTTAGTTTTGAACAGTATTCCGTTCTTAATTACGTCGGTATTATATGGTTCTTTATGTTTCAGATTTGATCATTTTCTATGTTGTTTTCTTAATGTTTTGCAGTCTGAGTCAAACCATTTTTCATCTTTTGGTGTTTTTTTAGTAAATTTGTTGCCTTTCTTTTTCAATTCATTTATTTATGCTGCTTTTTTAAATATGTAATTGATTTCATTTGTAGCCAAATTAACGCCATCTTTAGTTGTTTACAATTTTTTATTCATAAATATAGTGATTAGATTCTTCAGTTCTTCAGAATTCCGAGCTTGGATATTTTTTTCTGCGCTGTCTGGAGTCCATTTGTATCTCTGCTGTACCTGATACATTTGGTTTCCAGCTTGTTTTGTTCTGGTGTGTGATTTGTTTTAATATACATGTTAGTTTGGTTATGGTCAGAAAGTGGAGTTTGTTGTTTGACAGTGAATGCACTGAAGGAGGACGGGTCCATGTCAGTGATGGCATAGTCAACTACACTTGCTCCAAGACCTGAACAACATGTGAACCACCCTAAAGAGTCCCCTGTGATCCTGCCTACAAAATCATAGTTGGGTTTTCCCCAAACCATAATTCCTGACTAAAATGTTTGAAATCCAGTAAAACATTGTGAATATGATGGGCAATTCATTGTATTTAAATTTCTTTCGGCGCAATGGTGTTTTCATGCTCTATATAAAACAATAAAAGTAATATGAGAGTACATTGTAACGTGATGAATGCTACGAGTCTAAATATGTTTAGAACATATTATTTATTATTAATAGTCTACTCTGTTCAAAAATAGATTTTAATAGCGTGCTAAATAATAATTAGTTTCTCAAAAATAAAATGTCTTTTTTTTTACGATAATACAAAGTATGAATGAGTCTATGACTAAAAAACCTATATATATATATATATATATATATATATATATATATATATATATATATATATATAGATGCTCCTGATATAAACATGCTCACAAATGTTTTTTCTCTTTTTCTGGTTGTTTGTATTTTATTGAATCAGACACCTGCACCACAGATGATGAATCCTGCTGACTTTCAGTCTCTTCCAACTGTTTTCCTCTGAGAGCGCTGCACCAACATCAGAAGTTAAAAAACTTAAATAACATGTAAATATCAGGTATGATTTACTTGTTTCACTTGTTGAACAGAATCTGTTGCAGGAATGAGTCAAAGTCTGTTCACATCTCTGTGGTTAGATCAGAGTGCACAATAATGTGTCTTTGACCTTCATTATGTATGTTTTGATTATACTGTGTTGTAAATAAAATACAAATTATTTAAAAAAAAAAAATTTTCAGTCTCCTCACACTCTGTCTTACCTGCCTCAGTCACAGTCACACTGATGGGCCATTAGCAGCTTTAGGGGAGGGCCCTTTGTCTCTCAGGTGAAAATCAATTAATATTCAAGGCCATTTCCACTCCCTCACATATTTTCTTTCAATCACAAAACATGTCTTTAAAAATTTAAATCAATGTATTGTTTTCTGTGAGCAAATAATCAAGATGATTTTCACATAATTTTGGAGCAAACATTCTAGGCTACAAGATCTGGTTCTCAAACGTCTTGTGAACAATTGTTCTGTATGTGTTTTATGGTCTTATTTCAGTGACTTAAAAATTGTAGTTTTTCACTAACCACGCATAAACGTTGATTTCTCAAAAACAAAATCATGTACATAAATGCTGCTAACATATTATTGTAGCTCAGTTTGTGCTGTTTACAGTGTTATTAGACTTTAGCCATTTATATTTTTATGAGCAACTGAAAAAAACACAAATGTCAGGGCATGTCGAAAGTTCTTCAGGCCCCCAAAACACCCTCAGGGCCCAGAGGGTTAAGTTTGAACAGGCCTAAAGCTAGGCAGAGGTGCACTAACTCTGTAACATTTTTATTTACAGTTTGGTCAAGATTATTTCTTGGTGAAAGTTTTCTTGTGCGACTCAGGGAGTTTCGGCCAAAGATATATGCATTGCCCTTTGGATCTATGTTATCAGGTTCAGATGCAGTTCTTGCATTAAAGTCTCCACACACCAGCACCTTTCCCCGGGCCTGGAAATGGTTGATTTCTTTGTGGATTTTGTTCAAGTATTCCTCATCATGGTATGGGGATTCTGCTGGGGGAATATAGATGGCACATATATATATGTCAGTGGTTGAAATGCCAATTTGGTTGTTTAGTTTTAACCAGCAGTGAAATTTTCCAAATGTAATAACATAAATGTGTTTTGGCCAGAGCTTCCCTCTACCACACCAAAAATCCTCCTGAGTCTCGTCCATGATGGACTGCACTTAATTTAACTGAGGGCACAATTACTTCATAGTAGCCTGAGGGACAGTAGGTAAGCACATCATTTCTACACCGGGTCTCAGTGAGAATGATAAAATCAGCATCTTTGATATATTTTTAGAAATTCTGGGTCTGTGCTTTTAGATCCAAATGTTGAAGAGTGAAGACTCTGAATATTCCAACAACTTATATGAAATGAATGCATTAGATTTTTAAAGATAAACCTGGTTGGTAAGACAGAGATAAAATAATGTGTAGCTAGTGTATTTATGACAACGTACATGGCAAACAATTTACATTAGTATAATTTTTATTTTTTTTGTTTTTTTTTGAGCACTGTTTGTGAATATTGTTCTTATCTGTCCAGGAGCTGGTTGCACAGTGTATGCAGCATGTCTCTGATCTGGCTCAGTTCGCTGGCAGGTGTGAAGGTGCTGGGTGGAGCAGGGGCCCGGGCTGCAGCTTCAGCATAGCTCTGTGCTCTCGGTTGCTGGGTCTTCTCTTGGTGTGGGGTGGCTTTTGGTTTCTTCTTTCTTACAGGAGGATTGATTGTCAGCAGGTGGATGTGAAATTGGTGACTGTAAGTGTACAGCTCCGTGTGGAGCCATAGGTGGGTGTGGTCGATGATGCGGGATTCTTGTCCAGTCAATGTCTTTTCTCACCAGGGTCGGAGGGGTGTGTCTGGGCATGTAGTGGTGAATGGGGTCAGTAGGGTTAGTCGGTAACAGGTGTCTTGGTGATGATGGTCTGCGGCCCAGGGCTGCATCCTTTAGGGTTTTTGCAAAAATACATACTGCATCTTTATGTAGGTGAAGTCCATCACACAGATGTTAGTGTCTGATGTTGTGGTGATGGGCCAGGTGTACATTAGGGAGCGAAGAACATCCACAGGAAATTTCAGCATTAATGCTGTAGATGATATGTGGTGGTGTGTCGCATCGTGGGAGAAGTGTGGAAATTATGATTCGGGACTCTGGGAACTTTTTGCTGGCGATTTCAGCCATTTTTCTGACAGCATCAGCAGTACTGTTGTGCAGTGAGTGAAGGTCATTAGTTCTAGTGTGTATAATAATACACGTGAGGGATGTCCTGTGAAGTCTTTTATGATCTGGTGGGCATGGCCTGTTGTCCTGCATCGTTTTACAGTGACTTTTTGATGTGGGAAAAGTTTCTGTGGGTCCAAGACCTTTCCATTAGTATCCATGAGGAGGAGAACATATGGATCAGGTTCAGGATGGTGGGCAGGTGAGATTTGTGTTTCTGTGGGTGTCTGTGTGTTTGTGGAAGGCTTGTTTTCTGTATATGCGTGGTCTGATTTGTCTGTAGTAGGAGCTGTATTGTAGCAAAGTGTGTTGTCTTTTGTGTTATTTTGTAACTGCTCTCCCATTTCTTTCAGCTGTCTAGAGAAGCTCTCTTCTTTTCGCTCGTTGTCCTCTTCTAGCTTGCCTATCTGTACACAGAGAGTTTGGTTTTCTTCTTGCAGTTCTCTGAGAGCTCTTGTGAGTTTGGTGATGGGGGAGTTAGGGTTTTTCTTCAGCAGCTGAAGTTTGTTTTTCAGCTCTTGGATGTAAAGATTTGCGTTATCAAGATTTGGCTGAGAGTTTGGCTTGAGTGTATTCTCTGAATTCAGTGAAGTCCAGTTCCAGCAAAGCTAAATTGACTCTCAGTCGACGATCAGGTGGTGAAGGTAAAAGCATCACTGGACCTTCCTCCTCAGAGTCTGTGCAATCTTCTTGAGGCTTGTTTCTCTCCTCCTTGACTCTGGCCTTCAGCAGGGGAAAAATCTCCTCAAATGAATTCAGGCTTGCTGCATTGCCTTGCAGAAGGAAGGTGCCTTTAGTATAGTAGGTTATGGTGAGAATGGGGTTTTCTGTATCCAGCATTTCATCTTTACATATTTCCATGTAGTAATTAGAGTGGTGTAGAAGATGAGGTTGTTCTTAATTCTCTTCCCATTGAATTATACATTCTACTAACTATACGTAACTTTGTAACTACATGTGAACTACATGTAAACTAATTCTCATTAATTTGCAACTACATGTCTACTAACTCTCAGTAGGGTAGGTTTAGGGTTGGTAGAATAAATTGACATACTTGCAAAGTTTCTCATAGTCAGTATGTTGTGGACCCATAAAAATAAAGTGTTAGAAGATATTAAGCAGACAGTATACTAATACTCTAATGACTGCTAGTTGACATGTAGTTGCAAAGTTAATTATTGTTAGTATAATGTCAAAAGTGGACTATCGAAATAAGTGTTACCGGGAGATTAGACCAAAACAACTTGCAAAACCACAAATGAGCCAAGAATATTTGTTGGCTATATGTGGCTCGGCAGACAGAGCACATTAAGACTTTCCATTGGAGGGCAGAGGGGTCTTTGGGGCCATTAATCAGTCCAGAGACAAAGGCACACGCTGCACCTTGGGTCTGTCACACCACCGCATGGCACTGACCCAAATAAAGCTCTCATTGATCCAGAAGAGCCCCCTGTAATCCCTCAGGATTACAGTCATTTGAAAGTAACCGATATATTTGCAAACAGAAAGCCACTTACATTTCATTTTCTCCAGGAGGGAGGATAATAAATGGATGGAGATGAATACTAAGACACTGGGGTGGAGTATCACACACACACACACACACACACAGACGTGAGGTGAGGTGAGACACATAAAGATGACCACACACACAATGTCACAGACAGAAGCGAAATAGAAAGATTAGAAATCACAATAGTCTGATCTGTGAAATATGAAAAACTGTCATCTTATTATTAGATAAATAAACCAGGGGAATAATATAATATAATATGCCATATAATGGGGTTGGTAAGGTTTCTGTTTTTTTAAAGAAGCCTCTTCTGCTCACCGAGGCTGCATTTAGTTGATCAAAATACAGAAAAACAGTAATATTGTGAAATATTACAATTTAAAACACCTCTTTTCTATGTGAATATATTGTAAAATGTAATTTATTCCTGTGATCAAAGCTGAAATTTCAGTATTATTACTCCAGTCTTCAGTGTCACGTGATCCTTCAGAAATCTAATATGCTGATTTGTTGCTCAAATATCAATGTACCAGACACTTCCAATGAGCTGGACAGCAGAAACCCTTACAGACATCGTTCTGTTTCATTATTTAAGCACATAACACATTTTAAGCATTAATGAAATACACGATAAGTTCTCAGCGTCGTGGGTAAACATACATTTATGCTTGAGGCCCAAGTGTTGAAAAGCATCAACTTGAAGCGAACCCTCTTATGGTCGATTAAACACTTTGAAGCTGATCACTTCTTGCAAATTTCGGGCCAAATTTCAGGGCAGAAACTCAGGCTTTTATCACAGAGCTTAAATGATCAAATAAAAACATTTCTAGTGTATTTTAATACCTTACATCAGCAAAGAGACCCAACAAAATGAAGGTTGTTTGCTTCTCCTTGAGCAATGACACTCATTGTACGGTTCCTGTCATAGGTTTATAAACTTCATATTGGGAATGCTAAGATGGAGCTCTTTCCCAGCATCTTAATGTGATTGTTCACACCTGCCTGCAAAGGCAATGGTGTCCTTCAAACAAGAAGAGAGGTTTCTTCTCTGAAAATGTGATTAACATAGCCAGGAGAAACAACAAAGGCACAATCCACACAATAAGGGCACATGCAGGAAGAGAGTAATATTATTTCCCTGTGTATACGTTCCAAAATAAAGAACTTGGGGAAATAATAAACTGTCAAGATGCACGATGCCACCAACTGCATAATATCTTGAGCCGACTCTGTCCTCTCCAGCCTAATCTGGAAGAAACCCAGGACATTTCTTTATTACAAATGTAAAAATGTTGTTATTATTTCTGGTGCGATGTGACTCGAGAAATTATTGTTTATTTTAAAATAATACATTTATTGGTTCCTCACAGAAACAAATGGCATTACATTATAAAGTAACAAAGTACAAAGCCCTGCTCACCCTGACTGTGAGACTGTAGCTGGGGTCGCTTGTAGATGCTCCTAATGTTAATAGTGAGCTCTGTATTTGGCTTCTGCTTACAAATGATATGTATTCACAGTAAATATGACAATTATGGGGGAACCTTTATGTAAGCTTGTATATTGCAGCATGAACATAATGCATGAATTCATTTAGAAAATCACCCATGACTCACACAGTTTTCCATTAATAATAATAATAATTATTATTATTATTACTACTATTATTGCACATGAGTGTATACAAATCATGTAGAAACATTTAATCTCTTAAATATCATTCAAAACTATATAATATTCAAAATGTGGGATCAGTGAGGTATTTTTGAAGTCTCTTCTGCCCAAGGCTGCATTTATTTGTATTTGTATTTCAGAAATACAGTAAAAACAACAATACTGTGATATATTATTACTAATAGATTATATTTTAATATATTGTAAAATGTAATTTATTCCTGTGCACAAAGTTGAATTTTCAGTTTCATATGTTTGACCACATATATTATAATATGCTGATTTGCTGCTCAAGAAACAGAAACATTATTATTATTATTATTATTATTATCAATGTTGGAAACGGCTGTGCTGCGTCATATTTTTGTGGAAAGCATGATACTATTTTCAGGATTATTTAATGCTTTGAAAGTTCAAAAGAAAATTTATGTGAAATATATATTTTTTATTAACCATGTAAATGTCTTTACTCTTATTTTTTATCTATTTGATGTGTTCTTGCTGAATAAAAGTATTAAAAATGGGAAGAAAGTGAAGGCTTACTGCCTCCAAACGTTTGATTAGTAGCATGAAATGCTTACATTTATGATTTTCTAACAATGTTTTTCTAGCTGCCCAGCTCCTTAAATTGAACTGTCTGGGTTACTATTATGCATCCACTGAAATCTGCAACTTCATTCATACCTGAAACAAATACTGAATGATTTTGGTGGTTTATTATATAGATCAATTTTCACAGCAACACCCTCCAGTGTCTGAACGCATTAAATGTTAATGAAAAGTGATATTGCATATATCACTTTTTCCTTCTGACAGTTCCTTCTTCACTTCAGTAAATGACTGTTTGGCCTTCTTTCTACCTCTGTCTGGTATAAAATGCAAATTATATATTAAATAAAGAGAAATCGTTAAATAGAATGTCCGTTTATAACAGCATGCGAGATGACACACATTCCATTGTCTAAGTGACATATTTAAAACAAAAGATACTATGTTGAGATCCAAATAGGAGAAATCCTAAAAAGACTAGTTATTTATGCTGTTGACCCCAAAATGTAAAGGGCCATGTCTGGTAAATCTAATGGGCTGCCTTCATTGTTGTGGTATATAGGGCAGTGAGTCTATATAACACTCTATTAAAATCCAGTAAATATTACATATGCATTGCCATGGTAGCAACAAATAGCAAGCTGCAATTAGTCCATAGCTGACTGCAAGTGTAATTTTAGTCAAGCAAGATAAAGACAGAGAGAAATTGCTTTAAAAAGTGTACTTCAAGTAAATGCTTTGATGCCGATGTTAAAAGGGACACAATTAAATATGTTATAGCGTTATGTGCTTAGCACACAGAACACATTATCCATCCAGCTATCCATCAAAATGTAGACTAATTGTATGTGTACAGATACAGATACACATACAATCATATACAATACTCATATGCAAGCAGACATTTTTCTTAAGCCCATATTGCTGGTAAAAAGGAAAAGCTCCAATTTAAATGGACAGTTATATATATAATTATATTACATCAGTGATGTTAATAGCCTTTAATCAGTTCTGTGTAAAAGTGTCCTAATATTTTGATTTTTGAATTTTAAAATAAGTGTCCCAATATTAATTTATGTATTTACTTATTTATTCATTTGCTTGTTTGTTTATGCTGTAATAGATATATTTATATAAACTGGCCTTTTTGCTAACAAATGATAAAAAAACAACAAAAAAAAAACAATTGCAGGTTTTTCTACTAATGGATTGAAATCCTAATGGATTTTAGATAGATATCCTTTTCTTTTATGTCTTATACAGTATCCCATAATTATTTTGTAGCAATAAATCACTGAAAAGTGTGGGAAAAGAAATCAGTGTGTGAGTCAACTGCCTGAATGAATCAAACTGAATTGTGAGCAAATTAAGGTCTTTTTGAAACCTGTGTGATTTATTTGCAAATCTTGCATAATTAGTCCTGATTCAAAATGTAAATAGAAGACACACACAAGATCATTGCTAAGTCTTAAAAAAAATATATGTGGTAATCCAGACAATGATTTATCAAGATGTTTTACTGGAACACAATGATATTTCACTATAAAGGCAATGCCCCTGTATTATATACAGTTTGGCTCAATTTTAACGAAGGTGTCAATTTGTAGGAAAAATGGTAGAAAATCTGCAGCTAGGGGAGTTGTTTGATGTATTAATGTGCATTTTGTTCAGCAAACTCCAAGATAATGCATTTATAGTCAATATAGAAAGTGGTTCAAAGCTTGTACTGCTACTGTTTAGTTTCAACATAAAATGTTCAAGATAAACATGTGTCGTAGTTCCATTCTGTGCATCTGTGCTTCTACAATTTCCATGCATCTATTTAAAATGATCAGAATTTTTTTTGCATGTATTTACAACTATATTCACCATGAGAGGACATGAGTGGGATTCAGGGCTCAAGGTGCGGTGGGGTTCACAAATCTAGCATACAGACTGCTCTCTTTGCATTTCCAATTAGGACCGACGGCAACACACTTCTGAAGTGAATATTAATGTATGCTAATATCAGGCTGAATCATCAGATTTTACTATGTTTTGCTTTGATGGCATTCCGTGCAAACATCAGCAATTTCTATTTAGTTTTTTTTTTTTTCAGGATTCATACCCACTAAGAGTATAACCTACAACATGTACACATAACATGACACAGACTGATGTTTTATTTATTATATATATATATATATATATATATATATATATATATAATATACATTTTATTTATCTTTGTATTATTTATTTTTTTTAAAGCTGCAACAGTTTTAACCTCTTTAGAAATTAATTTCAGTTGATTTTTTTTTTTTTTTTTTCATTTGTTTTTACTTTCTAGAAATACTATTCGGATGTTATTGGACCAATAAGCACTAGTCTTCCCACTCACTGAGCTAATTTTGGGAATATTTATGTTATTTATCAAGCAAGAAGCAGCATTCATTTACACCTGCCAAACACCTTATGGTCATCTCCAATGAAGGAGGAAAAAAAAAAAAAAAAAACGAATTTCCCCACTTCAACAAGATTATCTTATCTGTTGCACACCATTAACCAGAGTAACTTTAAGACACAGTAATCACATCTCACGACATAATCAAATTTGCAGCACCTCTACCAGGATATGGCTTGCTGGGATCCAAGCATGCAATACATTGCTCTACCTGTGGGGAGTTACTTCCTACCTGCTCTATGTGCGGTTTGTGCAAGTTGGTCAGTCATGCAGGTTCTAGATAATACCATGATTCAGTTTTGCTGGAATAGTGTCTGTTGAAAAGTGAAAAAAAGTAAAAAAAATAAATGATGACACATACTCAGAATTTGTGCTCTGCATTTAACCCATCCAAGTGCACACACACACACATACACACACACACACACACACAATGCCAATGCTGCAGCGACCGGGGAGCTGTTGGGGGTTCGGTGCCTTGCTCAAGGGTCTCACCTCAGTCGTGGTATTGAAGGTGGGAAGAACGCTAGATATTCACCCCCCGACAAGTCCTGCCGGACATGAGACTTGAACCTGTGACCTTCGGGTTACAAGTCCGACTCTCTATCCATTAGGCCATGACTGCCCCGCACCACGCTGCCCCATGTGATGCTTGAACTCACGACCTTCAGATTATGAGACTGACGCACTGCCTAACTGTGCCAACGATGCCGGTGAGGTGAAACAATTATTAAGGAGAATAAATGTGCTGCAATTGAAGTCTATCTTGAGTCACAATCATTGGCATATGCAAGCAAAACATGGCATTTGATAGACATGTAGCAGTGAAAGACTTGTCCTAGTCTTAAAAAGCTGGAGAATAAAATAAATAATCATAACAATAATAATAATGTACCTGTGTCAAGCTTTGTCCAGTTGCATTCTGCTGACAGTGTCATTAGTTTGCTTATAGTCAGATCAGGGAAAGGCAAATCTGTACATCCTTTGCATGCTCAGGGCCTATTTTGTCTCCATTTGTCCCCATGGTCGAATGGAAATGTTAGTCAAATTAAGCTAAATACAAATAAACTTAGTTAAAGTGCACCTGCAGCTGTATTTTAAGACTCACTTAGGGTTATTGGATGCTTATTTGGATAATTATTGTCAAAATTGCCAAAAATGCTTCTGAATTTAGGATTGCAGACATTTCAGAAGATTAAGCATGCATCATGAAATGATACATCACTATTTTGCAATTGAGTTGCATTTGTTAGCGTAAAAAACATTAATTAACATGAATTAGCAATGCAGAATAATTCAACAACATTAACTTTGGGTAATGTTAATAAATGTTACATTTATTAAGATCAAGAATTGTATTTGTTAACATTAGTTAATACACTTTGAACATGAATATGAACCTTTTTAATAAGCAACACTAACAAAGGTTAATACATGCTATAAAATATATTAACTTATTAGGTTTTGACTTCAGGTCAGGTTAGTTAATGCATTACCTAATGTTATTCTACAGGGCCGTTAAATGCTTGAATCTGATTGGCTGACGAACGTTCTAAGGTGTGTAATTATTTTCAGGGAACGTAGTTCCAGGCACCGCATTACATGTCTATATCACTCCACCAAATGATTTGTGTTATTTCAAAGGGCCTTACAGCCTAAAACAGCAAAATAACCAAAACCCATAAGGACACTGGCCAAACAAATAAATATAGTAAACAAAAAGATCAAAACGACAGATCATATCCATGTTTTTGCCACAAAATTACTTTTTATTATGTATGGACAGCACATACTCTATCTCTCGCGCTCTCTCTCCCTCACAGACAGTTTGCACACACGTTAAACTACATGACTTCTCACAAGCAAGGTAACAACAACGGTGCTGTTCGTGAAGAAAATGTACTTTTAAGTTTCATTATAACAAGAGGCAGGCACGTGCACACCTTTTTCTTCCTGGAGACAAAGTGCCCTTTTTGGGGAGTTTTTTTTAAATAAATGAATATATGTATATGTGTTTCTGTCTGCGCACAGCTTTCCCTGTCAAACAAATAAAAAAAATCAAAACATCAGGTCGGGTCGACACTGTCGAGTTCCGATGCCTTTCTCCTCTCCGCGTCTCCGTGCAGCACAGCAGTGTAGCAGGATCGGCACATCACATCACAGACAGGCAAAGAGCCTCCCTCCCTTTCCAGTTGTATTTGTCTTGGTGTGGAGGTGTGTGGTGATGAACAAAATACTAAGCTACCTGTGCCTCGAATTTACAGCTAATTATCCAGAAGACAAAAGGCAAATATAGTTAATTTGTCTTGCTAACATTCATGACTCATGAGAGCTACTGTGTAAGTTAGCTAAAACTTAGCTGAGGCAAAAGGAAGTCTAAGCTAGTAGGTAAGACCGTATATCTAAGGCGCGTTCTTTCACTGCATGATTAAGTTTATAAAAAAAATATTTAGAATGATCACAAAATTCAAGATATGGGGGCATAAATGTATATATTTATATAATTTCATATAGTTAATCAGCGAAGGCTGATGTTTTTTTTTTTTTTTTTCACCAAAAAGCAGTATGATTACAAATGTAATATTGATTTTATACAGCAGTTCATCCAGTTAATATTAAGACACTTACGTTTGACTGTTTCTGCTCTATTTCGCCAACAAATATAATTCCAATTTGCCTCTCTGAGCAAAATGACGCTGTTTTGTTCCGTTTAAATGATTCAGTTCAATCGCAATGACTCACTTATTAGCAATGATTTGCTGCCACCTACTGGCAGTTTTAATTTCACATTTATAGTATATTTTCATTAAAAAAAAATCATTTCAAATATCAGTATTCAATGTTTTATGTTTAAAATATCAAAGCAGTATTTAAATGCACTCATGTCCTGCATTAAACAGTGTGTAAATGCAGATTCTGTATTTTCTCTGCATTGCAAAGATTAATTTTGTCAATACTGATTTAATTAGCTTGGTAACAGGCCAAATGGCTTATCATTCGAATTGACTGATGATTCAATTTAAGAATTTGACTGAAAGGGTGATGCACACTTTTAGGAAAAAATGGCTTTATAAAGGTAAAAATGCCCATAAAAGGTAAAATACAATTTAAACTTATTGGAAAAGATTAATTTATAGCACTGCTGTGAACTGATCACCACATAGAATAGGAAGAATATCAAAAACGTTAGGAGTCAGCTGTCCACAGTAGTCCTTAAGATACCAGCACAATAACACACTCAGCAAAATATTGTCTTTATCATTATCAATAAATTCCAGAAAATATTGATGTATTTTTTTGTCAATATCGCACACTCCTAATATATTTAACATTTTGTTTAGAAAAAAACATTAATAAATAAGGGAAGTGCCCTTTATTCCACTTGAGCCCCTGCCTCTAAAAATGTCTGTGCATGTCCCTGACTAGAAACATTGCTGCCGAACACTTTTCAGAGACGATTATCACAGAGGTAATATCTTCCTCTCTCTTTCTCTCTCTCTCTCTTTCTCTTCCCCCCCTCTCTCTCTCTCTCTCTCTCCTCTCATAACTTAGTTATTAACTGCATTAGTCTGCTATCAATGGCTCAAGCCTCCGTTCTGGTTTAAAATGACGTTTTGGAATTAGCAATGGAGGTGCTGGATGAGATGCGGAAGAAATAATCCTACACATAATAGTGATTTAAGTAGAAAAACCGGACGAATGCCTTGAAATATATCATCTGATCAATGTCTTGAGGTGTGGCAACCGTAGTATAAGCGGAATAATTGACTTTGGTCCGTTGAATTATTAGAAAAATAATGCACACCCGAGGTCACCAACTCGGGTGTGCATTATTTTTCTAATAATTCAAAGGCCCGTCATCAAATATTCCTTATGATATGTTATTGTGAAGTATTACCAATGAGATTGACTCGACAATTAATGAAAGCAATAGATTACAATAGATAACAATACTTTAGATTGATTGATTGATTTAATTATTTATTATTATTATTATTATTACTTTCTAAAATGTTTTAGTTGGACATTCATCTGCTAAATGTAACTATTGTTTTGGAATGTTCAGAGAATATTCAAAAGAACATTTTCTATAATGTAAAAAAATCACTTTTTTAAGAATTTAAAAACTGTACATTTTGAACATTCACAGAACATTCAGAAACGAACACACCAAGAAACAATTCTATATTTATGCATAAGCATAAACCCATATTCAAAAAAAGGCCTTATGATACCTAATGCATAAACCAATGTTAACAAATTGAACTTTAAGTGGTAACCAGAATTCAGGCACAATCACCACAACACTCACAGACACACCAATGCACAAACGCACACAAGCACACATCCCAGTGTTTTTCCTCAAAGCACACTGCGGTAGATTGCAGATATGTAGGCTCAAGTCACCTAAACAGACATGTCACTTTTTATTTGCCTCAATGTGAGACTGGCCTGTCAGTCATATTAAAATGATTTCCTTCTGGTGTGGAAGATTCCACAACATGCTTCACTTCATTTAATGTCTAATAGAAAGACAGCATTACCATTTGGACCGTCAGTTACGGGAGCCACAAGCCAAGGCTCAGATGGCACTTCCCAACCTCTTGATTCAATCTATTTCATGTAATCTTCATGGTTTTCATGCTCTGTGGAAGATCTGAAATCCGTATTTATTAGTTTGCGTCACCTGAACGTTTGTTTATCTTCAATAAACAAATTCAGCATTTATATTATTTCTTTGAGACTATCTGATTGACACCTCTGGGTAGTCCACCTCATCTGCTCAAAATTACAGTTCTGCTTCTCACTTTCCTTTCTTCGCGCTCTCGTTTCTTCCTTATAGATTGATGCTTGCTTTGTTCCAGGTAATTTTTAAGGGTGTAGGTTTTAAAAGGTCACATTGCAGCTCTCAGTCATTAAGTCAGTGAGTGTAGAAAGAGGGAACAATGTAAGAGTTGAGATGAAGGCGTGAGAAAGTTCAGCATAAATGAGATTGATTGCCTTTCCTTCCCCATGTGAAAACACTTCAGCTAACATTGCGATCAATCTCTCGTGGCTATGCGCAGAGCTTTCGGTTTAAGGAACTCCCCTTTTAGAGCTTGTACATTTCCTTTTGGCACATTTATGTGGCTGTTGGAATTTGAATGTGAAAAGAAACTCTTAAAAATGGCACTTTCAGTGTTCTTTGCAAAACCATATGTTTAAAAACATAGATTTGATTGCTCTGCATCTCAAATGGATCACAAATGTTGTAATATCTAGGCCACGGATTAAAGACTCAATTATTAAATTAAAAATGAATGAATGAATATTGATTGAATAAGCAGATAACAAAATTTAAAGGTGCTGTTAATTTACTCACCTGTCATCATGCGACAGAAAACCTGAGCTACAATTTTGTCAAGGCTATGGATTACAGGTGCTAATGTGGGCAATAACATTCAAGTTCTTGCACCGACAATTGTTTAATTTCATAAAACCACAATATATATCGCCAGAAACCATTAGTGCTATTTTTTTATTTCCTTTACCTGCTTTTTTTAACTCTTAAAGTGACGGCACCCACTGACTTACATTTGATTAATTACCAAGGGACATGGATTCACATGAACATGTTTGTTTGTTTCATTGGATGATTATTCTTTTAAATCTGAATGTAGGAAAGCAGCAAGTTTAATCTCTTGTCAACTGTGGATGATTGACAGGTGAGTAGGTGGTCCTGGGATGTTGCCCGGGACACATAAGCATGCATTAGCGTTTACACTTCAAATGCAACTCATTCCCATGCATTTTTTTCTACCCCTGAGTGTGGTTTGAGTGACTGGATAACATCTCTGTTTAGTAGTGTCCACTTGTAATTGGATCACCAGAGGCAGATGTTAATATCAGTTTGTCAATGATGTCCATGTTTTGCTTGATATCTGTTCAGCAGTTTATAAAGGCTTGTTTCTCTGTGTATATATTGCATGCTGTTAGACTGAACCAAAGGTCAGGATAGGACGCATCGTCACTGACCTTGAGCCCTGGGCTGTTTCTAAACAAGTTAGATACAAGGAACCACTCTCATCGTTTTAGTTTAGTTAATTTAAAATACCACTGAAAGACTTCAAAAGAGAGGAATTACCAAAGAGAAATCAAGTGATTAAAAGTATTCTCATGAAATATTGATCCTTGGCTTTTGTGCTTCAGTCAGATGGAGCAATCCATGGGCATTCTCTGGTTTAAAACCTGCTCAAATAAAAACATTGATTGCTAAAGCTAACAAGATCAAGGCTTCAAAATTGCAGTAAACCTTACAAATAAACTTTCAATTTGACTTAAACAGCACATCTGTTTACTGCAACTGCCAGGTTGTCCATGATATTTTAATGAGCGAAACAAAAAGGTATTGTATTCTGTTGTAAAACAAGTTTGTTTAAAGGATTAAAACTCCTTTTATAATTGGCAAAACAACAGAGAAGAGAGGAAGTAGGAGGGAAATGCATCATGCAATATTTAGTGTGTAAAACAGTGTTGTTAGCAAGCCATGCATTAGTGAGATTAACAACTTCTACATTAGGGGGCAATAAATGATGAGTCTGAACTCCGTTTTACTCATTTGGAAAAGAGGAGCTAATGAGGTTCCAGCTCTTGGTTCTCTTAGACTTTTGACTCGGCAAGTTTGGATCCATCTTGCATCTTTTTCTGGCCAAGAACTGCCCACTTTGGTAGGAAGAGATTTTCCTGGCATGCAAAGCAACCAATCACAGCTCACTTTATTATTGTACATGTGCATAGGCTCTTTTCACTTAAACCGTTGGCAGATTTCACTGTGGGAACTACCTAGGCATACCCTAGCAACGATTTAGAGGAGCCTAGCAACCTAGAGTAACATGAATAAGCAATATCTTGCCACAAAAACATCACAGATGTTTGGAAGCAGCTATTTTTATTCAAGCAGACAACCAGGGGGAAGTCGTGGCCTAATGGTTAGAGAGTCGGACTCGTAATCGAAAGGTTGCGAGTTCGAGCCCCCGGCCGGCAGGGATTGTAGGTGGGGGGAGGGAATGTCCAGCGCTCTCTCCACCCTCAATACCACGACTGAGGTGCCCTTGAGCAAGGCACCGAACCCCCAATTGCTCCCCGGGCGCTGCAGCATGGCTGCCCACTGCTCCGGGTGTGTGTTCACGGTGTGTGTGTGTGTGTGTGTGTGCATTTGTTCACTACTCACTGCTGTGTGTGTGCACTTGGATGGGTTAAACGCAGAGCACCAATTTCGAGTATGGGTCACCATACTTGACAATACGTCACGACAGTATGTGATAATTACCCTGTTGACTGTATAGCAATACCCAAACAAACACTTTAAACACATTATCAACTGTATAGCGAAAAATACAATCAATTTCTCAGTACATTGTAGGTACATAAAGGTCAGATGTTTTGATTTGGGCAGTCAATCAATTATTAGTATTATGATAACTATTATGCCCACTCTAGCAATCATCTAGTGTACCCTATAGCATCCACATGGCAGCTTGATTAAGTCATATCTCAGCAACAGAAAATTTTATAGAATTGGCCTTTATTGAGGCAGTGTACTGATACCATATCTACCTAGCAATCACCCCAAACACTCTAGCAACCACATATCAACTAAGTCTGCTAAGACTGCATAGACCTGAAACCTTCAAACTGCAAGATTTTAAAACTACTTAAAACTTTTATTATATGTATAGTCGTGGCCTAATGGTTAGAGAGTCGGACTTGTAATCTAAAGGTTGCGGGTTCGAGTCTCGGGCCGGCAGGGATTGTAGGTGGGGGGAGTGAATGTCCAGCACTCTCTCCACCCTCAATACCACGACTGAGGTGTCCTTGAGCAAGGCACCAAACCCCAGTTCTGCTCCCCGGGCGCCGCAGCATAAATGGCTGCCCACTGCTCCGGGTGTGTGTTCACTGCTGTGTGTGTGTTCACTGCTGTGTGTGTGCACGTTGGATGGGTTAAATGCAGAGCACGAATTCCGAGTATGGGTCACCATACTTGGCTGAATGTCACTTCACTCACTCACTTATATATATATATATATATATTCTCTCTCTCTCTCTCTCTATATATATATGTATATATATATATATGCACCAGTGTCTGTGATGCTGTACAAAAGACAGTTGAAATAAACATAAATGTGTGAAGACACATAATCAAATCAAAGTTTCTATCCATTCAGAGAGAGAAAAAAAAAGTAAATCCCAGAACCCAAACCCACTCAACCCACCCAATCAGATTAGAGAGTTTTCCAGTTTATGTGGAGGTTTGCAGTTTTTGAATGTAGTATGTATTACATGTCTATGCCTTTCTCTCTCTCTTTCTTTCTCTTTCTTTCCTTCAGTCCCAGTTCCCAAAGATTAGGTCTAATTCCCAGCCTCTTGTTACAACAGCGCTGCTACGCTTGATCAGGTGGGTGGACCTTGAGAGCAGCCGGCCCCCGCCTTCCCCTGCTCCTCCACTGAGAGAAAGAGCCAGAGAAGAGGAGGGAGGGGTGGGGAGGAGTGAGAAAGAGAGAGAGGCAGACTGACTCTGTGAGCCGGAGAATGGAAGAGCAGTGTGTGAGAGCAAGAGTGAGAGAGAGAAAGAGCATGAGTACTCTGAGTTTATGAGACCGCCTGCACATGCATCACCAGAACAGAGTCACTTCAGTTACGATTGGACAACACAGCAGATTGCTATCACAGCACACTGAGAGGAGGACACTAGAAGAAAGCGATTGACAGAGAGCCTCTCTTTATTAAGAGGGCACATCGGGGGACTGACAATAGCAGCCAACCAGAAGAGTCGTAGGTCGGTGTGTGCGTGAACTTTCCCAGCCTCACTTCTTCTCCTTGGTGCCCGAGAGGTCACCACCCCTGCAAAGTGCCGAGATGATCCCAGAGGTCTTTCTGATCTTGTGGCTGACAGGTCACGGTAAGCTGCCTGGTCTCCTCGTCTCTGCTGTGTTGTGTCCTGTGTCAGTGTGTGCGAGCATGGAATCTCTGGGAGTTGAACTCTGAGGCGGCGAGGGAGTATCTGAGGCTGTGAACCCTTGAGTTTGTTTCAAACAGTTTGAAGTAGTTGCATGGCATGTTGTTTGTCTGTCCTATGAGTTTCACCGAACCCCAAAATCTTGAACTTGAAAAGGAAGCTCAGCGAGGTTAGACTCTTGTCCGAATCAATGGATGCTCATCTCGCGCACCGGCGAGCAAACACAATGCGCGGTTATTCTTAGACAGCCTCTGAGTCTGTAAACAGTCGGGCTTAGTATCGGCTGACGGATGTGTTTCTGTTGCTTGCCGCCAGGTGGTTGTCTTTGAAAAAACAATTGGATTGAATCGGAGGCTGCTGCGGAGACCCTCAGTGGGGTCGCTGGTTCGCTCGTACGTTCCCTCCGCGAGCAGCCGAAAGGGGAGGCAGCGACACAACAGAGCTAAATAGATTGAGTTGATTGTCCTCCTCTGCAGCGACCGGTGACCCAGAAAAGGAAGTTCAAATAAATCCGAAAGCCTCGGGACTTTATTTGAAGCTCCTCATGCTGGAAACCACCGTCGCTTGCTGCTTTGTTTGGGTTCATCAAAAACAAAGTCCTCAGACATTAATTAAATCATATTACGCTACAACTCGCTCTACACTTCCTAAGCTGTCTCTTCCCTCCCTCAAAGTCTCTTTTTTCCCCTTCATGGTTATCACACAGCGTACGCAAATCAAAGCCGCACAGACTTGGCAGAGCAAACTTAATGACCTGCTTATCACTCAACTTGTTTCCTCAATCTTTAATCTCATTAAACTGTTGCAAATACTGTACCCCTCACTCACGATCTGATGGCAAGAGCAGCATGTTCACATAACCCACAGCGCTAATATATAACTTCACACACATAAACCCAGACGCACGCTCTCGGGGAGAGAGTGTGAAACTACTTTGACGGTGACAGTGGGAGTAAAGCATGGGGCGCGCTGTTTCTTGTTTAGTAGATCATGCCTCAGGAGGCTGTCAGCTTTATGATCTAGTTTTATAGCTGTATTAGCCATGTGTCCAGCAAATAGGTTTTTTTGTCCACTGTGGATGGTTTATTTATTTATGAACTGATTTTTTATAAGATCATGTGATAATATCTTTCACGAAAACACTGAAGATTTTCATCTAGCCTATGGTTTTCTAAAAAAGTTTACATAAACTGTCCAAGCATCAAATGTATTTACTATGTTATATTACGATGAACTGAAATAATCTTTGAAATCATAGATTGAAGATAATAATTATGGAGATGTTTATGCAACATGCTAGCAATAAACAGTTGTTGCCAACAGAAATGCAGTCAGACAGTCTGTCTCATCTCCTTCCCATCTAACTCTTTAAAGCGCTCAGCGCACAGAAAGCATCACGCACCATGCAAAGTCGCCTTGTTCTGCTTTGCTGTGCAGTTGAGCTGAGCTAGGTGTTGTGGTAATAAAAAATAAAAGCAGAACCGGCAGGTAAACATGAGATAACAACAGGCGTTCCTGTCGCCCCGCTCTCTGCCCCTGGGGATGGCAGGTTCCCCAAAGCTAAATTGTGTTTTACACATTATTGCTGTTTATGGATCCAACCAGTGTCAGCAGAAATAAATATATAAGAAAAAGTCCTGGAGAAAAACAAGTATTTTATATAGAGGGAAAAAAAGATGGATGAGGAGTAGCTTTTGTGTGTGTGTGTGTGTGTGTGTGTGTGAGAGAGAGGTTGACAAAAAGTCCAATAGCTGCGCTGGGAGCTTAGAAAGACTGTATTGAGTTTTTGTCAAGAGTTGAGGGTATATGTAGGGCACTCTCACTCGTGCGCTCTCTCTCACACACACACACACACACCTGGTGACAAGCCCTAACTGATGGCACACATTCGAACAGAAGCTCACCCTTGTGTGGCACAGAAAGCTGTCGCACCACAGGCAAACCTTCTGTCCAAGAGCTTGTCTCTCCCTCTCCCTCTCCTTCTCTTTCTTTCTTTTTTGGACATTTTCTCCCCTTTTCGCACTCGCTTAGTCATAGTTTGTTCATTTTTCTGAAGGGCAGCACTTTCTCTATTTTTTCAATCTGTCCACTTTTGTTCCATTTCTCCTTTCTCATACATCCCTCGGAAAAAAAAAAATTGCTTCTCGCTGTATCTGTTTCCTGTCACTGCCGGTGTCAGAAGGGAAATCACTTTTTTTTCATGAAATTTCTTTAAAAAATGTAAATAAATCAGCATTTTTGTCTTATTTCTCATTAAATTTATACAAAGAAATCTTTAGAACAACTTTAAATTACTTGAAAATCAAAATTGCATGAGGCAATCTGACTTGTTTTGGGAGAATTCGATTTATTTATCTCAACATTTTTTTCTCATTTAAATCATAAACCTCATTAAATGTTAATACATTCATGTTTAAATCAATAAATACTGTTTGCCAGTGGGTTCAGATAAGTAATTAAACTTAATTCTAGATATATTTTCTGAAAACAAGTTTTATTATCTCAAGAAATGATGCTTCTCCAAGATTTTAAATTGTTCGAAGGATGTTTGGGTATTTAGAAAAACAAGCCAACAATACTGATTTTCTGCATCTGTCTGTTGTTGCTTTTCTTTCCTGCCACTGCCCGTTTGAAAAGGAAAATCAGATTTATTTTTCTTTCTTGGTCACTTCATTGTCATTTTCTTGTTTTAATCATAAACCTCACAATATATTACATTAATGCTTAAATCAAGAAACAACTATATATATTTTTTTGGAAAACATCTCTATTTCATGAAATCTAGCTGTTACATCCATTTAAATTGTTTGAAGCTTGTCTCTATATATGTAATAATATATGTATAAACATTGGAAAACAAGACAAACATACTGAATTTCTTGAATTTGTCTGCTTTTGTTTCCGTCCGTCCCTCAGATGATAATGTTGCAGTATTTGTTTTCTGTCACTGCCTGTGTCAGAAGAGAAATCTGTGTTTTTCACGGTATTTCAGCAAAACATCATAAAAAAGCTCTTTTAATATACGCTGTTGCAGGTCTCGACATTATAGAGTGTCTCATTACACATTATTCTGCTTTCCTCTCTCGCACTCAAGTCCACTGGGGGCAGTGTGGCATAGATCTGAAGACTCATTCCGGATCTGTCTTCGTCTATCCATATTCCTCTTGTCCTCCATCACTCTCTCCCTCCCACCGTCATCCTCTCCTAACCGCTGCCGTCTTGTTCTGATAGATGAGGCAAATGCTCTTCAGGAGCGTCTGGTGTTAAGTCCCCATGCAGCCAAGGGCGTAAGCTGTGTCTTAACCCTCGAAAGCAGGTCTTAGTGTGTCCGCTGTCTTTCTCTCTCTCTTTCTCTCGTTTACTAAGCTGCACCTCAGCACGCTGGTAATTAAAATGTCACTTTTGGTTGTTTTCAGGCCAAATCTCGGCCGCCTTATACAAGTATAAAGGGAATCAAACATCTTAGTGTGTTTCATTGTAGTATGTGGAACCGTTTTTCCCTGGTCAGACTTAGCAAATCATTCTTTGTAACATTGCAAATCCTTTTTCAACATGGATGGGGACCAAAGCCGATCAAATGTAATGGATTTTTACATCTCAGTCATATTTCAGGGTTAATTAAATTCATATTTCTGCATGACATTCCGATTTATTCTCTGGCCGGGCCATTTGTTATCTTTGGATTAAGCCGTTTTGAATGCCAGTGATGGTTTCTCATTTCCAAACGACATAAATGTATAGTCATCATGGACAGTAAACACATATCAGTATTCCTCGGTTCTTCTTGCTGTCATTCTTTATCGACAGCCAAAGCAAAAGAGCTGACACCGAATCTGTGTACAGATACATATGTGAGTTGCTGAGCTGTGACCACCTGCATTTTTTTTTGTATGTGAAGGTGTGCAGTCCCCTTAATGTGGACCATGTAAGGCTATGACCCCTCTAATACCTTCCCTGCCCATATTAGCCTACTCCCCACTCAACCCTGACAACTGCATTTCTCAGAGAGAGGAATGCTATTTTTGAGAAGTAATAGAATTTCTGATGAAAACAGAGATGAAACACATTTTTATATTCCATATATTCTTAGTCCCCACTTCATATAAGGGGTCACTGTTCAGAAAAAGGGATATATATATATTATATATATAAATATTAGTGGTGTCAAAATTAGCGCGTTAACGCAGGCGATTAATCTTTTCAGTTTAAGGCATTAAAAATATTTAACGCAGGGGCGGGGCCTAGGGTGCATTTGACAAGAAGTGCATTTATTCAGTCGCAGAACGTCTTTACGACCACGTCAAATGGGATACATTTAAGACACTCGCTCCAGCTTTTTTGACACTTAAGACAAATATGTGTCTTAATTTTGTTAATGGAAAAGGTACAACAGATTTATGTAAATCTGTAAAAACTGCATCAAATCATAAAAATGTGAATATAAGCGATCATAACAATCATGCAAACAATAAAAAAAAATCTATAAAACACAATTTTATAAATGTAATCTTTCAACAAACAATTAACAAAGTTTATAAAAGCTACAAAACTCAATAAAATAAAGTTATGTAGCAATATAAGCTATATGGAATGTGTGTTTCCATGTTTCTGTTTAGTTTTGCCTCTTTAAAACCGAATTCATTAGATATCGAAAGGGATTTTTCTCTCTTCGGTTGAGCTGTTTGTTCCTCCTCAGATTCAGGTCAAGAGAAGATGGCCATTAATTTGGCCTTGATTCCTGAAATCCAGTGAGAGCAGCTTTGCTGAGAATCCCTGTGCATAAACAAAATGTGTTTACAGGACTTTATTAAGCTGCACCAATTAAACCAGTGCTCTTTACCACAGTAACAGAAACCAATCCCCCACCCTTCATCTCGCTCATCCTCTTCCACTCCCCTGACCTGTGCCCACCCTTGCCCTCTGTCCCTGTGGAAATCTCATGGCCATAGAGCTGAGTTGCTGTCTTTATCCAAATTGGTGCACTTTTTGAGAAATGGACTTTATGTGGGATTACATGTCTGCGGAGCGTGATGTTAAGTAATTCAACCAGATGCTGCGGCGATCATGAGGTGACCTGCGGAGATTCCGCTCATGCTTGCTGTTTATCCCTAAGGGGGGGTGGGCAAGAGGGAGGGAAACATCTCTCTCGATGAACCATTCAGGCAGAGAGAGATTCAGAAGGGGCCGGAGGGTCAGCCTCTCAGGAACACTACAAGGATTTTGCCACAGATTATGGCAGAGATTAAAGCCATCTAAATTGCGACCTAATACATTGAATCAACAGCAGGAGAGATGTTGTGCCTGTTTCAGATGGATATATTCTGAGCTGAGACCGCTCACAAATAAATACAAACAAATAAATAAATAATTGTCACATGTTGTGGCAGTTGGTCAAACAAGGAAGTACACTTTAGCATTACATTTATTATTATAATAATTAAAATATTTAATTGCAATCTAATTATTATTATTATTTTTATTTTTTTTCTGGTGAATACAGTTTGTTGAGCCTGAGAGCTTATTTGACCCACTAAAACAGGATTTCAGTACATTTTTATGTATTTTATTTTATGTAAAATATCCATGATATTTTTGGAGGCTATAAATCCCTTCTTCTTTAGTGTATCATCTGCTGACTTGGTGGTATGGAGGCACTGGAAGACTTGGGTTGCCAATCTGACAATGATTTGCGATCACTTTTGCTGGAAGTTTTTGGGACGGCGCAATATTACACCTGAATGAACCTGACGGACTCAGTCTTTGTCTCCCTCTCTCTTCAGCCCTGCCAGTCTGGCGGTTTGACTTCAGTGTGTTACATGGGCAGTAGAGTGACGTGCCAGCTTTTTTTGTGTGTATATATGTGTGTAAATTGGTCTGATAGCAGTAGCTGGTTGCTGTGCAACACCAATTACAGTAGTGAGCCTTAGCATGGCAATATAAATGCTAATCAGTCTTTAAACTTTTACTCTGGGAATCAATGAAAAACAAAGCAACTGAACGTAAGGTGTATACCTGATATTATGGTAACTGAACAGAACTAAAAGCAAAAAAAAAGAAAAAAAAACTACTAGTACCTGGGAGATGCTACAGATATTCAGAAACCACTAGCATGAATGTGACTGACGTGGCATAGTATAAGTATTATTTATTGATGGCCATTGTACTGTGATTTAGCCACTCAAAGTCTTTCTGATCTGTTCCAGACAAATGTTCTATTCACAAAACAACATTAAGAGTGAAAATGTGCAGGCTTCAGTGCAGACTTTAAAAGTTAAAGTGAGCTTCTGAAAGCTTTCGACACTTTTGGGGTCTGTTTGCAGGAATACTAATAGCTTCTATCTTACGTCTAGTTTCTCCAAACAGAACTCAAACAAGTTTTCAGCTCTCAGCCATGCTAATGCTGCTAATTAGCGTGCTAAAGGAGGGATTACAACACAGACAGCAGCAGAGACAGCGACTATGCCTCTTTTTCATGTTCTCTCGCTCCTTCTGTATGACTATTTCCTCACTTTGCATCTGTCTATATGGGCGATATTTCATATTTCTGGCAGGCTAATTAGAATGTTGGTCAATGGAAATGGAGGAATGTTTGATGCTCGTGTCAGATGAATCCTTCTGTTTGGAGCACGACATGAATACCTAAAACAGAAATAGATGTTTTCTGACATTTCTGGTGGCTTGGCTGTATTATGGTTACATCCTACAGGAGGAGCTGTGGAGCAAAACACTTCAGTTCAACATCAAAATGAACTTCTTAGGTGATTAGCTGATTTCGAAGCTAGCCTTAGCCTAGCTGGTATGTTTTCCTGCTTTTGAGCACGTGTCAATTGGAGTTCAACTAGACCAGCTTGAATCAGTTGGACCAGCAAACCACATCAGGCTGGTTTAAGCTTCTTTTTTCTTTTCTTTTTTTCCCGCATTGTTGGGGTTTCGGAATCAGTCCGTCATAATTGAGTAAATTCCTTTAGTGGTGAATGTCAACTAATGTACAACAAATATAATGTTTGCATTCCCATTTGCAATCCATGATACCATTTATAGCCTTTATCTTTACAAAAGAGTATATACAAATATTGACAGATATTGATTATGTCAGAAGGAAGATGTCATTTTTTTAATGAAAATATAAAAAGCTTTGCTAGATTTACAATGTTAACAACTGTAGACATTCATTATCACAGTCTGTAAAAAGGGTTTGTAGAAAATGTAACAAAAAAAAAAAATAAAATTTGAAAACTGACACTTAGACCTGAGCTTCTAAATTAGAGATCATGAAATCATCTTAGTTGTATACTCAATAACAAATTAATCTACTATCAATTTATGTCCATCTAACCAAAGGCATTCAGCCAGGATTTAGGATGCATTCAGCTCAAACACCCCGTGAGTCAATAAATGATCTATTGAACTATCTGGTGTCATTGACTGCACCCACAGAGCAAAAGAGGTTTTCCCTGCATTGAATTCGGCGAGTGACCAACTTGCTCTCCACACACCTACATGTCCTTCATTCTTTTATTTCCCAGTTTCAGCCTCTGTGTTCTCAGCATTGTTGTGCTGAAAAACATTCACCTCAGATTCGGCGTTGCGCTTTCAGAGTCAGAATGCTTCTCTGGGAGAGAGTGCAAACAATGTTAGGCACGCTGTAATTAGCCAAAGCTTCTTTTTTTGTGTGTGCATTATGATTTGGTTCCCGTTGAGCTCCTTTCAGATGGCTCTCCTATTTATTTATACGTATTTTACAGTGCTATCCTGCGAGCTTCAACTTCAAAGGGAGTTTAATAATGTGGAGTTATTCCATGCCAGTGCATTGCCTGAAAAAATGCTAATGTGCCATCAGGGTGACTAAATGATTTGCTATCCTTTCAAACGTGCTGGCAGGAGTTTCAATCTGGCCAGCCTCCCGGGCCAGTTGACAGTGGTCTCTGCTCGGTCTCCTGAGGACATTAGTGTGAATCAGAGAGTCGGCCAGGAGGTGCTGGCGTGCTGTGCCACCGCTTGGCCACAACCCAGCTCTCCACGGCCCTGCCCTTGCCCACCCGTCAAAGTAACCACCTCTCCATATATATGAATCGCCACTTAGAACAGATTTAATCAACTCCTCGATGGCTCTTTTGGAGTTTGGCTGAACAGAAAGGGGTTAACATTGGGGCGCGGAATGGCCTAGCTCTTATTGGAAATGGGGGTTGGAGGTGAGGCGAGGGTCTCCAGGAAGGCCAGTGATAAAGGTGCTAACGTTCAGAGATTGGATTAAGAGCAGAGTGCCCCCTAAAAGAGAGTGCAGTTTATTGAAGCCTTATCTTAAGTGATAATGTTACCATGAAGAGCAGTATAATAGCAGCAAAGTGGACTGCAGCCATAAAAGATATGGGGCTGAGACAGAGAGCGAGATGATAGCCTGCGTAAGTGTGTGCGGTCCACATTACGCACCCGAGCACGGCAGACTCCTGGGTTAGGGTGTTTTTATTAGGACGTCTATAGAGAAAGGATGTAGGGTCAAAGGAAGCTACCCATCAATGATCAAGCCCTCAGTTTAAATCACATTTCCTCGAACGAGAGTGAAAGAGGAGCCACGTCATATATTTAAGGCACTACTGCTAGCTTAGAGCAGCATCTTATCTAGACCCTTCCCATTAGATTTACGTTGTCTTCCATTCCCTGCCCAGTGTGTTTACAAGGACATTTTTTGTTCCTTGGTGATAAAATAAACTCCCGACCTTCACCTGAACACGGGACCCATTGCAATGCTCAAAAGAGCATCTGAAGACACCTCTCCTGAAGCACTCGACAAACCAAATTATTCAAATATGCTCTAAAGTTGTCCTATTCCGCTATTTTACGAAATTTGGTATGATAGTGCACAATACTGTTACAATAGTATTTGAATGAGGCGATTTGGATTAATTGTTTCGACTTGTTTTACTCACATTTGTAAGAATTTATTAGACAAAAAAAATGACACCTCAATGAAAAGATTTAGAAATTTGACCAGCATTAGACCATTTTATCTTGCCCTTTTTTGGATGAGTATGAATAATGTGGACAATATGCAGAAATGTATTTGGCTGACTACTCTCCATGTGTAATCGTCCGTCTGAGAAGGAAAGAGGAGAGGGAAGGACATTGAGGTAAAGAAAGAAAACGGAATTGCAGTAAAAAAAAAAAAAGCAAAAAAAAATTCTGGATTAAAAAGAACGGAGAAAGTGATGTTTTGAGATGTTTAGGAAAGTCAAGCGTTCCTGTTTTCCAGCTAGACTCAGGGGGATTTATTCCTGCTCGCAGGCTGTGTTATCTAATTGTTGTCTGATTAGGAACAACAACAATAGCTCCAAAGGTAAACAAAGTTATCCCCTCAGAAAGCTGGAAATGCACAAAGAGAATAGAATTGTTGTCACAAATGAAAGGTAACTGAAAACTGTCAAGGTAATCCATGCCACCGACATGCCTGTCTGTTTGTGTGCTGCATTCATCAGTGTGTGCACCAGTTTATCATATGATAATTGTATTACCAAGATTTGTATATTTTTTCCCCCACATATACTCCTTATACAACAACAACCTGAGATATAAATTTACTTTTATTCTCACAAAGTAATGTCTCTTTGATAAACTTGGAATGATTATGTTTCATACCACGGACTAACTCTTGCAGCTAGATCATTTTCTTTACTAGTATCTCGATAAAATGTCGCGAACATTGTTGCCTCATCAGTATATTTATCTTGTGTAACAAAGCGATAGAAATTGGCAAGAGAAAAACAAGTGAAGTAGAGCGAAACAGGGAGAGTATCTATGGATGGGGGATTTCTCTGAGCTGAATTAATGATGTCGCAACAGAAGAGCCAGGCCCAGTGGAGACCTGAACCAGATTTCAACCTGAGGTCCCTGGAGGTGGGAGTCACTCAGCACAACAGCGGAATGGGCCACAGCATCATAAACTAGCCCTGAGCAGGACCGCCAGGACCCTTTTCATCACCGCTCTAGTGCTCCCCTGCTCCAAAATTATGTAGGACATGGATGGGGATAGAAGAAAGTGTGCGTGTTTGGGTAGCCGGATCTATTCAGAAGCCTAGTGCACTGCTCTGTTGTCAGCTGTCTATAAAGGCAACATCCTAGCGAAAATAGAACTTTAAAAGTGATTTATTCTAGATAGGCTTATGGCATAAATTGCATAGGAGATTTGACTTACAGTTGATGTTTCTGTTAGCATGCTAAAACTTCATACTTCATACATAATAATTTCAACTATACTGTAATTTATTTGACTTCATACTTTAATAACCATAAATATTGGGTAAATAATGTCAGCTAGAGACAATTTTGTTCTAAAACCTATAGTGAGCTGCCTTCTAAGACAACATCCTAGCAGGATCCATTTCCAGACCTTTCTCATGACTTTCACTAACTTTTTTTATTTAATTTTATTTTTTTTACACTTCACTAAAGTTATAGAAATATTGAAACAAAACATACATAATGTTTATGGAAAGGTCTTATAATTTATAAATTAAATATACATTCTCATAATGTTGAGAGAAAACATTTTTAGAACAACATTCGTGGAATATCCTTATGATGTTATTTCTACATGAGAAATGCTCTTAGAAGATTTACATTAAACGTTTAAATAACATTATATTTTGGTTGAAAATAAAGTTAGGAGAATATTGTAAGAAGCAGATTTGTAACCATTTATATATATATATATATATATATATATATATATATACATACAGTATATATACATACAGTATATATATATATAATCACAACAAGAAAACTGGACATTTCAACAATTTACACTAATTTGTAAATTCACTAGATTTCCTGCAGAGTTGGAGTTTTGCATTAGCATGTTTATAAAGCTGATAAGTTCCAACACGATTCCATAAGAAAGTGTAACTATTTTACAAGGTGATGATTTTGTATGATTTCATACAATGTGATTTTCAGTATACAGAAAGGCATAATTATGAAGGTCTACACCCAAACCTAACCATCAGTGGGGAGTCAGATCTTACAAATCCTTTTCAAAATCATACAAATTAGCCAACAAAACGTAAAATAGTTACAGAACTTCATAATAATCATAACAAATACAAATACATATTAGAAACAAATGTGCTGTAATGAATTCATTTTTAATTGCATTTTGACTACTTTGATCGATACAACCTGCAACAAGTTGTCATATGCAGTGTCTCAATAATGTTTTCAAACAGTGTCAAAAAAGTTCATTAAAGTTGTAGTAAGACAAGAATGCAGTCTGGTTTTAGGTTTTAGGACTACTTTGATGAAAGGTTTTGATCCACTTCAAATGTTGATTACTGTATTTCAAGTTGGTCCGGCCAAGGCACATATGCAGTCCTATAAGTGCATTTCTATCTGACAGGGCTTCCTCTCTCCTTCCTTTCTCGGGGCTTCCTTTCTTCCTTTCTCCCATATCCAGAAACACAAGTGAACTGTCTTTCATCATCATATTTTTATTATCAATATTATTATTATTTTTATTGAGAACAATGCTTTCTGGCATTTATGATACATATGATACAATCTCAGAATTGGGTGAAAAGAAGACTATTCGTCCTATTATATATATATATATATATATATATATATATATATATATATATATATCTTCACAAATGATACATACCTATGGCATCTTAAAATGCAGTCTAGGTAGGCAGCGTACTAGGTTTCGCAACAGAAGCAGAGTGTTCCATAAAAAAAAAAAAAAGTCCTCATAAATTAGTACAACAGACCGCAGTGAGACAGACTCTGGGAAGATAAAGCTGAAATGATCAGGCGGCAGAGGAATGAACATGATGAAAAAGACAAAGAGAGTGGGAAAGAGAAAGAGAAATATAGCAATAGGAGCAGAATGGGGAAGCGAGGGATAAAAACATCCGGTGTTAGCGACTCGGCTATCACCGAGGCAAATTACCCACTTTGTGCAAGGAAAATGCGCTTTCATTCCCGACATTTCATTAACTCATCCTCTCCTTTCCTGTGCAAACATCCCTCGTTCAGAGGAAGGCACAGTCTACTAGTATGACTGTGGCTGGAGAAAGCCTGCGAGCATATGTCATTAAAATGCTTAGACAAGTGGAAGAGAGCAGGGGAGATGGCAGTGAAAGGGATGGCAGAAGACATTACGTCGGAGAGGGTCTGTCAGACAGAATCAGTCTCCAGACCTCCTGCAGTATTTACAGGTCAGAAGAGGATAGGGACCCCCACATGTGCAACCCGTGCTTCTCCAGACATGTGAGAGAAAGATGGATAGAATAGGGGAGGATGGGAAGAGAGGTGGCCAACGTGCTATCTGGCTGACAGGTGTGAGTATTGTTGTCTAATTGAACGAGAGAGGGGCTGTGGGTGAAACGGGTCAGAGATGCGGCTGCCATACATGTCGCTCGCTGACAGAGTATCGAAGGGTCAAGCGCTTTAGCTGTGAATGCCGGACAATTAGATGCAAATAATTGTCCACCTAAATGGAATGACTGAAGGGTCTCCAGGGGTCTGATTTAATATTTAATGACCTTACATTTACTTCGGCGCAGCTGTGTGTAATTGAACTCAACCTATTTGGGATCATGGATCCAAAAGGATGAGATGTACAATGAGAAAGACTTGAGTGCTTATTGAAGTTTTCTAAATGTAGCTGTTCTTCTCAGATGCTTCTCCTAAAGTCAAAAGAAAACATGCATTTGAGCTTCAGCCGAGTGCTTTGATACAGAAAGAAAAGCAGGACTCTCTGAATGTAGGTTTACGGAAGTTTTCTGTTTCATAACGCTCTTTTTGAAGAGCTGAAAAACAACCAGTTTGCTCTTCTCCAGTGCCTTTTTAGTCTCAAAAGAACCCCGAGATCTTTATGTTAGTTTTGATGGTGGAAGATAGTCCCAACAAAATCACCTTTCAACTGAAACCGTTTTTATAGTTGCATAAATACTAAGTTAAATTGAGAGGGAGTGAAGGAACTGATGGGAAGGAGCAGAAACGGGGTTTGTACACGCTGAAGTATATGACAACGCTCTATGTGGAAACACAACACGAGGAAAGGTGCCACTGTGAGTTTGTCACGGACAGCATAAACTTGCAGAGAGAGGGAGAGAAGAAAAGAGAGGGAGAGATTTTCCCGGGGCTCTGAGACACTGTCATTCTGATTAAGTCACGCAGAGCAGAAAAGGAGAGCTGGGAAATCAAATCAGTGCAACACCGCAGAACGCATGTGGTGAAACACGGAAAAAACAACCGCGGAAAGGGAGATAAAAGGATGAAACCAACACCATAGAGTCAGTACACAAACATGGACTTCTTTCTGTCCTAGGAGGTCTTGCTGCGGCCTCGGTGGTCTGTCACTGTCTTGTCAGCCTTGCCCAACCCAGACTATCACCTTCAGCTGTCAGCCGCCCGTCTGACACTTTCAAAACTTCCGAAAACATTACAAGACTGAAAAAAATAAAAAATAAACTTCCCAGAAATGGAAGAATGGTTAAAACTAAATTCTAGCACAAGTTGTGAAAGGACATGCATCATAACGTAACTGTTGACAATAATAAACTAATAATAATAATAATTAGTTTTTAAATTACTTTTTTTTAAATGTTTATTTTTTCATTACATATTTTATATTTTTACTGCATAAAGAGCTAGTTATGCGGTGTGAGAAAATAATAATAATAATAATAATGATAATATTAATAGAATGCTATATTATAAAGAGAACATTTCCGAAATTAAGCAATTGGCTTGTTCAGACACATTAATGCAAAAATAAATGATTAAAATAATATCTGCCAAAAATTTACGTTGTATTAAGTTTATAATGGATTTTTCTTTCTTTCCTTTCTGTTTTAAAATTTAGTTTTGTTTGTTTGTTTTATGTTTTAACCTATTATTGTAAAATATATAAATCTGAATGAATGAATAAAGACATTTTCCTTTCTAAAGCATTCACTTTTCTAAAGCAGTTTTATAGGTTTGTATTTTACATGAAAGCCAATATAATTGTTTAAAAATAAATAAATATATAAAATAAAATAAAATAAAAAAGTTTATTGGAGCATGATTTGCAAGAAAACACTATTTCATTCTGTCTATTCCTTATTTTCTTGTCAAAATCAATGTGTTTTTGTGTATGAAATTCTGTGAAAATTATTTATAGGCTTTTTTTTTCAGCAGACACTATTATGACAAACCCAGCTCTAGTCAACCAGTCTTGAGTGTGATGTTATTAAACTGGAAACAAGGCTTGTGATGGTGCTAATGGCCTCGAGCACAGATCAAAATACTTCTCTTTGAAATCTTGGACTCACGAAGCCGAGAAGCAATGCTTTGTGATCGCTTCAGGTAATGTCGCCGATTACATAGGGACTGTTGTTGTAGAACATTGCGCCTTTCTGAAGAACAGTAGCACTTTGATAGATTCTTTGAGGCAGACGCACACAGCAAGCATTCAAATTGAGCTGTTTTAAGTTGAACTCGTGCGACTTTGATAGTGAATATTTCCTCCGGCTTTTGACGTTAACGCGATACATTTAGATCAGAACAGACGTGTCTTTTGTATTTATACATGATTCTTTGTATGAGACGAGAGACATTAATGGATGAATATTTAATAAAAGTGCTACACATGCACACACAAACAAATACACAAAGAAAGAAATGTATAACTCATTCATCAGTTGTTCTCCTCTGTAGTGACACATTTAGTTCTTGTCTCTTTATTGGATGAAATATATAGAATGACAAAGCTTCCCATAGGAGAAACACATCTCAAATCAGATCTATTTAATGTCTCAATTGTTTCTCTGACAGCAGTGAGATTACATCAAGAGTAAACAGATTCGGCTGCTTTTCAGATTTCTCTCATGATTATGTTTGCCTCTTTAAATGTTTTAGAGAAAGTCTCGTCTTTGCCTCAAACTGCACTCAGGGTTTTATAGTTACCATCCAGACATGTCTTCTTGTTGAACAAAACATAACTCTCCATATAAAAGAAATATATCTCAGATTAGATGGTTTAATGTCTCAGTTATTTCTCCTAATCAGCAATGAGATTAAATTGAGACCAAATGGAGTCATTCTGGAGATTTCTGCTTCTTATGAAAGAAAATACTGCCAAAAGTATCATGTACAAATATGAGTATTTGTTTAAAATTAGATGTTTGTTTTCTTCTAAATGAAGACCAAATGGAGACATTTTCTGCTTCTCAGATTTTTGACCTGAAGGACAAGACCCTGATAATATCATGTATATCATATGTTTCTGATGAGATCTCAACTACGTCTCGAACTGTGCTCAGATACCAAAGTCTTCAATCAAAGTGTCTTCTATGATAACAAACACATCTGCGTTTATTTTGAATAGAAATAATACTAAAAAAAAAACAATCTTCAGCGCTATGAAAGACAAACGTGAGAAATAAAAGGGTTGCTTTTACAGTGTTTCAGCATTCTGGTCTACTTGACATGATAAGTAATGACCCATTGGACAAATCTGCTGGCAGAGAGAATGAGTGGGAGCTCAAAAATCAATATGGGAATTATACGTACATTTTATATCTGATCTGGCATTCCCACATACTCTGCCGAAGTACCTACAAACCAAGAAATTATTGGTAAACTCTTTAGCCCAGGTATAGTCTTCTGGGCGACAGATATCACCACTTATTTTCTCTAAACGCCTTCTGTGACAAATTCCGTATAACCCTTGAACAAATGCTTCCGATGGCTTGTAACTAGCAGTGAGCATCAAGTGCAATCCCGTAGCCAGGGTCAAGGAAAATACCTCGAGGCTGGGTATCTGTGTCACAGTGACCAGAGATGACGCTGGGAAGTTGAAACAAGGTCAGTGACATCTAAATGTGTTTGTTTGTGTTGTTGGTGTTGAAGAGGGAGCCAGCAGTCAACAGCAGGGTCACCGGAGGACATGAGACGCTGAGGAGACGCCACCTCTGTGATATTTGAGCTTATTGCAGGTTACCCTGTGAATAAACACTGAACTCTACTGCTGTAAACTGACTAACATGAGACCAATTTGACTGCTTTAAAAAGTCTATTTACAGTATCACAGTTATATGGGACTCAAAACAAGCACACTGACAATGAAGCAATGCATCATAATGGACAATGTGAATAATAATAATAAATACTAATACATTAAAAAATGCACTATATATATATATATATAATAAATTTTTTGTTGTTCTCAGAGTGCTGAAAAAAAAAAAACATGTATTTTCGTGCACTCACAATGAGTCATTTTATACGCCATATGTCTGATGACTATTGCTCATCTTTGTTTAATACTGTCCTTCAGATCAGACAGTTTACTCAGATGCCTGACTGGAAACTTCAGCTTTTGTTTAAATAGATGTAAGCACAACTTTCTCGAGAATAATTCAGAGCATTTTTTAACATATTCACTCTATAAGCAGACCTGATTTGTTTCTTTTGGTATGAGGTTAAGAAGTGAAAAAATGTGCAGCCTTCATAAAGACACAGTAAAATGGTGTTTTGCTCTAAATGGTATGTAGCCTTGTCATGCCAGGAACACACAATGGCAAAGACAGTCAAAAAGGTAGTAGCAGAAAGGTATTAATAATTAAATAAATCAAGCATAGCCCTTGTGAAATAGAAGTACACTTTAACATACAGCACATACTTTAAAAAAGCACTTTATAAACTTGAGTGTGACTGAATGTAATGTTTTCAAACACTTAATTGCATTATATTATAATTAAATAAAAATGCATACTAGTTTAAAATTATGTTAAGTGCAATAAATGCAATAAATATTATATTTAACCAAATAATAATTCGTTCAATTTTGACTCACTATGTGTGAGTATTACAAATTTATAATGCATGCATTTGTGATTTATATATATATATATACTGTATATATGCATTAGTTAAGTTTGTGTTAGTCAAGACTTCAAAATAAGCAACTTTAGATTATGAAAACAATTATATAAAATGTACATATATATTAAGATGACAATTACAATTTTACAAGAGAAAACAAAAAAGTGTATCAAAAAAAAAAAGCATCAGACTAATCCACATTGCCATTTTTTTGACAAGAGAGAAACTGCAACAAACTGCAAACTAGCAACACACTGTTACTCTATCCTCCAATCACAACACAACATCCTCTTTCTGACCTGTTATTACTGATATGTCGAATCATTCAGCTTCATAGATTTATCACAAGAGCCCACACACATCCCTCCGGCCTGTCAGAGACAGGTTATAATCCCATTTTATCACGAGCACACAGACAAACTCATACAAGCACACACTACAGTGAACGCTGGCCTGTATGGAGCTGCCTGTCAAGGCGATGGTCCACGCATCAATCACACAGTGTCACTGCAGCTCTGTCCTGCGCTTGAATCTCTAGATCAGAGGAGTCAAGCAGAGCCGGGGCTGAGTATGGAGCGGACTTGAGCTTGTTTGTGGTCTGTCATTCTGTGTCAGGCACTGGAAAAATCTATTTACTTGCCACCTGTCATGGTTTTCAAACTGAGGGACTGTATAGCGTGTTGGTAAACAATGTGTCCAACATGTCAGAATGAGTTTATGTGGTATTCGTCACACACTTCACAAAATCAATGTTTCCTGTCAGCAGGGATAAAATATCGGCTCACTCATATTGTCTGTTAATTAACCAGTTTAAATAAGCACGATTTCATGAGCATCAGCTTATAAAATGTGTTTATAAGATGCGATTAACATTTCCCATTATATTTAGTGTTAATGTTCAAAGGCAGCCTCCGACACTGCTTTCTAGCCATCATTAGGGATCGTTTCTGGTGATCATTAAGTAAAAAGCGTTCACTGATGAGTTTTGAGATGCTGTTGATGGCACCTGCTGACCTGTACTTGTCCATTAGCCATCTGCTGCAAGTTTACAAGCTGAAAGAAATTCTATGGATTTCTGTCGGTTTAAACACTTTATGTTTGAAGTGTCTACCCTGTAGCTTTCTAGTTAACCTCACAGAGCTTTTAAAAAGAGATTAACAGAAGCCATATATAACAAGGACAGAGAGCAGATTAGCCTTGTTTTAACTGTGGGAGGAGTCAACAGGCACACTGTGCACCCTAACATAGCCAGCGTTTCATAATGTGACGCAATTTCAAGATCACTAAAAGGTAGCTTGCATCATTTTTTGGATGTTATGTTAACAATAATTAATGTTGTTTAATATTTTTGAAAGATGTCTGTTATGCTCACCAGGTCTGCATTTGTTTAATCAAAAATAATCCCACTTCAGATCCTGGGAGATGGTGGTACCCAGGAATCTGAATGACTCCACTGCAGTCACAGTGCTGTTCATGATGGTGAGTGGGGGGAGTGCAGGGGCGTTTCTCCTGAAGTCCACGATCATCTCCACAGTTTTGAGCATGTTGAGCTCCAGGTTATTAAGACAGACAGCCAGCTCCTTAACCTCCTGTCTGTAAGCAGACTCATCACCGTTCTGAATGAGGCTGATCATTGTGGTGTCGTCTGCAAACTTCAGGAGCTTGACAGAGGGGTCTTTAGAGGTGCAGTCGCTGGTGTAGAGGGAGAAGAGCAGTGGGGAGAGAACGCAGCCCTGAGGAGCACCAGTGCTGATGGCACCAGTGCTGGATGTGGATTTTATATTTGAATAGATTTAAAAATGTTATTGATTCCTGTCATGCAAAGCTGAATTTTCAGCATCATTACTCTAATCTCTAGTCTCACATGATCCTTCAGAAATCATTCTAATGTGCTTATTTGCTGCTCAAGAAATATTTATTATTATTATGTTGAAAACAGTGGTGCTGCTTAATATTCTCTGACAATATATGTTTTTAGTGTCATTTCTGATCAATTTAATGCATACTTGTAAATTATAAAATGTAAATAAATTGCAATTACAGTAAATTGGAAAAAAAATACATTTTACAAGAAAATGCTATTTATTTATTTTTCTTGCTGTTTCTTTGTAATAATATGTATATTGTTAGTAAGTAAATCCTACATTTTTTTTTTATCAAACTTTTGACTGGTAGTACACTGGAAAATTTCCCATGCAGAAATAATGGAATTAAGCTACAATCTAAATTAAATATAAATAAATACAAATGATAATAAAAGTACAAACTTGACAACATTGGGGAAACTTAGAATTCTGGATGGATGTTCAATGTTTTGAGTTTTCAGTGGAAATTTTAAAGACCTGGAATAGGAAAAAGCACATATGTTTTGATATGCATTGCAAAAATTTGAAATTACTGGCATGCAGTTTTTAGGCAAGACATGGAAAAAGCAATGAAACTGTGCCCAGATTACAATGACTGAATCTGAATTATAACAGAAAGAAAGAAAGAAAGAAAGAAAGAAAGAAAGAAAGAAAGAAAGAAAGAAAGAAAGAAAGAAAGAAAGAAAGCAGCTGCTGTGATATAGACCCATGATAAGTTTTTTTTTTTCCTTTGTTTCTGCAGCCGCCCCTGAGAGAAGTGCACAACCCCACCTGTATGCACAGTAAACACACTGCAACACTATACATAACATTAAACATAACTCTCTGTAATCTAATTTCTAAATCATCAAAGTCTTTCTGCGAATAAATGTATTCACCAGCAACGGCGTGTAGGCTGAGAAAATGTGTGCATACAGTTAAATGCAAATATAGGTGTTTCACTCAACCTAGAGAAAAAGCAGCCAGTAACTACTGTTCAAGTATCAGTTTGCAGGCATTGTGTGACCTTGTTTTGAGGTGCAATATTGTGTGTGACAAACCCATTCATTAGCTCTTGACCAGACCAGAAAAGCGTCTAGGTGTTCTGTATTTATCCCAAATTGTTCCCATTATTCGAGTGAAGTGAGACTGGCAAGTATTAAAGGGCATGACCTTTGGATAATACGACAAGGACTTAACATAAGCCTAATGAAGAATAAAATACGGGACATAACTATTACTGGCGAGCAATTTGTGGACACCAGAGAGGGTAGAAAATGTGTGACAGAAAGAAAAAAGACAAAAAGAGATGGCCAAGCGCAATGGTTCCCATCAGCCGGCTGGGTTTCTGGGGGATTGGGGTTTGATTCAGGGTCTGAGATGAACAAGCTATCCAGGGGAAATGAAACAGGATGACGAAGATCAGTGACAATGCAGCGGGATAATCACGCTCAAATCACAGCCATCTGCTTTCAATCTCCCGTGCCATCAACGCACAAGGCAACCGTCAATCCCATAATCCCCACAATCTGTGGCAGGCCGTCATAATCCATACACCAACCATTACTGAAGAGCACCCCCACAACACCTCCACGACGTACTCCAGCACTTAACCCAAATCCCACTCATCCTGCCCACCAGAACCTCAAAGACCGTTATCGCATTACCTTCGACACCCCTCGATGCAGCCTGAGTCTGACGCAGGTCGTCCCATGTTGATTAGATTGCATGTGGGATCACAAACCCCTTCAGGCATGTTGTTAGCTGATGATTTGTAATCTGTTGTAAATAAGATATTGAACTAGCAGCGTAGGGTGAATTATGATAACCATTACCAACAGTAAAGTATAGATGAGTGTCACAGCTGAATACTAACTGGTACACTGAATGGGGGAAAAAAAGTGTAGAAACTATTTATAAAAGAAAAAAAGCAATTACTAGTAAATTTCACAAATAATGAAAACTGGCAAGTAACATATATAATTAAATGTGACATTTTGAACTAGGAAGTCTAATGAAAGAAAGAACGTTTACAATTTTAAACAAGCAAGCCATAAGTTGCAGCAACCTTAAATAAAAGTACATCTTTTTTTAGAAGAGACCTTCTTTTTGCCTCATTAGTCAACAAATCCTCCATAAATACCACCCGTGTCTCTGGGATGGTATCATGCAGGTTTTCAGTGCATTTATAGTTTAAAATATGACCAAGCATTTGATTTAGTGAGTCGCACACTAAGCAATCAATTCATCCCGATCAATTCAACAGGTCCATTTCAACTTGAAACTGAGGAGTTCAATTCAGTTCAACTTCAAATGGCACCTCAATGATTCAATTTAGTTTGATTCCCTGTCAGACTCCCTAAATGAATGTGGAAGGCATTGCTTTCCAATGAAACGTGTAAGATCTAATTCAGTCATGGAGGGGTTCTCTCAGGGATTCTTTCTGCTGGTGCTGTTGCTTCGGATTGGATGGGAGATCAGAATAAGAGAAATGCTTCAGGACACCAGACTCATGAATACAATCACCGAACAAGACCCTCATCTCACTATTAACCAGAGCCTACTGTGGGCTGTTGTGACCGAGAGTAAGGTCAATGACCAACCTTCTCCTCTCCACCCATCTTACAAAATATACCTCTAAAACCTGAGAAAATGGAAGAGAAAAAGCTATTTTATTTGGCTCTGCACCACCAGAGAGGTTTGAGGCAGAAGCCTGGAGAATGATTTCAAGGACAACAAAACAATTTTGCCTTCACCTTTGCCTGGTCCTCTGGTATCTTAGCATCAGAATCCACTGTTGTTTCTTTCTGGTATGTTTGTCTTTTTGTTACAGACACATAATACAAGACTTTGACGTACTCGGCATCAGCTGAATAGCTTCAGACCCTCCCCTTCCAAAACGCCATTTTTTAAGGGAGACTTTCTTCTCGCTAAAACACTCTCAAGCCAAATCTCTTCACAGTTGGATCTCTTTGTTGTTTCTCCAGGGACCTGGAGGCAGTTTGATGGCCTGGCGGGCAGCTCTAGGCCAAGACTCTGGAGTTTTGCATGTGTGAGAGGCTCTCAGGGAATGCTTTGTACGCCCGGTCCATCATTTTCTCCACCAGAAGCCCTTTTCATCGACTGCTCTTGTTTACATAGATTCATTTGTTCACTGAAGCAGTCAGATCCAGTTTGACAGTTTGTTGCAAAATATAACTATTCATTTTTTCCCCCTGAAATTCATTCAATCTAGCAAAGAACAGTTTGGTAAAACGGTCATTATTGAATCTGTTTGACACAGATTTATTAAAGGTTTGTGTGTTTAAAAACATGCAAACTTAATAGCACGCACGGAAAATAAATAAAGAAATATAAAATAAAATAAAATGTCTCAGCTACTAATGGAGTCTTGAATAATTCACATTTCAAATGTAACAAATCTTAACACATCTTGCAAGTTATAGTAGGATATAATTCAAAATATTATACAATGTACATCTTTTGCACTGATCTTAAATAAAAACTAAGCTGGTCACCCTGGTGGTACCGTCGACCCCAGAGAGTTAATATATATATAAAGCCACAAAGCACACATGCAATGCATTAGATTAAACAAGCAAATTAGGCCTTTGTGCAATACTGTCTTCTTTTAACCAGCTGGGTCTAAGGGAACAGACTTTGTTCAAGCTTTTAACACCTGACTGATGTAAAAGTATTGATTTTCTTTGCCTTTCCTGCATTAAAACGGGCTTGTTGCATCATGAGTGCCCTAGTTTACTTTGAACATGTTTGTTTAATGTCATCTTGGATTCATATGGCATCTATTGTTCATGACATCGGTTTGACAGAAGAAACATATTAGTTTAATGCATAGCCAGCAGAATGCTCATCATGAACTCTAAAGCTCATAAATTGAGTTGGTTGAAAGGAGGTTGACAAATGCAAAAGCTTTTTCTGAGGAAAGGATAATCTTGGTCCTGTCCTTGACTCATAATATAATAGAGGAATGCCGTTCATCATTTCTTCTAAGTATGGACTGTTCGTCAGAATAAATATATGCATTCTGGGTAATTGTTCTCAGGGGGCTTCAAAGCTGTAAAAAAAAAAAAACAAATAAAAATGGAATCACAATGCCTCCTCCTCATTCAGGCAAAAACAAGTTGAAGATGATGTCTTATAAAGCTCTTATAAAGAACTCGTCCTTGCCTGACAAAACAGCAGCGAGCGAAACAATCAAGCCTCCATTTCTTTCATCCACCTCATGTTTGACGGAAGAATAAAAGAGACTGGAGCCTATGTTTTTAAAAAGGTTTGAACTTCCCCAAGAGGTTTGAACTTAAGTGGGATTAACGAAAGGCACGAGAACACAGCCGTATTTGTTTACGGATGTCCCAATTCTCCTTTTCATCCTTAGGGCGTTTGTCTTGGAGAGAAAAGTAGGAAGCGTTAATACTCCTGTAGATACTCGACTAAGGACATTAATTTATGTTTTGACATAGCACTTAATTCCTCACTTTGCGCTGAAGTTTCAAGAGTTGAATTCAGATCAAAACTGGGGGCCGTAGGGAAACACAACCATTTGAGACAGATCTGGAACATGACTTGCTTTGCTTTAAAACCCAATTTATATATGTTTGGCAGCCCATTTAATGACTAATACACTAACTGGTTTATTTTAAAACATATTAACACTAGTACATTTATCAGCATAGTCTAGTGTTATTGCAATATAGCAGCATTTTTTATGTTTAATGCAGACAGGTTGTAAAGTTTTATACAGTGTTATTTCATATTACTGAGAAACTATTATATACTGTATTGTCTATATAAGTTTTATACATTTTTATGTCCATTTATGTTTTCATTATTTTAGTACAACAACGTCAACAACGGAAAAGAGAAAGGTTTATTTGACAGTAATTGAAAAAAGTTAAATTTATTATGTAACTTCTGTTAATACTATATTTTATTTTATTTTAAGTTTTAATTACAATAGCCATAGCTTTATAATATAACATACCAAATGTTAAAAAAAACTTTCAACATTATTTCACTTCACAATCATTTTTGTTGTTAGTTCTGATTTTTATTTCAATTCTGTTCATTTCGGAAATCATTTATTTAATGTTTCTTTTTAGCTTACGGCAATGCTAATAAAACACACAGTATCGTCTTGAGTTCCCAGATGGGAGCTGTGAAATTAAACGTTGAGCGCCGATAAACAACAAATGACACCAAAACGACCTTCTTATAACAATACGAGATTAAACACTAAATAGACACAGCGATACACAACTAAAGGTCCAAATAGCCATAAACAGCGAGGTTCTTTGAAAAACAGATCAACAAGAGCGAGTTGTTATTTGTCATCGCCCGTCCAGGGTTTGATGTGACCAGATGCTGCCCCCCTCCTAAACCATCCACCACTCTTTGCTGGATGAAAGGATCAGACCCACTTAACTGCTATATGTAAAAGATGGCAGAGCCCCAGCCTGCATTTTTGGCCTGGATTTACTAGTGTAGTTATAGCCAGCCGCATGATTATGTGTGGCTTTTTTTTATGATAAGCAGCTTGGGCTCCACAAATGGGAAGAGAGGATAAGCGTAAGTGCTAACGTCCCTCTGATAAATGCATTATTTTATTTTCAACTGCCTCCGGCTAATGCAGAGGCAATAATGCTTTTTAGTAAGCCCTGCTGGAGAGAATGAGAGGCTTTGAGTGTGAATGGAGCGCAAGGCTGGAACCGGCGGCTTTCAATCATTCACTAATCAGATAGCAGACATGCATCTTCAGAGGAGACAACATTGCAAGAGAGGAGTCTTGAAGGCAGGGTAAAGATGGCTAAATCTGCATGAATCCTTGAGTAGGGAGATTTTCGACCAAATTTATATGGCAGACCTTCCTTATTATGTGTATCAAAGGAAATATGACTGAAGCAGCACTTTAGAAGCAAGCTGACGGTGGCAAACTCTAATTCTGCCAATAAACGTATACAAGCGAGAGAGAGAGGGTTTACGGCTCGTTCTTCGGGGCAGCTTAATGGACACTAAAAGTGATGGCTTGCATCAGTAGGACCCAAAATGTTCTTGTGCAAATCATCTCATATACTGCAATTAGCTAAAACTTGCCTTCTATCTTTAATTCACATTTGTTGGACAGTTTCCCTACTTTGATCCAAAGATCTTGAAATATTTAATACCGATGCAGATCGTGAAGCTTGTTTTGCTTTTGAAAAAGATGGGATTTCAAACAATCTTGGAAAAATAATCTTCCGTCAATTTCTGGGGGGGCTCGTCTGTAATCGTACATCAGAGATTATGTGGAAATTAATACTCTGATATTGTGCTAGATCCCTGAAAAGACCATCAAAGGAACACTGCGGATGAGATAACACCGTAAATACCCCCGCCGCCCCAGGTACCATCCTGAGATGACAGGGCAGGCTGCATCGCTCAACAGATATGTCCATGTGATGTAGGAGGAAAGAAGTGGCATCTATTTAAGTGACTGTCATCGCTGAGTGAGGAGAACGAATTAATCCACAGTCGGAAATGGGATTGCAGTGATAGTAATAACACTTTACAGATACTATAGCGAGACAGCATACTTATCTGAGTATTATGTGAAAAGGAGTCATTTTCAAAGATTTGAGTGCAGATTTGGAGTGTGTGTGTGTGTTTTGTGTTGGGTGTGTGTGATTGGAAGAGCACTGTAGTTTTATGTAACAAATCATCGCTGACCCAACAATACTCTCAATGCTAATGGCCGTTTGAGACCTAAGAGCTATCAGCTAACTCTCGCTCCTCAGACCGACTGATAAACTCTCCAAATGTCTGCCGCTGATCTACAATTTCCCTTCATCTTATCATCTCTAACACACACAGATATTATCTATTTTAAAAGCTTCAGTGAGGTTTTTCCTGCAGAGATAAAAAAAAAAAAAAAAAAATATTCCTCACAAAAAAACTTGTTTCCTTGTTTCAGATGGTTTTGTAATTCACGGTGGTTGAATAATATTCTTATACTTTAAAATGGCAATTAGGAGACACCGTTTCCCAAATTGTTAATTTCTAAGTCCTTACTTCTTTTTTTGGTGACTGTCATTAAAAAGATCTAAAATATAATTTTAAGAAATTAATCTAAAAATTAAAATGATATCATAATATACTATATATGTTGCTAGTATGACCTTAGTTTTCTTACATGGAACACACAATGAGATGTTTTGAAGTATGTTCACGCTTCCCTTTTTCCATACAGTTAAATAAAATGGGAAACAGTGTCTTTCAAGTTACAAAAAAAAAAAAAAAAATCACAAAAAATAGCACAAATTTATTATAAAAACAGTCCATTCACACTCTTGTTGTTCCAAACCAGGATGATTTTGTTTTTCTTCCATGGAACACAAAAGGAGATGTTTTGAAGAACGTTCAAGCTACCCTTTTCCATAAAATAAAAGTAAATGGTAACCAGCACCTTTCAAACTCAAAAAAACAAAAAAAAAAAAAACAAATGAATGTAGTAATCTGTGTACTTTTTCCCCCAAATCTTCTGAATCTGTTTGACAGCTTTGCGTGAAGAACAAAATGAAAATGAATCATTCACATCTCTTATGTTGTCTGTGGAATTCAGGGTGAATAAATGAAACCCAATTTTTTCTGTGAACTATCCTGAAGAGATGCATTGTTGTTTCATCTTCTCTAGACACGTTGTTACTGTTCCGTGGCTTGTCATTTCAGAAATCATTTGCATTAGGGTTTGCTAATTACTACTCTGCTCTCTGCTTTGTCTCTTTCTGGGGGGCTGGGTCCACCATTAGAGGCAGCGTCAGCCTCATCAGAGAGGTGTGCGTTGGCGAGATGTATAATCTAGCCTCCTTGCACATTGCATGTGCCTTATTAGCGAGTGGGTGGACCCTTTGATTACTCAATACAGTTAATTATCATTCAATTAAACAAGGTCAACAGGCTTGATATCCTGTTCATCAGCCTCTCAGGGAATTGTATTTTAAGCTGCTCATCAAAACAGGAACAGGATCAGGAAACCATGCATTTCAGGCTGTTGTAAAAAACACAGCACAGGTACAGAGAAAGCCGGTACAGTTGGTAAAGACATCTCATACAGTGCCTATCCACATCTTCATTGGAGTAGTTGAGTGGTCTGACAGGCAGTGTTCCAGAAGCTACTTTGAATCTGTAGTTTGGCAGGCTACTCACAAATACTAAAGTTGTTCAAAAAGAGTCAAGTTACCCACTGAAAAATGAAGCTACACTACAAATTACAAATGACATGTAGCTACTTGACCTTTGTGCTGTACTGAAAATCCTTTCATTTTGAACCTTTGAGCATTACTTGTGGATAATTTAGGCAATATTCACTCAAAAAGAACAGTGAGGCTTATGATCAATCAGTTCTAAAAACAAATACCCTGTGTAAGGGAAATCAGTAAGTCCAATGTGATAACATTTTCAGGGAAAAGAAAACCATGTAATATCTGCACCACTAGTGGCACCCAAAGGGATTACAGTGTGTTTGTTTGAATGGGGCAAGACATCATTGGCTCAACTAATGCTGTGAGCTTGGGTTATTTGATTAGTCCAACCAATGCCAGACTGGAATAACTGTTTGAAACTTTTGCGAAAACAGCCATAATGGCTTTAGGGAATTCTGTGTTGTGTCACTAGTGGCACAGAAATTGTACACTTGGCCATGGTACAATATTTTTGTATGTGTAGAATTGGAAGATTTTAATTATTAATTTAAATGATGTATGTGGCACAGAACAGTAAAACTAATATAATTAAAAATAATAGGTAAATCAATTCTTATTTAACTCTTAAAAAATAAAGATCATTTTAAAACAAAAAAAAAGAAAACAAAATTGTTAGTCAAAAATGGTGATAAAAAGCTATACATTTAAATAAATATTTCATTTTATAAAATTCAGGGCTTGTAGCGGAAAAAAGCAAAAACAATTTTGAGTTGAAAGTTAATGTATCAGTATTGCTACTTCTAGTTAGCCATTCCACAACATCGTTAGCATCAGAAGATCTAGGTAGCATGTGCCTCACTAGTCTCTTCTACGTTTGCTCGGCATCGAAGATTGTACAGCATAGGATATTACTTCTGTCAAGACCACTATCGTCAAAGATGATGGACATTTAGCATACAGTTTAGATTGGCGGTATGATTCTGTTCTGGGCAAGAACTCCCTGCACATCCATGCAGCCTGGCATGGAGAGCAGCAATAACCCCCCAGGGTAAACAGAACAGAACCAACAAAAGTATTGCAGATATTGTTAAAGTTCAGTAATTTTATGTACATATTCTCTTTTGAATGAGACTAATTCTAAAATAAGGCGGCTGGACCCTGACTGACAGAGGAGGAGTTGGGGATGGAGGAGGGTAATTAGCTATTAAGCAATGCGAAAACTGCTGATAATATTGACAGACCTTATATATGGATGCTTAGATAGGTGTCATATTCGTATAGGTAGATGGGGATCAGCTGAGAGTCAGATGATGAGAGCTTGACTAACGTGACCTGCCAAAACTAACGCTACGCTCGATATTTGCCCTGATATCTGTTTATAGATTCCTAATGATGAGAGAAATGACTTGGTAAATAACAAAGACATCCAGCAGATTGGCTTTCAGGGCATACTCTCCCCTGCTCTCCTGCGTAACTGCTGCTCTCAATTAAGACACCGATTGTTTTCACTGGATTGAGGCGCATGATTAGTCAGCCTATCGGTGAATGAAAGGAAGGGCGTATGTATGTGTGTGTGGGGGGGAGAAGCTGGTTTGAAACAGGAAGCTAATGGAGGTCATGTCAGAGGACACTCTAATGTGCTTCTTTCTAATATTATACCTTCAGAAAGCATGTACACACACACCCTGCTATCACAGAGTATCTTTGAAGCCAATATTTATCTGGGTCTGTGCCTCGGCTCTTACAAGTAGCTTTTAAGTCACCCTAAAATGTGCACTGGTGCAGACAAATCGTGACTCAGGTTCACAGAACAGATTGTTAGCTCTGAGAGCCAGAGCCCAATCTGGAGTGTAGAAAAGGCAGTTTTGGTCAGGGAAATACTGGTTTCACACCTGGTTTTGGTACTGAACAAGGAAGCATTATGTTAGAAGTACACCAAAAAGATTGTATAGGTAAATTGATTGCGATTCATTATAACTTCCGAATGTCACATCAAAGGTAGCCCAATATTGCACAAAGATACTAATTGAAAGTACTACTACTACATCATGCCTTTGTAAGGCTTTGACCATGATTTGCTATTTATTTGAAAGCAGCTTTTATACCCTCCAAGTAAATTACTTGTACATCATTGCTTGGCTCTCAAGTTAGTGAACATTCTGTCCATTTCTGAGAGTGCTTGCCGTTCCAAGCTCCAGTTGAGTTAAGGCACGAGAGCAGCGGAAAAGGGCAATTGGCAGCTGACTGAAACTCACATATTTAGACACACGCACATGCATACGAATTGTTTCATGAGGAGCCGTGCCGTGTTTAATAAAGTCACTATGTGGTAATAAAAGTCAGTATGTGGTCCAGCATGCTGTGAACTCTTTGATTCCTTCTAACTCACACAACTTCAGAGAGAGAGAGAGAGAGAGAGAGAGAGAGAGAGAGAGAAATATTTCCTAAAAGCAGAGTGTGTATATTAAAGGTAGTACTAGAGGATGGACAAATGGATCCATTCCTACATTTTTTCCCACATGAGATCTGCTCTGTCTAACCTCTCTCTGTCTAACCTCTCTCTGTCTCTGTCAAAACCTTGTTGAACCTTCAGTCTACAAAATGCATGAACAGCCTCACCTCTTCGGACCCGAGTTTGTTATTCTGACGGTTTGGCAGGTGAACAGTAATTGGACTGTAATGAACACTCTTGTGCTGCCTAACGGGATATCGTTCTCTTCACCTGCTAAACATTCAAACTGAATATCATACATTAGTGCCATAGCTATACGTTACTCAATATTTAAAATTAGGGGGTATAGATTCACAGTTTTTCTCTGTTCCTTTCATACAGCTCTCTCCACCTTCCCAATCTGCCAGACAGCTGATGAAAAAAGATCTTTCTCTCTCTCTCTCTTTTCTGCACAGATTAAACTGAGGCGCTCAGCATGAAATTAGGAATCGATTATTGCAAGTTCTATGTGCTTGGTTAACCTCCTTCAACATTGTGTGTGTGTCTGTGTAAGTGTTTAAGGGGCGCAAACACAGCGCCCCAGGTTACCCATTAATTCCTTTAAATCTGTGCAGGTGGCACCTTTGTTTAAAGATTTACTGTGATCGTACCGGAGACCCCAAAGACGTTGCGAGCTCAAGAACTGACAGAGGTGAAATTGCTCTCCTTTTTAAATCAACATTAAGGGTATCTGTTCTCTCTCTGCCCCTAAGTGACTGTGAGCTCAGATGAAAAACGATAAAAGACAACGGGAGAATCTCCAATGCCTCTCACTGGATCGTCATAGGAAGGAGAAATCACAAATGAGATCTTTTTAATTCCAATTCTTTCTTCTAGAGCAAAGATGTCCCAACCTGCTCCTGGAGGAAAACCATCCGGTAGAGTTCAGCTTTGATATACTCCAGCAGGAGAGGTTCAGGTATGTTTAATAAGGGCTAGAACTAAACTCTGAAGAAAGGTGGTCCTCCAGGAGCAGGACTGGACACCTTTGATCTTGAAGAAATAATTGGAATTGGCTTGGACACTCTTGTCATAGAGCAGAGCTGTTCAATTACGTTCCAGAAAGGGACACAACCCAGAGAGTTTAGTTCCAACCCTAATTAAACCCATCAGTACCAGCTAATCAAGGTCTTCTTGCTTGATTAAAACACAGAGGTCTGTTTGATTAGGGTTAGAACTCTGGGTCATGGTCCTCCAGGAAGATAACTAAATAGCCCTGTCCTACAGTTTATATGGCAATCAGATTAAATGGAGAACATTTTTGATGAAGTCTTTGAAAAAAAATCCTAGGAATCTCAAGTGTTTCCTCTAGAACATCAGAAATGATTTTACAAACTGTTTCTCACAAAGATTAGCTTAGATTTGCAGATATGTCAATATGAATGCAAACATATAGTCTATTAATTATTACTTCTCATAATTTTGAAAAGAGCAAACAATCTGAGATGCCCACACTAATTTTATAGCTCCATTGTTTCAGAAAATGTATGCATTTGGACAAAGGTTTTATCCAATGCAACTAAGGAGCACCTAAACATGCTAAAATCGATGTCTTTGACATTTGTGAATTTTTTTAATCACAAGAACCTAATTTTTAATATGTCATTTCAAGCAAAAAACAAATTCAAATTTTCAGATTCAAGTTCAATTTTTTTAAGAATTTTGTCCGAAATATTTGCACGTTAAAAAAGAAATACGACCTTATGTTAGGTCAATCACGTTTACACACTGCCTCCGAAATTTTCGATTTCGATTTTTTGCATCCGTGGCAAGCATTTTGAGCGGTGTTTTGATAGTTCAGAGCCACCATAAAAGCGAAAGCCAAAATTCAGAATGGCGGTTGTCAAGTTGATGTCTCGCAGCACAAAGCACTGTATAGATCTTTGCACACTGACTTGGTGGTCTTCTTTTTTAATATATGGCTCTAGTATCACTGGCACAGCATCAAACTGACCCACTGACATCCTGAAGTAAACTTTGAATCGCCCGTGATAATCCCGCTGCTCCTTAATAAGGAGGGGGAACTCCCCGTCAATCTCAAGATTGGATGGACCCAATATTTTTAAGAAGCGAAAGGACAACAAAATTATCCACAATGCTTGAAGACTCCATTTAGTACTTTTTTTTCTGCAACAGATTAATTAATACACATCGGACTCAGTGTGCAAGGTTTCTGTGTGTGACAAATATTTAGGATAACGAATACGAAAAAACGCATATGAAAATTTCGGACTCAGTGTGCAGAGACTTTCAAGACCATTCCACTGTGCTGCTTCTAGAAGTTATTGTATGCCTCCTTACAGTGCAGTTGAGAAATATTTTTTTGAGCAGTATGTGTTTAAGGCATTATATGTTTATATTTTTATTTCTCTGAGGAATTTTCCGAGCAACATGATTCCATTTAGTCTCCTGTGCTATGAAATGTAACCTCTTAGCAAAACATTTCCCTCTAGTTAAAGTTCAGACAAATACCAGTGCACACGGTCACAGTCTCACAGCAAGCAGGTTACTTAATCCGGATGCTGTTCCCCTAATCATTGTTAACAAAGTGTGGAAAAGCTCTATATGAAAAAGCCATCTTAGGCGTCGCTGTAATCTACTGAAGGCGGTAACAGCATGCAAGCTCTAAGTTTCTCTGTCAGAATCAAATAAGTGTTAAAGACACATTTTGGTTCAGGATGTAAGTGGTGTATGTGATACCACAACCTGTATCTGCCAGTTTTCCCATTTCTAATGTAGCAGGCCAGCGAATGCTCTTAACATGTCAAGCTATTTCCAACTTCAAAGCAATTGCTAGGGCTTCAGACACAACATTGTGTGGCACGAAGCCAATATACTTTACAATAAGTGGAGTCTTTGAAATGACCCTGAGGGAGGAAGAAAAAAGCTGTAACGAATAAAGAAAAGAGAGAAAATGGGATGGGATGGATTTCAGGGAGGTTTGGTGTGGACAATCCTCTTGAAAAAGGAATTTCATCCCTCTCTGGAAAAGAAGTGCTCTAATGCATAGCATGTAAAGGAGTGCAGCCCGTGTGAGTGTTTTTCAAGCACCTTGAACCTGATCCAGCCAGGAATCTAGGGAGATAAATGCTGAAATACGGATCCTGGAAGATACCAGAAAAAGTAAAAAGCCAAAACTGTTCAGCAAAGCGAAGCCAGCATTTGGGGTGGTGATAATCATCTTACAGCCTTTATTAAAGAAAAGCAGATAACAACCGAGGGGTTACATCTGATTACAGACAAGAGGCGGCAGACAGTGTATGGGGTGGGGGTGTCGCTATGGGGTGTGAGGTTTAGTGAAGAGCACATACTGTGAGGTGCTGGCAAGCAGAAATATACCTTCAAATTTATTTGTTAACTCTTTCATGTCTTTCTACTCTTGATGATTACACACCACAGTGGTATAACCTAGGGTAAAGATCTCAAGAGATAACTAAAAGATTTCAAAAACATCATTGTGCCCTTGGCCAAGAATCTTCACACCATACTGCATGAGGGGTATTGGCCTGGTAACTTTATATGGTGTTGTTCTATATTTATGCTAAATATATATATATATATAAACAGGTTAGTTAGACTAGTTAAATGGAAGAATGACTAGACTTCAATATAGGCACAAGAGGGGATAGTTAAGCTGTCACCGTTGTGCTCTTGAAGGCGTTACCCCAGTTTCTTTGTTTCTCTTCTGTGTCTTACTCATGCAAGATGCAAGTAGTTTCAACATCAAACGAATAGTCTTTCCACAATTAACAGAAATCTACTGCACATAAATACACAACTTATGACAATCAGAACATATTTAGATGTACAATGTAGATGTAGATCAACTAGGTGTTAGAACAAGTGTGTCCAACTCTACCCCCGAAGGGTCAATATACTGCAGAGTTTAGCTCCAACCAGCTCCAAGACACTTGCTTGGAAGTTTCTAGTGAGTCTGAAGACCTTACCTGGTACAGGGGTGTCTTTAATTAGGGTTGGAGGGCAGTGGCCCACCAAGAAGACGTCTGGACACCACTCTTTTTGACCAGGAGTGCCCAATCCTGTTCCTGGAGATCTACCATCCAGCAAAGTTCAGCTTCAACTCCGATCAAACACACCTGAACCAGCTAATTAAGATCTTCACAGGAACTTGATAATTACAGAGCGCTGTGTTGAAGCAGGGCTGTAACTGAAGTCTGCAGTTAGGTATATCTCCAGGAAGAGAATTATGCTATGTTCAAGTCCTTCTGGGACGTTCGTACTTTCGAGTTGACAAGTCGTTATTACGACGTCGGGTGCGTTTAAGTCACATTGGTCGGAAAAAGATGGCGATTTAACTTTTCTTCATAAAATTCAACTATTTTTTTTTTAACTCTACATCTACAAAATATTGAATGAAGAATGTGCATCATTGTGTTTTTTTTCCTTTATTTCCATTTTAATATAATTTATGAAGGTGATGCAAACTAATTATATATTATATTAAAATTAAACAATTGTATAATATTTTGTATATGTAACTTGTATAGTTTTATTGTACATTGCAAAAAATAAATAATTGTATTAATTTCAACAACTTTATCAACATTGCATGTCTTTAGTCTTTGCCTGCGTCCATTGCATTCGACATGATTTTTCACTGAAACTCAACAAGTTTGAGTTTCCCACTCGTAATAACGACTTGGTGGCGTTCATGTGCATTCAACTCGTAAATATGATGTATCCGACATGACTTTAACCATGAGGCACCCCTGTTTTAAGCCCAAAACACACTGCACAATTTTAGCAATCGCATAAGATCACTGCATGTCACACTGTGTGACGTGGATCTAATAAACTTGGCTTACGACACGTGTGTAGACTGTACGATGATAACACCTATCGACTCGTACACTATGACACACGTTTCTATAGAAGAATAAAACATCACCAGCATGCACTAGTGGCAAACAAAAAGAGCATGATACATCACACTTTAGCAGTTGTATTTTTTGTGTGCTGAAAAAAAGTGGAAGTGGCAAAAGAGGAAGGGGTAAGTGCTTGAGGTAAGCAGTTTTATGTTTTAGCGCCATGTCACATTTATTTCATGTCGCATTTTTATTGACTGGTCAGTAAATGTGGATTGTAGCAGCAAACACACTATAGATGATCATGCTGTATCGTAGGCTATCTTTGGTCACAGGACCGTGACAACGCCTGCCTTTGAACCTCTCTCACTGTACGACACAGGACCACCGATTAGGAGCCACGATCACAGAAATCGCCACGATTGATTCACGATGCCAAGCTTTCGTCTGGGTCTGCCGAAAATTGTGCAGTGTGTTCAGGGCTTTAGACCAATTATTTCACAATGGACGGGGCTACTGTGGATTCCAAGTTATTAACACAATGTTATGTTGCGCATCACAGGATTGACTAGCAAAAACAAAAACATAGAAGAGAGTTTTAGTTGTATCATCTCACATCTGGTCAGGTTGTAATACTATGCTGTTCAGTATTTAGTTAGACAGACAAACTGAAGCTTTACAACTCTGCAGTTGTGTTCAGTGGGGCTGTGGTTTGTTGAGTTTGGTTTGTTCTACTGGTCATGCTGGGAGACCAGTTGACTGACTTGCTTACACCAGCTATGTCATGCAAATGGCTGTAGGCTGGTTTAAGCCCACATTTAGGGCATAATCTATGTCAAATTGCATGCTTATAGAGCAGGAAACCAGCTTCACACAAATCACACACGCTCTCCCTTGCCACACCATGACTAGCAATCTGCCTGACCGCTCTTCCAACTCCACACCAGCTTCAGTGAGACACTCGGATAACATTCAGATGATACTCTAGAAACGAAGTAGGCTGTTTCCTCCCAGGCAACTTTCACTTGTTATTTATGGCAAAGGGAAGACCAATCAGAAGTGTGTTATTTAAAACTTAATTGTGAGCTAGCTTACAGTCTCACTTTTTTATCACGCCGTCACACTTTCTTTTCTTTCTCCCTCTCACAGCCTTTTACCATCTAGTCTAACTTGCGAGTTGTCTCGGAAGGCCCTGTGGTCTCTCATTCTCTCATTAGGAATGTAATGGCCACACTCTTTCTGTTTTTTCCTTGATAGAATAATTCCTCCCGTGCATGACCCTGATATTTGTCAGCTTAAAGGCAGCTGCGGATTCTGTCTGTCAGTTGCCGTGACAGCAGCGCATTTTGAGCAGTGATTGACAGCCGGACAGGCTTGACATTCAGTCATGCGGCGGAGCCTGTTATTATCTGAACATTAACATTCCGATAAACACATGGTCCACCATTGAAAAAATAATTGCACACCATCATTCTGCTGTCTCAAAGCGGTAAAAATATGCACGTACGTCTGTGTTTGGGGTGGATTTCTATGCATGTGTGAACTTTTTATAGCAGCCCCACATTTCTCATTCTCTGAGCCAAGAGGCTGAGCATTTGCACTTTTTCCTTCCATATGGATTTATGCGGTTAAGCATGTCTGCCCGCCTGCAAGTGTAATGGCATTTGTACAAAAGCGGCTGATAATAACTCTATGAGATCAATTTGTACATTATTTAAAAGACTGTAACGCTGCCTTAGTATGACTGATAACTTTAATCAAGTGAGCACCCTTTCCCTGGCTTGCTGAATGTGCGTTAGTGCAGTTCTATTTCAGCGGAGACCGTAAACCCAGCCCACTGTTTTGCTTTTCAAAGAGAAAGAGTGGTTTTGAAAGCGCATGGAGCCTGAGATATAAAATGCGGCGATGCGCAGAGGAGAAGGAAATAAAAGCGTATTCAAAACCAGGAAATACCACCGAGATAGTGAGAATGAACCAATGTGCTGGGACTTGGGTAAATGGATTCTCAGAGGCTTCATAAAGGTAATCTCAATGTGCACAGAATGGAGTTTAAAGGAGTCACTGAAGCCCGTACAGCTAAAATTCAATTTCTATTCCTGGCACTGATATCATTTACCATTGGTGATAATGGACTGAATAAGTTAATGAAGTTTGGAGACTATGAGAATCATCTGCGTTGCATCTTTTCAGAGCAGAAGCATTAATAATATCAGCTGTTGAACTGAGACGCATCTTGATGAATGAATACATTAAATAAAGCGCTAACAAAAAAAAATCTAATGAAAAACACTAATAACTCGGAAGTTGGCGTTTCATAACACACACACACACAATTCCTCTTAAAAGGAGTTAACCTAAGAATGAAAGTCAATTTCTCATCCTCATGTTATTGCAAATGTGTCTGACTTCTAAGAACATTACAGACAATATTTTGAAGAATGTTTGAGTCTATGCTTTTTGGACCTCGCCATTCTTAATTTTGTGTTTGTTTGTTTATTAATTTATTTGGTATTCCAAAGAAGAAAGAAGGACGTTGAGGGTATGTAAATGATGACAGTTTTCATTTATTTATTTCATTTTATTATTATTATATTTATTTATTTGCAGAGTATGAATGACCTAGCATCCATCAAAAAGGTGACTGACTCAAATGGCCATGTAAAAACTCCGCTCAGCATCTTGCTTTAGTGGCTTGTGCGTCTGTATGCAAGAGCAGACACGAGACAACAGCTCCATATCGCTCTCCATTAGCATCAATGATGTGGCAAATATCCTGGCGTCAGCAAGACTACCTATATCTTACGGCCCTGCTGAGAGAATGAAGCTAACAAAGAGAAAGAATAAAAAGTTGCAAGCAAAGCAGGAGGAGTCAGCTTACGGTTTAAAAAAATCGGAAAAGAGTACAATGCAGTGAAATGGAACAATATTAAACCTCAGAGGAGAGGTGACTGACCGGCACTGTTTGTGTTTCCGTGTGTTTGTCATTTCTGCTGAGTCAGCTCTCTTGCTTCTTGCTCGTATCCCAACGGTCCTACGAAATCTCTTTCTTCATCCATCCACCTTTCCGGGTGTATTCCATTCTTTACCTCCAGCTCCTTCATCAGCCTGACAGGCGGTGCTCTGTCCTGAGGGATCGCTCACGGTGAACTGCTCTCCACAAAGGCAACCGTTCAGTTGTTCAAGGTGTCCGTCGTGTGTAAATCAAAGGCGGTCAACGCTATACTCACTGAGTCCGTCAGAATGCAGCCTGTGTTTTCTTGCTACAAAAAGGGCCGTCGCATTTTACGCTTATAGAGGAAAACACTTCTCGGTACCCCAGTCACTTTTAACACGTTTCTTCTGGAACAAGTGTTCAATTATTTAATCTTCCTGTGGGCTTTGGAAACACGTTAGTCTTTCTCTTTTTCCTGGCCTACAGAAATGGTCTTGTCTTTTTAAATACTCAAAACACAAGGCCGAGCTGTCACCCTGCTTTTGCTTTTCTGAACATCAGGATTCAGACCACGAGAGCTCGTTGGGTGTCAGCTATAAGCAGCCGTTGATGTGCCCCGTGTGTGTGCTTTCTTCACAGCCTCGCTCTTTGGGCAGTAAAAGCAGAGGGAGGGAAGGAAAGAAGAGAGACTGTCCTCTGTTTGTTGATGAGTGCTGTGGGAGATGATGATGGTGTTTGGAGGGACTGGTAATTGACAAAATGAAGCTCAAGCTGATTTAACAAGAGAGAGATAGAGAGAGAGAGATAGAGCCGGAGAAACAAAGAGATGGAGCTTAAAAAGAGCGGGAGAGAGAGACAGATAGGATACATGCTGGCACAAGCTAAAACCAAGCCAGAGGTAATTAATCAGCAAGAACTGTCCCCAAAAGAGGCCGAATCCCTTAGAAATGCATTTCGGTGTTTAATAGCTAGTAATTGATTCGTAGCCTTTGAATCGCGCTGGTCCCGTGAGTACAAGCACCTCTAGGAGGAGCAGCGGTGTCGAGAGATAATCGGCATTTTGAATCGGATTCAAAGAGTGCGTGTGCCCACGTGTATGTGAAGATAAAGCCCCTGAGGGCAATTAAGAACTTGGAACACTTATATCTACAGTCTTTTATTAGTTTATCGTCCACAGAATATTGTTTATAAAATAAGTATTCCTAGTCTAAACACCAAAAAGATGCCTGAGAAATAGACTCAGCAACTTTGGCAAGGGGATATGAGGTTTCCTTGAGCCAAACCCGGCTGTGTTCTTGAGCACCACTCTTGCTGGACTGTGACCTGGATTACTGAGCTGGCAGAGAGATAGACCGGCTCCGTCTGCCAATAGGCTGTGCCTGTGTGCTTATATATAGACCGCTCCTTTGTCTGTCTGCCCCAAAATTGCCCACGCCAGGCCTCCCCTGGTCTCTATCTCTGCCCACTCTTCATCTCCTATTTTCTCTCTGGTAGGCCGGTGACCTTTCCGAGGCGTCCACCCCGCATGTCCTTTTGGAGGTGCCGAATTTTGACCTTTCTGGGCCTTTCAGCCACAGCAGGTAATCAATTAGTGCCCAGCTAGATTATGAGAGCGAAAGGTGAACGCTTGCGAGCCAGAGGTCCTGCAAATGTTTCCACTTTAACGATTAGCTCACACTTGGGTATCCTCACCAAGGAAAATATTCTGGGGAAGTATGAGGAGAGCGTGTCCTTGAAATTTAAAGGATTAATCTGTTAAAAAAATTAAAAGTCTGTCACCATTATCTTCAAACCCCATAAGACTTTATTCTGTGCAGCACAAAATAAAATGTTCAGCAGAACGTACAACCTGAACTTTTGCATAACATAAAAGTCAATGCTGTCTAGCTCCAAATGACAAAAGAAGGTGCAACATAAAACAATCAGAAAAGTTGTCAATATAGCATAGTAAACGTTTTGCCAGTGGATTGTTTTGTGTGTGTGTGTGTGGAATTGAGTAAAGAGTTTTTCCTTGCTGCCTTTGAGTAAATTGAGTGTATGCGTGTGTGTGTGTGTGTTCAGGCCAGTGCCGCTCCATCAGCAGTGACAAACAGCAATCTTAAACGTTCAAATTTATTAGTAGCAGTTGAAATTACTAAAGTTTAAATTAAATAAGTTCAAATTCGTTAATTATGTATAACGTTAATTACAGACCTCTGGACCGTTTCTCCTCTGATAACATAGGCCTAAGTGTTCGCCAGTCCAACACCGATCTAAGGAGCAATAAAAACACCAAACTTTAAGTTATCGACTACACAACATAATAATAAATTAATTTAGTAGAACAGTGTGATCACACGGTGTGACATACCTTGGTGAAGTTTTTGAGGATAACCCTATATCCTTCCACTTAAATTGGTTTCTCTAAGATATTCTCTAAGACCGCAAAATATCTTTGACGTCTTCTGTTACGAACCCGGCCGGGATCCGCTCTGCGACAGTAGTTCCCGCCCTCTGAAACCAGGCCTGGGCTGGATCCGTGTTACAGCACTGAAACGGATGTGACTGTAACGGGGGAGAGCGAGACATTGACCATGCAAGACAAAATAATTTTTTTACTTAATGTCAAGTCCCTCTTGATGAGCTTAAATGGTAGAAGGCAGCAAGTGAGGGATGAGGAAAAGACATAGCATCCCTCTTTCCATGTTGTTGTCTGTAGAATGATGAAAAACTGACCTCAGATGACAGACAATGCGCTCCCCTCTGAGCCCAAAGCTTTTTAAGAGAGACACTGTCTTTCAACCCTGAGCAATTCTAATGCACTGAGGGACAGATTTCACCCTAATTGCTGCAAATCACTTTTATGAGGGAGGTGCATGTTTGTGTGTGTGTGTGTGTGTTGTCAGAGAATGACTCATTCAGATGCATGTTTTGGCAGAGGGCTCTGTAAAAGCCAATCCATCTTCAGTTTCTATTCTTATTTTTCTGGATCACAGGGCAGAAATCGAAAGAGCAGCCGTCTACATTAAGAATCCTCGGCTTCACACAGGCAGGCAAATACGCACACACACCATAAAACTAGACATCTTTCATCCATTTTCCATTCGACTACTTTTTCTTTACTGTTGCCACACAATGTAGCAGGTGTAGACAATGACTAGAACATCTAGCACTTTGCACCCTCACATTTACAAGTTTTACAAAATGAATACTTCCAGTCCTGCATGCTGATTCAGTCATGCCATTATAAACAAATTATAAACAGTTATGATGCAAAACAACAGTGTGCAGCACCCATTAGAAAAAAAAACTAAACAAAAACAAGTTTACAAGTGAGGAACTGTATATTGTAGATTAAGGTAAATTTATTTAAATATTTATATATAAAAAAAAAACTGTCTATATATAGTGCATTTTGGATATAATAAATTTATTAATAAAACAATATAATACTAAAACCCTCAAGGTAGGACATTGTGCCTTCCAGAGCTTTTTATCAATATTTTATATAGCACCTATATTCACATATAGCAGAGCCTTGAATTTCTTATTGTTTTTATGAAATAATTAACTCTCGCCCCTGGTGGCTTAATTAGTATGGCAAAGTGCAATCAATGTTTTAACATCATCACAATAATTTTTGAAGGTTGATTGCCCAGTTATTCCTGCATTATTGGTCTCCACGTCTCTGGTAAGCAAAGTTTTCAATATTTTTGCCGGTTAACTGATGTATACATGATAGAGCATTCGTCCGTTATTGATTTTGCTTATGGCATACTCTGCTTTTGGGATAATGAAGCCAAATAACTCATCGATACATTGATAACAGCCGCACTGAGCAGAGCACAGAGATTCAGTTTCTATCGTCTATACACACATATCTTCACCACACTATTGATTGGTCTCTCCTTAAACATGAGCCTCTGAGAGGCAAGGTTTTACACACAAATACTCACATGTACATTTTTTTTTATGTTTTGCAAGGTGAACGAACTACTGCAGTGCACAAAATGCAGTGTTGGGGAGTAACTACATAAATGCAGTAATGCTAGCACCTTAGCAACAATTTTACATTTGTATGAGGGCAGTTCAGCTATTTTTTCCCAATGAGAACCAATGTAGCATGACCGTTTTTACAAACTATTTTACAAAACCCTCTCAATCTAAGTCATATCTCCCACCTCCCAAAAAGTTGTCTAATTGTAGTCTCTGTGCAGCATTTTTGTGTCTTTGATTTTTAAAACATGCTGTTCATCAGTATCATTTTATTTTTCAGCTATATAGTGGTGGGCCGTCAAGGGCCGCAGGGCCCTTTATTGATTATGTAGGTATCATTTTCATTTGTGTAATGTCCACAAAATTGCCTATGATTAGTTTCGTTGAGGTTGAACTGGAATGTCCTACATAAGTCTGCGCCAAGCACGACAGATAGTGCTAACCTTTTGTTGAAAGACGTCACATCTGATTTGTTACGAGCATTAGTGACAGAATCATCAGCCAATCAAATTTTGACCCTCTGCGCCTACCGACGTGCCCAGTGCTACCCCCAGCGTTAGACTATCATTCAAATCTGTCTAATTTTGTGTCATAAATCAACATCTCAGGAAAATGTTATGGGGTTTCAAATCAAAATATTACTTTCTGTTACGAAATATTTCATACATGTCCTCGTATGAGGACACTGGGACTAAAAGCATGTTTATTACGCATTTTGGGAGACCACAACAAATGAATACGGAAAGAAATTATATTTCAATGTTCCTATGAAATATTAGATATTATTATGAAAATCTTTTCAATTATTACTCCCATTTTTACATTATTATTACTTATTTTTTCATTACATGTTGCCCCAAAAACAAATTAATATGCAAATTAGATTTAGTTTATAGATGCATTGCATATATAATGAGAACACACATTTATGGCCATTTTACACACATTTTGCTGAAAGAAAAATGGTATATCAAATAATTATGCTATAACAGTTGAGAATTATCTTTATGCAAAGTTTGGTAAAAAAAAAAAATATATATATTTTATTAAATTTTATTTATGTAAATAGCATGTTTGTTTGCATAATTAAAAAAAAAAAATAAATAAAAAAAAATAAAATAAATAAAAAATAAAATAAATCTTGAAAACAAAAAATGTGTTGGTGATCAGTTGTTTTTGCCTATGCATGTTCGTTCATGTCTTCTTATTTTTTTAAAGAAATTGAGTCCCGATGTCCTCTACCCAGGACATAGCATAACTTATGAATGAAATATAATTTTATATTATTTATTTATTTATTTTATATTATTTATTTTTTCCTAAAACTTTTTTCTCGGGTCTTAAGAGGATAATTTACATTTCAATTAGCAGCTTGACTGTAGTTAACTATAAATTATGAGTAGGTTGTAGCTTTACAGTTTGTAGTTTCAAAGTAGCTGACAAAAGGCTAGTGGGGCTTTTTTTACCCCCTTTTCTTAAGCCTGTACTCGCTCTCACTCCATCACAGTGATGAATCTGCTTGGATTCTCAAGGAGACCACATCCACCTTCACAGGCGCATACAGATACTTTACCTGCAGCAGGCTGTTTGTGTTTTTTAGGGTGATGCGGTCTGACAGGTTGATTAAAGCAGGTTAGAGGATCCACTGCTGCTGTCACTCAAAGCCTTGACATTTCTGTGATGGAGGGGTCAGGAACAGAGAGAAGAGGATGAGGGTACGGGTATTGTACCAAATACAAGCATGTATACTCATGAATGGAAACTGCTGTGGATAAAATTAAATATCTGTGATTTACAGAGTAAAAGCTTTGTTGTTTTCTTTAAAAGTGCTCAAGATTTTCATGGATTGTATTTTCGGTTTCTTGAAAACGTTACACCAAAACCACAACATAGAGTGTTGTGCAATGGCTTACTGTCCTTAAATGATCAAAATAATGCTTAAAATTGTCCAGATATCATCTTTTTCATGTTTTTACGGAAGCAAATGTCTCAGTGTGAAAGGTCAGCACTCATAGCTCACTATTAGGAAGTAAATTGAAAATATTTTTTTAATAACTTTCATAAAGCAGAGAGTTCAGCTAAAGGGCAGCTTTGCTTGTGTATTTAGTTAGCGAACAACCTGAAGTAATCCACTCAGTGAAAACAAGTTTTTGTTATTTCAGCTAATTTGTTGTCAATTACAGAAGGCTGATGTACTGCTCTTATAGTGGTTGACCTTGGGTGTAATGATTGTCTCTCTTGGACCACTTTCAAGCACAATCGTGCCGAAAAGATCCATGCTCGCACTGCCAAAGAGGGTACAAGACGAGTTTGTGTGCACGCAGTCTCACAAAGTCCAAAAGCTGAAATTAAGTCTCTGGTTTTATGGTGAAAGTCATTCCCTCTCTCTTGCTTTCTCTCCCTCCATTTTCACAGTTTGTGCCATATCTCAAATGGAGCACATTGTCACTCCATGTGGAATGAATAGTTTCATATTCAGTTTCATTATTAAGGAAGTAGCATCTGGTTTGATAATGAAGGTTTATGTATTTTCACACCCGCTACCCTATCTTCCTGCATGACCAAATGAATTGTGCTGTTATGACTGCAGCCCAAGATACAAGCTATGGCTTTAAAATCCTCAATATAATTTTAAAAGCATGAGCCCAATTAAAAGTGACAAGCCGGCCTACTTTATAGTCTGCAATGGCCTGTTTCTGAGCAAAGTTAATTCAAGCATAATAAAGCGCCAACACAAGATCCATAAAAACTAACAATTGTTCTACTAGGCCATGTACAAACTATAGTGTTTTGGGAGTGATAATTACTGACAAAATTACTGACAAATTTACAAACAGGCAAGTCACTGCATTCCCTCTTCTGGACGTTTTCTCCAGGCTTTAAGATTTCCTCAATCAGCCAGCTTTACCATAGAGACTATGCTTAGCTTTACTGGCAACCGTGTAGCGATGTTGCCAAAACAGCTAGACCCAAACCAAACCAGCACTTACCAGTATTGACCAAATAAGCAAGTGTTTTCAGATGGGTTTTAAAGTATATAGACAAGTTTCAAGTGTGTGGGCTTTTGTCTGATCCTTCAGGCAAGCGTAAGCTTTGTGGGTGCGTGTGAGGTTAATATGAGGAAGACCTCACGTCAGACCATAGCCATCATTAGTGTTGCCCCCACAGAGTTTCCCATTAGCATTATGCTAAAGGGCCCATCATAATACTCTCCTCTTTAATGTCCATTGATCATAACCTCACAATGTCCAGAAGAGAAGAAAATAACCAGCATTATGTTAACCCTGAGGCTAAAAAGGAGATGGTGCCTCAAAGGAGAGAAAGACGGTGAGAGGAAAAAAACAAGACTAACACTGAAGGAGCTGTATGCCTGGATATGTATGCTGAATATATTAAATGCACTAATCTCTCAGCTTTACTTGCTTGGAGATATTGGCTGAAAGCGAGAGAGCATGAACGTGCGTGCACTGTAAAAGAGAGCAAAAGTATTTGGACACCCTCGTCTAAATAACAGGTTTGGCTATTCCAATAACTTCAATGAAAAATGTTAATATTACACCATGTAAGGACATTCTAGAGAATTACTTGTTCTAGTGTGACAATGTCCTTGGTGTACTACACAACCTGTGAGCCAGACCTAATTTGCCACAAGTCAACACCTAAGAAAACCCTGCATCCAGGTTCTAACGTTTAGTTAAAAAAACTTTACGAGAAGAAAACTGGTTAGAAAGCAAAAGTACAGATTTATGCAGATAGGTTGGAAATTAATATGTTCAACAACCACATATATGTACAGGTGTCCGCGTACTTAAGCCCAAAGTATACTTTGGTTTTAACGCATATGCGAGGGTCTGCTTACAGTGGGTGATGTCAATTTCATCACCAGAATAGTAGTGCTCCACCTGATTTTGTAACAGCACATATTTTGGATTCGCAGGTCGCACGTTTATTGAATTTGTTTTTCACTAATCAGTTTTTCCACAAGGTGGCAACACTGGCCTGGGCTGTTGTTTTACAGTAGAAAACAAAACTAAAGAGATGGAACAATAATAACGACATAGCAGACATAGCATGCAACTTTAGTTTACAAAAACAATTTTATCAGTCACCTTCTGGAGAAAAATTACAGACACTGGACAAAGATGAAGCTTTCTAGAGTGCACGTGTCAACCGCCTGCATATGCGTATGCATACAAAAACAAAGTATACTTTCCACTTTAGTATATTTAGAAGTTAGTAATGCATGGGCAGATTGCAAAGTCCATACCCAGGATCTATATCTCTAAAGGCTGTGTTTCCATAGACATCACATAAATGCTCTCCACAACACACATTTGCATGCATATGCATGCACAAAAGCCCACAAGGGGACTGTGAACTGCTCTGAACTGCCGTGTTTCTCATATAAATTCATAGATTGAGATACCACAGGAGAGACTTGGTTAAATAAGTTTCAAAAAACGGGGCTGAGGAAAAAGGGGGCGTCGTGAGGTGTATATTGCCCACTTACATCAAAGAGATGGGTCCCATGCCTCGTCATCATTAATTTAACATATGATACACAAAAAACACAGACTTGAACGATTTATTGGAAAAGTAGGCACACAGATTCTACGGCTTGTAACGCTCCTGCTTTCTAAAGGGATTTAAATTTGTATTCATATCGGTTTGTGGTTGCGCAATTTTTATTTTATTTAATTTTTTTTTCCGGATTTCGATTTTCATGGCCTCCGCCTGAGCCGGGCCTGAGCGCACAGCTCTCCGTACAGAGGAAGGAAATCCCTGAAACTCTGTGAAGAGGAAAGAGAGAGTGGGATTAAGGCGTACACACTCATTTCTTTCCCCTAGCCTTAACCAGACTTTTCCTGGTTGGTGCAGTGCGGCTAGGGATTGGGCAGGGTTAGGCAGAACCGCCGCTAGATTTCCATGTATTAGTCCGGTAGACTTTTTTTTCCATTCCTCAACGACTCAAAGGGGGGGACTTGTAGAACGAGGGAACGCTTCCCTCCCTAGCCTGAGCCTCGGGTCGGCTTATCAGGGCAAACAGATGCAGCGCACTCACGGGACCTCATCAAGCCAGCTCTGGGAGAGGCCTACCTGCTGGCACTACGCCATTACCATGCTGCATCCAACTTCCCATAACCCTCCCGACTCTCAGGCCCTGGGACACGCAACCCAATTACCTAACTCAAAAAAAAAACCTACCGAGGAAAGGTCGAAATTATATGAAGCTCCAGAGAGAACAGCAGTAGCGGGTTTATTTATTAAATTCTGTTTATATATTTGCTTGCGTTCTAAAAGGTGATATCGCGAAATGTGTCAATGGTACAGTGGGAGGTAGCACACAGTGGCATGAGATATGGAGGGAGTTTTCTCTGTCACATGCTTCTTGAAATAGCTTTGGCAGATGAAATATAAGATGGCTCGGAGTGTGAATACCGTAGGGGATACATTATGATTAGAGGGAGAAGATCTCATGTGAATTTGGAGCCGTGAGGCTGAAAAACAGGATTTTGTGCATTGCGGTGTGAGTGTGTGTGTGTGTACTGTACGTACGTGTGTGCGTGTGTGTCCTTTGGAAGTCGCCCTCTATCATTCTCTAGAAATAGGGTGCACAGGATCGAATCAGTTTCACAGGGTCTCCGGGTTGTGAGCTGCTTGTGATGGAAGATGGGAAAATTGGCCGTTCCTCGACCTTTAGAAGTTCAAAGATTCCTCCGCTTATTTTGAGGATCGCCTTGATATCCATTTTTAATCAGGACATCAAACGAAGAAGCTGATTAGGTTTCTGATCACATTTCAAGGCAGATTTGTTTAGCGGTAGGCCAGGAGAATTGTCCCTCACACACACACACACACACACACACACTCAAAGACTGTACAAAAACTAATTACATTTTATCCAGCAAACAGGGCCTTTTGAGTCACAGAAGAAATGTGAGTTTGAATCTACATAAAAATGCATGCAACCAATAATAGCCCCAAGTAGTGCAACAGTATGTGAGTTTTTCAAACAATCTCATGCTGACTTGCTGATCTGACATATGCTGGCATGCACTGCAGCATGAATAAAATAAGCAGTTGCTGTTATAGACCATATAACAAGTGTGCAAATATATTTAGAACTTAGTCATTTTTGCTGTAGTTCTATAGCATCACTGTTGAAGAGTAATTAGCGAGCGAAGTGGATTTACTTATTGTTAATAAAAGTTATCATGTGCACTGTAATGTTCGAAGAGGATGTCATAACAAATGTCAGTAGAACAGGAAGATTTTAAAACAAGCGGTTTATTCATGCAACCTTACCTTTATGCTGTGGAAATACAAATTTAAGGTAGAAGAGCTGAAAATGGGTGGTGCTACATGAAGTCTGTAAGAATTTTGAGTACAACTTTTGCACATGCTATCTTACACATTCACACATACTGTACATAGTGTATTTTTGTGTGTTGCTTACATGCAATTTGTTAATTAGTCAGTAAATCTATCAAATTTAAATTAGCTCAACAAGTTTGTTATCAGTTGTTAACATGATATTACCTTGAACTTTTGAACTATGAGTATGCTCTTCCTACAATTAAGCGTTATGTTAGCAGCATTAGCAAGTTACAGCTCATTTGACCATTAAGTCAAACGAACATCTGTTTCTGGGAATTGTTTGATGGATTTTACTTGTTATATGAGGTTTAACCAAACACAGCCAACCTGAGAAAAAAGGAGAGGGGGAAATAATAAAAGTAATTGATTAAAACTGCGAGACACAGCTTTATGGCGTGCTTTATTTACTGTGCTAAGTGTGTGAAAAAGCACTCTAAATCCTCCACAATTATGTTTATACGTTATGTGTGTGTATTTATGCCTCTCTAATAGGTGCTAATTGTGCACATGGTTGAAAAAATTTTTCTCCTTGTACTTGATAAAAAAAACGCTTCGTCGTCAGAAGTGCAAACCGTCTTTTAATTAAAATGGAGGTATCAAGGAAATCTTTTCCCATTAAGCTGCAGAATGCAAGTTTTTGGCCCGTAGATTGCGACATTCTGATTAATGGCATTGGTGATATTTCTGAACAGCAAAATTCATGACCAACTGCACAATTGCAGGGGGCTTTTTGTCACCGAGGGCTTGTTAAACATTTGTGGTGAGTAGAGCTGAGGTTTGAGGTGTGAATGCGTCTTGAAGCTTCTTGGATAGGAGGACGGAGGGATGACAGACATGAAGAAGAGGAGGAGGAGGAAGAAGAAGAAGCAGGAACGGTAGTTGAGAAGGGTAGGAGGAGGTGTCAGATTTGATTTATTAAGTGCAGCTCTTTCTCTGACTGCTGCTAACTTGTCAGTCGCCACATAATGGATGGTACTCACACCTCACTGCGCAGTGATTGGCTTTTTTTTCCCTGGACATTGAGAGCAAGGTGCGCTTCTCTAATCCCTATCTATTCTCTTTTTTAATTAATTAATTATTCTCTCATGCCGCTCCGTTCAGACCTCAGATGAGGTGGTGCTTGATAAAAGATCTTTGACGCTGTGGCCTTTTCTTTACTCTCTGTCCGCCACGCATCTTCCACCTCTCTTCTCATCCTCTCTTCTGAACTCCATTATTCTCACAAATATGTCGGTTATGTTGGCTGAGGATGGGATGTCAAGCCGTCAAGAAGCATTGGTCTCTTGCAACACCAACCTTGAGACTCTATCACAAGTAACCTAGTGAATTTCCTGTTCTACTGAAATGCATCTGGTGCAGTTTACTTGCTTTTTGGTGCTAAATGCATACAAGTGGCTAAAATATTTTGTTGTTGACCCTCAGAAGTAATATCATGATATTGCTAACAGTGTGTGCAAATCTGTTACCTTGTTCAGCAGTAACTACACTGACAAGGAAGTCAGCACACCGATATTTGCACCCTAGATATTCCTAGAATGCACAGTGAACATCGGTTACTCACTTTATTCACTTTTGTTCTGCATTTCAGCATGTGTCGTCAGCAACACAGGACTAAATATCCATAAATTAACTGTATTTCAAAATGTCACTGTATTTTTAAACACTGAAGATAACAATTAACTCAGCCTTAGTCATTCTGCATTGCTGATTAACATCAGCTACATTTTTATGAGTGTGATCATGAAGTAGGTAAACGAGCCACCAGTGTTTTAATGTTTAGTGGATCCTTTGCAACTTTTTGTCCACATTTTCAATATAATACATGTTAAAAGAGTGTGAAGGAAATTAAAAAAAAAATACATAAATAAAATTGCATGTTATTAAACAAAAAAGCATCATAACTTTATATTAAATGCAGTTACTTGAACTTGAGAGCCCTTTTTGATTATGCACTTTATTTCTACTTATGTAATTATTTCATAATTAATCTTTGAAATATGGTAAAATGTACTGCTGAATGTACTGACAAGCATTTATGGTAAATTAAAATATACTTGAATGTCATTTCTGTTGAAATTTGCATGTTGTGTATTTAAATATATTTCTATTTACAATGATAAAGCTGCAACTTTGTATATTTCAAATATATTAACTTGCAATGTAATGTCAAATAACACACTACAGTTAAAAATCCGTTCAAGTGCTTTGTATGTGCTTTAGAATATTAGTAATTTATTTAAAGCACTGTACAATTCACAATGCAGGAAACTCTGGAGTAGAATGAGACACAGCCTTAAAAAATAAGATCCACACTGATGGAGAGATAGACAAAGTGCAGTGGTAGTAAAAAGTAAAAAACAGACAATAAAAAAATAAATAAAAAAAAGACCGTTTGAAAAGTGTTCAGGAAAGAAGAAGAGACACTTCAGACAGAAAGACGACTGTTTTACTCAGCACATCCCGCAGGAATGACGGGACCCAACAGACATCCCAAGAGAATTTCCAACATCGCTCATTCAGAATGTAGTCTTCAGAAAGTCAACAGTGAAGGACTCGTGTCATATTCATCATATATATAAATATATATATATATATAATTTTTGCAATTGTTTTAATAAAATAATAGATTTTAAAATACATTTAAACATATATATTTTTCCTCTATTAATTTCAATCCAAGAAAATACATTCACAAATACATTCATGAAACAATCACGTCAGATTGTTTGATTGATTTATTAATTGGTTGAAATATAGGAATATTATGTAACATGAAAATGAAGTAACGCGAATAATAGCATGGAGCTAATAACAGTGAACCTGAGAGAGAGGGACGTTTAACCGGGTGGTTTGAGACGCGTTAGCTGATGTCGTATAGCTGGGAGGCATCGGCGTTATGGATTTGAGGCTGATGACGTTTGACACAGCGGCAGATTTCAGGAAAGGTTGAGGCAGCAGCAGTGTGGCCTGCCTGAGGGTTGGACCTTCCCCACTACCCCTCGTCTTCCTCTGTCACTCGGGATTAAGGCTGCCTTCCTCTGAATGCGAGAGGACGGGATACAGAGATGTATGACCTGCCTCTTGGACATGAACCTTTCCTCCGTGGTATTATTTTCTCCAGAATATCTTGAGTTGGTGTTTTTGTGTAATCAAAAATCAGTGATATCGAACTGGAGTTTATTTTCTCCAATGCAATAGTCATTCGTTTCTCAGCATGACACCAAATGTGCCATTCATCATCAGTTATTACGCCTAATTTGGAAACATTTTAATGTTGCAGTCGAGCAAAGTCAAGCAAAAGCTTCTCTTTAGATTTACAATTACAGCTGCAAACATAAGGATGAAAAATCATTATTAAATTAGAAATGTAATCACGTATTTATTATATAAAAATGTGTGTGTGTATATATATATATATATATATAGACCAAACAAACTAAAGTAACACTATATGAAGGACATTTTCTTTCTTTATTTTCTCCCCATTATTGATTGATTGATTGATTTCACTGCAGTGTTACTTTTGAGAAAATAAAGACAAATGTTTTGTTTTGCTTTGTTTTTAAAGGGGACATAACACACACAGTTTTACCCAATCTCATGTTAATCTTGAGTACCTATAGAGTAGTACTGCATCCTTCATATCTCCAAAAAGTTTTTAGTTTTACCATATTTATAGGAGAAAGATACAGCTTTATGATTCTCTCTGGAAAAAAAAACAAGCTCCTAGAGACACGCCGTGGGTGGAGCTAAAGAGTGATTAGCACTTGCGCCGATCGCCAACAAAACAGAGACATTTGATGCCGTTTCACTTACCGTCTGCAGTTCTGAATCATGACCGGGATCTTTTATAGCTAGGACCGCTCCATCTTTCAGTATCAAACGATATGCAAATCCATCGTCAAACTTAGCCCTGTTTATAAAACGTTTGTCAACAAACACACTTGAGAAACTATTGGGAAGCTGAGCAAGGTTATCTTTCCCTCACAACCAAAAACACATTTTTTTAGCGACATTCTTCCCGAGCGAGTCCCGTGCAGTGCTGCCGAATGAAGCTTGTTGATGGGCGCGCCCTCGCGCTGGTCGATGTGTGCACGGGCACACTCTTCTGGGAGAAATTCCCATATAAGGAGTTCCACCGTCGTTTACGTCAGCAAGAGCCATGATTGAAAAAAAAAAAACTCTCAGAATCTTTTATGACGCCGGAAGTAAGATTTTTGTCACAGAAATACTCTGTCACACTTCAAAATTGTTTTTTTGAAACTTTGGCCATGCTTAGCATGATAATCCAACTCTTTAACAGTGTAGACACCTCCGAATGCATGAAACAGCATTTTACCCCCTTTAAAGATTCACATGAACTGTCCGAATGAACCAGTCAATAGATGGACCGTATATGCTATGCCATTGTATAGTGACAAAAACCACGGTGTGTGAAACTATTGTCTCACAAGTGAGCAAGGCTGCCTGTGATTTATGGGCTCAGTAAATCTCATCACATCCGAGTTGTTTTAGGTGTTTGGGCAAGGCTGAGTGGCATTTGAAAACATCAAACTATTAAAATGTGGCAGGCATTGTTTATGCGCCTGTGTCTGTTCCAGAAAGATTGAGAGAGAGTTTTAAAAAGATGGAAAGACGTGAAAAGATGCGAAGAGAATGGCGTTGTGCAGGAGAGAGTCTTATCGATTTGAATAAGCCAACCTGTGAGCTAATGGGGTGCGTCATTTTGTTTTCCCCCGCTGTGCAGACAATCCATCACCTGTCCATCAGTCGTGAAGCAGGGCCGTGGCCATTGTTTGGGTGATTTATAGAGAGCCTCACAGAGGGGGCAGTTCTACACCGTCCGGATCAGCGCTAGAAGCAGGACGGACAGAAAGAATGTTGAGCGACAAATGGAAATAAAGAACGACGGATTAAAGACAGAAAATGATCATGCACTGGGAGCTATTGAATAGCCTAGAATGGCTGTCTCTCCCATCATAGACCAACCTTTGAAAGCACTTCCTCCATTACAGTTTTGCTTCTTCCAGCATCTTCTCACTACAAATCCAGGTAGAATCGAGTGATCCGGTCAACTGTCACCTACCATCCATCTAGGAGCTTTATAAACTCAGTTCCTTGAGCAGAGCTGGTGAGATTGCCTCTGACTCGACCCTCCCTGGACGTCACCACTCAGCACCAGAGCATCCCGTCACAGTGACAGCTTCTTTCCTGAGGCCATCTGCCTTCTCACTGGCAAACATGTTCACAAATTTTGCACATCAATTGAAATTAAATGCATTTATACAATACTATTGTCAATTCAATTAATTTTTCATGTGCTACAGGCAACACTTGATTTGTCCTGCCCTTTTTAATTTAGTTTTTACAAAATGCTCACAAAAAGCCTGAATGTCATTAAAGGCAAAATATCAAACCAAGTGTGCTCTAAGAGCTAATTGTATTTGTCTAGTCAATTTTGCTATGGCTTTTAATCAATTCTTCTCTTGGTGATTGGGCAATATATTTTAATAACTTGAAACTTCAAGTGTTTTGTACTAGAATGAATGAATGAATAGTACTTCAATATTGTTTGATATTTTGTAAAACTTCATTAACTACACCACATTCACAAACAAATTAACAGAACACATTTGTATGTAAATTGCAGATATATGTACATTTTGTGTACATTTCAGCCTTAACAATAGGCAATTGTGAAAGAAATGTGAATTATTTTATATTTATAAAATTACAATGTCAAACACAGTTTAGATAGTCAATTACAAGAAACGAAGTTGCAATTATGAGATTTTATGAACAATTTACACAAATATTTGTTCTGCTAGTGTGATAAATGAGGCCTTTAAAATAATATATAAATAATATTTGTGTTTCCCACTCGAACACATTAATGTGACAACAACTCCGATGTCTACTTAAATTAGCAAATTGAGCAATTCTAATTCTCAAGATCAGACAAGATCAACCAAGGCAACAATCCTCTCTTTTTCCCCTGTTTCTGTGTGCTGAGGGCTTCAGCGAGTATATTTAAATCTCTGACTCAAATGCAAACTCAATGCGAATGCAAATGTTCTCAGGAAGTGCAGTGAGTGATGCATCCAATTTTTATGCATTTCTCCTCCTGTCAAGCCCCAGGTGAACCACTGCACACACACACACACAGACACACACACACTGGCTGGCAGCGCAGAAGGGTGTAAGCGTGGGTGTATGGAAGAGGTGCCAACAGATGCTACAGCCTTACACATTCAAATCATCCATCTTGTTTTTTTTATTTTTTATTGCCATCTCTCTCACTTCTCCACGACCCTCCGACACACTCAGTAGGCACCTTCTCTGAGCTGGGAGCCTTTCACAGCAGAGTAAAGCACCTGTTTGCTCTTGGAGTTTTATCCTGTCAGATTTACTGCCGTTTTGGATGGATCAGGTCCAAGTGAAATGCTGTGCGGCTTCACTGATCAGGGCAGTTTTAATGCAGAATATAGGACAAGACATGTTCAGGATCAACTGAATGCAACAAACATATGCTTATTTCAGTGTATCCAGTATTTCCAAGACTAGTACAATTAAATATAAAGGCAATGCAGACTTATGTTAAGGTCATGAGCTAACAGCTACAGTAGCTTTAAGCATCAGGTTTCAGTTCTGCTCTTAGTTTCCGTTGATTATATTCTTTGCTCTTTGTCATGGTCAATTGTGAACTGGGTTACACTTTATTTCGACGGTCCACTTTAGACATTCTACTTACTACAAGTACAGTAACTTTTCCACTACATGTCAACTAACTGTCATTAGACTGTTAGGTTAGGTTTATTAGAATAAGGGCTCATCCACACAAAGCCAGAGCTTTCCCTATCCAATATATATATATTTTTCTCCCTCGTTCTTCCGTAAACACGGCGTCATCTCAATAAATATTTACTTACAGACAAAATCACTGAAACTGACTCAAAACAGTGTAGTACACATGCCAGACCAGTATGCAGCGCTGTAATTCTGCCACAAGAGATGAACTAAAAATGGAGAGGAAACGCAAGGGTATCGTTTTCAGATTCATCCCCTTTGGGACCCGGTTTCAAAAAATTCAGACTGACGGCTGAAGGTCTGGAATGTATGGTAGCTTTCATTGGCCAATGCCCGCCCATGAGGCCGTTTGACCGACATGTCAACAACCAATCACAGTTTGTTTCGTTCAGCGCCCCGTTTCGGGGCGTGGAAATGTCGCCACAATAACAGGTGTGGGAAACTCTCGGATGTATTTGAAAGATTCTATGACGCAAACTTTAAATATTTCACATACTTTTGAAAATCCAGCGTTTATTTGATCCTGATAAGCGTTTGTCGTCACAGTTGTAAACACGACAGCTTTCTTCTTTCATGAGGGGGTTTGGCGCCACGGCATCTTTGTTTCCAGGCGGAATGTTAAAGAACGCGAAACACACGTCTCCCGGAAATCCTGTATAATTCAACCAATCCGACGACGGCTTCGACACTCCTGAAGTTTTTCCAGATAAGTGTGCCATATGCAACAGACGTTTAACCAACGTTCCCCGGGGGCGTGACGTCTGAGGCTGAGACTAATGTCACATTGGCTTGGGCTTTGTTTGTGCAGTAATCTGTAACCAAAGTCCATTTGGTAGCAAGCATAAACATAAACTTGACTTGATAAATTTGAACATGAATAGAAATTCACAAAGAGTGGTTACAGGGACACAATACTTGACAAGAGACAAAGGAAACATGAGGGTTATTTATACACCAAGACTAATGACTAACAAGAAACACCTACACACAATCAAACAATGAACCAGTGAGAACACAGGACACCTGACTAGAAAACATGACATCGGAGAATGACATAATAGGTGTGTTCTACCGATTGTTGTATCACATCAAAGTACTGTGAAAGATAATAGAGGGTAAATGGCTCCTTATGCTTTGGAATCGCTCTCGCCGCTACAAGTAGAACCCACCTATTACAATGGGAGCACATGGTAGAATAACATGAGGAGCAAGTGTGTCACATTCCAAAAAGGAAGCAAAACTGGGAGTATGAATTACAAAATAAAAGACATGAATGCAAACAAAACCCAAACCAACCTGACAAGTAGCATGTCTAAAGTGGACTATCAAAATAAAGTGTTCCTGTTCTTCAGGGCATAGCAGTGAATCAGATTGGATTACAATGCATCTGTGCCAGGCATTTCAGTTTGTAGTATCACCAATGTCCACTAGAGGGCCAGTTAAGAGTGAGTCAGACTTATCCTACTGAGTAGTGAGAAAAGGGTGACCACTTAAAGCAGCTTTCTGGTCTACTCTGATATCTCTAACTTGCTCTACCACAAATATGATTTGTGTTTCTGAGAACTGAAAAGTACCTTGCATTTAATGCCTCAGAGAGTTGTTATAAAAAAGTACTGGCTGCGTGAATCTCAACTAACAGGCATTTTAGCATGTTCAGCATGAAAAACACATCTCATGAAACCTGATGTCATTTCATTTGATACGGTTTCCCTTTACCCCTCACTGATTTGGTATTTACTAACAGGCATTTATTTAATTAACAGGAGGCAGCCGAGTGCTTCCCAGGCAAATGTGGTGTTCCCTTGAGGCTGGGCTCCAAACCTGTCTGGAACCATTTGTCCAGAAACATGTGTTCTGTGTCAGCCCGGCGCATGACCTGTTAAGCCATTACCGGAGCAGTTTTGCAGCCAATACCAACACCCTCAACATTGGGGATGGTAACTGACAATAGCGTGTGATAATGGCATTTCCTTTCAGCCCCCATAATGTTTAATGTTGAAAGTGATGTTAGATTGATTGTTCTGGGATGAGAGTGTGTGTAACTGTTGTTGAACAGACTGAGAGATGAGAAGCGCTCGAGACAGGTGAGAATGGCTCTGTGGGTCAGATTGTTTACATGCTCTTCTCGATACTCACATGAGGCTTTGCGGCGAGACCCAGCTGAGTGTTCCATTAGCACAGGGCCGCACTGTGACACAGGAGCGCTGAACAAAATAACACTTATTAATCAGGAGAGATCACACACGTTGTCCTTGAAAAGGGGCTTGCTCTCTTGTTCTCGCTTCCTCTTCCTTTTTTTTTTTTTTCTCTCTCTATGTGTCTAATCTGGTGCTATTTTTCATCCAGGTAATTCTCCACCTGTCCTCCCTTCAATACTCACAACCTCCCTCTGTCTCTCCTGCCCCCTCTATCACACACACACTTACTCAGGTACATATTCGACTTTCCCTATTGCTTTGACCTCTTGACTTCAACTTCTGTATGCCATTAGAGGAACCATAACTTCATCATTACCACTCTGGGTGAATGGGCTGCCCTGGTTTTTTACCAAGATTTCCTCCGGCCAATCAGGGGCAAAAAGATATAAAAGGACACTAAGGTTACTGTCGCATGAAACGTTAGCTGAGATGGAACAAAAGAGTGTATCACTGAAATCTAGTTGCTCAAATTTTAATGAGACCACAGTGGAACCTGTCTAATTTCTTAATGCAGATGGCTTGTCTTATTGTGTTTTATTCAATTGCTTTCAGTTTCCTACAATCACTTGTCTCCAGGCTGGTATGGAATGGGCAGTTTTCTCTGTCTAATCAATTTTCAAAGTAAAAACAAAAAAAATAATTAAAAGTCAATGCAAAGTCATTGATAGAGGGAAACTCTTGCATCGGAGTTGCACACACAACAAAAAACTTCAGGACTTTCAGTATACTCAGTTTAAGGGAAAATGTTGCATCAACTTAACAATTAATTTTGGTTTGTGATTTCATCACATATAATATATTCCACAAACTTATAATATATATAATATATTCCACACACTCACTAACCTTACATATCAAGTTAAGCTGAGTGCTACATTATATAACAGCCTAACTAAACATTATGTACCCATGTTACTTTTCATATAAAACCATGTTACTTCTATATGCCAAAAAAAGAAGAAAACAATATTATGGAAGTAAAATGAGTTCTGCACTGATTCTAATATTCTTATGTAGCATTATGTCATCCATCTTCCTACCTCTGCGCTGTTTTTCTCAGCAATCTGATGTTTTACACTTAGGATCTAGGGGGCTAGAGGGATCAGGAGGGAGTGTGCCAGAAGAGCTAGCGATAGCAGCTAATTATCAGCAGCTGCTGATGGGAGCGAGGTGTGGACGCTGCCAGAGGAGGCTTGACAAAATTGTTATCAAACGCAATTAGAGGAAGACAGGCAGGTTTTTCTGAGACAAAGAACCCCAGGCTAGCTCTGAAAATAGCGTATGTGTGGATGTGTGCATACACACCTGTGGAGAGCTTAGAGTGTATGGCATAATATAAACTGTTCATACAGTTTATACAGTAAAGTATATAGTACGTTTTTCACTGTTTCTCACATTTTCTCTCATAATTTGGTTCTTTTTGGCATAAATGTCCAAGGCAATCACACTCAAATCTGTACGAGGCGGTATCGGCCCAAATGAAAATGAACCCTGGAGAGGTTTGCTTGCGCTAAGAAATCAATCCAACGTATGAACCAAAAAAGCAAGCTGTCTCACAATTCATAATGGGGAATGTGTTATGTAAAATTATTCATAAAAAGTGTTTGATTCTGTAGTTTAGCACATTATTTATCACAGTATAATGAACACCTCTTCTCACTGATTCTTCTGAAACCAAGCAGAAAAAAAAAAAAAGAAAACAAAATAGCATTCTATCTATTTAAGTCCCTGTTTTGGAACAAAGCAACTACAATCCACCAGCCTGTGAATGCAGGTTGACCTGACATTAACTTCAACCAATGGAAGATGTTTTGGGCTAATAAGTAAAATAGCAATGTAAAGAATAAAATTCCAGCATATTAAAATGTATTTTATTATGGTAACGATAATGGCCAAATTGCAAAACAAAATAAAAAAATTAATTGCAGCATTGACAACAACACATGCTGCATCAGTGGAGATATGCAAGCTTTTGTTTCAAACCTGCATCATTTCCACTGTCTGAGAATGGGTTGTCAGATTGCTGCTGCTATGTGCTATGTGAAGAGACATTTACATATGCGAAACTTGCTAACTATTTCTGTAAGAGTAGTTGACTAGTACAAAGTAATACTCATGCAAGTCCTAGTTTTATGCAGATAGCATTAGCAGATTTCACACATACCCCCATAAACACGTACACTCACGTGGGGCAGTCGTCCCTGCATTAGCAGATGGCTGAGTAGGAAGGACGGCCTGGTGCTCAGCCAGCCATAGGCTTATGACCATCGCTAAAACTCTCTAGAACTTTCTATTCTCTCTAACTCTTACCCTGCTGTGCAGTTACAAAGAGTACTCAGACTGTAATGCTGGAGAAAACTTTAAAGGTGAGAGGAACAGGAAGGCACAGCAAGGAGTCAGCCAACCGCTCCACGTGTTTCTCCCCAAAGCCCCTTAAAAAGCTGCTAGAAATAGTTATCTCGACAAACCCTAAAACTGAGCTGAAAGAAAATGTTTAATTTTCAGAAAGGATGTAAGCAAGGGTGGCTAGCTGTTACACTGGCTAACTCCAACATTGATAGCAGGTGTAAGTTTTGTTTATTTTTGCATGCATTCTTAGCATCTGTGCATGTCATTGGAGTAGGCACACATATGTCTGGTTTAGTATGGATGATGTGAGCGTGACCATGTGTTCATGTCTATTTGAATGTTGGTGTGTGTATTTAAGTGTTTATGGGAGCTTGTGCGTCTCAGGTGAGACGCCGGCTGCTGTTGCCGCCCTATGAGACTGGGTGGGTGTTGCTGTGTCTGGCAGAGGCAGGAGAGTAGCAGCAGATGTGAATTGTCAAGCCGTGTGTTTGGTTCATTAGCTGCTCTTCCACTTGCACCAAACACAGCTGTCACTTGGCCCACAGAGCAGGGGTGTGTGGTTGTGTGTCTATGTATGCGTGCTAAAAACCTATATATCAACCTACAATAATTAGTTTGCATCACTGAACACACAACCCTACTATTGAGTTCTTTTAAACACACATTGTTGGCAATTTTCAATAAATAGCCTTAATGCATCATCATGTGAACTGGTCTATATTTTGCCCCACAGATCTCTACAGTCCTAGAATTAAACATGGATGAGCATATATATATATATATAATATTTTGCAATATTTACTTTTTGAATAAGACCATTGGTTCTTTATTGTCTTTGAGTGCTTAAAAATGTTTAAAAGAGCAATGGAGAGAAAGAGACAGCTAAAAACCATTTTGAGATGGCGCAAACTCACTGGCTTAAGAATGGAAGCCTGCACTCTAGTGTTGTTAATGAAATCCCTCCTGCCTAATTATGTGAAAAAGCACAATATGTTTGGGATGCGCTCAGTGCAGCTCCTGACAGGCACTAAAGAGCCATCGACAGCTAAAGAGCGACAGAGTAAGCATGCAGAGAGGAAGAAAGCAAGTGTAGTAGGGGAAAAAAAACAGTCAGAGAGTGGGAGGGAGAATAAGTTATCAGGCCATTTTGCTGAGAGAAAAATAAATAAATAAATAAACAATTCTGCTACTACACACACGTCTTAATGAGACCATTGCTGTAGAACATAGCTATCCACTCCAGAAGAGGTAGGTCAGTCAGAGCTATACACTCCGCACACGCAATCAATTAATCTATGTCTAATTACCTTCTCCTCCTAAATGATTCCTTGAACCTCTTACAAGAGGGTAGGTAAGGAAAGGTTATTTCAGCTACTCTAAAACCCACATAAACTATATTATAATTTACCTTCTCGTAAGAAAACCAAACAAATTTCACTTCCTGAAGAGGTGAATGCATACTGCCTCCTCTAATGGGCTCATATCTTTGTCGTGCATACACAAGGTGATCTAACCATTTACATTTACATTTATTCATTTAGCTGACGCTTTTATCCAAAGCGACTTACAATTGCTATATATGTCAGAGGTCGCACGCCTCTGGAGCAACTAGGGGTTAAGTGTCTTGCTCAGGGACACATTGGTGTCTCACAGTGGATTCGAACCCGGGTCTCTCACACCAAAGGCATGTGTCTTATCCACTGCGTCATCACCACCCACAACCAATGAAAAATTCCAATCAAATACAGAAAAAAGATTGGAGTGAATAAGATGAACCAATAGACTGGAGAATTAAAAAACTTAGATATGAAGTACAGAGAAAGGTATATAATAAGAAAACTACTGCACAAGGCATCAAGGATCAGACAGCCTTACTGATGGAGGGCTCTGTAACTGAAAATATCTAGTTTACACAAAACACTGCTCTTGCACTAATGGTTTTCATATGAAGAAGTAATCTGGAGTTCATTAAAAAGTGATTATCCCTGTGTCTAATAGGGGAGCAACGTCCACAGAATCACATCGGGGACACCAATACAATAGTGTTTACCTGTGATGAGACAGTCCATGACTCTACTGAAGAGAGATAGACAAGCAAAGAAATATTACGAGTTGCGTGATGTAGCATTTCAGAACAGGGTGAAGAAAAAAGGGGATTGGCAGTGCCAATTGTTGGCAGTGGGGCTGATGCCAGTGCCTGCTCCTGCCAATTGCTCCTCAGTGGCCCTGTGAGGAAAACTCATTGTGCTTCCTTCCGATTACGTTTGTTTACCATCTAAATGTTTTGGCAACGTAGAATGGTGTCATCACAGAATGGTGTATGAAAATATTGTTATTAACATCATCCCAGGTCACCATCATGCTGCAGAACAGAGAGTGAAGATAGAGTGAGAAATGAGAGGTGCAAAAGACACACAAAGTAAAGAAAAAATGTTGTGAACATTAGACGGGAGTAGGGAAGAAAAAGCAATTGTATCACATTCTTTCAAATTACACACCTTGCTGAGCTGACGTGGGAGTGTGTCGCGCCGGGGGCAGGTGCTTGGCCACGGACTAAAAGAAGGTGCCATGCTCTGTGCTTGCTGCCAGTGAATCTGTTAATTAAGCATGCTAATGTTTGTAATTGCAGCCATTCATGAACACAGAAGCTGAAGTAAATGCTAGGTTCATTGTTGGTGGCAGAGTTTGGGCTGACTCAAGTGGAGAGCCCACGTGTGTACGGTGTGAGGGGGGTATGATGTGAGTCACTGAGGGAACAGCACAAAAATAAACTGGGACAAGGGAGAGCGGGTAGCAGACTGACTAAAATGCCGCTCGCTTCAGGCGCTCAGTAGCTGCTTTCAGCCAGATACCCAGCTGTGTAACAGTGGCCTGGCTCTGCCAAAGCAGTTAGGTCTGAGTACTGAGCTACATCAAGAGTTTGTGTTGTGGAGGTTACAATACGGCAACTGCCCTCAAATGCTCCCCTTAGACCAAGTGAGCAAATATGCATACTTTACTGAGTGTGCATCAGCTGGAAAGCATCACAATCTATTTTAAGTAAACACACACAGGTCACTTAAGACATTTCGACAACCGATTATATTCAGCTAGAACAAAACCAACTTTTTTTTTTAATGCATGTTATAGATGTTATGGTGAATGATTTATCCATGCCTATGCTTATTTAAAAACACTTGTAATGTTTAATAGAAATTTCATAACTCGATCTTCAAACGAAACAGACTTCTGCTACTTCCATTCCATCAAAACTTTAACTACACTCGAAGTCTGTTTGAAAAAAAAAAATGTGTGGCACTGATATATTTACTACACAAAATAAATACAATATAGCTAGATTTAAATTTGGGGGAGACCATCGTTAAATATCACCACATTGCCAATCCCAGCACTAAAACCGCTCTTAATGTTTAAGTAACAAGTTATTAAAGACATACCAGAGACAAATGCAAAGACTATTATTTGGATACTGGAGAGTCAGTCATGTTGGTGGTGGAGGGTGCTTAGCAAGGAGCTCTCACAAGGAGCTACTCGTGTAAGCTCAAAAGCTTATCCATCAAGAGCAGACCTCCTTTAGATGGTTCCACTCTGGGAGGTGAGACCTGAAACCTGTTATTTTTTACCTCAATATACCTAGGGCCAGATTAGATTTTTTTATGGTACAACCAATCGATTTGATTTATTCCTCAAAAACACTGCTCTGACTTGTACAGTGCATCCCTGTAATTGGTATGGCTGTTTACCCCTCCCTTATTTTCTGGCCATCTTCACAATCTAAGCGTTTCGTTTTCTGTTCAGATCATTCGCCTCATTTGTCTTGGCTGAGTACTTGAGAGCTAATCTATAACGGGCTGTGCCCTGGATCGGATTAATGAGGTATGCGCTATGCTAATGTCGCTATGGCAGGTGCAAAGGTGTGTACTCCCGCTGAAGAGATATATCAGGCAGTCTGTGGGAATCCTATTGCCTCCAGGGCCCAGACATCTCTGTTTTCTGTCACTAGTACTTTCATTGGCTAATGCATGGCTTAGGGAGCATTTAACATTTTCAAATAAAAGGCCACACTAAAGAGAAGTGATCTTTAGCAGGCCTTGAGGTCCACTGCTATGTTCTTGTTCGGTAATAATAGCAGTCTTGTGTCAATTCCTATATTATACACATACTGTATTTATTAAGGAATCGTGGACACAAAAATAACCTTCAGAGATTTCATATTGTAAGAGAATTACTCATTAAGCTTTTACTGCTAATGATACTTGTTCATTTCACTATAGAAAGCACTCACAAAAACACAACCTTAGGAATCAGCAGGATAGGCAGCAGGAGCCTGGTGACATCTGATGTGTTTTATTGTGTTGTCCCTCCTCCAGCAGTGCATAAACACCTCAGCCCTGTGAAGTAGCCAAGGGGGAATTAGCCATCGACCTCGTAAATAACTTTCTCACCTTTAGTCAATAAGTAATTTCACGTTACCCCACTATTGGACACAGTAATCACTGTGAAAAGTGACTGGAAAGGAGAAAGAGTCTCTGGTTATGTGGTGTAGGCCACTTTCAGCCGCACATGCTTTCACTGATTACACACATACACACACATATATACGCCACAGTTGTGTGTTACGTTGTGAAGAAAGGAGACCTAATCTTGTTGATCTGTTCTGATGTCTGAGAATCTGACAGGTGTGTGTTTGTGTGTGTGTGTGCATATGGCTGCATGTGTTGCTTTTGATAAAGATGTCAGATGCAGCTGATTAGCTAACCTTTAGCAAGCTCTCCCTGAAACTCTGAGAGAGAGAGAGAGAGAGAGAGAGAGAGAGAGAGGAGATAGGTCAAACTGCAGGAGGAAGTCGGTGTCACTTCCAAGGTAACAAACAGGAAAGGTGGTGCTCCTGTGACCAGCATCCCTGACAGGAGATAAGCACAAATTAATTACTAGCATATTGTAGCAAAGGCAACCCTCGGTGGTCATACGGCTCCAGGTGTCAGGTGTAATATATGATTTTAATGATCCTTTCATGTGAGTTTCATTCATCATATCGTTACAGATCTGTAAATGCACTCTGCATGTGTGCTTTAAATGTGTAGACTGCAGAGTTGATTGTAAATTACAGCATTTTGGCACCTTGTCATCTTCCAGCAGTGTGCACTTGAGACAGCCATATAAAAGAATCATGACTTTTCTAACAGTGTTCTCTTTAAGATCAGTATCTAATATTGAGCCTAAAATTGCTTTTCTAAAGCTGTTCTGACACTAGGAGAAAGAGAACATATTTTTACAGTAGGTGGACACTGTGGGAATGCAGTGCATTAATCTGATCCGTAGGATGTTCTTTTGCCACAGCTCACTGAGCTTCTGAACTGTACAATGAAATGCAATAAAAGCAGGTTTGTTATGTGTTGGTAGAGTAGTTCCTGTATAGCGGTCATAAACGGAATAATGAATCTGAGGTATTCTACACTTCCTCCTCTTAGCAATGCACATGGCAGCCCTATCCTCAAAATAATTTGTCCCTGACGCATGTCTATAGATCAATGTTCCTCTCCTAAAGCCCTCATCATACCATATCATCTTGCCGTCTGAGCTTCTAAGGACCCCTGAGACCATACTTATATCACCTACACCTCAGTTTCAGAATATAGACCTGAGACTAGACAAAAACGAGAGGTGTGATTGACTTTCCCTTTGTCTTCCAATCAGCCTCTTGAGACCTAAGACTGACTTGATGAGGATTTCAAGATTGCCACTAGGCACTATGCTGCTGTCCAGGGGTCTCAGGAATGAGAGTGAGAAAGTGGGGATCACAAATTCTTACTACCCTCTTCACATTTTCACTTCTACAGACAATTTCCCTTGGCCATTTAGTGCATGGAGCACAGGACAAAAGGAGGTTGTCCGCCATTTGTGGCAAAACTATTCAACGCTGCTTCTGGAGGGCCACTGTCCTCAGGCGTTTAGTTCTAAACATGTTCATACACACCTGCGTGCAAGTTATTTCCAAGTCATTCTGGTCACACTTTATTTTAAGGTCCAATTCTTGCTATTAACAAATCATTAACTATGAATTTTGCCTCAATAAACTCCAAATTTGCTTCTTATTAATAGTTAGTAAGGTAGTTGTTAAGATTAGGGTATTGAGGAGGATTAGGGATGTAGAATATGGTCATGCAGAATATGTACTTTATAAGTTCCAGTAAACAGCCAATATGTTAATAATAGGCATTTCAATAAGCAACTAGTTAATAGTGAGAACTGGTCCCTATACTAAAGTGTTACCATGATTTTGAAGAAATCAGAGGTTCTCCAACAACACGGGGTTACAGTACATCCGATTTGTTCATCCACTGTATTAATACGTATTGCCTTTTCATACTACGCTTCACAGAATTTCCAATATTCAGATGGGGGGAGCTCTCTAGCTGTCAGGAACAGCAAATCAGCGATAACAGCAATGCTGCTCTATCTTTTGTTCCGCTTGGTGTTTCTCTCTTTCTTTGGTCTCTCAGTGATGATGAAGAACCAGTATTGATGAAAAGCGATAACAATCCACTCTGGGACTGCACAAACATGCCGGCACATCCAATGCCATCAACAGCTCTCTCACATGTGTACCTCACCAGTAATGCTAACGCTCACTCCTACGCACGGACACACTCTCACACAAACATATGTACAAGCACACTGTGTCCAGAGACATATTAAAGACAATCCGCCGCACTGCTCACTGCTTCCCACAAAGCGACGCTCAGGGGGGAATGTTTTTAAGCAACGTGGAATAAAGATAGAGGAAGTGAAATAAAGTGTAGGTGAGAAAGAGAGAACACACAAAGGCAGACTGCTTGAAAGCCCATTAGAGAAGGAAAAACACAAAAGGCTAGGAATAGCAGACAGGTTCCATTTTAGCCCGCTGCTCCTCGCGGCCTGCTTATTAAGGGCCCTGCGGGCAAAGGGTTTCGCAGACAAGCATCTGACAAGGTGAAAAGAGTCGGGCCTCTGCTACACAGCGGCAGGCCCTTCAAAAGTGAAGGGAGAAGCCATTAGTCTTCCCGCAACCCTGGCTGTGAAGTGAGCCTAACTGAAGCTGAAAGGCCCGTCACACTTTTAAACCTAAGCAACAAGCACAGGTGGTCACAACAAGCCGTCTGCTTTTGATAGGTCAGAGACAGAGGCCTATCATAGCGTGCGGGTGTTTTGTCCTTAAAACGAGTGACTGTCCAATCTGTTGCTATTTGCCTGCGTACCCATTCCTCCCTCCCTCCCTCTCTCAGCCTTGTGGTAGCTCGTTTGTCAAGAAAGCCTTGCTTGCAAATGAAACCTGGCAGCCTTTCATTGTGATAGATGTGTGAACACAGGACAGTTGTATGTGCATCTGTGTGTGTGTGTGTTGGCAGGCACCCTGCTTCTATAAAGCATGTTACGGTGATAAATACTGTGGTAAAAACATTGACCTCTTGGAGCTCTGCATGTATTTTCTATGAAAACAGCACACCTTCTAACACAAACAGAAACTATAAAAGGCAGCAGAAATATGATGAGGAGTGTAGGTTGTTTGTGCCTGCCAAGTGTGCATTTATCAGCGTTTACATGTGGCTTACGCAATCAGAATTTAGAGTTAGAGCAATCTGTTTTATAATAAGGGTCATCGTACCGGTGGATGTTTATAGATTGATACTGAGCTGCTGTTGTTAATGTTCTTGCTGTTGTTTGGTATTTTTGTTTCATCAGTATTATTGTTCGGTTTGCAGAATATACATTTTTGTTAATTATATGAGCAAAAGGTAGAGCTTGACAAAAAAAAGACAGGTGATGGCATGTGCTTTGAAGCCAGCACAACTGGTAATTTATGCTTGCAGAGACTGCATCAGGAAATCTGTGTGACAGATGTTGCACTCCCAGAATACCTTTGGCTCATTAGTGCACCGCAAACAGAAAGCATGCAAGAGATAACCTGCTTCTTATCACTGCCCACAACACTGACCTATTCATGGCAGGAGTGTGTGTGGCAAAATAGGAAGGAAAAAAAAAAAAAGATGAGGGACATGAAAAGCAAAGAGAGAGCAAACACTAAAATATTTTTACATTTTATGTTGCTAACATGGTGCTTGCTGATGCAAATCACACCACTATGGCAGCTAAGGAGTCGTGAGTGTTTACCAGGGCACTGCAAAGTAGTTTCTAGGATGTTTTATTGATTTAAATCCAGTAATGTGAAGTTTTTTCTTACTGGCTCGTAAGTCTCTTTGATGCTGTGTTTCCTCGATCTGTTCAGGTCCCTCCTTCAATGTTATTGTATAGACCAATTTGGAGTTGACGTCACTGGTTACATCACTGCAGTTGCAAAGGGTGCCGAAAAAGTTATGCCAAGTTTAGTACTCCCTTACAACTACCAAGCCCTAAGAACCAGTAAATATGCTAAATGTTGGAGCATACAGTGTCTTTTCTTTTGAAACGCTACACTGAATAAATGTAGGGATTGCATTCTGAATGTAAGACATAGTTGGCAAACCTCCTCAGAACACTGCAGTTAAGCTGAAGGCTCCCAAGGGTAACCGGAGAATAGGTTCTGAGGGGAAAGAAAGAAAAAGTTTTTTTTTGCAAAGATAAAAATTAGGTAGGGAACATAACAGCCCTGGAATAATTTACCATACACAGAAACCATGTTAACATCATTCAACTAATTATTTTTTGATGGGCAGAATAACTGAGCTCAGGTACTGGGGTGAGCAGATATAAGAGATCGATTTGTAAACGAGTATCCTTTGAATAAATTTAGCTCAGCGTGAAACACTATAACTTTAAAACATAGATTTCATAATCATGGTGTATGTCATGCATGCTTGCATCTTACATAGATTTTGTTGACCATGACTTTACTTGCACATGCAATTCATCAAATGCACACAAAACAAAGAAAGTACAATGATGGACAAAGTATGTGTTTTTCGTGTTTTTATTCAGCTGAAATTTCCAATTAGTGGACTGAAAAAAGGTTTAACGCATTCCATTGTGCAGCACTGTCAGTGCCGTGTCCGCAGCCTTCAGAAAACTTTCACAACTGCGTCCACATCAATCTCCTTTGTCACCTACTCTGAATTTTCTGTTTCTTTTTTATACAAGTTTTATTGACTGAATGGAGTTGAGTGACACAAGGAGCAAATTGTGCCTTCAACTATAGAAATAAATTCCACATCACATAGAGATCAGCATTGAGTCACCAATCACCATTTTTAGATGCCGTTTCTGACAGGATGCTGTGCTTACCTGCGGGCACGCTGAGCTGAAATGTAAATATGTAGACAGGAAGCCCCGCACTACTTCGACTACTGCAAGCCATGGTATTATAGGTAACACAACCTATGACTAAGACAAAGCAAGCAAGTCTGTGAAAGAACAGAAACTAAACTTAAAGTATGAACAAAAACATTTTGCAGACAAAGCCCTTTTAGATCTTATATTCCTAATGAATGCTTGATAGCCTAGTTTAATTCTTCTTCAAAGCTTGAATTCTCACTCTCATTATTAAAAAAGAAAAAGAAAACAAATAAGCTCAATTAGACCAAAAAGGGGGCATATGATCAACATGTACAACAACCAGAAAAAAAATTACATTCAGGGGCAGGTAACTCTAAAAAAAAAAAAAAGAAAGATATAGCATAACTGTAATAAACCAGCATGCAGCAAGTAGTTATATCAAATACAATTTCAAATGTCTCTGTAAAATGTTAAAACGCCAACACAAATTAAGTTACAGTCAAGCTGGTCCTTAAACTAAACTCTTGAATATATTCAACATATTCAGTGCGATGAACTTTGGCGAAATAAAAAAATGTTGCACTGATTACACACATCTATCCAAATACAAAACAAAATAAAATCTATTGGAATTTTGAAAGCTGTAATAACCCGCTCTGACAACCCCCAGACATGCATTGCTCCTGAAGTAACTCCACCTCCACAGCAGCCCCGAGGGGTTAATAACTGCCGGTGTGATGATGACTGCCTACATTTCCACTTGTGAAGCGAGTGTGCCTATAAAGACAAATTGTAGCAGGAAATAAACAAACCCCAACTGGCTGTTATGGAAGGATCGTTCTGATTACATCTACAGAGTGGGTTGCTTACATCTGTATGAAGGGTTTTAAATGTACAGACCGTAGACCAGCCGCCCTCTCTCTTTACCCACTTATCCATCAAAACGACAAATGCTAGATTAGTACACAGCATAATGACAAATCAGACTGAAAAAAATGGAGTTTCGAGAGCTTGGCCACATTTCCCTCATAACATGCCTCTTTTCTGTTGTGGGGCCAAGGGGCATTTTATAAATATAGTTGATGAGAGCCATTAACTGAGGCCCAGAGGGCTTCAGTGGCCCCGGACTGATCGCTTTCAACACACAGAGAGGGATTTTCTGATAAGAGTGATGTTGTGTGAAGAGCGGATTGCGTAAGTATCCATGTTTTATGGAGTGGTGCTGCCCTAGTTGTTCCTATGGTAATTGAAAATGGTATCAGGAAACAGACCCATTCTTTGTGAGTCACTTTCATTTACCCAGAGGGGAAGAAAAGAGTCTGTGCAGCGAAACTGCACTCGTTTATATTGAGGTCGTGACACTGGAATGGAACCTGCGACAGAAATGCCCAAACAGAGTAAATCATAAAGGCCTCAGATTATCGAAACTTCTCCTCAACACCTCAGGGCATTATGGGACCGGGACAATCGAAGATCAACTCAATCCATAAACGCTGATCTCTGTGATAGGCTACTGGCATGCTTCAGCATGCTTTGAATTACGGTTTGTGCCAAGAAGTCAATTAGTTCCACCAAAATTAGTTGATGCATTGAATTTGTCAGTTAGTCACTTCATAACAACATGAAAAAATACACTGTATTTGCATGCAAATATATATAGAATTGCGAAAAAGTTCACAAAGAGGATTATCAGTGGACCTCGGTGGACATCTGAGATGGTCTGAATTCAAATAAAGCATTCACGTACAAGCCATAATTCATACAAACATCCCTGAATCCAATGAAGTATTATCCATCGCCTGATTGAAAATACAAACAAATGTATTTGCACCCTTTATGTGACTGAAATCAGCATGAATGTGTGAGTGGAGTTTTCATATCTCAGGTACATGGAGATTTTCTCTTTGAACAGCAAACCCCACTAATGCTACATGGCACTGACTAGTCGACAAGTAAAAGTAGAGTGTCAAAACCTAACAAATGCTGGATCTAATATGGTCTTTGGTCAAATTATTATATGTTACGTCTAAATCAAATCGCAGAGAGACATAAAGCGTCACTTCAAGTCATTGAGCATGTCACACCTGCTCGAGAAAAAGGATGAAACACTGTCTCTCGCTTTTGAATTGTGTTTTTGCCTCATCTAAAACAGAATGAGAGAGTATGTTAAGACAAAGAGGACTGAGTTTGTCCCAGAGATGAAGGGTGCTTTAGTCTACCTGAAAACACTAAAGAGGAATAACACTAAAAATATTCTTCAAAGTTGTTTATACATTCTTGCCTTCTGAACACTTGGATTTCCTTTAGTAAGTGAAAAATCCATGAACAGAGGCCGATGAATCGAAACTTTGTACAACGTACATACAAATGATGTAGACTGTCTGAGCAGCACTGCAGGTTATTTCATGTTTGCTCCTTTTTTCTGTTTCAAAATAGATGAGGAATGTTTGCGAACGCATCTGTATTGTGGCATCGTACAGAAAAACATGCTCGTGCTTTCTCCCCAGCACCCCCTCCCTCGCTCAGCAATGGCAGCTTGTGAGAAAAGCCGAGGATAGCGTGTGGTTTTGTGCTCGTGGCTGTAGCATTATTACCCAGGGTGCCACAGCACAAGGATTAGTCCGGGAGGGGCGTCACTTTAAAGCTCCGCTAATGAGTTGAATCTTCTTAATGTGTTCTCCCCCATAATTCCAGTCTGGATAAGTGAGGCTTTTACTCAGCTGTGCTCACACATTAGTGTAGCGTCTCGGTTTGACTTCTGTCTAAAAATGTTCCTTCTTGTAATTACGAAGCTTTTGACTGCAGGAGTACAGCTTACCTTGGAAGGTGCTGTTAGCAAATTTAGCTGTTTTGCTGAAAGGTTCAAGACATGGTTGGTTGCATGGCCCAGTTGGCGTCTGCTGTTATATGTTGGAGCTACACCATCTAGAAATAAAAAGTATTTTTTCTCCATAGAGTACTGCATGGATTATGTATTTTTGTAAAAAGTATGTTTTTTTGTTTGTTTATTTTTCCTCAAGATATTTTCATGTTTTATTCTACAACATGAAATATATCAGTAAAACTTACTTGTCCAAAAAGGTGGTTGCTTACAAGTAACTAAATAGAAATACAGACAGATAAACGTGCAGCCTTTTTTTGTACTTAGGATTTGTACTTAGAATAAACATGCTTTTGCAAACTATTCCAACTCTGTATTAAGGCTTTAAAAAACATACTGTAAATGTTGTATTCATTTGTGAAGATTATCATGATGTACAAAACATGTACTAAAAATCTAACTTTTGTTGGTCACAGAGCTTATTTTCTTCATTAATCCAAAATCCAATGGGGGAAAAAAAAAAAGATTTACATTTTTTTTTTTGAGGGAATCAGAATGATGCAAACTTGTGGGTTAGCCTACAAACATACATCATCATTGCAGCACATCAGAGCTTAAGATAGCTGCTTGTGTTCCTATCTGAATGCATTCTGATTGGTTAGGTTAGTCTGAAGGTGCAGCCCACTCCCCTGACTCATATTTGCCATTTTTAAGCCTAGGGTTGTCAAAAACACAGGTGTAATTTCTCAAGACACCTATTTCAGTGATATCTGTCAAATAGTAAGGGCTTTTATGCCTGATATTCAAAACAAAAAGTGCTTAAATCACACTTAACTAACCTGAGAACAGCAGATGGTGGGACATGCATTGAATTGCTGTGCGGTTCTAACTGCGTTCTTTGGGGTTCTGGATATGCCCGTTTGGGTTTGCTGAGTGCGTCAGACGAAGCAGACTCTGCATTCCAGCTATTTCTTTTAAGTGCCGTGTATCATTAACGTGAGCAGTCTCAAAAAGCAGCGTGTTTTGCTGTCTATTAGAGAAGAAGAGCTGGCACAGCTGCAGAGGTGCTGACTCTTTCTAACTCTCATCCAATGTAGCCTTCAGAGATATCAAACGCAGCAGGCACACGCGCCAGCACAGACAGCAGACATATGTGCGCACCCCCCCTCTGCCTCTCTATCTCTGCCTGGCGAATGCTCTGGGCAGCAGGCAGAGGGAGGACGTAAGACTGTCAATTAGGGTTAAAAGGCGCAGTGCAGGAGGGTAGGAGCAATGGAGCATGGGTCCAGTCCAGACACAGCACCTGATGCCTAATAATGGAAATCGACATGGCTGTTTTTTAATTCCACCACTCTGGGCGAGATTCCAGCACAGCAGAGGAAAGCCAGAGGGAGGATGTCTACAGCTGCAGGCTTTATCTCCCCTTAGAGCTTCTTTTAATAAAAACAATGAAATTCACCAAATTATTACTGCTATTATCATTTTAATAATATAGGACTGTTCACACTACTTGACACAGAAAGCCGAGGAGAATTGTTTTCAAGACAATAACATAAAAACATGACTCACATTATTTACAAACCTTTCAAGACAACATGAAATTAAAATGGACCCTATTTACTTAATGTCACTAGATTCATAAATACATTTTATTCTAAGATAATGCTGGTTTTCATAATCTTTCGCCAAAAACCTTCTTCAAGTGGTTCTGCTGATGTAACATGAGTGAACACACAAACACACACACACGTTTGTTTCTGTTAATTGTGTCGACTTTCCATAGACTTCTATTACTTTTATACGGACCAAACGATATTCTCTATCCCCTAACCCAGACAGAAAACCAGTTTGCATTGTTACACTTTCAGATAAACATCATTTACTATTTTTAATCATTTTTCAGTTTTACTTAGACATTCCTCACATTTTTAACACTCTTCTTGCCTTATTAGCACATGCATCTGCAATTTGTTTAGGACAGGAGTGGGTAATGTACTGCAATGTCGAATTCACAGTCTATAAGTCCCAGAAGTTGAAGAGCTGTGTTTGAAAGGTAAATACACTCTCCTTATTGTACTCAGCACTTCTCACCTTAGCAAATAGAGATAGAAAGGTAGAGCAAAGAGTATGTGCCAATTTTCACAGGCTTATTTGTACAGTCGTGTCTGGGGTCTGTGTTTATTGAGATAGGCAGACATCCGGGATGCTTAGTCATAAAACAGATAATGATGCTCTTCTCCAAATGGACCTGGTCAGAGAAATTTGTATCAGTCTGAGAAAGAATTTGGACGCCAAGTCATTTGTAGATGTCACACTATTTTTATATTTCTGTCTTTGACGTCACAGGTCAGGACACAGACAGTCCCTGGTTAAGGGTTTGGGACTGTGCTTGTTATTGTGGTCCCATCGGCCAATCAGTGCTGGCATGATGTCATCCTCCTGCAGGTATGGAGTTATGAGTCATATTTAGAGCTCAGATGATTGGCTCAAACTTTCTCATGAGATAGATAGATAGATAGATAGATAGATAGATAGATAGATAGATAGATAGATAGATAGATAGATAGATAGATAGATAGATAGATAGATAGATAGATAGATAGATAGATAGTCTCTGCTTTTGTCAGCGATACGGTGTTTGTGTTTCTGGCTGTTTCATCTGTTTCTGTCAGAGTACAAGCAATACTTTGCTGCTGGGTTGTTTCATCCTAGAATGAATTAATTAGATGTCCAGAGTGTTTCTGTTTGTTCTGAGAACTTTGACTTGGGGGAGAAGCAGGACTCCACAGCATCTGACACAGAGTCACTCTATATCTGATACATGACGCTCAAAAACACAGTAATTGGATGACAACAGCAGCGAAAGGAAATGTAAATACTTCCATACCATTCCATTCCAAGATGATGCTTGGTTTTACTGTGTATATTTAAATGTAGCAGGGTAAAAGTGCACAGTAGCTATATTAATTCATATATGATAATTAAGTCACATGTAATCATATTCCTTTCAGCAAAGAGCAAAGGTTTCCCCCAGCTGCAATAAACATCTATGAGACTATTATGTAATAAATGTGCACATTAATTCTATGATAATCAGGAACCCATTTTCCCAAGGTTATATCCATGCCCTGTCTTCTTAGCTGCTGCACTTTTCTCATTGCTGTTCTATCTGCCTCTCATCTGCTTGTGATTTTTTTCTGTTAAGGCAGTTACTCGACTAATTGCTGCGGTTTCGTCGCACACGTTGGGCTCTGGGGATAGGTAGCTGATCCGGTAATGGGGACAGATGACTGCGTTTCCTGTGTGTGCAATAGCACACAGATTTGGACAGTAAAATGGGAATTGAGAGAATCATTTAAGGAAGCATCAGGATGAGAGACCCTGAAACGCTTCTCCACACATTCATAATCCATCACCTGCAGTATCTACAGTATATATTTGTTTGTTAATGTTACAAACCATATCCAGACATATCCTGGACTTTTTCCAGATTTTGCAAGCTTAAAATCTGTTAGATTCTTAAACATGAAATCTGGAGATAACCTGCCTCTCATTAAGATTAATTTTCCTTGAATCTGGGTGAATAGGAGGAAACAGGCAGACAGGAAATACTGTCAAATGGAGCCTGACTGCCAAATGCACAGCAGTCTGTTAAACTCACATCCCTCAACTCATCTGACAATCAGCACTGTGGATTCAGAGCATTAACGATAAATAACAAGCCATGGAGCAATTAAAGAACAATGGCATTTAAAGTAATGACATGCTCTCGCTCTAATTAAACACATAGTTAATTAACATTATGTCATTATCCATGGAACATTTGCATAGGTTTCAGCTGTGTGTGGCCTATGTCAGTTTTATCTATTCAATCACTCCCTACAAAAAGTACTGCCAGTATTGCATACAATAGTGTGTGTACTGTATGTATGTATGTATGTATTTAGTTGTCATTCATAATAGACATTCATAACAGATACCACAATAACAGACTACCTTAAAATAATAATAATAACAATAAATAAATAAAATAAAAAGCCATCTCAATGAATGGTTGTGCAGAAAATGCTGGAAAAGCCCCTTAGGAGTGAATATTAGTACTTTAAGTGTGCATAATATTACCCAAATGGTACATTCAAGTAGCTCTGGAGGATATTGCCCTAGTGACAAGCTGTTGTTCTGTAGGCACTGTTTCAGATAGTGTAGAATTAGAAAGGACTGAAGACGAGAAGCAGTGCACAGAACACAGAAAGGAAGGTAATTAAAGCAGTGGTTCATCCCTGATTGGTTTTGGATGTGTAATGAGTTAATGGGAATACCCCAGTGTGTGTTTGTGAGTGTAACTGGCTGACGGGATGATGGTAATGCAATAGGGCAGAGCTGGCACTCCCCTGTCCAAACAAATCCATCACATCCCATCATCCTGACACCACAACCTGCCAACCTCCTTTTCCTGTTCTTCACAGAAGGCCACACACATCCACACACACACACCTGTATGCCATACATGGGGCCTGCACTGCTATCATATGCAGTATACTAAGCCATCTGCAAATAAGGACCATATTGCTGTTGCTTACAAATCAGGAGCCCATACATATCTACCATTGTAAAAGCAATTTACCTTCTGTGAAGTATATTTGTTTTGTATGATCAATACTACATGATCAATGTTTCCCTGAAATAAAAACGATTTCTGCAAAAACAACTTGGCCAAAGTCACAAGAATCTATCGAACCTGAATCCATTGCAGCCTGAAGCCCCAATAAAGAAAACCCAAAAGAGTTTATTTATGCTTTAGTTTGTTTTTTGTTGATACGGTTGAAATCAAATAGCCGGTCCACTAATGTCGTTCTCATCTCTAGAACACTATTTCTTAGATAAATTAAACCATGTGTATGCGCTGTAAACAACCATGGGCAAAAACAGCACAGATATCAAGAAATAAAAAGGGGGTTCAGGTAGAAGCCAGTACATGTGCTCCTTCTGAACCCATTTGAACTTGAAATACTACATGTAGATTTGAGCCCAGGGCTTCGTTTGTGATGTTCTAGCGTTCTGTTTACACATGCAATCCTTATAGAGACAAACTTTGTGTTTAGACATCAAAGATAAAAGGTAAAGGTAAACTTTTTGAAGAAAGAAAACTATGATACACAATGTTTGTTGCCTTGTACTGCACACGGATGCGAAGAAACACAAGATGTAATGATATTGTTTGTGCCGAGAGTCTTGGTATTACATTTTATTAGTCTCCAAAACATATTGTTTCATTTTTGTATGAAATCACAATGTATAAAAGGAGAAACAATACCATGTATTGCTGTGTTCTGTTTGTTCAGAGCACTTTAGTAATAAGTGGCTATAAAGGAAACTGTATGCGATGAAAAAAATAAAATACAATTTAAGAAAGACCTGAAAAGAAAAACAAAAGCAAATGGTTTTGTGTGTGTGTGTGAGAATGTGTGTGTGCAATATTTTTTTTTTTTTTTTTTTTATAAAAAAAAAAAAAAAAAAAAACATTTTCCAGCTTAGAACCTGAGGGGAGAACCTACATTTGAGAGAAACACAACAATAGATCAATAGTGACTCATGCTAAGGGGTAAATGTTGCCACCCCTTGGGAGACAGGCTTAGCATACTGGGCCAGTGTGGACTAACCATTCGCCAGTTCTTCTAAACAGTGGGAGTGCAACAACAGCGTTTTTCAGAGCATCGCTTCGAGTCTGTGGGGAGTTTTTAATTGTCGAGATAAACATACGACTAGTTTTAACTTAACTTTTAATGGCGCTAACCCTGGTGCTTCTCATTTCTGCAGAAACAATGCACACAAGAGTTGATGTATCTCAAAGTCTAAAGAAAGTGAGGGAAATAACAGTCCTGGTAGTTCTTCTCTTTGTTGGTCTCTGAGGCAGGCGGAGTTTATTTGCCTTGTGATTACACAGTGCTCAATGCAGTCTGTGACTGTGAAACACCTGTCACAATTTTTCTTGGATTGTCTAGTTGGAATGGGAATTGTAAGATTCCGGTTTCTGATTCTTCTTCATGATCCCAGCACTTTAATGGTTCATTTAAGAAATCTCCTGAAGAAGAAATTAGAAATGCAATGGCTATGGCATTTATTGTAATCCATAGCCAAATAATGAGATAACAACAACCACAAAAAACACTTTTACAAAAGATGTGTTAACATAGACTTTTTAATTACTTTTCACCAACTTTTTAGAAGTGGCATAAGTGGAATGCGTCTTTTTAAAGGAATCTATTTAACTACTGAACAAAAAATGTGGTGACATTTCATGCATGATAAAATACCACTGAATACAACAGAACTCAATGTGCATGTTTAACCACTGTAACAACATTGAATTAATTCTCATAAGTATATAGTGCAGTATAACACAGTATCAGTTTGGTTAATTTTAAATTGAACATGATGAACTCAACGGTTCAACAAGCCAGATTAATTCAGTGACTCCTGCGACTGATTCATAATTGTTTTAGATTTACTAAAAAGCTAATCATAGTAATTTGTTCTGGGATCTACAGTGGTCACTCTGTAGATTCAGTGGTGACGTTGCAGGAACTGAGAAATAATTGTGAAATAATAAGATTATTTTGATGTTCTGTATGAATGCACATTTGAGAACTGTTTACAGAACCATGCATAATGAAAATCCTTTGTTGTATGTAAACAGTGGATAGGAAATATCATCAGTTCACAACCCTGCGAACTAGATACATTAATGTCTTTGATATTTCTTATTTTCGGGATGACTTTGACTGCTATTACGCCAGGCCATCCCAGTGTGTCTAATTGTTGCGTGTGGCCTGGCAGAACAGTTGGACGCCAATGTGGCCGCACTCCAAGAGCATAAGATGGCACCAGCAGATGGCCAATTAGACCTCATAATGCCTAATTGTAAATTATGAGACAGGTGTCAAATTAGGTATACCTGCAAATTATTGGGTGCACTCTGTAAGCAATTTTTTGAAAGAGCTCCCTACAGGGAAAGGCTCAGGGCAGTGTTTTTCTTCATCTGTCAGTGAGACTGCAGTGTTAATTTTCAGTGAGCTCGAGTGGGTCTGAAGAGGACAGTTGAATTGGATGGATGGTGTCCGTTCGAGGTTGTGATAACATTCAATGACTCACCCAAGGTCTGCGAGGCGCCATGAAGGACACAAGAAGTGTCTGTCAGGCTCAGACGCCGGGGTCACTTTCACTTAGTCATGGACATTTCGGTCGGTTGTCCTTCCATCTCTACATGTCCCTGTGACACTCTATCTCAGATACAATTAGCCTGTCCTGTACTTGGGGGAGTCATCATGTCCTCTCCCATTAATTACAGCAAATCCCTTATCCTCAAGAGGTACACAGCAGTCTTGTCCAGACATAGTTACGAACATGGACGGGACACATAGTCCGTCATTTAGTTACAGCTGACCCCTGCCTACCCTTGTCCTCCCGACCGTCTCTGTGCTCCCCGTTCTCTTCCAGAGATGGTCACATTAAGGACAATGGGCTGGTAAACGACCTGTTCAAGCCGTCTGTTACAACCTGTGACAATGAATATTAACAATCCACCAGGCACCACGACAACGAGGGTGTACAGCTATATTGTTTTACAATGGCAGCACGCTAACCTCAGTAACCCCATTACTGGCTGTAGGTTGTAAAACAGGCGATTGGATGCATTACAGTTCCACTGCTGCTTTCCGCTACCAATTAGGGCTTTTTGACCCACCGGTTGAGCAATCTGTCACAGTTGTGCCACTTTTCGACTTCAGCGTCCATGAAATAACAGAGAGAAAGAGACAGGCCCACCCACCACAGAACTAAAAGAAGCTGGAGAGCTTTACAAATGGGTATTACTCACACAAAGTAGCAAAGGGTGAGAACATAAAAGCTGAACTTTGCCGGAGACTTATTGGTCTTTTTGGATGGGCGTTAAGCATCGCCTGCCTACGCATTGTAAACACTGTCTGACTGCTGTGTTATTTTGTGTGTGCATGTTCAAAAGTAGCAGAGATAGGGCTTGTCTCAGTGGTCTAATTGGGGAGGCAGCAGGGCAACCGTTTAAGGTGCAGACAACATAAAATCAGAGCCTGTATGCACCTTCCAGAGTGCTTGGGAACCTTCGAGCATGGAAATGGATGAGCAAACAGCTTTCCTCTCAAGGCCCAGGGATTATTTCAACACCTCACAGAGGAATGGCCCACGCTGGGCCTCTCTGGTCCTGCTGTTTCCAGCATATGGAGTTAAAATGATGCCAGAGGGGCAGCAAATGGACTGTGCCCATCGTAGTCTCTGTGCCATAACATACTGGCATGTGCATTTGCTTCCCCAGACCATAATCAGGCCAGACCACTGCAGTGACAAAGGTTGGATGGAACAGAGAAAGGGAAATCAGCTGAACATTTTGAAGAGGACAATTTGTCATTCACAACAACTACCCACATTCACACTCTAAGATCTATAAAACTTACGTCTTTGAAGTAAGCACATGCATGTCATGGGCAAAATATTTACCTGGTGCCATTTGTATTCCTGACGTACGCTGTCGTACCTTCATAACTGACTGAAAAATTGGATTTTGCTGTTATTAAAGTATGCGATTTTCGACTTTGCTCACTTTGGCTCTCTTATGCAAATAGATGAACATTTGCTTGAATGCCTCCTCCCAGGATGCCGAGGGGCAGACATTAGCATCCTTGTCAGTTTCTGGGCATGCTATCATAAAACAGACATCAATAACTACGAATGGAGCTCTGTCTCGCAGCCCCCTAAGCTATAACCGGGTTATGAAAACACACTACAGAACATTAAGCCATTATTTTTATTCTTGAATACAGCAGACTGGCTCATTTGAAGCCTAGTCTTTTTCAAGCTTATCTCAGGCATTTCATTTACATGCTGAATCATTCTGTGGACCGGTGCTGGTCAGTGTGTATATGCATACAGTATGCATGTGAGTGTGTTTGTGTGAGTTTAAGAGAGAAAGGTGATGAAGGAGGGTCCCGTAGCAGGAGAGATCTTGGTGTTAGCTGCGAGGCGAGCAGATGATGCCACTGCAGGAGGCTTTGAGTTTGTTTTTTGTATGTGTCACACAGATTCTTTTTACACACATTGACTGATTTGCAGCCAAGTATACATATAAATGAGGAAGAGGACAGAGAGAGAGAGAGAGATGCACAAAAAATCTGATGGTGGAAAAATGAAAAATGAGCTGCTTTAAAATCAAGGTGAATAAATTAAGAAATAAGAAGCATCTGGAGGAGGGGAACAGAACTCAATCATAGATGATGAGAAGAAAAAAAGAGGGAGAGAAAGTTTCTATTTACAAAATGTTTTTCTGTCTTCATTCCAGTGATGGTAAGTCAGGCTCATTTTCACTAACTGGCTCTTTTTCAATGTGTTTTAATGAATCTAAAGGAATAAACTAATAAATAATTGAATTAATTAAATAATATTATTATTTTTTTTTATTATTTAAATATATTATAAATGTTTAACAATGAGGCTATATTTACTTTAGGCATTTTTAATTAACATTGAGCAATATGTTAACCTGTACTTTTAAATGCTACAGATTTACGAATACATTTTTCCCATTTTTTAGCTGTATACAGTAGTTGTATAAATTAACATCACTGGAGAAAGATGGATAAACAATCAAAAAATAGTATAAGTAATAAATTAAAATGATGCCCAAGTGTTAACAACATAATTTGTATTTACAGCTAAAATACAAAATTCATTAGTCACTTGGCTGAAATGGATTTCAGCATGTTTTATTAAAGAACACAAAATTATTAAATTAAACTAAAACTGTTTCATATGGGTGTTAATTATAACTATAATTCAATTCAGCTCAAGTAAGACATGTCTTAAAGGTACAGTTGTTGATGTGAGAACAATTCAGACCTATGAATGCATGAATTATTCAGGTTTTTAAACCAGTTCAACAGAATCATTGCAAAAATCTGATTCAAAAGTCAAATCAGACATTGCTACCTCATTCACACACATCCACAGACTCCATTTAGAGGTTAAAGAGGCAGAGCCATATCTGAAGTGTCAATGAGAGGCCTGTGGAATGTTTCGAGAAGGAAATTTAATTTGTTTCCCATAAGTCAGGCTTCATTAGCTCTTTGCGACTCTCAGCCTCGTTGCATGCAAAAGCAGCTTCGCCGTAAATCAGCAAGCTGACCTGATAAAGTGTCCCTCTCCTGAGGGAAACAGAGCCTGTCTCATACACATCTGTGACCTCTCACCTGCGACTTAGAAGGCCAGACTCTAATTGTCTAGCCAGTAATTGGTCAAGACGGGTCAGGTTAGCCAGTTTTGTGTGGGCAAGAGCGCACAACCTGACATAATGAGAGCGCCAGTGTCCTTCTGTACAGCTTTTTCTCTGTTAGTCCATCCAATCTATCTATGTTTTCAGGTCTTCCACTGCTCTGCATAAGGGATGATCTGTAGGTGTAGTTTACTTCAGATTGATGTGCTTCAGGCCTGTACGGGGCAGATCTCCTTCTGGGATGTGTGCTGTGTGTTAAATGGTGTGTCACGGGTAGGCGCAATTCTCCTCATTCTCGCTCTGCTTTGCCGCCATAGTAGCAAGACACGGCGAGGTGGGACACTGCCTTTGGCTCCTGTGTACTTGTGTTGGAGTCAGCACTTCCCTACAGGGTTGAATGCTTTATTTCCTTCCACTCTCTCCAGCAATCCCAGAAGGTTATAGACTTGCATTAGCGCGATCTGGTTTAGTAGCTGCCCTTTTGTGTGTGTGTCTTCAAGACAGACAGTGAGAAATAGACAAAAGAAAGTGTTCTTTGCTCCACTGCCTGGCCCAAAGAGAATGGAAAGGGCTCTGTGCTGTTTTCAGGTTGGCTGCATAGTGTGTTTGGTTGCCTGAATAATCACATCAATGAAGAACAAATACAGAGCAACTTTTTTTTTTTTTTGTTAACAACTGCTTATTGAATTCTATTCTGTGGAACAGTAGTACAAAACAAAAAAAAATTGCTGCTGTGAGAGCAGCTAACAGTAAAGATCTTGTTGGATGGACAAGGTGAAGTCCCAAAAATCATTCATAAAAAAATGGCATGGAGTCAAACATATCTCAGTATCCAACAAATATGATATGAGAGCTGAGTCTAAAAAGGTGAGAGAGAGGGGCACTCCAAAAAAAATGCAAAAACGTGCCTAAAGCTCCTTGGGAACAGAGATTACACTTAGGAGAAGACGACAGATTCATATGAAAACGTTTCATTGGAGTCAAGTAAACCCTATGCAACAATTTCCAATGAATCATTTGGCTTTTAGAAGACAATTTAAACATACCCCATACCTGATCGGAAAATAAAACATGCACATCCTCATTAGGATCCTTAGCCCAAACAGTAGTAATAGATAAAGGTTTGTATGACTGCTCAAGAAGAAAGAGATAGATGACTGAAGCAGAGGAGGGAGATTCCTCAGTAGGAAGGATTAGTTTGTGTAAAGCGTGAACAGGCAGAGAGTTCCAAGGCATCCCATACGCCTGTAGGGACGATCTAATACGCAAATACATAAAAAAAGGAGGTGCCTGGCAGATTATATTGAGTTTTAAGATTCTGGAAGGATTTTAAAACACTATCATCATAGATATCTCCCAGAGTGTTTACTTTACTATGAGTCATTGCGAACAATGAAATGGAGTACTGCCTGACAAAAGGTTATTATTGTGGAAAATAGGCGAATGCCTATGACATTTTGTAGCCAGTTGTGAACGTCTTTCAACATTTCTCCATGTGGAGAGGAGGTGGGTTACAATGGGACCAAACCGAGATTTACACTGCCTAAGCAGAACTCCCGAAAAAACAAGATGCACCACATCACATACGGATAAACAATAGATTCATCAGTTGCTCTCCAAAACACAGAAGCGTCAGGATCAAACCAAACTGATAAAAGGCAGAGGGAAAAGGCTTGAGCATACAGTCTAAAATTAGGGAAAGAAAGACCTCCATGTAATCTACATTGTTATAAGGTAGTCAGTTTAATAAGAGGACGTTTCCCATCCCATATATACTGTGAAACGCATGTATCTAGTTTGTTCCAGTAGCCAACCGGTGGAGCGAGAGGAATCATGGAAGAAAAGAAATTGATACATGGGAGAAAACGAGAAGTAGGAAAATAAGTAGGAAGATGAGACCAATTGGTCACACTTTATATTAGGTGGCCTTAACTACTATGTACTTATTTTTGATGCAAGTACAATGTACTTATTTGGTTCATATTGTATTGCAAAACACTTTTGCTGCTATTGAGGTGGGATACGGGTAAGGTTAGGGACAGGTTTGGAGGTATGGGTAGGTTTAAGGGTGGGTTAAGGTGTAAGGGGTGGGTCAACAGTGTAATTATAAATGTAAGTACATAAATTAATTACAGATGTAACTACATATAGGTATTTTAAAAAATATAAGTACAATGTAAATACATGTATGTGCACAATAAGTACATTGTATTATATTATTAATTTAAATGTAAGTACATAGTAGTTAAGGCCACCTAATATAAAGTGGGACCGACCAATTTTCCAAATCTGAGGATACTTTGGCTAGAATACCATTATAGTTTTGTGAGACGATTTCCTGCAGGGAAGGAAAAACATCTATCCCCACGTACTTAAAGTGTTGAACCAATGGAATAGATATAGAAAGGGATATGGACTCAATTTTAGAATTGAAGGGAAGTAAACATGACTTACTCAAATTAATTTTAAACATTGAGAGATATCCAAAATGGTCAAATAAATTCAGCACATGAGGAATGTGACGGCTTCTCCAAAAACAATAAGTTATCATCAGCAAACAAAGAAATATGATGATGAGTATTCCGTATATTTATGGGGGAAATAGTTTCAGATTGTCGGACCACTTGAGCTAAGGGTTCCAAGGATAGGGTAAATAACAGAGGAGACAGCGGGCAACCCTGATGAGTACCTCGATGTATAAAGAATGGGTTAGAGCGAACAGCACCTGTAAGAACAGTGGCTGCTGGATTGGCATACAGAACTTTCATCATATTTATGAAACTCGATCCCAGACCCAGATGCTGTAGAACCGCCCATAAATAGTTTCATTCTAGCTGGTTGAAAGCTTTCATCACATCTAGTGATAATACTGCTCAAGGAGAGGACAAACTATTCTTTGTCCCACAGCGGTCTTGTGTTGGGCTGAGGAGTTAAGCAAATGGAAATCGGTCTTGATGAGGCCTAGCTGCCTGTAATGCCCTGGGTCATGACTGACATTCATCATTTGTATTTCTAATTACTGATTTACACCGCCACTAATAGTTTCTGAGGATCTATACAGACTATGTGGTAATGTGAAAGTGTGCCCCAGGTTTCTTCTCTTCCAGCTGTGCTTTTCAAGCAGAAGACCTTGCAATTAGATTTTTTTTAAATGACTTGACATAAATAATGTCAACATGGTCATGTTTACATATACATGGCTATACAGTATTCAGCAAATTGGCCCTCACTCAACGTAAACAGTTCTGAAGGAGGTTAGCTAATCATATCAGGAGTAATTTACATATTAAAGTTTTAAAAGTGCAAAAAGAGCATGTTTAAGATTAAAGACCTGTGAGGAAAATTGTCATTTAAACAATACCATTTTCAACTTACAGCAGAACACATTGTATGTTTTAAGTTTTGGGGGCCTGAAAATGCAAACTTTTAAAAGTGTAAGTTTTTGATAACAATACTGTTATTGTCTTTGTGTAAATTACAAAAATGTGAATTTGTGCAAACATTGAAGTCATGTGCATACATATTACAATACATGGTCAGGTATGTGCGCAGGTGCTTAGTGTTTCTTTACAAAGAGACTTCGTCAACTACTGGCCTAGCGTGTAAAATACAGCATTTTTAGTTGTTTGCATTGTGAGCAGTGATCTTTTTGACTTGTTGACTTTTTCATCTTTTTGTAGTCTGTATGAATATGGCTCTTATAGTTCACTTAAAAATTAAAATTGTCATCATTTACTGTCATTCCAAACCTTGACTTTTTTTCGTCTGCAGAAGATACAGCTGTTTTTGTCCATACAATGAAAGTCAGTTGAGTTCAATAAACAAACAAACAACCAACCAATAAATAAATAAACAATATATCTTCATTTTCATGTAGCAGAAGAAGGTTTGGAATGACATGAGGGTAGGTAAAAGATGACAGAATTTTAATTTTGCAGTGAACTAAACCATACTATATAAGTTGTTTTAGTCCTTACTATTTAAAAGTCTAACTGCGTCGCTCTCTGTCTGCTTTGGTCTCTTAGCCTGTTATTGTCTTTTTTTTTTTTTTTTTTTTTTTCAGCATGCTTTTTTTATGGAGACTTTTCATTGCTGGCATGATGCCCGAGCAAACTGTCACTTTAGCAGTGCTGATGCATCTGTGTTGCTCTGTCTCCTGTTTCGACTCCATGCCACTCAAACGCTCCGCCAGCTCTGCTGCACGAAACCTTTTAGAAGCCATTTACTTGGAAATAACATAACACAGACTGGCGGGCAAGCGTCTAAACGTTATGTCTTGCACAATACTTTGGGAATAACGCTGGGAAATTACGCATCAATGTAAACTTAACAAACTGAAACCATTGATTGCAAATGAGACAAATGAATAAATGAATTGTGTCAATTTGCTGTAGTTTGCTGCAGGCTGAGGGCTAGAGATTGTGGGTATAAATTAAAATTTCCTATTAAGCACATCCCGGATCGTGGCTGAGATTTCTGCCCGTTGGTAAACACAGACGCAAATGTGGTGCAATTCAATACAATGCAATTAGCTAGTGGAAGGAAGTGAGTGTGCGTTATTGAATTTGTGTTGCTTGGTGAAACTTCTGAGAGGCTAAATATTAGTTTCCAACTTTAGAACACAGGGAAAGAGACTTATAGGACAAACACAATGTTGCTGTTTTGATGTATGCTGCTCTACTTTCTATAGTAAGAAGAGTCTTAACAGAACAGTTCAGCCAGAAATGAAATTTCTCTCATTATTTATCACCCTTATGTCTTTCCAAACCCTTTATGACTTGCATATATCTGCGTAACACTAAAGAAGAAATTCAGAATATACTGGTAAGGGTTATTTTAGTATCAGTGTGATATGTCTATAGTTTTTTATTAACATTTTGAATCAGTTTTTATTTATATATTTTCTGTTTTGGTATGATTTTTATTATTATTATCATTATTATTATTGTAATTTTTCAAAATAGTTTTAAATTTTAGTTAAAATTATATTACTAAGTTAAAGTTAAACTAAAGTTAAACTAGTTAAAACTAAATTCAAAAATGTATTTTATTTTAGTTTAAAATACAATGTCATGTAACAATAAGTAAAAAGTAATAGCATATTTTTTACAACTTAAATACATCAGTGCCCACATCATTTTTCCAAAAAGCTATAGTACATATGACTTTTCTTGGCAGACATTTTTTTTCAAATATTTATAGGGAAATAGTTTTTATTATTATAAAAAAATATTATTATAATTTTTTTTTTCCCAGCCCTAATAAATAGTAATAAAATATGCAAATCAAGAAAGAAAGTCATAAAGGTTTGCAACAACATGAATGTGAGTAAATGGGTGAGTTTTGGGTGAACTATTTCTTTAATCGCCAGCTCGAATTCTGTACAAAATCCATTTCCTCATGCCTGCCACACATCGCATTAAAGCCATCATGAACGATATCCCTCTTCACCCCACTCCAGCACACACACACTCATGCATAAACAGAGAAAGTCAGCAAGCATTTCTTAATTATGGCGAGACAACTGTATTCCAGACTATCAAACTTGCTAGTGGGCCAGTGTGGGAAGACTGTGTGTGTGTGTGTTTCTGTGTGGGTGTTTCTGTGTGTACGTATATTGATGCATCTCTGCTTTGCGCCATCAGCACGCAGGGTGAAGGTTAACCAGACTTGACATTAATGGTTGCCATAATGAAAAGCTCAGGCTCTAATTAAGCCCCTCACTGAAGGAAGACGGGCACGAGGCACTCACATTCCCCAGGAGCACTCCATTTCTTCCTCTCAAGCTCTCTTTCTAACTCTCTTCCTCGTCCGTCTTAGACACATAGCCTAATGCACGCATGTCTTTCTCCTAATGACTAAAGTGAGAATGCTGTGTTGAGTTTGTCAGTGCTAACACACGCTCCAGAAAGAAACCTTTGATAACGTAAACTTCACTGTCAGCTCATTCTCCTCAGGCATCAAACCCGAGCTGAACCTTCCCTTTGCCAGTTCCCTTCTTTGTTCTGTAAAGACTAGCCTGTCGGGTTTTTAATGGACTCCAAAGAGAAATCTGTGTTCTTTAAGATGTCATTAGGCAGTAAATGAGATCTGAGCAGCATTAACAGCATCAGGGAGGTAGGAGTTTCAGAAGAAAGGCTGACAATCACTCCTAGGATGAAGCATCTCTGCGGTCTCCATTTCCAAAGAGGCAATTAGAAGAGAATTAAAAATGGTGATGTACTGTCCCTTTATATCAGGAGATATAATATTTACAATCAAACATTGGACATGCACTGCAAAAAAAAAATAAAAAATTTAACTGAGCTTTTTTTTATAACCCATAATAATACTAATAATAATAATAATAGCAATAATGATAGAGATACTATATGTTGACATTGATATATCTGGATTAAGCTGCATGAACAAGCACGTGCCTGCAATTAGTAATTAGCATAATACACACACGTATATGGGGACTGTTTGGGTAAGTGCTGTCCGTACATTCTCTCCTGTGCAGGTATATACTATATGTTACACTCTGAAAACATACCGTAATGCACCAATACAGCAATATCTTTGCATTTGATTCTGAAACACAATAAATACATTTTATAGTTCTAGATCTACACATAATCAGATGTATTTTTATGCAGAACCTATTTCTTACTTCCATAAGACCTATAATATAGCCACTTACTCACTTTCTAATAAACAACTGCACAAATGCATGCATAGTGAATGAGATGCAATAAGAGGAAATCGTGACAGTGAAAATTCTGCTTATTTAAACATAAATAAATAAAATGCTGCTTATCTCAGACCCGGCAAAGCTTTTCAAGCTTCAAAGGTCTATGCCAGCGGTATTAGAATGTTCTGTACACCTTTTCCCACATCATGCTGAATATATCCTTTAGAAGCTAAAAACCACCAGTTCATGCAGATGTGTGACATTTGATCTAATCATTTGTTTTGGTTAAATCCACCAGGCCCAGCATGTGAAGTCTCTGTGTGATTTCTCACCTGATTAGCCCATGTTTTGCAATGTCTAAACATGTAAAAGTGATTGTAAATCCTTTAAAGAGCGACAATGTGTAGAGAAGAAACGTCGGTGTCCTGTCTTTTTTATAATTTAATTGGCATTTCAACAACCTTCGGCTTTCTTTTGAAATATCATGTGTGAGAATTGGTTTACAAGTTATCTCTGCATAATGGATTTCATTTTTATTTATTTATTTTTTCTTTGCACTCTCACGATCCATTTGGTTCACTATCTGACTCTCGCTGCTTTGTTTTCTTTAATGCCGAAGGCTAATTTAAACAGGTTTTTGTTCTGGATGTGTTGGAACACGAGATGCTTTCATTGGAGGTCACAGATTTAGTTCAGTTTGACCATTCAGTGCATTGAAACGCAGACCTTGAAAACAAACAACATCGACCAACAAAACAATCTTTCTCACTGATGAATGCACCATATTCCATGACATCTCATAATGCATTGATGCATTGCCCATGAAGGTGTAATGGGAAAATGGACGTGTTAAATTATATTTTCGGCAGGGAAAAGGTGACGAGGTTAGAGCAAAAGAAGAAAGAAACAAGAATATGCATCCAACATGCGACCGCTGCATATGACGGACAGTCGCAACGTAATATACGTAGCGATTTCATGATTGATGCTCCGCAGAGTCTCGTTTATATTGTGCGTGTTCCTCACAAGCGTGCATGCTGGGATACTATGCCCTTTGCACCCGATGTCAAACAGCCATCAGCAATTGCGCATGTCACTCCATTAACCTTCAGTCAAATTAATCTACCACACACTCGCCTTCCCATCAGCATCTGCAGGGCCACGTCTGTGCACGCTGACAGGGGACGGCACAACATCCCACCCGCAGGCCAATGTATCTGCTCTACACGTATTCGATGTATGACTGATTGAGTTTGGAGTGCAGCGTTGTGCCACGGCTCTGAACAACCATAGGGTGCTTCCTCTAACTCCCAATCTGGTCTGACCATGTTAATGTGATTCTATCGAGGCCCACGCTGTTTCCAGCTGTTGGTGCGCTCCCACTCACGATAGCGGCTTCTCCGCAAGATCTCACTTTTTCTTCCTTTCCCCCTCTGTGAGGATTCAATGCTCTGTGGTTCTGCACAAACAAACAAGGCCTGATGCACAGGGAACAGGATGTGAGATCCTCATTTCTACACTCTTTACACAGCGGGCTATAGCCTCCAACTCAATAGCCTGGAAAAGAGAGAGGTTTAAATCACTGCTGTTTCTTCGAGACACTGCTGGGATAGAGATGTTTGCATTTTTGGAAATATAAATGTGTTTGTGGGTAAAGTGCGAATGAGATTGTTTTGCGTTTATGGCATGCTCATTTTCAAGTTTTGCATGTTGGATCTGCCAACATTAAATGACAATTTACATTTATTTACATTTATTCGTTTAGCTGACGCTTTTATCCAAAGCGACTTACAATTGCTATATATGTCAGAGGTCGCACGCCTCTGGAGCAACTAGGGGTTAAGTGTCTTGCTCAGGGACACATTGGTGTCTCACAGTGGATTCGAACCCGGGTCTCTCACAGCAAAGGCATGTGTCTTATCCACTGCGCCATCACCACCCCCCAATTTAAACTAACTACATTGTTTTCTTCTCTTTTTTTCTTTCATGCTTATCCAATGGTCATCTTCTGAACACAATAGGTGAGTAATTATTCATTTCTAAACATTTAACCCTTGCGCTATGCTAAAAATTATTTTTCCTAATTAGCTAAAATGACCAGCATTTCAAAATCGGCTTGAAAATCCGCTGTACTATCACTGCATCGTTTTGTCAAATTGTTTTCCTTCAATTAGCACAGGTCTTGTATTTCTTTTTGGAACTGATTGGTCATAAGCCTTAATGATCTAAGCTTGCATACCTTGAGTGAGAAAAAACAAAAACAAAAAAACATTGGTGGATAATTTTGGCAATGTTTGCTCAAAAAGGTGGTGCATAAACTAATCAATCAGCTCCAAAAAGAAATACAAAACCTGTGGTAATTGAAAGAAAACGAGCTGATGAAAAGAATGTATCCAATATTTGGTAATTTTGATGGCATAACAAGAGATTCATATGCATTTTTGTAGGCTTGTCATTTTTGAGAATGAACACCACAAATATAACAAGATGATGAAAAATAATACAAAATTATCTAATTATTAACTAGCATTTTTTGGGGAAAAGAAAATCGTCTTCAGGTCAAAATGACCAGAAAAAAACATGCAACTCCAACTTCTTAATGGTGTTGTGAGTGATTTCACCAATTTCAGCATACATTCTCATCAAACCCCGCCTTCCAAGACATCAACCAATGTGATGTCAGATAGCGTTTGTCTAGTTTTCTGATTGGCTTGAAAGGTGCAGGCCGCTCTTCAGACTCTTTTAGGCAATCAACGAAAAGTGTGATTTCTAAGGGAACGTATTTCAATGATGTCTGTCAGCTGGTAAGAATTTCATTTATGTGTGGTATTTAAACGCAAAGAAGAAATATTGCATACAGCACTTGTTTGCTAAAATGTTATGGATTTTTGTTCCAACAACCTAAAAAGAGAAAGAAGGACAGCATTCAGCTGAACAGGCGGGGAGAAATAACCCACAGGAATTCAAAAGGCACATCAGAGCAGCGGTTTAGAAATGAAAGCCCCATTTCGCTCCAATTAATCATTCCTCATCTGTAATTAAAATCTCTAGAAGATCTGGCCACTCCAAGAACTTTTGCTGTCTTATCAACAACCAGCTAGCGTCGAGAATAGAGCCTATAAGCCTATAACTATCTGTTTTATTCACAGAGCATCCCTTTAGGCAGACAGACCTCAGCAATTAAAAGCAAACATTTTGTCCCTGAAAAGCTGTAGAATAAAAAACACATGCTTTTTTTTCTCATTTTGAGGTTCAGAGAATTGTGGTGGATCCATTGTTATTAGAATGTTTCAAGGTTAAACGAATTTATAAATGTCCACAGCGACACTGAAGGTGTGCATGGTATTTGAATGATCATGACAAATGCATTTAAACAATGCCAACATCTTAGGCTGGTTTTCAGGTCTTAACAGGTTCAAGCTGGTCTGCCAGCCTGGCTGAGCTGAGAAGCACCTAAAACCTTTGTGTGAATAGTTTTACATCGACACAGAGACCTGCAATATTTGGTTTCCACCTTAAAATGAACACACAGTCATTGAACCCCTTGTTACTGGGAGTGACATGACAATATTTGAGTTTGAGAACAGAATATAAGATCCCACATGCACACACAGACTCCCTTTCTCTGTCTCTGACTCAACCGAATGTCTCTCTTTCTCTGTTCTCTAAAAGACATAAAAACACATACCCTTCACAAGACCAAGTTGCAGTGGGTAGACAGCTTAATTTTACACTTCTGTCCCTGTGCGGCAGGCTCTTGTTGGCTCAGGGTAAGCTGTGTTAATTGGAGGCTGAGCGGTGTGGTTATGGCACCTCCTATCAGACTGGCAAGGGCTTGTTGGGTCACAAGCAAAGGTGGGGACAGGTCGGCTGAAGTTGTGACATTTTAATTACCAGAGAAAAGCTAGTCCAGTGGTGTCCAATGGTGTCAGGTGTGTAAAAGAGAATCGGGTAGGAGTATATTGCTGAAGACCAGATTTTGGTTACACTTTATTTTGATAGTCCACTTTAGACATTCTACTTACTATACGTAACTTTGAAACTACATGTCAATTAATTATCATCAACTTGCTACTACATGTCTACTAACTCTCAGAGTAGACTGTTAGGTTATGTTTAGGGTTAGTAGAATAAATTGACATATAGTCAGTATGTTGTTTGTTGTGGATCCATCAAAATAAAGTGTTAGAAGATATTTAGCAGACATTCTACGAATACTCTAATGACTGCTAGATGATATGTAGTTGCAACATTATTACTGTTAGTAGAATGTCTAAAGTGGACGATCAAAATAAAGTGTTACCCAGATTTTTTTTTTTTTTCTGTGTTTTCAAACACTGGACATAAAATCACATTTAAAAAGGCATTTTGAAAATTCTGAGCTGTATTTACAGCCCTTAAAAGGATTGTGATACGGTTCTATACCATCAACCCAAAGGTCAAGCTGGCATATAGAGTGTCAACAGTGAAAAGTTTTTAATTATTCTTGAATTCAGCAAAACTGTAAAATCAGCTAACCATATCAGAGCTGTGAGAGCCATGGCTTTATAGGTTACCGTACGTGTTTCTTAAAAGCTAAGTTGCTAAACTAACTAAAAACCTGCCTCACCTAATTTAAAGGAATGTCCCAGGTTCAGTACAAGTTAAACTCATCCGTCTGCATTTATGGCTTACTGCTGACTGCCAAAAAAAAAATAAATAAATACTTTGTTTTACCATGAACAACATATAATGGAAGTAATTATCTCAAATTCTTTGAGAATTTAGAAGAAGAATAGGGTATTTATTTACTTCCTTACTAAAAAAAAAAAAAATAAATTATTTTTTTACTTGCACAGTAAGGGAGAAAAATAGAACAGCAAATCTACATTCACAAACACTGCTGATTGATCATGGCTTATATTAAACCTGGAATATTCCTTTAACCATTACGCATTGAACAAGATAATGTGCAATATTTTTTTAATTTTTGTTACAAACTGTTTGGATTATGTCTTTTACACTCAAATGGAGCAATGCGGTTCTTATATTTGCATTCCTTTCTATTAATGTGCATCAATAAACCATTAAAGTCAGAGTTGGTACGTTTACTCACACCGGCGCCAAAGAGCAACATCAGCTGGCAGAAGGATTGCATATGTGTGGTGAGGTTAAACAAACCCTGCAGGCAAATGGTGAGGTATGTAACTCAGAGGAGTAAGTTTGCTGTCCCCTTCTCTTAAATCATTGTGACAGTGTGGTCACAGGTATAGTCCTTCCCTCCTCAGGCTAACTCGCTTTCACACCCAGGCTGGGCTCAGTCAGGTCAACTGTCAGGAGAACTGTAGACGTGGTGCCGGGGGACCGAGGGGGCTGAGACGGTGTGAGCACGGCTGCAGGGATGTGCCGCTAAAAAGGTCACGCTGTCAGAGCGGTCCCTGTGTCTTAATGTGACTCCAACTGACCTTTATAAAATAATGTTAGCCTGAATGCAGAACATTAAACGAGAGGGAATATCACCACCCACCTCAGTCTACTCTCACAGGGACAAGATACGCCTTGTCGTGCAAAGAAGATCCGGCACTATGCAAAGGCATTGTGTTGATTAAACTCCTCGATAAAAGAAATTCCCAGAATTTAGATAAAAGTAGGCAAATCCACCGAGCCAAAACCACCGCACATGGAAGAGGTTTCAATACTCATGTAATGTGGTTTGAACCCAAGCCTTCGCTGTTATAATGAAGTACGAGAGCCCTCCGGAGAGGAAATCTGATGGTTTATTGTTTCATCTGTTTTCCACCAAGCAACTCACCTAATTTCGCTTCTTGGCATCCCGGTATTCCCAACACGCTCTTATTAAAGCCCTGCCATTCTGCAAACATGGCTTCCCACTCTAATGGCAGCTCCCCACGCTTCCCCCGCACTCTTCAAATCAGTATCGATGCCGTGGGGGTCACGGGCAGGGACTGCTGGTAATGAGATTGGAGCAGCGGAGCCGTTCTTTGTTGCGCAGGTTTCTCGCTGTTGTTCAGACTTTAATTATCGCTAGTTGCGGCTGAGGGAGACAGCTGCCGAACCCCCGTGGCCTGTAGAGGTATGCGGAAAGGCTTCCGTCTGAGCAATGCAGAACCTGATCTCCAAACCAGAATGCACTTGTAAATATAAAAGAGTTATTTATTAGCTATTTATCTGTAGTTTCATTTGAAACATTTTACATCCATGGAACTTTGAAATTAGATAAAAAGTCATGAAAATATAGTGGAAAATGGTTCTTTTGGATAATTAAAATGTCCTTTATGCTAAAAAAAACTTTATTTTTAACACTTAAATACATACCTCAGGTTTTTAGTGACCAAAGACATCATCCACTACCCTCTCTCATGTTCGAAGTTCAGTTTTTGACCTCTACCTTCTTCCTTAATTTATTCATTAGCAAAAATATGACAATGAAAAAAAAAAAAAAGTTTGTTTTGTAAGAAATCTATATGGCCATTAGCAACCTGAGGTATGTAATTGTGTGAGAAAAAATGTGCAACTGTTTTGAATATCTGATCACCTTTATTTCTCAAGGAAAAACAATGATGACATAATACTTTACTCGTACTCAAAATTACAGCAGACATAAAACTCTCAAGATAGACTACTCAAGTATAACCGACAAATCTTGACAAAGCTCAGTGATTTACTTCAGAGCAAGTTTGTAATCAAATATTAGCATCACTTAATAATTGATCTGATGACAAAGCGGTATGCAAACAAAATATTGATTTTGTAGATTATAAAAATAAAAATGTTTTGAGATTAAAAGTTTCAGATCCTTATTATGAGGCAGATGTTGAATGTACCTGAATTTAAGGGCTGGTGGTGGTTCTCAGGACCGTATCAGGACTGTTCTATACTACTGGGGCAATCTGAAGCAAGCATTGCATTCTTTACGGTTTGCATTTAGGGCCCTATCATATACCCAGTGCAATGTGGCACCAGGCACGATGCAAGTGTTTTTTGCTAGTTTCAGCCTGACGCAGTTATCATTTTCACGTCTAGCATCAGGTTGTTAAAATAGCAAATGCATTTGCACCCATTTGTGCACCCATGGGCTTGCTGGTCTGAAAACGAGGTGTGTGCAGGCGCATTGTGGGTGCGTTGCTATTTTGAGGCAACTGAAATAGACTGCGCCATTGACCAACTAAAACCTGTTCTAAAGTCATGATGGTGTATTGATGGTGTATAAACTATTTTTGTGTTATTTAAAGAGCGCGTTAGTAATATGCACATTTAGTTGGGTCCACAACACGCGTGCACTCTGCTTATTACACGCACAGGGATGTGCAACAGCTCACAAACATGACAAATATTAAAAATTTAATGATTACAATGTGAAATATTATTATTGTGTAGGCTACATACATATAAAAATGCTTACATGTCATACTGGATAGTCATTGCATGTATCAGAATTATGCTACCTATTTGCTTGCACACGAGCAGCTCTGTTACCTCTTTGGAGACTCGTTCAGTCTTTGCGCTTGCAAATTCCGCCGTGTAAATAGAGAATCTGCCATGGCGCAAGGTCAACTGGTTCTTAAAGGGAATGGGAGATGAAACTCTGATTGGTTTATTGCGCTGTATGCCCAAAACACACCTATTACTCAGTAAGAGAATAGGGACAACCCTTTTAGACCATGCGCCGGGCACACAGATCGTTTTCCCATCGTTAAACTAGCAAAAGTGGATTCGGACTAAGTGCACCTGCGCCATGAGCTTAGACCATTAAAATAGGGCCCTTAGGTTTGGTTTCCCTTTCTGAATGATGAGTATAGACTATTGATACCCACAGATGGAGACAGTTATTTCCTGCAGGTGCAGAACATATCTGCTAGTTGATGGTCAGCTGTAGTTGTCAGTGTCTTCAAGCACAACTTTTTAGCCTAGACACATGCAACATGAGGCAAAACACAGTTAGCTTTTATCGCCGTTAGTTATTTGATGTTAGTTTGGTGTGTCATAGCTTTAAGAGTGTAATACTGTACCTTATCATAGTTCCTCAGCGTCTTAATTTGTTTAAACCAAGAGAGGTGGTGAGGTCAACCATTCCATGCGTGAAGTTTGGCTATTGAGAGTGACTGTTAATAACAGGATATCTATGCACAGTGGCGATTAATAGCACAGCAGAGCGCCACGAGGCAAAGACAGTAGACGGTGTTCAAAGCGCAACTATTTTTGAAGCGGAACTATAGCCACTAGCGTCGCTTGTGGCAACAAAAAGTTCAAGAGCCTGAAAGAAAATGGGTTGGGGAAAAAACTCCAAAAGAGAGAAGTTTCCTGAAGCTTAGACCTACAGTGCAATGGACATCACGGAGCTCTGCTGCTCCCTGTCTAGCAGAGCAGAGTAAAGATTGAGAGAAGCTGAGAATTTTTTAAGTCATCTGGGTCCTCCCAATCAAAACACAGTGTGTTTTTCTTATTTTCTTTCTTACTCTACAGTTTGTTTATCAATTCCTTCATGTATGCATGTTTCACACTGTTTGTAAGAGGAGTGAAGAGCCTTCACCAGGACACATTTTGATAAGTTTCCTGATTCCTACTGCGGAATAATCAGTTTGATTTATTCATTTTCACACTTTTCCACTGGGTATTTTTTATCTTCCTTTTAAAATAAAATTTTAATGACATATTCGAAGCTTGCAAAACAGAGCTAGGGTCAAGAGTACAAAGAACAGGAGTAGGTAAAATCAGTTTGTCTATTTCTTTGCAGTTACCGAGTTTTTAATATACAGTATTACATCAGTAGTTAAATTAGGATGACGAGACATCATGTCATACCAAGTCAAATAATATGTACATAATAATATATATATATATATATATATATATATATATATATATATATATATATATATATATATATATATATGCAGTATATACTGCATTGTTACGACATTCACATTTACTTTGTTGTTACGACTTGCTCGTTTAAAGCCGTACCATAAAGGGATCAAACGACATATAATCAATGCAGATTGTTTCATTGCATTAAACTAATACAACAACAGTCAGTAATAATAATAAACATAAGTCTAGGGTTAATAAAGAAATCAACTAAATAAATATAATCGCAACAAAACTTTAACTACATGATGTAAGAAAATGCTAAGTAAAAACAAATGTTACAGAGTCAACAAAATCTTACATATTGAACCAGAGCCACTCCTGAGAAACCATCCAACAGTGTGCCTATCCCAGTTAACACAACACTTTTATATATGCTACAACTAATCAGAGCCGATCCTCCCTATATGCAGAATACGCAAGCTGCGTAGGGCCCCCGAAACACCAGGCAGGGGGCCCTTGCTCTCAAAGATGTTTTAATTTTAGTTTTGTTTTTTAATTTGGCCAGCGGTTATGAAAACATGAATGGTAATTTATTTTAATGTGGTGCGCTGTCACGCTATCTATGTAAAAATCAGCCAAATCATGTAAGGCAAATGTCGTACAGTATCTTACTCTTACAAAAAAAAAGGGTTGAAAGCGTACCCAGAATACTGTTTCTCGAGCGCTTACCGTGAGCGCGATTCGAGACGGAGTGAAACACGGACAAATGCATTTCATCCATTCTTTCATTCCAACAACCCCTCAACACAGTTTTGCGTAGGGCCCCCAGAAGTCTAGGATTGGCACTGCAACTAATTAACAACTAACATGGGGAAGACCAATCAAAAACTGTCCCACTCTGCCCAGTAGGATCAGGAGAAATCTCAGGGTCGTCACATCATACAGTGGTGTGAAAAAAGTGTTGGCCCCCTTCCTGATTTTTATTTTTTTGCATGTTTGCCACACTTTAATGTTTCAGATCATCAAACACATTTAAATATTAATCAAAGATAACAAAAGTAAACACAACATGCAGTTTTTAAATGAAGGGTTTTTATTATGAAGGGAAAACAAAATCCAAACCCACATGGCCCTGTGTGAAAAAGTGTTTCTGTTGAAACTTAACTGTGGTTTATCACACCCGAGTTCAGTTTTTCTAGTCACACCCAGGCCTGATTACTGCCACACCTGTTCGCAATCAAGAGATCACTTAAATAGGACCTGCCTGACAAAGTGAAGTAGCCCAAAAGTTCCTCAAAAACTACACATCATGTTGAGATCCAAAGAAATTCAGGAAGAAATGAGAAAGAAAGTAATTGAGCTCTATCAGTCTGGAAAAGGTTATAAAGCCATTTCTAAAGCTTTGGGTCTCCAGCAAACCACAGCAACGACTCATCCAAGAGATCACAAGAGACCCCAAAACAACATCTAAAGAACTGCAGGCCTCTCTTGCCTCAGTTAAGGTCAGTGTTCATGACTCCACCATAAGAAAGGGACTGGGCAAAAATGGCCAGCATGGCAGAGTTCCAAGATGAAAACCACTGCTGAGCAAAAAGAACATAAAGGCTCATCTCAGTTTTGCCAGAAAACATCTTGATGATCACCAAGACTTTTGGGAAAATACTCTGTGGACTGACGAGACAAAAGTTGAACTTTTTGGAAGCTGTGTGTCCCATTACATCTGGCGTAAAAGTAACAGCATTTCAGAAAAACATCATACCAACAGTAAAATATGGTGGTGGAAGTGTGATGGTCTGGGGCTGTTTTGCTGCTTCAGGACCTGAAAGACTTGCTGTGATAAATGGAACCATGAATTCAGCTGTCTACCAAAAAATCCTGAAGGACAATGTCCGGCCATCTGTTCGTGACCTCAAGCTGAAAGCGAACTTGGGTTTTGCAGCAGGACAATTATCCAAAACACACCAGCAAATCCACCTCTGAATGGCTGAAAAAAAAACTAAATGAAGACTTTGGAGTGGCCTAGTCAAAGTCCTGACCTGAATCCTATTGAGATGCTGTGGAATGACCTTAAAAAGGCGTTTCATGCTCTCAAACCCTCCAATGTGGCTGAATTACAACAATTCTGCCAAGATGAGTGGGCCACAATTCCTCCACAGCACTGTAACAGACTCGTTGCAAGTTATCGCAAACGCTTGATTGCAGTTGTTGCTGCTAAGGGTGGCCCAACCAGTTATTGGGTTTAGGGGGCAAGCACTTTTTCACACAGGGCCATGTGGGTTTGGATTTTGTTTTCCCTTCATAATAAAAAAAACTTCATTCAAAAACTGCATGTTGTGTTTAATTGTGTTATCTTTGATTAATATTTAAATTTGTTTGATGATCTGAAACATTACAGTGTGACAAACATGCAAAAAAAGAAAAAAATCAGGAAGGGGGCCAACACTTTATCACACCACTGTATATAATAACTTCAGAATTATCTAAGAATGTTTTCATTTCAGAAGTCTGGTCACCATAATTTAATTGATGTACTTTCTGGAACACTGGAAGCCTACATTGCCTATGTTTTGAAGTGCGCTATATGAAGCTTTTATTCTCTCTCTCGCGAATTTCAAAGTTTAGACTGTAAAACATCAGTGTTTACAATACTGCACAGCTGTGCACTGTTTAAAGTGTTTGGTAACGCACTGTAAAGGATATAAAATATGAATAGCTGCATTTTCAGCCCGCTCGTTCTCTCGCAGTCTCTCTTCTATCTTATTTCTCCTGTGCTTTTATACTGGTATTTATTTATCAGAAGGCAGATGTGATTTTATGTTCTTTACGAGGCACAAAGAAATGCGGCACTTTGAAATGCAAATGTGCGTTTGATCAAGTGGCATTTGGGAAACTTGTGTAATGATACGTTGCTGTTAACTTGGCGATTGTGGCAGTTTGAATCAAGGCAATTTTAGTGTGAGCCTGCTTGGTTTTTACAATGGGTTGCTGGTAATTATTTTAGACAATCGATCCTGAGTTTTTTTAGGGAACTAATAATTTCACTTGCACTTTCTTTTGAACTGAAACACTTGCTAAATGAGACGGAAAGTGCGTACTGGATCATACAAAATCTGAATTGGCGCATAAACCCATATTCAAGTGCATATAGATAAGTGAAACTATATAGTTTTATACAGAATATGTATATAGGCATGCAGAGGGGATAAACTGACGTTACGGAAATGTTTTGGCCCAGTTTAACCCTTACACTGTCCTTCATGAACATGCACGCCACTACATTTGCATTCACTATTCAGCATTGTAACCCATCACCTCTTCATATGCTTTTAGAAAGAGCAGAGTAAAATAAACTTCACATCTGTCTTAACAGACACGTCGCCCTGGACGTGTGCCGTAGCACCTTTCTGCCTTTAGTACTGCAATTTCATGTTCTCGATCACCTACACCTCTCTGACAGTCTCTCTTCTGTTCTGTGACTGAGTAATAACATCATGCTCTGTGGCAGGGTGCCACTGACGGCCCCGCTCTTGCGAGAGCAAGTCGTCCTCGTAGCTGGGCTTTTTTAGAAGGTGTTGTGTAGAAGGGTGCATGTTCAGGGCAGCGCTTCATTAAACTCAAATACTGCAGCAGCACATGTTGGATGTGAGACTTTTTATCACCGTCTGCTAATGGCCATCTCTGCCAGACCCATTAGAGTAGCATGAAAGAGACGGCACTAAACTCTGAACCCATCCATTGGATACCTATGATTTCATGAAAGTCTTACCCATTATTCGAGATCGACACCGGCTTTAAGAGGTGAATACCGTAAGGACTGGAAAGCATTTGCATTTCTCAGCTCCTCTGTGTGGCTGCTGACATAGCAGATGTCAATAACACGCTGCCATTTTTAATCATGACACCTTGTAATGCGTCTCTTTGTCCGATGCACCAGGAGAGCTTGCCGGCTCTTATCTTAATGTTATGCTAAAGAACATTATCCTTCTGACAACAACGAGGCCCTCTGAAGGAGGAAATTCAAGAGCAGTTATTGTCACAATGTGCAAAGGGAGAGCAAGAAATAATTGGACAAAATTAAATTTGCATTTACAAGACTGTGAAGACGTAAAATAAGGATTATTTGGGCTAAAATACAATTGCTTTTTGAAAATATCATTTTTTTGCGTGTGGAGTCATTGCATTCAGGGCCGAATCAAAGGACCAAAAAACCATCACAAGACCTCCCCCAAATTAAAACCATTTGTGTGTGTTTGTCCACTTTAGACATTCTACTAACTAAAAGTAACTTTGCAACTGTTAATATCTGCTAACACTTTATTTCGATGGTCCCCCAACTGACATGTTGACATATAGTTGCACATTAAGGAGAGTTAGTTGATTTGTAATTACAAAGTTACTTAGTAGAATGTCTAAAATGGAGTATTGAAATGAAGGGTAACCATTATTTGGACCTTCACTGGATTTGTATCTTGTGGATAGGTGACATTAACAACCTGTGGTTGGTACTGATAAGACCATCTTTGCACTACGTGCTTGTTTGGCGATGCTGGATAGTAACTGATTACATGTAATCTGGATTACATAATCAGATTAAAAAAAAAAATGAAGCACTTGTAACTAAAGTATATTACATTTTAAAATGCTCATAATACCTAAAATGAGTAACCTAGATTACCTTAATAACTACAGATTTCATTATGTAATCTGTAATCAGTAATGGGCCACAGTTATATTTTAAGTAATCTACCCAGCACTGCTGGTCTGTAATCCTGCCCTGATTGTATTAATGCCACAGCATTTTCTGTAGACAGAGCTGTGATTTAACCTGATGCACCGGTTGACGCAAACGCTCCTCAGAAATCAAGGCTAAGTGGAGGATTCATCAGAGACCAGCCGGGACCACACGCGTCTTCTTCCCGTCACGTTGGTGAAGACTGATTGGGACAAATCCTTTTCTCCCTCCGGTGTCAGGTCCCATTTACTGATCTGAATGCTTCTGAAAGAGAGACAAATGTTTTGATTAGAGGTCCCTCTCAATGTCACCAGACTGGCAGTTTAAAATGAGACGTGCCCATCACGGCAGAAAAAGCCGATGGTGGGAGGATCAGACAGATGTGTGTCTGAGTGATTTGAAGAGGTTTCGTCTAGAGCTGGGGAAAGTTGAGAGATTGTTGTAATAGGTGCTTCTCTGTGCATGTACGGTTATTTTTTGTGCACAACAGAAAAGATAAACACTAGAAAATACAAGTGTGAACAATGCAAGCTCTTGAGACCCAAGTACGCAAAGAATCTGCAGCCACCGAACTCCTTGTAATTCAGAAATTAAAAAAAATAACCTTTAGTAAAGCACTTTTTATGTTATTTACATTACACTGCGCTGAAGAGAAAGACGTTCGTCTTTGACTTTTGCCATTCAGAATCATGCAAAATCAGGAGTTTTCAGTTACTGATGGCTTTATAGAAATGCATTATTTGCAGGAAGTGATGATTAATGTATTCTGCAAACAAAATCATTCAATAACAGTGTGATGAAGCAAGTAACATTTTTTTTGTGATTTTAAAAATGACTGCCTTCATAGGTTACCAAATCCATGTAAAAGTGGTAATTCACTGCTGAAATGATAGACTTTTATAAAATGTGCTTGTCTATTCAGTAGAAATGCTGTGGAAAAGTTTAAATCAGTGCAATCATGGCCTTCCCCTTTTGCCCATAACACCACCAAGTGTGTTTTCTATAATGAGGAATTTGTGTGCGCCCTCAGATTGGCGGCTTTCTTTTCATTTCCCATCTTCTCTTTCTGGAACGAGCTGTCGATTATTCCATCTTACTGTCGTTTGATCAAATGAAGACGCTGGGATTGGAATCCTATTACTTCCACCACTTAGTCGTTTTATTTCACAAGGCCGACATTAGAAGCATAGCGTTCGCATGCTTTCAATCCCAGCCAATCAGTCACAGGAGCCAGATGCCACAGAGCCGGGCACACAAGAGCTTATTACCATTACTCACACGGCTTCTAATGGACGCGGTCCTGAGGCAATCCGTAGCACCGTACAGATGGATTGACTTGGGTCTTCTCCGGTAAACTTTGTTCCTATGAAGAGGTATCTCAAAGAGTGAAATTTATTTTGATTTGTAATGTTTCATGGACTTTTTCAAGGGCCATCTTTAGCAGTTTCTCGCTGTCTTCTTCTCTCCTCCACTCTTTTTTTTTTTCTGTATGTCTGCCTTGGGCTCTCTTTTAGTCTCTTTTTAGTTCTCTCTGAGAGAATCGCTCTGATATCAAAGTGGCTAAGCCTCCATCTCACCCTCAGGTTTTTCCTCTCTGCCCCACTGAAGAGTTGTCCTCACCGCTGTGCAGAAACAATTCAAACACTGGAAGACAAGTGCTAAAGCAAAAGTAAATATGCACATGCTGCCTGCTTTGTTTCAGCACCAGATTCACTGAAGGAATTATTCGATTTCCATGTCATGACACTTGACGACCCTCAACGTGACTTGACTTAAGTCTCTGAACCTTCTGGTGTTTCGATATTTTTTATTTATTTAGTTATATATTTTTTCACACATTGGAATTTTTAGCACATGATATGTGGAGGGATATATCATGGACATGATTCAAAAAGGCTAAATGGTACTTAGAAAAACGTTTACACTTTTTATACTGTTTGTGGTCAGAAATTACTTTATTGGAAATTAATGGGAAGCAAATTTCATCTAGTTGAAATATTTGGTACTGTGCCCAAATAAAATTTTACAATTTTTGCAGTTTTAGAGTAATAAGTGTGTTGAAAAATACATATTTCATATAGAATTATGCAAATTATCATAATAATAAACTTCTATTTATAATTCCTATAAAAAATGTGTTGTTTTAGTTTAAATTTGTTTATTTATTTATTTATTTTTTTTATAATAACTTTTACTTGAACTAAAATATTTCATTGCAAAAGAGTACGATAGGATTCTAAATTATTTAATCAATTATTCAATTATGAAACCAACATGATTGCAAAGAGTACATATCAGGACTTGGCACGTTTACACTATTTGTGACCCTGGACGACAAAACCAGTCATAAGGGTAAATTTTTGGAAATTGTGGTTTATACATCATCTGAAAGATGAATACATTGATACGTTGATGTAGGGTTTGTTAGGATAGGACAATATTTGCAAAGAATTCTAAATAATCTTTAAAGTTGTACAAATGAAGTTCTTAGCAATGCAAATTACTAATCAAAAATTAAGTTTTGAAATATTTATGGTAGTATTTTTACTACATCTTCATAGAACATGATCTTTACATAATATCCTAGATAATTCTGGTTTAAAAGAAAAATAATTGTCTTGGTGAATAAGAAGTGAATGAAATCACCCCAGATAATTCATATTAGTCAATCACTTACACAACTTGTGAAATAAAATAGGTGTAATGGCAACTTTTTTACTGTACGACACTGTTCGACAGACTGAACATTGATGAACAATAGTCTGAGTCATTGATTTGTGGACAAGGATTAATTGTGACAATCTCACAGAATTAACAAGACAACATATTTACAGTCTTCATATCACTGTCTGATGATGCCACCAATTGTTTTTTGCGAGAATGGCTCACTTTTCTTTTCCCACTTTTACTTTCATCTTCCCTGCTGAGAGATGGATTGTCATCTTCCAGCATTCTCAATATATGAGCAACCAAAGCAGTCCCCCATTCATTCATGTCGCGCTGCTCCGTTATAAATCAAACAACACACCTGTGGGCCGTACCTTCTTTCCCCAGCAGATGTTTTGGGAGTTTGAATAACTGGTCGTTCTACCACAGACTCTTTCTAATAACAATGTTTTAAACTTATTAATTTCAAAGATAAAACGGCCTCCCCGGTGTAAAACCAAGACGGCATGGTGGACTGCTTTAGCACGGCTTTGTTGAGCGGCAACTGAAGAGCCATCATCAACTCTTACGCTTAATTGCTGACACAATTCATCTTGTCGATTTCCCTGTGCAGCTTTTCTTCTCTACTGTAACAATTAAATGAAGGCAAAAAAAAATAAAAAAATGCACTTCTCTGCTCAGAGTGACTTGGGATCCGTGAGGAACAGTTTACACACCATATCTTAATTTCTCTTTGTAATGGTGAAGGGGACACTGAAACAGCCTCATTTTTTGATGTTTCACACCTCACTAAAATAACACGCCTTTGTGACTAACGAAAATAGGTGTACCTAGAAGCAGCATTTGTAGAACTGTCAATTATTTGTAACTTTGAAGAACTTTTTTTTTTTTAATGTTTGTCTTTTTAACTACTGTTTTTATTAATGAACCTAGTAAATCAAATCTAGCACATCAACTGGTAAACCAGTGCAAAACAAAATGTTTCGCTGGCCCTGTGCAGACATTCTTCTGTCTGCATTTACTCTGTTCCGAGATTAGCAAAAAAAAAAAAGAGCAGCACTTTCAGTTGCCATATGGAGGCTGTGCCGATTGCGTCCGGTGTAAACAGGGTGTAAAACCTGCCATTTTACACCAATGCGCCTAGATGAGAAGATCCATCATTTCCATAGCATTGATTCTTTACTTCAGTGTTTATGTCAGCTTTCTGTTTGTGGAACATCTGTCAGGCTTCCTGTGAAAGCAAATTAACATCTAGCATCCAGACTGCAGGCAAACTGATATCGCTAAACAAACTAAAATATTTAAGACATCCTTAAAATCCTACGTTTTCTGTTGTTTTTCATTGAAATAATGAAATAAGAATGCTTCTTGTTGGCTCGCTGGCTGTTGTTTGTAATATGATACCTAACTATAATTCGTATGTCAAATTGCATTTGTTTAACACTCAGAAATATTGTTTCTATTCATATGGCTTTTTTTTGCCTCCTGCCCAGTGAAATCTAATTATTATTTAGCATTCAATTACATTATAAATACATTAATAATAATAATAATTATTATTAATATTATTTTGATGGGGAGTGGTAAGGGACCTGGATACAGTGCCTTGTAAATGTGTTTGTAGTGTTACACAGATTCCATCCTTCAAAGTCACAACTGTTAATAAAACAAATTAATCTGCCAATATGATTGAATAAGGCATGGTTACATTTTAACAAATTAAAAACATGTATTTTTTCATCCAAGTATTCACTTCCCCTATCACATGCACTACCCTATAGGGTTTTTATTTCATGCAGCTTTGATCTATCTTTATATGTAATCTTCGTCAAAGCAATGGAAATGCATTGTTCAAAGTTCAATTCTATGAACATCAAAAGTGCTCTTTTATCTCGTTAACTGGGAGTGAATAAAGTATCAGCGCCAGGGTCATTTGAGAGCAGGTTACATTTGATTTCTGAACTCCTTTTTTACATTGCAGCATTTTACAACAAATGGGTTTTTAGTACGTTGACATCATTCCATTAACGTTCATTGTATGTGCTTTTCCTGGTATTATGAATATTTCACTTGTACAACTGAAACAACAAGGTAAACAGTTTATTTTTCTAATTTTTATGAGTTCACTTGATACTTTTATCTCATACAGAACTATAGTTACTGCAATGAAATGAAAGTGACCCACCAGAAGCCAAAACTAAAGGCCAGCTGGATTGTTGCCAGAAACACCGACTTCAGAGCGACTCTCCCAAGCTTTACAATCAAGAGCAAACAAACCAGGATTAATAAAAGTGTGGATGCCATATGACACTATGCCATTCTCTGGTTATGAAGCCTAGAAGCAGTCTTTGGAAAGATTTGATGAGATCAGGAGGAAAGAAAGAAAAAAGATTCAATAAAGGCTTATGATAGTTGATGCCACCGCGAATGCCCCCGTGTCTCTTTCCGAGTGGCTTATGGGAAAAGCACAACACCCCCAGGCCTCTTCTATCTGCCATTTATAATTTTTAGAGCCCATCATCACATGCAATCCATCTTTATTTCGGCCCGCAGCTGTCCTGTTGTGTCTAATGCCTTGTGCAACTGAGGTATAAATACGCTGGCTTCATTGCTGATGTTTATTCTGACTGCTCTCTGTGTTTGCGGCAGAGGAGACAAATCTTCATTAGAACAGGAGCCATCGTGCCGTAGCCAGACCGGCCCCATCATGTGTTGGCTTATTTGTTTTTACTCAAGAATGCATGACAAGAAATGAGTTTGTACATTCAGATTTGGGGGAAAGATGTGCACAATCCCCGTCGACACAAACAGATACAAACCCGTGCACACACACACCGAAGCCTCATCTTACATTATCTACTGTCAGCATGCATGTTTATTTGACTATTAATCTGCTGTAGCCAGCTGAGCCTGAAGGATCTTGTGTGTACATGGTGATAAAGCGTGCCTAGTTATTATGAGGGAGACTTACGCGTCCAGAACTTGAAATTTTGTCTCCACGATCCGTCTAATGATTTGCAAGAGGACAAGGGGCTCATCGGGGCCCTTTCAGCCCTCTTATAGACTCCACCCACCCCTCTGCAATTCAAAGGGATGAAATCTGCATGACATTCAAAGCCCGTGCAGTCGGACTATTGAAGCCCACGCTTTCAACCAGGTTGTTCCACACTTAACAAATTTTGCCGTAATGATTTCTCCTGGTTTTTACCATCATGTAAAGGCCCCTAATGGGCATCCTTTTCAAAAATGCTTCTGCGCTATCAAATGTAATTTACACGTTCCAGAAATGTCAGCGCATGGATAGAGATGAAAGCAATTACCATCTGCTTTTTGATGTCAGCACCATTTGGATTTTTAAGCAGCTCGCTTCCATCATGTTCAGGTGCTGCGACTCCAGGTGCAATAGGACTTTATTTTAAAAGTTTGGCAAATTAAACCCATTTTAGTCTTGATCTTGTGTCCATCTCATATGATTTCTAATCTAAACTGCAAGAGTTAAGGCACTAGCTTTTAATGAGGTAAAACAGTGAAGTTTCAGATGCTTTTAATGTTATTCCATATGTATTTGATCGGTAACACTTTATTTTGATAGTCCACTTTAAACATTCTACAAACTAGAAGTAACTTTGCAACTACATGTCAACTAGCTGTCATTAGAGTATTAGTGACTTTCTACTATTTCCATGGTCCTCAACAGACATTCAGTTGACTTAATAACTTTTCAAGTATGTCAACTTATGTTACTAACCCTAGCCTAACAGTCTACTAATACTGTAAACAGAGCTAGTTGACATGTATATACTTATAGTTATCTAAACAAAAATGGCTAGACAGTACATATTGTCCTCACAAACATATGTCTGTTCTCCCGCACTTGCATCTTGAAATGTCATCTTTCCACATAAGCACAAAGGAAAAACATTTTTTTTTATGCTTTTTATGTAATTCTACCTTTTTTGGTAACACTTGTTAACTATTAACTACGACTTTTCCCACAATAAATTATTAATTTGCTGCTTATTAATAGTTAGTAAGGTAGTTGTTAAGTTTAGGTATTGGGTATGATTAGGGATGTAGAATAAGGTTGTGTAGAATAAGGCATTAATATGTGCTAATACATGGCTAATATTCTAGTAATATATATGCTAATAAGCAACTAACAGATGTAACCGTAAAATAAAGTGTTACCTCACAGAATGAGCATTTCAATAGAATCTGATCTGTCGTGGTGGCAGTGAACCAGCTATAAACCCCTACCTTCTCCGAAATGAATGAGCTCTTATCGACCAATTCATTTAGCACTGACCCCAAATTCAATATGAATTATGTATTCATCAATCTGGAAAGATCTCTGGCAGATTTTCAAGGTGTGCATCCAGAGCACTTATAAGGAGCATTGAACATGTGCTACATTCATGCACGATTCATTTCATTGAAAAATAAATTATTACTTACCCTCATGTCATTTCAAATCCATTTCATGTTTTTTTTTCAAGAATCAGTGTCTGTTCAGCTAAAAAACAGCATCATAAAAGTAATTCATACTCTTAGAGTGTAATGTTTGAAGTTGTATTTAGTCATTTTATAACCTGTTGTAAATATCAGCCCAAAACTGAACACATTACTAGCAAAGAACTGCAATGACCAGATCAAATGAGTTAACTCAAAAGAATTCAAGAACCAAATCATGAAATAAAATTTGTTTAAATCTGGTTCACAAGTTGGATCAAGCCATTTGTGACCCTGGACCACAAAACCAGTCTTAAGTCGCTGGTGTATATATGTAGCGATACATTGCATGGGTGAAAATTATTGATTTTTCTTTTTGATTTTTTAACAGTGTGGTTTTGTGGTCCAGGGTCACATTTTTTCAAGACTTCATGAATCACAGTTCAACTCACTGACTCAGTTATTACGTTAATTATTGTTGAATAATGATTCAACAAAGCTATCACATAACTTCAGAAGACTTGTACTACAGCGCACAAGCTGTATGGACCATGTTTATAGAGTTAATAATCCACTATGAACTCATCGTATAGAGATGACCAGCATGAAGATTCTTCAAAATGATGTTTTCTATTCGTACAGGCTTAGAAACAACATGAATAAGCAATGACAGAATTGTTCAATTCAGCGCAGAAACACAAACAGCTTACAGCATTTATAAGTTTTACACTTTTACAAAGTGCAATTGTACTTTGACATAAAATGTAATCACATACGTTTTCAGATTGCAAAATCAACCTCAAACAGCTCAAACCATAGGACTATACTGAAATGTTTTTTTTTTTTTTTCCTTTAAAAAATAACTATAATATATCCTGACTGTGAGCAATAATAGCTCAAGCTTTCAAAGCACAGTTCTGCTGATTAATTGTTGATCCTCTCCACAATTCTGCTGCATTGTCCAATTAGTGATTGCACAGCAGATAATTAAGAGCGTTAATCAGGACCTGAACCTTGGAGATGAATGCCGTGCGCAGATTAGCGAGGGCCATAAGTGATTGGCGGGAAGCGTCTAAGGCCAGGAGCACATCTCCGTCCCCACGGGGAAGGACGCGGGCATAAATCTTCCCTGTCAATCACATAAAGCTCTTCCTCGCAAACTCATCCAGGTCAAGGTTGGGAGAGTGATTTAAGAGAGATGAATAAAGAAGTGTTGGGTGGCAGTAAATAAGAATACATGACAGGATGATGTGCATACGGTTTGAGATTAATGTAAAAAAGAAGGCTCTGGATCTTTACAGTATGATGGGTTAAGTCAATAAGCTACGAATATGACGTTTAGATTGATGAGACGTTTTCCTCTGTGTCTGAAACTTGCTTGTGATGTATTGTTTTATTCAAGGAATAAAACACACGTTTACCTTTTCACTGTACACATAAATGAATTAATAAATTAATGAATCTGGTGAAAAGAAAATAATACCTTTATTGCTTATTCCCCCAAAATGTATAAGCTAAACCGTTATTTAATAATTTATTTTTTTCCCCTTATTTTAAAGCATAAATCTCTGTATTAGCTATGTTAAATAATTAATATAGTTAATACTGTATAAATATATTGCCATTTTAATAATTTTTTTCGATAACTTTTTAGAATAGGGAACACTTATTCACTATTAACTACGACTTTTCCCTCAATAAATTCCTAATTAGCTGCTTATTAATAGTGTAGTAATTTTATAACTATTAATTTAATTTTAGTTTCCGGGAATCGAGTCGTATCGATTTCATATTCCTATGATTAATAGATATTAATCAAAACGTCCAACTTATACCTTATTAATGATACCTCATTAACGACTTGTCCAGCAAGCATTAAAACCAGTATGTTTTAACAATTCAGATTATTCCCGTGGCCACAGTAATACCGAATTGATTAGGTCATTTTTAGCATAGGTAATTTTAGCATAGGTAACGCGATCTTTGTCAAATAGTTAAGGCTTGAAAATCACATAGCACCAGACAAAGATTTCTTATTAAATCAAAGTTTATTTGCTACTCTACAACACTACTAAGCAAAAATAACACACAACAGAATACGCACACACACATACACGCTGCAGGAAATTAATTGTTTTGATTTGAAGAGAGTTTAAGGTTCTAATGCTCGTTTCCAAGAATGCTCTAACTTCAACCTGAGGGAGTCACAAGCAAGGAACTTTACTATCTTTACTCTTAAAAATAAATGCAACCAGTTTCCAGCAGAATTATGAAGAATTATTTGATTACTTGCTCTGAGTTGTTTTGTTCCTTTCCTGGTTGGGGGAACCCCGGGTGCGGATTGGCTGCTGAAATCGCTGTTGTGTGATGTCACTGGGGATGCCCTCTTGCGATTGGTTGGTTTCTCTGTGACATGATGATGCTCTTAGGAAGTCGGTTTAAAATTCTTTCAGCTTCAGGTGTTAAAATTTCTTTGGTCAGAACTTTGAAGGCATGTGTGGATCCTCGCCAGATGGTATATGGTTGGGAGCGCTTAACAGCACGATCAAATGAGGAGCCACAGTTTCAAACAGTGTGCGAGCAAGCACCTAAGCAAAGCTGGGCGTCTGTCTTTAACGGGCTGATTTCAGTCTGCCCCTTTTGCTGTTTGATACAATCACAAGTGTTTCTGTAGGGTGGAGCCCCACCCCACACGGCTCAGTTTTTCATGCGTAAATGAAAAATATGTCCTAGTAGATCCCTATAAGTGTTTTAATTATAAATTATGATGAGAAAAGTCAACTTTCATCCACACCGAATTATTGCTGATGCAACTAGCTTTCATTCAAAATCAAACAACAGGTATTTAGCATACACAAAGTACATACCTTAATTCTATATACTACATGGGTTAATGCATCGATTAACATGCTACCTTCTAAATAATCACACCAAGTATATGAAAGACATAAGATACAACTTTAGTATGTATTGTCTATTGAGTATATTGTTTTAATAGAAATAGAAATAAAGGAATATCTGTTGGCAGACAGTCAATAAAAGTTTGCACAAGAAAAAAAAACGAAAGGGGGAGCTGTCCGGGGGTCATGAGTGTCCCGTTGGGCATGTATCTGTGAGACTTCAACGCCCAGTCTCATCATAAAAACGTCTCTCCTGGTTGATACAATCATTGAATTACATGTTAAGCAGTCAGAAGGTCGTATCCAGATCCAGAGGTCTTTGTCCTGTTTCTGGTTGAATTATGTATGTTTAAGTAATAAGAAAGCCACAGCAAAGTCCTGTTCTGGAATACGTCCAGATGCTCCCTCAAATTTATCCTGGTTTTAGAGGTCTCCTGAGATAAGGAGATTTAGGGCAGGAAATCGGCCAGTCAGTCAAATGCAGATGCTGGGAGTGGAAGTCTTAACTCCTGCTAAGGAATGTGCTGTCTTGAATTTATTTTGTGTGTGTGTCCTGGTCTACTAGGCACTACAATAGTTAGTAAGGTAGTTGTTAAGTTTAGGTATTGGGTAGGATTAGGGATGTAGAACAAGGTCATGTAGAATAAGGCATTAATATGAGCTTAATTACTACTAATAAACGGCTAATAGTCTAGTAATATACATGCTAATACGCAACTAGATCCTAAAATAAAATGTTAACAATTTTGCTAACTGTAACTTCATTGAATGTGTCTTTTGCCAATGTTTCATTTGGCAACTAGCAGCAATAATAAGAAAAAAGAAAAACAAATAAGTCCTTTTAATTTGTTATGCATTTTTCAACATGTCAACATGTATTTTATTTTAATTTAATTTATTTATTTATTTAAGTTTTAGTCTTAGTTAATAGCCCCATTTATTACCATTACAGTCTTTTAAAGACCTTAAATTGCCATTAAATGCCATGATATGTGAATATGGTACCATGGTATTACCCTCTGATACCACGGTACTGTAATTAGTAATAGCACTGTCGGATGCATATATTCATTCCTTTCAGGCCAGCAATCATGATGAAAAGTAGTATTTTCTTATAATGCCTGAGGTGAGAGGTTTATTTAAATTTAGTAACTGAGGGCCTTGTCACTGGAAGTGGTTTCACAGGGCAAAGCCATTAACTCATCCACAAGGATGTTTAAGCTTCAAGTGATTGGTTTTAGCAATGCAGGCAGGATGATGCTCGGATAAATGCAGGATTCAGCGGCTACAGCGAGGGCGATGCAGGGCGCTGATTGATCTGGCCATCAGCTCCGGCCCAATAGGCAGAATTCAATTAAGCATCATTTGGCACAGACACCATTTGTGTTTGCATTCGCCTGGGTCCCCAGGTCTGGATTAGCCAAGCTCCAGCAGGGCTGTCCCTGTTATTATGCCTTCAAATAACACTGAGTCTGAGCCAGCAGGTACATACTGAAACCGTGTCTGCCGCTGGTCTAATTTGTCTATCTGTCTTCCGTGATGGGCTTTTCATCTCTGAGCCAAAGGACACAAAGCCGACAAATGCAGTGTGTATGGCGACTTCTAATTTCAGCCAGGTTTAGTGTGACAGCAGAGAGAGAAGACACAATAATCGTAAGATTTATTCATTTCTAGCCTTCTAATTAGGGGCAATACAGCATACTGTCCCGGTAGTAAACGGCAAGGATTTGGAAACGGTCTTCTTGTGCCACTGGCTAAGTGAAGGCTTCCAGTTTAACATGTCCCTGTAGGCGTTGATGGATAGAGCAGGGATCTTAATCATGCTGTGCATCCATATCAGTGGCAATGAGCACAGGGCCAGTGTTGGCCAGTCATCCCCTGCTGGTGGACACCATAACTACACCTTTACACAGGAAAAAATGTCTAGTGACTGCCACTCAAATATCTTATTTACAATTAGTTCTGTTTTTTTTTTTTTTTTTTTTTTTTTTATGAAACTCTAGATGGCCCAGGATGGTTGGTTTTTAACATAACTGATCATAACTGATCATATTCACAGTTTAAACAACTTGGCAAGAGCTGATTGCTTCATGTCGTATACGCAGCCAATGAGCTTGCTGCTTTACATTTAAATGGCTGGTTAGCATCCACTTGAGCATTTGGCAGAGCTCTTTCAGAGTTCCTCTCAAACCCTTCACCTTCCCCAGCTCCACCTGTATAGATCTGCTATGGGTTATTTTATATGCTATTTGTGGAGCAGCAGTATGTCTTAAATACTCACTGCACTGTATCGCCATATTTATTGGCAGTAGCAAGGTCCGGTAAAGTACTGTATTTCTGAGAGTTGTCATGATAGAAATATATATGCAAGCATTGAACAATGAGCCAGTTAATTTTGGTGAATCAGCAACATACAGAGCAACCAGTGTAGTCAGATTCCTGAACTAATCACTTAAATTAGCCATTTCTTTTGGGTTTTTATAGTGAATCAAAAATGATCAACGCCATCACTGTAATGCAATACCTGAATTAATGACAGGTTATTTTTAATAAATCGCAAACATACATTGTTACCACTGCAATCTGATTCCTGAACAAATGACACTTATAACAACATATAATTTCTAGTGAATCAAAAACATACTATGCAACCAGTGTAGTCTGAATGAATTACTTTCAATTAACCAACTATTTTAAGTGAATCAAAGACATTTGATTCATTAAATTAATCTTATAAGCTAGTTTGTTTTACTGAATCAAACAGATGCAACTTACAAATAACAGTGAGATAAAGATACGCGGTATACATTTTGTCAATTAAATATACTGTTTGTTTGGTATTATTTATTATATAAGGCCAGTTACTGGATTGCATTATGTCAAAAATGACTGTTAAAAGTCATTAAAATGTATGTGTAAACACCTTTTGCAAGAACTTTCTCAAATTTATTACAAAAGAATGTTATGCATTTATTGCCAAATGGTTATTCATTATAATCGTTAACGAAACAGTTTGGTAATGGGAATTGTTGAATTCCTATCCTTAGTTAGTCTTTCTTAATGGAGACAAACATTTGTGGTCGCAACACTAGCCTAAGACACTCACCTATTCAGTACTCCACTGACACATCCTCTGAACGCACACACACTTCCTGGTTAGAAGGAAATGGGAATATGGGAATGGATGGAGAGGGGTAATATTCTTTGATTAGAAGAGCGTGTGTGTGCCTGTGTGTGTGTGTGTGTGTGTGTGTGTGTGTGTGTGTGTGTTTTCCCAGCCGAGGAGTTGTAGAGCCACTGATTAGTCTCTTCGAGTGGCTATGCCATACTGCCCTGAGAGTAATTTTTGTCATGATTCACAAAGGGTGAGTTTTGAGAGCGTCGGCCCATCACATCTCTGTTATTGCCAGATGAAATAGAGCAGGGGTTTGTGGACTGCCAGCGCTGTTGTAGAGTAAACAAATTACCACAGAGTGAGATGAAAACATTACAGGGCCCATAATGATCCCTGGCTCATCAGTTTGAGTCTTTCTATTTCCCTCACTTAAACAAGCATACCCATAATCCAATCTGTCTAAAGGGACTGCTGAACCTTGTCAAGGTGTGAGGAACAATTGCAAACAGAAGAGGGAGAGAGAATGAGGGAGGAGGCTGTTGGGATTGACTAAACACATTTACTTTATGATCTGGGAAAACACAGAATCAGAATGAGCTTTATTGGTCAGGTATGTTTACACATACAAGGAATTTGTTATAGTGACAGAAGCTCCACAGTGCAACAGAAAGACAGTAACAGGAAAGGACACAGATAATAAAATAATAATATACAAATAGGCAAATAGGCAATGTACAAAATAGCAAAAACACAATATATAATATAGACAATTATGTGTGTACAGGTCTGATATGTGCAAATTTGAAATGAAAAAATAAGTATGTGTGGTGAATAAATAATGTATAATAGTATTGTGTGTTCCACGTTTAGTGTCATGTGTTCATGAGACGGATTGCCTGAGGGAAGAAACTGTTCCTGTGTCTGGTCGTTCTGGTGCTCAGAGCTCTGTAGCGTTGACCAGACGGTAACAGTTCAAAGAGGGAGTGTGCTTGATATGAGGGGTCCAGAGTGATTTTACCAGCCCTTTTGCTCACTCTGGATAAGTACAGTTCTTGGAGAGTGGGGAGGGTAACAAATAAACATTGGATCACAAATGTAATCTTTTTTTCTTTTTTTTTTCTGATTGAGCTGTTTAGATTTTTTAAAATATTTATTTGTTGATATGAATACTCGGCCTCAGGTATGAGAACTGAATGTTTTTATAAAGCTGAAGTATACAATTTCTAATAAATAAATAAAGAAAGAAAGATCGGGAGAGTGATTTAAGAGACATGAATAAAGAAGTGGCAGTAAATAAAAATACATGACAGGATGATGTGCATAAAGTTTGAGAGTAATGAAACATCTGTAGAGTATGAGGGGTTAAATCTATAAGCTATGAATATGATGTTTAGATTGATGAGATTGGTTTGTCTTCATGTCTGATACTTGCTTGTGTGATGCAATGTCTTATTCAAGGCATAACATGCACTTGTACATTTTTACTTATAGTTTTTCTCAGTTGCTTTGGAGCATTTCTCAGAACAGAAATACAATTTTCAAAACTACTTGTTCAACCTCCACATCATCTAGTCACTTGTGCACATCATACAAGCAGTTTCTCATTCTTTTCAACAAGTTGCGATTGCTTTGGTACATTCATGCAACTGATTATGTGTATTTGTCTGCTGTTTCCATCAGTTGCTATTGTCATGTCGCTCAAAATCTATTATATAGTTCTCTGTGCGTTTGTCTTACCCCTCAAAACATCTAGTCATTAGTTCATCTTATAAGTCATTAAATGCAAAATGGTTGATCTAGTTGTCATAAACTGTCAAGCATATTTTCTACACATCTCTATTAGACTGTGTAAATTTCCCATGCATTGTGCAAGTGAATATTGACTCTCACTAATGAAGAGAATATAAATCAACCAATTATAAACCAATTCTCTGAAATAGTTCAAAGGTGCATTTCATCACCCTTCAATTGGAAAGCATATATAGACAGAGGACAGCACAAAAGTTACAAATTCTGACAATGGATGAACATCCAGAAAACGATCAGGGTCAACAGCCGAGAGGAAGAAGAGGAGTAAGGATGCATGGAAGTGTACAGAGGCAAAACAGAGGAAGAGGAAGAAGAGGCCAAGGACAGAGGTGCATATCAGATGAAATAATATTGTCAATCATGGCCTTACAATGGCTGAAGGGTGCAGCTAAAAATTGGGAGATTGATCATATTCTCAATAATTCAAACATTTTGAAACAGTCTCTTTCAATCAATATCAATTAAAGTAATGTGTAAATTTGTACTTATGAAAAGGAAATATGGCATACATAAGAAGTGCAGCCTTCTGCATTTCAGTACAGTAACTGTCATCCAAACTGTAGCCATAGTTTACATCAGGTGACACTACTGTAACAGAATCCACTCTTACACTTCACACTACTTTACATTTAACACATCTGTACAAAAATAAATGTACTATATAAATACAAATGTTCATATACTTTTTTTTCCTATGTACTATTGACTCTTCTCAACAAATATCAGATTTTTTTTAGAAAACCTTAATTTCCATGGTTGACTAAAAAAACAACTAAACCTTTTGACCAATGTGGCTCACATGATGACAAAATACTTTATATTTTGGTGGCCTTGGTCAAATTACTGACACGATAACTAGGTTTTGAAGCATGAATTAAATGTTTTGGGTGAGTAACTACATTTTGCAGACATGCAATAAAGTTCTGAAGTTCCAGCAAACAGTTGTGACATCTGCACTCAGTTTAGAGAATGTTAAGACTGTTTCGAAAAATGTGCCAAAGCAATTGAGAAAAAACTGTAATACTGCAATAAAGCAATAAGAAAAAACAATAAAAAATAAAATAAAAAAACTAGCAAATAAATACATACACACATACATACAGTGCATACACTGACCAATCAATAATTGTAGCAAAATACAATAAACAGTAATAAAAAGAAAATGAAGATAAATTTACTTTTGCTAATGTATTAGTAAAATCATATATTATTATATCATGCATCACGTTAAAAAAATGCAAGATAGGAAGATAGACAGACAGATAGATAGACAGATAGACGGACAGACGGACGCAGGGACATAAATGCCACTTAAAATTATTTTCTAATGTGCAACACTCCATACAAGTGGCCATTATATTAAATTGTCTTCGTAATTATCCAATTAACATATATTTAATAGTATAAATGATTTTTCAAACAACATTTTTGTAGGTGAATTAACCTGCGAGCTAATAACACCCCTGCTGTGGCCTCATCTCTTTCCATGCCATCTGTTCTACATCATCATTATAGCAGCCAACGCTAAATCAACTCAATCTTGATACATTGACACTCAGATAATGTTGTTTTGGTGGTTAAGGGGTTATGACAGTTGGATATGAATTTTTTTACACTCTTAACGGCATATCACCAATATTACAGGAGGCAGGAATGCTAATTAACTCCCTGCTGGGGAATAACATAATCGACCTCTCTGCTATTTTCTTAAAGGGATAGCATTCTTTATGGCCCTATGATGTAAATGGTTGGCAATCCATTTTAAAAAGTAGTACTAGGTTAAATGCTATTTATATAAATTCCCCAAGTCCATCAATATCGAACTGTCAGGTTTAATAACCCAAAATGTATCACTAACTAATTTTTCCTTAACAAATTTGTTCAAAAATATCCCATAAATGTTGTCAGTAAAGAGACAATATATGCTTTAAAAGGACAAAACAACTTCTGATTTAATTGGATTCTGGGCAGACTTATTCTCCCCAAAAAACAAAACAAAAAAATCCTGGTAAGCCAACTAAATAGCCTTTTCAAGCTATTGCATCATTTTGTAACACTTACTTTACATTCAAGAAAGTAATGATATTCACACATTATTTCAACATTAAATAGTTTTATCACCATATTTTCATTACAAATAGCTCAATATAACATTGCATATCATAAATGCATGACAGATGATTTGTTAATTATCTATTTACAGTAATCACATGCTCAAAGTTTCCTTTATTGCATGAAAAACTATAATTTATATCTCAGACCACCTACAGTCCATTCACTGACACATTTTTCACACAAAACACTCAAGCTAGTGGGCTTTACTCTGATTTGCTGACTTCACACAGCTCTAGGATGTCTGGCTATAGAAGACTACTACCATCCAAACCAAAGTGACCTCCATTCAGAAGTTGAAGACATTCCCAACCCAACCACACATAGTTTGATTCAGATGTAGCCTGGGAGGGCAAGGACAAAATTTGATGCAATTTGTGAAAGAAATAGGGCACTCCCATCCAGACACCCCAGAAGTTGTTAACCTGAATGCTGTAGTTGTACCCGAAAGTGAAAAGATTCAAGTTTATGGGCATTCAGGTTGAACACGGTACGGTCGTCTGTACGCAGCTGGAAGGAGGAAAGACCCTCAAGGCACTGCCTGCAGGAGTAACAGATCCTGGACACATGCCTAAAATATCAACATGTTACACCTGACCATCTTACTTCATTTCAAAAGATTGCATCTCATTGGCTTTATGACTATGTCAGTTAGGGACTGACAGCTGTGTTTATTTATAGGTGTCTCGAAATATCCTGTTCACACAGCAGCTTAAGATAGAGGCAACTGAAGTCAAATCCATATTCTGTTTGTGACTATCACCTTTGTATTGTATTTGTATTGATTTTATTTGACTTTATTGTGACTTCAGAAATTATCATTTGAATAAATTAAATATAAATGATTCCCCCCCCCCCCCCTTTTTTTTTTTTTTCTTGCAATTTGAGCTGTGGGCTGCAGCGGGGGGTGGACATGCTGTTTTACATAAACACTAAACGTGAAAAATGCTTAACGTGGCACGTGGCATAACGTGGCATATATACTGTATATATACTAGGGGTGGCACAGTACACAGATGTCTCGGTTCGGTACGTACCTCAGTTTGGGGGTCACGGTTCGATACGATTTTGGTACAACAGGAAAACAAAAGAAATCTACTATGCTCACTTTCTTTTCATTTATTTTGAACAGACAGTAGTGCAATTTTTTTTTTTTTCCATCTAGATGTAAAAATACTAAATATTATTACATGTTATACAGTATATATAAAATGTCTTTTGTTTTCATTGTGAGTGTACACAAATAAAAGCAGACCTTTATCCAGTGATTATTAATAAGACAATAAGTGATTAAAGTTGATTCTGCTGGTGTAAGGAAACAGCTGAAGTGATTGCGCCGGAGCGTGCGCACACACACAGACACACAAACACATCAGCTCCAGCATTGCTAGCTTGACAGTGCAGTTGGTACTTTATCAAAATATAATACAGTGAACCAAACATCAGCGCGCGCCTCTGTGTCACCGTTGGAATGCGACTGAAGTACAAAGCATAATAAATAATAAATAATAGTTTAGCATTCAGATACGTTACATTGCAAATATGGAAATATTATGGAATTTTTGGGTTTGTACCGAATGAGAGAGGTAGGATACACAATCACAAAGCTCCATTTCACAAACAGTTGAGTGCGATCAGTTGAGCGTCATCATTTGAATAAATAAGATTTCCATTGATGTATGGTTTGTAATGATTGGACAATATTTGGCCGAGATACAACTATCTGGAACAAATCTGAATACTGCGAAAATCACCTTTAAAGTTGTTCAAATTAAGTTCTTAGCAATGCGATCAATTTTACTAATCAAAAATTAAGTTTTATTGTATGTACAGTAGGAAATTTACAAAATATCTTCATGGAACATGATAATTTTGACCCACACAATGTCTTTTTGGCTATTGCTACAGATTTACCCCAGAGACTTAAGACTGGTTTTGTCGTCCAGGGTCACATATATGTGTATATACAGTATAAGCAAGTAATAAAGACTCTATGTAGTTTATCATTCACAGTAAAGAAAGCATTTATAAAGAGGGTGAGTGTCACTTCTGCCCACACTGCTACATTAGTATTAATCATTCATAATCAGCAAGATCTTTGCCTTCACCCTGACCGGACGCGGCTTAATATTGTTCGATTGTCTTTCCCTCACCCCACCTTGATTTCTTGATCATGGAGTATTATAAAGCAGCAGTGTCATATGAGGGAAAGAGCAGGAATCTGTTGCCTCCACTTCACTGGTCTCTACGCATGGCTGCCTGTGCAGCTGGCGGTCTCCAACGCGAGAAGAAGGAAGGGTCTGCTGCAAGGCCGGCTGCATGAGCATCCAAACGGAACGCTGCCAGATGTGACCGAAGCTCGAAATGTGTGCAAATGCGTCCACCGGAGTGGGCGAACTTAAGCTCCCAGTTCAACCCTAGCTATTCTTTACCCATTTCTCTACATTTCTCTACATCCCCCTCTTGACTGACCTACATATGTTTTCCTGCTGCTTGAGGTGGTTTGGAGGAAATAAAACAGGCCGGTGTTTTGCTGTCCGAGTGGACGCACCAGGTGCTGCGTCACGGGGAAGGATACGTTAACCTCCTCTACATCCCAACAGTGACCACACTGTAGTGAAGTGAAGTGAAGTGATGTACTGCCAAGTATGGTGACCCATACTCAGAATTTGTACTCTGCATTTAACCCATCCTACGTGCACACACACAGCAGTGAACACACACACACCGTGAACACACACCAGGAGCAGTGGGCAGCCATTTATGCTGCGGCGCCCGGGGAGCAGTTGGGGGTTCGGTGCCTTGCTCAAGGGCACCTCAGTCGTGGTATTGAGGGTGGAGAGAGCGCTGTACATTCCCGAGACTCGAACCCGCAACCTTTGGATTACGAGTCCAACTCTCTAACCATTAGGCCACGACTTCCCCACAGTAGTAGTAGTAGTAGTAATATGATGCGATTTCAAGTTTTCCTTTGTCTTTGGAGTGTTACAAGCTGTTTGTGCATATATAAGATCCCTGAAGTTGCAAAGACTAAAGTCTCAAAACCAAAGAGATATTCTTTATAAAAGTTAAGACTTGACTATGCCCCCTATAAAGCCTCATTTAAACACGTCCTCACATGTCTACGTCACGGTGTGGGAAGATTTGTAAAAAATGTTTACGCAATGAAAAAAGGCAGAACTTTTATTCTCGCTGTAGTATTGTTGCTGCCGCCGGCACCATGTCCTGGAGATGCTTTGTTTCCTAGTGAAAGCGAAAGTACTTTGTTTGGGCTTCCAAAAGAGCATATGACCCCTTTAACATAGCTATTAAACCTGCCCTGTCCTGTTTTTTTTTTTGTTAGTCAAGTTTTAGTTGACTAAAAGCCTGTGAATTTTTATCTAGTTTTAGTCATTTAAAACTTAGCCATATTTTAGTCATGCTGCATGATGTTTAAACTGATCATCACAAATAGTTTGCTCAAAAAAAAAAAAAAAAACGTTAAACAACAAATATTTTTCTTCACAGTTTCTAAATAACAAAATTAACACTAGGACATAGACTTTTATAATTATTATTCCTTGAGGTAGAAAGATAATTAATATTAAATTAAAAATAATAATAATGAAGAAAAAGACAAAATAATTAAATAATAATGTTGAAAGGAATTGAACACAGACTGCTACAGGGTTGCTGTTGGGGAACACAATTAATTGCTCATTAAATAGTTAATGGCAGATGAGTGCAAGGTTTCTAAAATTAATTGCGCAGTACCACACTGCCATCCACTTTGAATATTACAACATAGTATAACAGCATGCTCATGCTACAACTAAACATCAACAAATTAATAGCATATCGCATACCACTCCAAAATATTACCTGTTATTGTAGAATTCTGAGCAAATATTTCTCTGTCTCAGCTAAAACAACAATTTTAAGTCAAATAGCGGCTATGGTACTACTGTTAATATACAAGAATGCATTGCACTAACTGTGAGAGTTGCTACTGTAGCTAACTATTAAAGGGCTGAAACTATGCTAGAACAATGTGCTTTCCTATTTTTCATATTATTCATTTAATCTGATGAGTTACGAGTCTGCTTACAGACAGGAGGTTAAAGAGCTGGCTTTCTGGTGCAGTCTTAACAACCTGGAGCTGAACACGCTCAAAACTGTGGAGATTATCATGGAGTTAAGGAGAAACCCCCCTGCTCTCCCCCCACTCACCATCATGAACAGCACAGTGACTGCAGTGGAGTCGTTCAGATTCCTGGGCACCGCAATTTCTCATGACTTGAAGTGGGACAATCACATTGAATCTATTGTGGAAAAAAGCCCAGCAAAGGTTGTACTTCCTTCGCCAGCTGAGGAAGTTCAACCTGCCACAGGAGCTGCTGAAACAGTTCTACTCTGCCATCATTGAATCCATCCTCTGCACTTCAATAACTGTCTGGTTCAGCTCAGCTACCAAATCTGACCTCAGAAGACTACGGAGGGTAGTCCGGACTGCTGAGCGAATCACTGGTACAACCCTTCCCAGTCTCCAAGAACTGTACTTATCCAGAGTGAGCAAAAGGGCTGGTAAAATCACTCTGGACCCCTCACATCCAGCACACTCCCTCTTTGAACTGTTACCGTCTGGTCGACGCTACAGAGCTCTGAGCACCAGAACGACCAGACACAGGAACAGTTTCTTCCCTCAGGCAATCCATCTCATGAACACTTGACAATAAGCGTGGAACACACAACACTGTTATACGTTATTTATTCACCACACATGCTTATTAATTTTTTTTTTCATTTAAAATTTGCACATATCAGACCTGTACAAATATAATTGTCTATATTATATATTGTGTTTTTGCTATTTTGTACATTGCCTATTTGTATATTATTATTTTATTATCTGTGTCCTGTCCTGTTGCTGTCTTTCTGTTGCACTGTGGAGCTTCTGTCACTATAACAAATTCCTTGTATGTGTAAACATACCTGGCCAATAAAGCTCATTCTGATTCTGATTCTGATCTTTACAAGCCCTAACGAAGACTGTGCTAAATACATTTTTGGTGAGGAAACACCTCGTCAATTTGTCATCATTTGTCAATAGAAACCCACTATTTTCCGTCTCTATGGCGCTCTTAAATAGGAACATGTTTGTGATTGTGGAATAAAAACCAAAACTAAAAGCTTACAGCAAAGTTCAAAGATCATGGGATTCATAAAAAAAACAATCTCTCCATTTCTACTCTGTTATTCTAATTAGCCTTTAGCCATTTTAAAATTAATTAACATTGATCATCATAATTAGAAATATGTTGGAATCCAAGTCCAAAGAGGGTCAATCTTCTCCTAATCAAACTCATTTGTGATGTTGGTCGGGGTGCAGCTGACATGGTGGTGGGTATTGAGGGAAGCCATGGGTTAAGAAGAGCACTGAGTGCAATAACAACGGAGGGGTCAATCAATTACTGTACCGATTGGACGAGACAATAAGACACAACTCGTAGTAGAAGAGCTAAGAACAAAAAAGAACAAGCAATCTATGCTCAGTATTCCTATAGCGCGACAAGGCAAGCGGAAACCTGACGTCTCTCGGCAGCCTGGAAGTGGGTCTGCTGCGATTCACAGCAGCGAGATAAACTCCTCCGTCTACAGTCTATGCAAGCTTACCTGAGTCATCTACAGAGGACCTTCACAGCAAACACACACAAACACGCTTATACAAATAAACCAGCTCACAGTGCAGGAAACGACAGAATGAGAGACGCTGTAGTGTCCAGGCAAGCCTGCTAGCCTTCAAAGATGAACAGCCCACTATATTTATAAGAATTCATAGTGCATCTTTGCGGTTGTTGATTTAATAATAACTTGTTGGAGCAGCAGACGCTGGATTTCGCCAGGGAGAATTTGTATAAATCAATCTGTGGACTCGTGTTTAGCTTTTAACAAGCCACTCATCACATTTTACTGGAGGCAGGACAGAGGTATGAATGATTTGTTTACTAATCCATGGAATTCGCAGCATTAAAGACATCCTGCTGGATTTCTAGCAATTCATTATTTTCTGCCCGGCTGTTTAATTTAGCATGAATCTAGAAAATGTCATATTTTATAGGTGTGAGTACATCCTCACGCAGAGACAAGTCCATAGTTGACTAAACAGAGAATTAGCGTAGAGTCCAACTAAAGGTTTTCAAAAAAGGTAATTACTACAGACTGACCCTAACTGCACCAGGAATGTGCAAGATTACATATTTTCATAATTGACTTGGCGGTGGGTCATCTGAATGAATTATCCTCAAACCTGTATAATTATACTGAATTTGCTTCATGTATCTTGGGGTGCATTCACATGTGGCATTGTCCTGTTTTCTTAAACTGCTTGACAGAGTGGAACAGAAAATGTTGTCAAGATGTGATTTTAAAAGATTAGCCATTTTTTCATTTGACTGCTATCATGCTTTGAGGCACTAAATAAATACAAACAGCCAGATATGTCCATATGCTGTACATGTGCACATTAATATGGTAATGGACATATGTGCATTAAATAAATTGGTTAAATATCACAACTTTTAACCAATTGACCTATTGATTGGGCAAAGAAAATTCAGCACTAATTTTATTCAAATTCATTACTTGAGAATTGGTAACAAAAGCAGTGCTTCAAAGAAAAAATAAAAAATAAATTATATATATATATATATATATATATATATATATATATATATATATATTGATATTTTACAGGTTACGCAAATAGAGTAGAACTTAAAACTCTAACCTTGCCTCTATTACACTTTGGTGGGAAACACAAAAAAACATAAGTTTTATGAATCACTTTACCATTTGAACTTACTAAAAATGTATCATTATCTTATCATGATTTTAAATACTTTTTTTATCCTTGCTTTTTGGCAATAGCATAGTACTTTTTCAAATATCTTTTGAATATGGTAATTCCAGTACACGCCAAAGACAAAGGCTGTTTTGTCAAATTTTGCTTATTTCTGCGAACATTTTTATTAAAGCATAACTAAGTTAGAAACACATACACATACAGTGCATCAAGAAACTGAGAGGGTGGTAAGTGTTTCACATGAGTATTGATTAAACAGTAAACAGAGATTTAGAGTGGAATGAGCAATATGAGCCATCTTCTCCAATTCTAGATAGGCACACATCAGGGACAGCTGCAGAGTTCAGCATGACTGCCAGTGTGACTCCCATTATACAGTACTGCCAGCAAGAAACTCGTCATCTCTCCACTGAGACAGCTCATTGCAATATTGATAGCTGATGTCAAGCATTGTATTTTTGAGTGTGCATGTTTGTGACTGCACATGCAATATGTACCACTGGAGTTTGAAATACAAGACATTTGTCTTCTAACTAGATTCCCTTTGGAGACAGAAATCTTTGGGGCCAGCTGTCAATACTAAGCAGTCAAACCTGGAGCCCACCCCAGTGACATGCAACTTTGTGCTGGTATCTTTGTACCCACCTGTGGATAGATACAGGAATACTGTTGATTTTGAAGGCTGGAGTTTTTGCACTCTACCCCCCCCCCCCCCCCCCTCCTTCCCTTTCTATGTTCTCGTATCTCTGACACCTCTCTTTAAGAGGGTCTCAAGGGGTTATTGCTGACAGCCTTCTCAGGCCACTCATCTCTAATGGAGTTCAACTTCATTTGCTTTAGGTATTTTTCTGTGTGAAAGATGCAGTGTTGACAGGCTGAAGAGAGGCCCTTGGTGCACTTCAACATTGCATGCTAATCACACTTGAGTACTTGAGAGTTGTTCATTGAATAAATTCTTTAAATTAGATCATGTAACATTAAACCACTTCTTAATGGATGTCTGTGGAGCTCTAAAGTGGAATGTTAGTTAAAACATTAAAGTTTAAGTCTCTGTTTCTGTCTCTTTTGTTTCAGGAGTGAATGCTATGTTTGCGCAGCAGCCTCAAGACTTGGTAGTTGTGGCTGGTCAGCCTGTCACGCTCCCCTGCTCCATCCCTGGTTACCACGGTGTTGTGCTGTGGATAAAAGACGGCCTCGCTTTGGGCGTTGGAAGAGAACTTATAGGTAACAATGTCATAAACAGTGAAAACATCACCAGTTTAGGTATTTATTTTGATGCTGGTTTCCCAATGAAGCTTCTTAACTAGCTTAATCTTGACAAGATTGAAAAGGACATCCTGCTAGAGTTCCTTAACCATTTTAACTAGAAATTATGCCTGTCAACTGGAAGTCTTCTTCACTTGTAAGACCATGTTGGTTGACTATCTTAATCTTCACAAAAAAAGAACATGCTGGTCATCTAGCTTTGCAACATTGCAAGACAGACTGCAGCAGTCAACCATCTCAACTAGTTTGACAAGAATGACCATGCTGTCCAGCTATCCAAACCAACTTTACAAGAAAGAATAGGCTAGTCATCCAACTTGACTAGCTTAACAAGATAACTTTGGTAGATTTGCTTACCCACTTTCTCTAGACAAATTATGCTGGTCGACTAGCTAGTCATCTTCAGACCATGCTGGTTGACTAACTATTTTCACAAAAAAGACCATGCTGGTCATCTAGATTTACAATATTACAAGAGAGACTGAACTAGTCAATCATCTTAACTAGCTTCACAAGAAAGATGCCAATGATTTAACTTAATCAACTGTTCAAAAACAGTCTTCACCATCTCCACAAGAAAAGCCATGCTGCTAAACCAACTTAACAAGCTTCACGAGAACAACCATGCTGGTAGCTGAAGCATAATAAGAGGAAAAACCTTGCTTGTTGACTAGCTTAAACAACTTTAAAAGATATACCATGCTAGTTGACCAACTTAATTAGCTTAAAAAGATAGACAATGTTGACTGCCAATCCTAACCAAGCTTCACAGTCTTCACAAGAGAGATGGCCAACCAAAACAGCAAAGCGTCAACTGCTAGACTAACACTGACCTGCATAAACCAACCAAAACGGGCATGGACATTCATACTGGTCTAAACTGGTCATTTCTCCAAAGAAATCAGCAGATTAGATTAAAAAAATTAAACAATTTACTCGTATGACTCTGTGAATTGGCAAAAGTGTCCACAGCTCCAGCAAATTTGATTGAATTTTACACTTCAACTAGCAGCTAGTCTTCAACTGCCTCTCAAATAACCAAATTGGTTTTAAAAAAGGCTTTTGATAATTAAAGCTGACTTTGGTACACAAGTTTAAGCTGGAGGGTGTGATTGCTTTTTAAAAACTGTCCAATTGGTGTCAGGCATAGAAAGACAAGAGCAACTAAAATATAACCTCTTAAGTACTTTTAACAGTTAATAGCTTGTGAAGTGTGTGGCTCTTCCTCACTTGCAAAGTGCTGCTTGCTTGGCTAAGTTGATTGCTTAATTTGTGCTAACAACCATTGGATTCCCATTCCGTCCGCCTACAGACTTTGAACATCACAAACTTCATATTCATATTTAGGTTGGTCGGAGACAGTTGGTCCCCCTTTATGACATTTACATTGGATTTGCTGGATTACAGCGCATGCAATCCTTTTTGGGAAAGAGCAGGTGTAAGTATAATTTTGAAAAGTGTAGATTAACAAAAGCCTCGAAGCTATAGCACGATTCCCTAGACTCGATGAGCAGAATAAAGGGTAAATCAATGTTTTACTCCATTTTTCTATCACAGATGTAGCTCTGCTTCGCGTCCTGGGATATTTCCAGTGCAAAGCATGACGTAAAGCCCAGTTGGCCTCTTTAAAAACAGTTACTGGGCTTATCCTTAAAATTAAATATGTATTCCACTGGAGATCACAGGTCTATTTGCCTCTGACCTTCAGTGGCTGCTGCTGTGTGCAATTTTGGCACTGATAGTGGCCTTTAATTAGACCCCAATAGGCAACTGAGCCCTGATAAATCCATTCCGCTCCCAAGTTTGTCATAATCAGACTCCTGGTAGCCGGGCCCTGGCTGTGTAAACACTGGGAGAAGACCTTTAAAAGTGGTCAAAGAGGAAGAGAGGGTGAATTGAAGCCGGGGGTGGGGGTTGGGAGGTGAGAAGAGGTTCTGCGCTTGCGGGACTCACGATTATGAGAAGAGAGACAGAGAGCAGCACTTAACGGCACATCAGCTGCAGTTTAACAGTCATGGCCGGGAGCCTAGGGCCGACCCAATCCGAGGCGAGCCAGCCCCATCTAGCTCTTTATGCGGATCAATGGCGGGCCAGCGCTCAGAGGGCCATGAAGAATTTCAATGAAGTTCTACACTCTCTCTTTTTTATGGCATGTAATTTATTATTTTTTTTTTTTTGAGTTGCCGAGAGCCCGTGTTTTAGAAAAAAGAGTACTTTAAAAGCAAGCTTCGGGTACAAGGGCGGAGGTGCACTGCTTTGACATGAATGACACGTCAGAGAAAAAAAAAAAAAAAAAACTGCACAGCTGCTCCTTTTATCAGTCTTGCTTGCGTCAACAAGTAACACTGCGTCCAATAAAGAAAATTGACACATCTACCACTATGTACTCCAAGCTAGCAGCTGCACACATAAAAAAAAAAAAAAAGAGGCGAGTACAACAGCTCATACAAACCCTGCACATTTCAATATCAGCCTACTCAGCTATTCATGGAAGACACTTGTCTCATCCAGTGCGGTTTCAGTTTGGGAGAACATTGATTAAAATGAGAAATCGCAAACAATATGTTTAATAAATCAGCAGACAAAAGAGGCTGATTTGTATCGGTCCCCACATTCTTTGTGGAGGTCCTTTTGCTCCTGGTTGTAATTAAAGACATCAGCTCAAGGCTGCCACAAACACACAAATAAAAGTCATGAATATGCATTGTGTGCATTGCTGGTGTAAACGTGAATACCCAAACAGAACCCGGGAGGGAGACAGTGCTTGCTTGGACGTAAAGAGCCGAGCAGCATGCTGATTCCAATTTTGACGCATTGTTTTATTTACACTCTTGGCACATCAGTAATCCAAACAGTAGCTTTCGGATTTGTGCTGCTCAGTTCAAAGCCAGCATTTTGTGGGAGAGCAAAAAGAAAAAGAAAAATCTATAGGAAGCTCTATAGTCACAGAGCAATATCAAATGTTCATTGCAACGAGGATTTTCACAACATCAAATCTTCAGTAGTTGATATCAATGCCAGGAAGTTTCACATTTCTCAATACCAGTTTTGATGCAATGAAAAACTGTCAGTAAAGTAAAATGTTAGTAAAAAGTGTTTGTGTTTAGTGAAAAGTTACTAATAATTCATAAAGCTAAATAACAATGTTAAAACGATTAGTTATAAATGATAAAATAAAAGGCACATATATATATATATATATATATATATATATATATATATATATATATATATATATATATACTAAATGGTGTTTTTTTGAAAATCTAAAAATGCAGAAAGTCTCCTGTGAGGGCTAAGTTTAGGTGTAGGGTTGGTGTAGGGCAATAGCACACACAGTTTGTTCAGTATAAAAACCATTACGCCTATGGAGAGTCCCCATAAACCACAAAAACCAACATGAGTGTGTGTGTGTGTGTGTGTGTGTGTGTGTGTGTGTTTATATGGTTTATGAGGACACTAAAAAAAACATAAGCGGGGTGAGCAGTAGCTCATTATCATTTAAAGAGACATGCACCTAAATGGCTAGCTGCCATATATACAAGTATTTGTGGGACACTGGTTTGCACAGTTTTCATTCAGGAGGCCTTTTTGTTCATTCACACACACACACATACAGTTTTACACACACATGCATACACCATTCACACGCACAGACACATAATAGCGATGCACACACCACATGTGAAAAATTCTCACTCAGCCTGCTCCCAAAGTCTCATCAAAAATCATCCCAATCGACTCTTGTGCTGTTTACTCCTTCACCATGTTTTTTGTTTGTTTCGTTTATTATTTTATGCAATGCAAAACTCCGTACACCCTATCTCTCCATTTAAATTCGCCCCTTGCCACTCTCCTGGAAATCTTCCGTCATTTGTCGACAGAGCGCAAGAAAGTATCGTAATAAGCTATATATAGCCATAAAGTGGATGTTGTCTGCTGTCAGGTGCAATTTGAATTATAGTTGAAGAGTTATGGTAACATGAATACAGCTTGGTTTGATGTGTCGGCACCGACACAGATGGTTTAACAGAGCTGTTTAAAAAGGGTGTTGTTTAACACAACCACTGAGGAATTTTAACCAAAGTATGTTACTGACATTTCATGAAGACCCTAAAGAGAATCATACCAACTTGAGGAAAATGGGCATCCAATGTCCCCTTTAAACATATTTGGAGTTGGCTGAACTTACTCCTGGATGCGTTTTTGGAAACAGCATACCTCAAGTAAGCAAGATTTAGGTAAATCAAACGAGAGTTTAAGGTATATGTGACGGCAAGTTATCCTTGCTTTCTGGAATACCACCCTGGTATCATTAAATCTTTTTCAAATTGTATTGATTAGTATTGACTTGGAACTTAAGTATACCATACTTTATCATCTCTGCTTTCGACAAAATATATCCAAATCTTGGTACACTGAATCTTCAGAAACAACCCAAATGGAAGAAAATTACAGTTGTGTATATAATTAACACATTTTCCTTCAATCATTTCCTCGGTTCGAGCCGTCAGGCAGATACACTCGCTCACTCCCCCGACCATTAATCACAGCGTCACGTTTCCATTCATGGCCCTTTCCCCCTTCCATCGATCCGACATAAAGACTAATCCTTTCATGTCCTGATGGATTCATTAACTCTAATGGGGCTATTATATATTGTTTTCTTAGCTTGACGTGGGTTGTCTTAGGGATTAATTGTGATCAATGACAGAATTATTGAGTTTTTCCTCTCTGACATCCTCTGCTGTGCAATTCTTTGGTGAAGCATGCATGATTTATATAATGATATATTAATCTAAGAGGTGTCCAGAGGAGAGATGCAATGTGTATCATCCTGAACATTACTGATAGGCACAATATTTGGGTTTATAAGGCAGTGCATTTGTATACAAGGGCCCATCTCAGATAATGATACAGGTGGGTGGATGTAATCTCTAGATCACAGTTAATCATCGTTTGTTATTTGACTGGTGTCGGCTTGTACAAAGACTTGCTAGGATTACTCCTTCATTTTAATACAGGATCACTGCAAGTACTAAATCTCTACTTCAAGCATTCTAGAGAGTCTAAAATTGTATTATTACATTTTTATTGAGGGTTTTTTTTTTGGTCAAGCCACCTTTATTTATATAGCGCTTTTAACAAAACAGATTGTGTCAAAGCAACTTTCCAATATCAAAATAGAAAATAGTGTCAAATATGTTTTTTTCAGTTAAAGGCATTTCATTATTGAATTCAATGATGTCATCGTCCAGCTCAGTTCAGTTTATATAGTATCTGTGCAATCAAGTCGATGATATCGCTGGAAATTAAGTGTCCCCAACTAAGCAAGCCAGAGGCGACAGCAGCAAGAAACCAAAACTCCATCGGTGACAGAATAGAGAAACAATTCTTGGGAGAAACTAGGCTCAGTCGGGGGGGCAGTTCCCCTCTGGCCAGACGAACCAGCAGTTCAATTCCAACTGCAGCAAAGTCAGATTGTGTAAAGGACTCATCTGGTTCCCGAGGTCTTGTCCCGGTGTTCGTCTAAGTGACAAGGTCTTCAATGGGGATCTGTCTCTGGGGCTCATCTGGGTGTCCTGATCTCCGCTGACGTTCAGGGCTGTAGAGGTCATCTCTAGGTGCTGATCCACCATTTGATCTGAATTGTGTGTAACTTGTAACTCCCCTGTTAGCAGTGGAGAGACGTGGCCCACTCAGCAAGCGAACGAGTAAATAAAGAAACAAACAAGTAAATAATTTTTTTCTAATATTGCTTACACAAATAATTTCTATAATTTATCATTATATATAATTTAGCATTTGTATATTGTGCATATTTATATGGGTCAGTAGTGCATTCTGGCAGAGCGTGTGTCTTGTGGTTCCATTAGTAAGTCAATGCAAAGCCATTATGAAGAAGTAGATTTTGCACATTACTATGAATTAATAGTGCTTGATAAATTAGTAATGCCGTTCAACCCGGTCTCATCCCAAGTCGTCACATATTGACGCTTTGGTTTTGGCGTCGCTTTTTGACGCTCAAGGTACCCCTTTAGCGTCACTTTTCGACGTGAAGGGAAGCGTAATTTTTCGGCGTCGATATGCTAACGCGCTATTGGGAATTTTATCGTCATAATAAGGTTGCATATAACAGTCAAAATAGTGACTTACCCAACCCCTGCCCCTAAACCTACCATCTGTGAAGAAAACGCAAGATATAGGAGGCAGATGCAAGTACTTGCATAATTTATTTAAAAATGATTAATATACGCTGTGTTTCCTATTTAAAAAAATGACCTTCCCTTCACGTCGAAAAGTGACGCGAAAGGGGTACCTTGAGCGTCAAAAAGCGACGCAAAAACCAAGCGTCAATATGTGACGAGTTGGGATGAGACTGTGTTATGCCGTTAGAAGCCAGTGCATATATTCTGTATCCATCTGAGCAATAAGACCTCAAGATTTGTAGCTAGGCATTAAGTGGTAATAGATGCCGCCTGCAACAAGCCCATCAATCTCTCATCAGAAATGAACACAGTATTGAACCGAGTCAATGGCCATTAAAATGACTCAGTCTGCTTCCCTTGCTTTGATTGGCTGCCACAATAAATAGCACTTGATTTGGCTATATGTTCACATTACAGACCTTAAATTGTAACCTGGCAGTTGCCAAGGTTAATTATATTGCTCAAAGGTTGCTCCATTGGAAGATGTATTGGAGTTTTCAGTAAGGTTTTCAACTTCAAGTTTTAACTTCTTATTTCTCAGACTGGCACAAATAAGACAATTATAATATACTGGCTTGCAGAGTACATCTAACGTGGATAGGATAACTAGGATATTTATATTTGGAATTAACGCTCGATTTCATATTGAAACTGAATACAGACTTTGAAATCACAGTTTGAGATGTTTTGAACCTCTCGAGGAGGCATATGAGATCATTTTGACATCACTTATAAAAACATGAGACTTACTGTAAGTGAAAATCTCTCCTTTTAATCTTTCTGACATCTAGAATAAACAAGTGAAATATTAAATGGATAATTTTGGATTTTTATTTTCTGTTTGTTTATTCTTGAGCTACATGGATACAGAACTAAGAGCAAAAATTCTACCTTCTCAAAAAAAAAAAAAAAAAGTGAGGTCAAATATAGGTGTCACGGTGCACACACAAGGGAGGAACAAGGAACACAGAGACGAGGATGTAAACTCAAATAATAACTTTTACTGGAGACATCAGGGCAGGCCAGGGCAAGGCAGACATCAAACACCTGGGAGTAACAAGTAGACCAGACGACATCTAACTCAACAGACAGGACTATAAATACAAATAATAGATAACGAGACGAACATGGCTGGACAAGAATTAACTAATGATAACATTTAACAAGCACAGGAAACAAACCAAATATGGACACAAGAGGCGGGAACACATGACACACACGACAGAGGACTGACAATAGGTAAATAATTGGCCAGTGTCAACATACGATTTTCTTTTATATAACAGCCTTTCTTCTTAATTAATTAAATATTGCCATATTTTTGAAAGACCTTCGAAACAACTTTCCAAAGTAGTCATCTAAATAATGTGGGCACAGTCTGTTTTGATGACTTATTAAATGTTTGTTTTTTGGGTTATCCTGCCTCTTTTCTGTCTCCCACTCACTTAGAGAAATTAAAAGCTGTATGTGGGCAGATAAAACACATTGCACCATAATCGTCCGCTGCTCTCTCCTCAATGGGGAAAATGAGAGACACTTCATGGTCTATTAAAAGTGAATGGTATCCAATGAGGCAACAGGCAATAATTGGCATTTTCTGGCACAGTGATTTCAACAGGCTCAAGGACTTAAAAGCCATTAGTCCAGTCCAGTCTATTTTTCACTCCTTTCTAGAGCAATATGTTAAAGCACATCCCTCTTTCAAGCCTCATTGCTGTAGATTACAGTGATGGCTGCAGTAATAGCCCTGTGGTAGAGCTCATAAATAGGTTGGACTTCGTACCACACAGCACTCGAAGAGATATAGGTGATATCAGGACGCCCTTTCAATTTGACAACGGGTGATACATCTCTAAACAAGTGGAGTCGGTTATATAAACCCAATCAACCACAAACACACATGCTGTTTTAAATCTTTTGCTTCGAAAAGCAGATATGCTTTTCGAAGCCAACAACACTTTAAATAGAAAATGGACTTGCTGGCGTTGAGTGCCCTGAGAGCATGAGGGTGCATGACGATTATGTCACAGAGAATTCTCTGGAGCGAACATGAATCATATCGATGGATGCTGTAAAAATCAATATGCTGCCACAGGTCATTCACTGGCAAAGATTCAAATGGCTGCTCCGTGGAGACTGGAAGCAGGAACTGGAAGCGAGATCACTTCTGAAGGTGTAAATTTAGCCACATAAAAAGCTATATTGAAATAAATCGAGGGATAAACGCACAGGGCTTGCTTCTGTAGAGAAATATGCTGAGATCAGCTTCTGATGCCATCCGTATCGCCCATCAGCCATTAATTACTGTCTTGACTTGAACAGAGAAACTGCACTAACAGCAATGACAGGGCTTTTTATGGGTCTCACAGTAAATTGCAAATATCTCATAATTAGGAATATTTTGCCTCCTGATATCCGTTAAAGACATTCATATGGCGAGGTTGCTGAAATGTACCGTAAAGTACACCACAATCGCACGTCTCCTCCCCTGCTTTTCATTTTCTATAGTGACAAACCAAGCTTTTGCATTCGCTCCGTATCGTATGCAAATTCCTGGTTAATAGTCTTCTGATGTGTTTTAAAGGCCCTTGGATTTGCTTGCTGTTGTAAAACAGTCAGTTTTCCTTGAAATACATTCCGCTGAGTTTATTATAAAACCGCAAATCACCATTTCTCTGCATTGGTGGAACACATCTGCATCTTCTTGGCTCTGTGTGCTGCTTACTAAGTGCTACACCTAGAGCAGCACGCCCGAGGACCAGCTGAACATATTATAGCAAAACCAGCTGACTGCCTCACCTCAATCAACAACCGTTTCACCTCAATCATCAGTAAGTCTCACTCCAACCGGCACAAAGTCTCACTCCAACTGGCAGAACGTCTCACTCCAACCATTAGAAAGATTCACACATCTGTTCATCTTTCATTTATTTTAGAAAGGTCACAGATATGTTATTGCACCGATTCTTGCCTCACATAGTTTTTTTTACTGTCCTGAAGGAACACAAGTCGTCAAGCTTTTCACTTTGCAGAAGAAGGGGGAAAAGTCTTTGGATTATGGAGGACATAATAAGAAATGAATACGAAAAGACATGGTTATTTTCATTGTTTTTCACACATCCATGAAAGCAAACGAGATCTTCAGCTTACTTATCCCTTCTAGAGATCTCATATACAAATAATATACAATAAATTCAACTGATATCCTTTGATATCGCAGCGGTTGCTAACAAACAGCCAGCGTTGCATCAGCCCCCAACACTAACTCCCTGTGGCATTCGAGGATTACCTTACACTGTCATGAAGTGACTAAAAAGCCACTTTAATTCAGGTGCTAAGTTAGTACTGCTCTGAAACCGACAAGGTACAATTTCCCTGGATTTTATCTACCCAGAAGCGTTTAAAAAAACTCCACTGATGGTCTCGCGGCATTAACCCAACAACATCCCTGTTTTCCAGGTTACCCTCGCTATGCTGTGGTCGGGGATCACGGAACTGGCGAGCACCACCTTCGCATCCAGAGGGTGGAGCTGACGGATGATGCCGTGTTCGAGTGCCAGGCCATCCAGGCTGCCATGAGGTCTCGTCCTGCTCGACTTACTGTGCTAGGTTAGTCACAACTGCACATACACATGAAGACAAAGAAGTCCTGCCGATAGCATTTGCATACAAATGCCTTTCAGCAAAAGCTTATTTGTGTTCTAAAAAGTATATTTTTAAAGACAAACTTGTTTTGTTAATTTCTAATCAGCTTCCAAATAGCATCCACAGATTAAAATCAGAATAAAGTCTGATTACAATGATCCCAAACTATCCTTGAATATGAGATCGGCAAAGAATAATGTACAGTATTAAAAATAGATTTTTCACTGACCAAACTCCCCTGCAGTGCCATAAATTCTCAGTTTTAATTTCCTGCTGCAAATCCCACTGTCTTCATCATTAAACCAGAGAGGTCATTGAATCTTAATTAAGTTTTATTGGGTTATTATTCAGTGTTGCTGTTTCTGCGATATTGGGCAGCAACAGTGTTATTTGTGCCGAGGTTGTAATCAACCACCTGGTAGGTTTTTCTGCTCTACAGACCGACCACCCACACCCAGCAAATTTTAGCTCTTCTTTGCATGAGTGAGCACAACTGGGGTCAGGATTGGGGTGGTGTTATGGAAGTGATAGGGTAAGAGACTAAGCACATGTGCTCACCAACTGGAATGCGATTTGCTTTATTGATCTCCACTAATGAAAAGTTAAAATAATGACCTGCATGGGAGGATGTAGTGAGGGAAATTAGAGGAAGAAAGAAGACAAATTATGGTCTGAGGTTGCTCTCCCTTACAAATTACTTTTTTTACTAATTGCAAGCACCAAAGAGTCACCTACGTCCCACTACTACCAGTATCAGAAGCACCTCATGACCAGAACATCATTCAATACTAGCAGCTTCCAAATATGTGTGATTGGTGAAATAGCTGGTGGAAATTACTCGGAAGCGATGATGCACGGGTTGTTTAGTTTATCATGATTCTCTCCTGCTGTGGTCATTATTAATTGGGCCTTAATTAGTACTGCTTTAGAACTGCCTCAATGGGCACTGAAGTGGTCCCTGAGCCCCTTGTTTCATGACTCAGCCTTCCCTCACATATAGACTGAAGGCTGAGGTTAGGGCAGGTGTACTGTCTACAGGGCTCAGCACAGTCTGGATCAGCCAATCCCGCTAAAGGCTTTGATATCTGATAAAGCACTTGAAAGTGGGGAAAACTGGATCCCAACTCTGTGAATTATCCTTAATACAACATTTCTGAACCACTTATGGTCGCTTGCCTGGAAATCTTGGGAAAAGCTCTTGGGGAAGCGAAAAAAAATAAAATAAAAAAACTTTCCATCATCAAAGAGAAACCTGAATCATGTCCACAGTGACACGAGATGGTACAATCTGAATTTTGAACTCTACCTTTGCAGAACTCATGTGGGTTTTGGGATTGTGGTTGACCTCCGGAGGTCACCTTTTCTGAATTAGTTATGAAGAAAAAGCAATTCTTTTAGCAGTTGCCCTGTGGGCTAATTATATTCCCCTCCAGAAGATAGCCATCCTTGTCTTCTCACGTGTCCCTTCACCATTAATCTCAGCATGGGAGAAAATGGACTTCAGAGAAATAGAAGGAGAGAGCTTGCATCTGGCCTTATGAAACTAGCGAAAGGTTACTTACCGTTGCCGTACTTCTGAAGAATCTGAATGCATTTATTTCTCACCTGGGGGTTCAGAACTTCTAGCTTTGAGTGTTTTGTGAAGCCATTATCAATTTCTACCACTCTACAAAGCTCTTTTACATTTGTCCTTCTAGCAATTTACGTTTTCACCCCAACTCTCCATCACCACCCTTAAACTCAATTTTGCTCTTTCTAATTGTCTTGTTAATGGTTCTCACTGTTCATTCCCTACAAGTAAAAAGTCAATATGTAAAGTAATAGCAACCCATTCAGATGATTTTATAGTCTGTTATCTTAAAAGTGCTGAAATTGCCCATTAGAAAAGATTTGCTTTTCAAAGCATTAAATCCTTGGAAGATGCGAGAGTTAAATCTACCCCACTCATTTCTCATTCCCTTTTTCACAAATTAATAATCATGATTTCATTACTAATGGAAGATCAAATGTCCTTGAGGGAAAAGTAAATAGGTGAAGAACTTGGAATATGTATTACTTTGAATTTGAAAATCTCAGTGTCTTAGCCTATGATTTGATAAACAGCTTGAAGGCATGGAGATTATTAACTTTTAATTGCAAATCATAAGATGCACCCGCTCAACATCTTTTCAAAATATCCTGCTCATAGTCTTATGAAGATAAACAAAGGTCATCAATTCGGATCCAGATTTCATTTCCATACAAGTGTGATGCCCTGAACACCATCAAACTTCATTTAATCTCTTTTTCCACAAGAGAGGATGTTTTTAAAATTTACTAAATATGAGTCAAATGCAAACAAACAAGCCAAACCTAGAAGTACAACTCTTCAAATTCATCTGAACAAACAAATTTAAATTGAACAATATTGCACAAGTTCCCAGCATGCGTTTCAGCTTGAAAATAAATATGTTAATTATTATTAAAATATTATCATTGTTTTAAATTGTACTTGCTGAATTTATGCTGCTGCTGCTGTTGTCACTGTCACTTAGCTGTCATGTGGATCAGAGTTCATATTTTTACTGATTTAAAATTTGCTCGTGTGCTGAGGTGTATTCCAAGGTGTGAGAGCCAGAAAGGCCAAAGTGAAATCTCCATTTCACCAAAAATATCACTTACGCCCTTCTTGTTCTCACCCCTCGATATGTGCATCTCATTGCAACTTGTTTAATACGTTTGTCTATCAGCATAAATGTTTGCCTTTAGTCTTATGAGGTGAATACTACCCATATTACGTAGGTTTTGAAAATAAACATAAATCTAAAAGAAAGTGGGTTGTTAGAAAAGATTAGTATTGCTAAATGCTAAAAAAAAAAAATTGGTTGCTCTGACAGATCATTTAACACTCAACAGACATTATTCATTAGATCAACTAACGTTTTTTAGTTGTCGGTTGCTAGTTGAGTAAACTTAACAAGTTGAATGTGATAGGTTGCCTTGTTTTTTTTTTTTACAGTGTTCTTATAAACTTTGACCTGAATTGCAATTAAAAGTAAGTTAATAAACATATTAACAACAATAAAGCCCCCTCGTTGAAAACCAATGAGACTTTGCACAACTCTTTTGGACCAACAGTTATTGGCAAACATTAAGAGCTTTCCAAATCCCTTAAACCCAGAGTCTGTGTTTGTGCACGTTTGTTGAAAGATGATTGTTACTAAATCAAATATTAGAGACTAAACTGATTAAATAGTTGGTTTATGTACCATTATGTTTGAACTATTGCACATGTAACTGCGCACAAAAATCAAGCAGATGTTATTTAAACGGACGATTAGCTTTGCTGGGAGATCCACCCTGCTGGACTGTGACCTCAAACACATCTGCAAACACACTCTTGTGATCTGAATGACAGACAAGAGACTGTACAGATGTTCTGTTACTTACAAACGTCAAGCTGTCACTGCTTCTGTGATGTAATTCTCTTTGACATGTTGAGTAAGGACAAAGGGACACTTTTGGCTTTTCTTAATTATTTTTGCAATCAGTAGATCATACACCAAGCTTTGATCAGCACTGATTTTGAAATTGTTCATGAAATTATTGAAATGACATTTTAATTATAATGTATACATACTTCTATGATAAGAATGTTTTTAGTTTCTGCATTAAAATTCATTATGATATTGTTTGGAACACATACACTCAATATTAGGACACTGATAACATTGAAAAATAAATAAATAAATAATAATAATAATAATAATAAAGAAATTAAATAGTTTAGAATAAAAACAGAAAAAAGGCAGCTTTACGTAATAAACAAAATATTTGTCAGCCAAATCAAAATCATGTGGTCTGATCAACATACAGAAACTGAAAAAAACAAATTAAAAACTGAATAAATAAACAAAGAAACAAAACAAGTGATATCATAACCCCTGCAGACCATCATGCCTATCTATAATCTACAATTGATTTTATTAAATGGCAAAATCAAATATTTATGAATAATCTATGAATTCATACTATATATTCATAATACATAGTCATAACATAAACTTGTAAATTGTATAATACTAATATTAAAAAGTGAAATAATTTAATATAATATATTGATAATATGATATAACGTAATATATATATATATATATATATTTTTTTTTTTATTTATTTATTTATTTTTTTCATCATGGACACTCTTATGCATCATTAATCCATATGATTCTCTGCCTTATGGTTCAAGTTCAAGTTGAAGTTTATTTGTATAGCGCTTTTTACGATACAAATCGTTGCACAACAGCTCTACAGGAAATTAAGTTTCCACAATATATTTATATATTGCAGAACCGTAATATACTTAACTTATGGCAAAATTTGGTAATTCTGTATGTTGTCTGAGCGTTAGCATCCTCTGAGGTCCTCTGAGGGGTTGGCATTATCTTTTCTCAGGTGTTCGGTCATCTCAGATCATTTAAGAATTGGATCCAGACTGAAGCTTCTGTCATTCCTAGTTACCATGGGATGTTAATCCCGTGGCAGAAACAGAGAAACAAATAGAGACATAATTAGCGTAGCTGCTGTTCCATCTAAGCAAAAATGATTTGTTCAACCCAAGCTAAAGAATAATAATAATGTACATTTGATCAGATATAACTGCAGTACAAGATTATAAGATGCATTATGTGAATGCTTGGCTAAAGAGATGTTTTTAATCTAGATTTAAACAGAGAGAGTGTGTCTGAACCCCGGACTTGTGAGCGTCAGCCCGGGATGTTTCCAGCGCGGCTCTCTCCGTTCTTTCAGCTGGGCCTGCTTCTCCACCAGCTCGCAGATCTGCTTCTCCACGGCCTCCACCGAATGCAGCTCGAATGTGTCCTCACCTGCACTCAAAGGTGGACACAAATCCGCCATTTAAGCAAGTAACAGGGAAACAATTGTAATGTGTGTGAATAGAGTATTAGCAATCTAAGCGAGATTAGCGGCAGCCACACTGCCGATGCTAACAGGCTATAAGCTAATAGCAGACACGAGAAATCAAAATAAAACTAGTTATAACAAGGCGCTCTGATTGGTTTTGTTTTAGAATGCTATAGGGGATATATTCACACGTTATAGAAACGAAAATGATAGTGTATAAAATTGTTTTTAAGATAGAAAATAGACAATAAAGAATCAACTTGATGGAGCTCAAACTCAAAACACGCAGTCACAAATCAGCGCCAAATCAGCAATGTCAAGCGGTGAAGTTCACTGACCCATAATGGTTTTCCTAGTGATGCTTGTTGACCAAACAAATTGTTACTATCTTTGAAGGAACCACATCAGCCTATTCCAAAGTGCACCTTATGTCGGTGGGTGTTTTTACTGCTTCATTGTTATCTCCACACCATCATAAACACTTCACCAGCTTCCAACCACCACCTATTCACGATCTGACCCCACCACGCCTCTTCAACTAGAGGAACCCAACCTTATCCCATAACTTCCTCTCTTTTCCAACCTACTGCGTAGTCAGAAGCCATGACAATCCTCTCAGAAAACAAAATGAGTCTGCTTGTAATGGTCACGCCAAAACCCAGCCCACGCTCGATTTCAGTGCCCCAGCACCTCTATTTCCTGCACACTTTGATGCTTATTCAAAGGTAAATCTTATTTTCTTTCCATTCCCTTTGGTTTTCCAACCCCTGACTCCATTCTTCTATAAATCGGGCAATCTGGCTGGGCATCACTCATGCATCGAGCCGTTGAAAACGTACACGTACAGCCCCTGCCAAATGGAGAGAAGCGAAAGAAATGGAGAGAGCAAGAAATGGAGAGAGAATATGGATCAGTTTGTGTTTACCACCAAATTCTGCCTCCTGCAAAGCAACACATTCATGACAGCACTGTGAAAGGAGCTTTGATTTGGGCCAGTGAGCCACGTATGTCACTTGTCTGCATTCCTGGCATGTTTTCGATTGCACTTCCTCTTTCTTCTTTTTTTTGCTGTCTATCACAGCCCGTAGCAGCCACGTGAGCAGGTGACGGGAGCCGTTGCTGAAACAGACGGGCCTCATTGTTGTGCCAGACACGTCAGTGGAGGCAAAACTCCACCTCACCCATTCGGTTCCCAACAGATTGCTTTTCCCTGGATTACAGGCCATATCACCTCACTCTTCCACAATCTTGTTTGGGATGTCAATAACTCAACCTGTGAAGCCACTGCCATAGAAGCCCACTGTAAATGAAGTGAGATTTCCACCCCTGCAATTACTGTAGCATCAAACCCACTCCAGAGAATAAAATAAATCTATCTCGCGTCCTTCCTTTTAGCTCCTGGAACTGAAACTTTGCCCATCCTGTTGATTTAAAAAGCTTGTTGCTGGAATGCAAGGTCCCCAGTTGATTGAGCCAATGTTTCAGTCCATTTGGTTAATTGCAAATCAATTTGCCTGCATGCAATTTATTGTTTTCTTCAGGCACATGCTACAAGTTAAGAGTCTTGTGACCTTGAGCCAGGTCTTGCAAGATCTGGCTTTGTCCCTGGCTACAGATTTTTTTATTATTTAATAAAGCTTTTTGAAAACATGCCAGACCCAGAAGACCTTAGATATTGTACACATACTTTCACTGTGAAATTGCTCCTCTGTTCAGTGATATTTTATCACGTCATGAAAATGTAAACAATAAATCTGTACAGAAAGCATTCTATTCAAACCTTACATAAAATGCTCTTTCTTCCATGCAGCAAACAACATTGTATTCCCCATTCAATGACAGTAAATGGAAGCAAAAATGCTGTTAACTCCAAAAATCACTGTCAAAACATACTCATGTTTCTCGTGCAAAACCTTTGTGAGATGAAAAGCCCAACATTTAGGTCATTATTTGCTGAAAATCTCTTCCAGTGCATATGCTACATTAACAATTTGACATGATACTGTATGTGTTTCTCATACTGTAAGGCTTCAGAAGACCAAGCACATCAGATGTACAGGTTTTACGGTACTTTCACTTTGCTTTTTTGTAATTTTTGCACCTGAACAGCATTCATATTCAGTCACCAAGGAACGTTTTTAAAATGGCTCCATTTGTATTGTTTCAAGGAAAGTTAGTTGGGTTTTGGAATGAAATGATGGTGAGTAAATTAAGTAGAATTCATTTAAACTTCAAAAGCAACTGAGAGAGTGCTAAAAGACAATACATGAGGACATGCAGGATATAAAGACAGAATTATGGATTAAGGTTTTCCCAGCCAAGTGGAAGGTGTAAGAATGGAAGCCTATTGGCCAGTAATTAAAAAGGAGCGATCAATCCGCGCTGCTGACCGACTCGTGAGAAATCTATTGAGTAACTGCGGTAAAGTGCTAATTTGGAGCCATTAGGGGATGCAGAGTTTGCAAACAGGCCGGTAATGATGATGGCTTGCATGGCTACAGGGTTGCCCTTTGTACCGCTGTCAGACTAAGAGTGTCTTGGGGAGCTGAAATTAGATAGGGAATGTCTGACAAAACCTCAACGCCACAGCCCGAAATAACAGCTCCTTCCTTTAATGATCAATGCCTTTTGTAATGCATGGGCTCAGCCATCAGTAGTGACAGGCCTATGGCATGTCTGAGGTCTGCAAAGAGAAATACAGACTCATTGACTCGTCTTGGATCCCAAAGCTGTCTTTTAGATATGTAATTGTTTTTGTTTCATATTAGGAGCTCAAATATCCTTAGAATGGACAGTTATTTTTTTTAGTAATTGGGGAGTAATGAAATTCACTACAAAACCTACCAGAAAATAATCCTTCGATATCCCCTATCATTTTTGCTGCTAAATCATTGAATTGGAGTTGCAATTTAGCTGATATCATTTGAAAAAAAGAACTTCTTCAACTTTGCCCTGCTCTGCTATGAAGAGCCACATTGAGAAAGTTACTACTAAAAAAGACACTTAATCTGAATGCCCTTATATACATAAAATAAAAGGATATATATATATATATATATATATATATATATATATATATATATATATATATATATATATATATATGCCATACCAAGGACATGAACCTCGTAAATTTCATTTTGGTGCAAGTAAAACTGACTGCATTTAAAATTGCCTATCATGGGATAAATAATAACCATCCACACGGGTCGAGAAAGAGTCAAGACTGCCTGTAAAAAGCCTGAAGTGGAGCAAACTTACTGTTTATTTATGTCCATTTAGAGATCTACTGTATACTTACAACGCTGCAACAGAAAAGTCAGACTCACAGCTGGCAAACAAATAATAAGGAAATCATAGTTGTAGCAGTCACACTACACATCTCCAAATCTAATAATTTTCCTTGACATAAATATATCTGTTAGATCTGCAGTTTGCGAGATGCAAAAATAAATGCATTTTATTTTATTGTCATTATAACTAAAGGCTCACCTTAACATTACCTGAAAACTTCCAATTACTGCTTTCATAGGCCAAATAGATGCTCAGGAACCAATTATGTGAAACTTTAAAGGGGAGATGAATCACTGTCATCAGTCCTCGTTTTATGTTTGTCTGTTTGGTTTTTGAGGAAGATATAAGGGGGTGGTGGATGGCCACCGACATGCAGGGGCGTAAATTTCATCTAACATTAAGGGGGGACAATATACATAAAATTTCTCAAGAACAGTTTTTGAAGGGGACACAAATTATACAGCTAAAATTGTTCTTGTAAGGATGTATACACAGAGGAAAGCTACTATTATTAGTGTAGCAGGGAGACTAAGGCGTTATTTTAATGACGGGAATCTCTTCCCTAGCACGCAAATTTTCTTTGCTCTCAAAACCGGACACGCGCTGTCAGAAATCCGATGCTCTTGCATAGAGAAAATAATCACTTCATTTTATTTAAGTGAATAAAATAGACAACCTTACTTACTGGAGTTCCACAACTATTGAGACTTATTATCTATTGATTTGTGTGTGTGATATAAAAGAGGAAAGCATTTGGACCAAAACGCTGTGAGGTAAAGTAGAGGGAGACTTAAAACACATTTTTTACTCCGTTTGCGTTTGTGCTGTTTTACTACTTACACAATTATTTTAAGTATAAAACATTATTTACAATATGTAGTTTTTTAAATCATATTTTTAGGGGGGACAACCCTCAGATGGGGGGGTCTTGTCCCCCCCGGGATTTCCACCTATGCCGACATGTTTTATTAATGCAACAATATCGCTCAGCAACATTACACATCATTGTATTTGATTTCTGTGATACTGCATTAAAACATAAATAAATTGCTGGATAGAAAGAATGCAAATAAAATTTCCAAATACACCACAGCTTCCCCAGTCACTAGAACTTCAATTTCTGGTTTGCACCAATTTTATCATAAGGGATGATTTTGTTATCTTTAGCACATGGGATGGAGAGTTTTGTATTATGTTATACAATATTCAGATTTTTTTTGCCTAAATTACACTTGTAAGTTGAATAGAAACCTTGCTTTTGTGGTTCAGTGGTACCAGACCTAGAAGACCCTAACCTTGAACCCAACACACCCATTGACTTATCAGAGAACTGAGATATCATACATACAACAGTAGATGTTTTACAGTTTAACCAGGATTGCACTGAAGTCACGTCATACAACCTGACCATCAACGATCGCAAAAAACTGCACAGCATACATGTGGCTTTTTTGTCTTCCCAGACTTTTTTCTGTGGGATTTCATCTGTGGGAATAATTTATATTGTTTGTGTGCACAGCTGAATGTACTCATTGAATACTTTTAACAGTGTAAGCAAAGACTGAACAGCTTTCCTTTTTTTCAGGCTAATTAAAGACATCAGCGACATGCAATTCTGAACAACCCCTTGACTGTAATTATCTTTCTCTTTGCCATGACCTCCCCTTATTTTGTCCTTTTCTCTTTCTTTCGCTCTCAACTTCTCTCCACTGGCTGCTTACTAACTTTGATTTTCTCTTGCCCCAGATCTGTTTGGTAATGAGCATGCAGGGTGATCAATAATTCACTGGAGTTTGAATAAAACGCAGGATGATCGGGTTTGGGTGTGTGTTAAACAGAGAGAGCAATCAGTGCCATTCATGAACTTGTTTTTTCTGCTGGTCTTAACAGCCCTCACACAATGTCTCCTTGCTTCTCTTAGATTGCCTCTACGCCTCCTCAGTCCTCACTCGCATTATTACGCCCATTTCACGTGCACATTCGACTGCTCCTCGCTCTGAGTCACACTGCGATGATGCTTCCACATACATACAAATCACACCGGTTTTCTTTAAATTCAGATACAATTAAACCACTCTACTATGATCAAGCCTCATTCCTTAATGCTCGGCCCACACCGTTCAGTTCAGAATACCGTCACATGCTAGACAGTTGTTTTCCAGTTGCAATATTTCTCTCTTCATGAAGATGATACGAAATGATCTGAATTAAAGTGCCCCTATTATGGGTAATGAAAGGTTCATATTTTGATTTTGGGAGTCCACAACAACAGGTTGGCATGCATGAAAGGTCAAAAAACACTTTCATTGTCTTATAATATGCATTTATTTTTACCTTACTTGCTCAACGACTCCTGAACGATTCACTCAACGATTCATTTTTCCAAACCCCTCCTTAACGTGATGCTAATCTGCGTTGATTGGTCCGCTTGGTCTCATTTTCATTTCATCATATGCCTGATAAAGCATTACATTGTGAGCGCAGTGCTGCTTTGTGTACAGCCTTTACTGGGAAACCTCTGTTTTACTGCTCCAAAACCGGCACCTAGAGGCAAATAATGAAATTGCATTTTCATTCAGACCAAGGGAAAAAACAACAAGTGGGCGGGCAATATGCTAATGTTTCATGTTGACATCAACATGGAAAGGCTTGGGATTCGTTTGAAAAATGACTCGTTTCAATGATTCAGAGTTGACTCTTTCATTTGAGAGACCATAATTTTATACATGGTGCACTTTCAGATTCAAAACTTTGCAGGAGGTTTTTATTCACTTAGAGCTGTGCTACACACTGCATGAAAGGTAATTTTCAAAAATCCATAATAGCCCGGCACTGGCAGTAACTCGCTAACCTTTGGATTTTGTGTAAGTCTAGCACTTCCCAGAGGAAAATCTTGCAGCTCAGATGTTCATAGTGTAGCACGAGCTCATATTGAAATCTCTGAGTTTTGAGTACAGATTTTGGTATCTTGGCAGATCTTCCAACTTAATTTTCCTTTTCCGTCTTGTTTAGTTCCACCTGATGACGCCGTTATCATCGGAGGGCCTGTGGTGAGCCTGAGAGCAGGCGACCCCCTTAATCTGACTTGTCACGCAGACAATGCCAAACCCGGCGCCTCGATCATCTGGATCCGAAATGGAGAGGTGCTGAATGGTGCCACGTACTCTAAGGTAAGGTTTGAGGACTTTAAATTACTGTTTATTTGTGTCTCACTAGCCACTTTAATATATAAATATGACAATATATATTATGTTAGCCCTTAAAATGTGCAAACATACAGTATATGCAGTATCACACACTCCCATTATTAAATATCCTTTATTGTGAATGCGATTTCACCAAGTACAACATGGTCTTGGATCAACATACTTATTGATTCTGGAACAACATTCTAATCAACCAATCAGAACTGAGGAATACGTTTACAGGAAATGTCAGTTTTAGGCTGACAAGCTGGGTTAGGTGTTTCACCCTTCATCATTTCACTCATCATTTCTCTCTGATTTTAGGCAAGGCAAGTTTATTTATATAGCGCATTTCATACACAATGGTAATTCAAAGTGCTTTACATTAATGGAAGATAAAAAAAAAATCACAAAAACTTTTAAAATTATTTAGAAATTGATGTAAAATGAATTTAAAACAGTTAACAATAGAAAATGATTATACATTAAATGCATTGCAATCAGTTCGAACATAGCACAGTGCTCATTCAATAAATGCACAGCTAAACAGAATCTAGATTTAAAAGTGGCTAATGTTTTAGCACATCTGATCTCTTCTAGAAGCTGATTCCAACTGTGGGCGGCATAATAGCTAAAAGCAAACTCCCCTTGTTTTGTGTGAAGCCTTGGTATTTCTAACTGACTCGATCCTAATGATCTGATTTTAGGTATAAATTATGGTTAGGGTAGTGATTATGTTTTCAGACAGGAATGTTGTTCCATGATCAACAAAAGATGTTGATACAGGAACATGCCTTACGTGGCAAAAGGAGGTTAGGACGATTCCAAGGGCCCGGTGAGGGAGAGGGGGCCCGGAACGCGATTTTTACAGAGGGTAAACACACAAGTGTGTGTGTGTATTCAGATGCAAAGACAAGACCTAAGTCCTTTTACTTTTTCTTTACTTTTATTTTTTGTGCAAAATAATACTGTATGTGCAGGTTTTCTTCAATTTCGTATGAAATGGTCACTCGTGGTGAGAGCCATCTGTGGTCATGATTGCGTCCACCATCTGCACTCATTCGCTTTAGCCCTTAGCTCCATTTGATTGGAAGAAAATCCCTGGAAATCCAGCCTCTAACTGAAATGACAGAGACATGTTTGTCCTCCTTACCCTGCAAAATATGTCAACACAAACAAACAGATGGCAAGATAAGGCAAAGCCATATTGTTTTCCCCAAATTATTCCCCCCCCCCTTGAATGTTCCTCCTATAAAAGGTTTCCCTCCCCTACAAACACCTGATGTCTGTATGTGTTTATATGTGATCCAGCCCAAATCCATGTATCATAATTATGTTTTAATGCAATCAAAACTCATATTAAATCTCAGCTTCCCATTGTGATCTTCTACTCGGGTCAGTCTGCGGTAGAAAGCAGCAGCCGTGTAATCAATACAGCCACATAAATAAACAGTGCTTGCAAGATCCTCTCGGCTAACCCTAATGCTACTCCTTCCTCTACCTGATCTGACTATTGGCTGTTTCTAAAGAGCAGATAAACACCATTGATTTAGCTGGTGTAACTGAATACCGTATTCCCCATCAGCATACTTACTAAAGGAAGCGCCGCTAATCTGAAGATTTATTTATTTTATTATTTATTTTTTGTGTGTGGTTATCGCGATGATGGGTGTGAGGGACAGGCCATTGTGATGGATGTAGGCAGTTGAGCTTTCTAATATCTCTATTCATGCTATTAAAAAGCAATGCAGTCAATTAAGCCAAAATCACTTGGTCTGAATAATGGATAATGGGACAAGCGGAAACTCTCTCACACTCCCCCTTCATCAGGCTCATAATCGGGACAAATGAAGGCCAATGTCTGTATGAAATATGCAGTGAATATGTCTTTCTGTTGGACTGGCATTTCTGGAGACGCTCAGTGATTCAAATTACTAATGCGTCATCCTTCAATTGCTGAGGTGGAGTTTTTTCTATTGGCCTCTGAATGTCATTACCTGATGAGCTGCCATTAAAACACTGATGGTGCTGTAGATGTGACGATAAGACACAACAAAGGCAAAGCAGCAAATGGATGGGATGGAGGGAACAGGTTAGTAATTTGCGATTTTTGCCAAGTGTGTGAATTTTTAAACGAATTTCAAAAAGGGCATCTTTTTAAAAGGACTTTCTATAGTTCATTCTGAGTTGTGTCTCATTTTGCAGAGTCCACATTTTGTCACCACTAGCTAACCAAAACAATCCCCTATTTTAAAGATAAAATTAATAAATCAATTTTATTAATTCATATTTCAATTTTAAAATCTTATGATGTCAACAAAAGCGAGAGTTAATATGAAATAACATGCATTACATTAATCAAAAGTGGCTGTAAAAAACATTTATAGAAATATTTATTTTGAACAGAATACTACATTTTGATCGATCGACCGATACATTTAGTGTAGATACGTTTTAGGAATCTTTTTGTTTTTATGTCCTTTGGGGAGTTCAGTTCTCACTGGGATTATCAAACCTCTCTCAAATATCCAAATATCTGGCTTTTTTTTTTCTGGGTGAGAAATAGATGGGACATTTAAATTACTGTCCATTATCTCCAAAATTCAATTTTCTTTGACTATTTTATTCTCCCTCCTCCACACCTTCTCAAAACTTTGCCTTTCCCTCCTCATCTGTCTCTCAAATTTAATTTTACCCCAAGACTTCATTCCTGCTTAAATTTCTGTATAATTAGTGTAGGCTTTTAAATAGTAATGTCCACCGTCAGATAATATTTCAATATTTCAGATAGAGTTCTAATTAACTTTAGTATCAGACTGAAAGTGGCAAATTCTTTCATGCTGCTGAAGCAGGTAGCATGCAACGCAGCCTTCACGCTTTCTCTTTTCCAAATTTAGCCTCTCCTGTTAATGCTTGAAATATCAGTCTGCCTCCACCCCTTCACTTCTATCCCCTTCCCTCAGCACCCCCCTCTTAATTAACCTTCTTGCGGTTTTGCCACTGAAATTAAAAGTGGGAGAGGAGAGAAGTAAAAAGGCATCTAATTAATTGCACTGTAAAATGGTGGAAATTAATCAGAACTGGAGGTGCAGGATTAAATTAGTTAATCAAAGAATGGCTTTTAACCCCAGGAACAGAGACAGAACTTTACACTCCTTTTGAGGGAGATGGGAAAACAAAGCCGCAGAACGCTTATCTCTCTTATAGTGAAATTAATACGTGGTAATAGGCAGTAAAACGTGTGGTCGTGTCGGTCCTCAATTGTTACGGCTGATTCGAAACACGTTCCAGCAATGGCCTGCGTTTAAAAACGCATTAAGGGACTTTGTGACGGCATGCTAATGTTGCCTAAATTATTAATATCAGTGCGCCTTGAGATCTAATCAGCAAATCGTTGCCGCTTTTTTGTCGCCCAGACGTCAACCCTAATTTCACACAGTTTTTGTCTGCACACTTCAAAAAGATGTTTACTGACATTTGCTAACCTTTAAACCAAGTAAATGGCTAGATGAGGCCAACGCAGGCACTTTATTTTCAGATTCTGACATTTGACAAGGGACAGGCCCATTTGACATGCACATACAGCTGAGGCATTGTGCCTAAAAACACACGTCTAATTTTGACATTTCTAATTCTGTCTCAGGCCTCATTCTTAAGCTGTATTCTCCACTCCTGATTTCCAGCCTTCACTTCCTGTAGAGAGAGCTGACACGCTCCAGGCTGCACCATCAGAAATTATCTATTTGTAATTTGGAGCTATTTTCGGCCCGGTCCTGGTTAAGTGTTGAGTCCTTGGCTGTTTCAGGCCCCATTCAAGATTAATGACTTCAGACAGGCCCTGAGCAATGAGGGAAACAATCCGGACTGTGTCAGGCAGGATATTACATTGACACATCCTGCGGCTGACAGCTTGTGTCTTTCAGCTGGTGAGGTGAGCACCTAGTCTGCGGAGCAACAGCCGTCACGCTCGCTGCTCCACTCTCTGACAAACAGAATATGCTGTACAGTATGGAATGGCCTACATTTGGTGAAACCCTTTCAGTAGAATTGCTGTGACAATACAATGTATTCAGTCCACCAATTTTTTTTATACATATTCCAACACAAGTGTTAATGCAAACATAGTCTCATAAAAAAAAAAAAAACATGCCTCTGCCTACATTTTTGCAAAACTCCAAACTCAAAATTCACTGCCGTTTCCAGCTGACGAAGTAAAACGACAAAATTTGTATTCCTTTCTACACAAGTTACAGGCTGATTACAGGGGCAGATTCTTGATTAATAAAGGCATATTTTTTTGAGGTATCTTTCACTTTACAACACTAGTACATGATTTGTAAATTAATACATTTTGACGTTTGCATCACATTACCAGCTCTTGCTTTTCTGACATAGTAAACTTGCTCAGTAGCGCACCTGGTACAGCATAGCACTTGTGATTTGAAGCACTCGGGTAGGAGACCTGTGAAACACAAGTAGTGATAACATAGCTCAAAGACTTGGAGATGCAAGTTAACATGGCATGGTTGCTCCAGAATTTTTTTTTTTTTTTTTTTTTCACATTTGCTTTCGATAACACTATTGTTAATGTTTCGTTTTGTGGTACATCATTTTCAAACGTATTTTAAGCACCACGATACATAGACAATATAAGCAAAGTAATAAAAATATTAAAATTAATTTAAAACTGAATCCGCTTTTAGTGCCACTCACAGGACATTTTGAAAATGTTACTAAATGTGCAATCCAATATCATTCAGCAGAAATCTTGCCACAGACATAACAAGTTCAAATTGCAAACAATACAAACAAACAGTAAAGCCCATTTTAATAGCCAAAAAAGACAAAGCAGATAATACAAGCTAAATCAGTCTCCTATAGTTAGCCAGACTCAAACAGGGCAAGAGCCTGAAAAGCCTCTTTTGAGTTTTGAGAAAGGTGAGAAATGTGGCTTTGCTGGAAAGGTTTTTTTTTTATTTTATTTTTTTTTTTAATCAAGGACTTTGTGGCACCCATAATAACACATTCTCAGTGTGTTTTAAATATATGCCTCTCTCTTTTTCTCCTCCTCTCTTCTGTCTCGCACTCTTTTACTTTCTTTTTCTTTTTCCTCCCTATTGGTGGGATGGTGAGTGGGAGGTTCATTACTATAGTTCAGATCGGTGGCAAAAAAGAAGAAAAAAATGAGTAAGTAATTACTACTATTAGTGAGCTCCCTATCACTGGCCTGTGCAATGACGTGACTAATTATTAGCGAGTGACTATTATGGCTCAAAAGTACATTATTCTTTTAGGTTCTTTGGGAGAGCTGATGACATTAATACATGGTCTTATAGAGACACAGATGGGGTCTTGACTGGCCACCCACTCAAGTCAACGCTTCTGGCATTAAAAGGCCACAGGCTGCTGTGGGGGTTTGGCTGAAGGGACATTTTACTGGAACACTTTCACATGCTGGAAATTATACTTTCATAAGTGAACAATGTACATCGATAGATTTCAGTGGTAAAAACATAGCATATATATATATATAGTTTTCAAAGAGCAAATGGCGTTACCCACAAGCTTTAGAATAACTGGAGAAAGCAAAGCAATCTGTTAGCGTTCTCCTTCAAAAAGACTAGAGATATATAAAGTATTAAATTATAAATTAAATATATAATATTTTAAATATTTAAAAATGTAATGCAAAAAATATAAAGTATTTGCTAATACAGTTGTTAAAATATATAAATATGTTTGATAAGTTTTATAACATGCATTTAGCATATAATATGCATACATTTTGGACATATTTTTTTTTTTTTTTTTTTATAAATAGACTTTTTTTATTTTGCCGTATGGGGTCTCACTACTAGTGCAAGATGCTAACCAGCCAAACCCTGACATTGGAACCAGAAGTTTATGAAAAAGAGAATTAAAGAGAGAGACAAAGTGAGAGATGAAGTAGTGAACACAAGCCAGGAAGAATGCCTGCTGGGAAGGCCAATTTATTCTGGTGGGTGACTGTTGTGTTGGCCATGCTGGTTAGCATCTCTCTTTCTCTCTGCCTCTCTGTGAGTCATTGCTGTGTGGCAGAGAGTGTGGATTCTGTCGAGCGCTTCCAGATGGATCTCTACGCCGGGCAGGCAAGGCCTAGCTTAGACTATGACCACTGGAAGAGAAGATTGATTTCCTCTATGGTGTACGACATGCCACGCACCAAAGCTTCACTCTCAAACTTCACAAATGAGCCCCAAAACATGCTGTTGTCTCCCAAAAACAATTGGTCCATGTGCAGAGAGACCATGAGCACAGAACGGACTGTTTGTCTCCATTTCCTATGGGCAGCTGGGGGGAAAAAGGGCTTTTTCTGAATGCCAGCCTTGGGATTGATTTTGAATGATGTTGTTTTGTGCTGCCTTTCACCCTCAACACCCATGACTGCAACTGAAAAATCACCAGTTTAACTTTTCCTTTACTTTCCATAGAGTAACATCCATGACCAGGGTTTTTATTTATTTATTCATTAGTTATTTTATATATATTTTTTAATTAATTTGTTAAAATAAATAAATTAATAAATTTTATTATTATTATTATCATTATCATTATTATTATTATTATTATTATTATTATTATTAATAATAATAATAATAATATTAATAATAATAATAATAATAATAATAATAATAATAACAATAATAATAATGCATTTTGGATGTATATGTAAATATTTACAAATACAAAAATAAATAAAATAAAATAAATAAAATAAAATAAAATAAAATTAAATTAAATTAAATTAAATTAAATTAAATTAAATTAAATGCACAATTTAACTGTCCATAACCGTACTATATTTTCTTCCTCCAGACTCTTCTTCGAGATGGGCGAAGGGAGAGCACTGTAAGCACCCTCTACATTTCAGCCTCCAACATTGAAACTGGGCAGAAGATTATCTGTCGGGCATCCAACAAGGCTGTGCCCAATGGGAAAGAAACCAGTGTCACTATTGACATTCAACGTAAGTGATACCACTCTTTTTAAAAAAATGTTATTTACATGCACAAAGTCAGCATTTTTCTCTCTCTTTCTAATTGGATCATGCTTGCTTTCCACTGAATTAAAACTACTAAATACAATGTCATACTAATCTAAGAGCACTTATATTTTCAGCATTAATGGGAGAATTGTCTACTGGTGTCTCATAATCAATGTAGATTGGCTTTTTCATCATTTTCATATGAAAATTGTACCAATATGCAAATCATGTGATGAATAAAAATGTTCTGGAATTGCTCACAATTCAAAATTGTAAAGCACAAAAAGTCACCACAATGTTGCATCTGGTAACCCTTGAAATGTAAACTCTAATCAGTTTCAAATTGTTAGAAATCATGTTTTTGTTTGTCTACTTTAAAAAAAAATCACATTAACTTTCATATCTCACCCACTCTTCTCTAGAAGTTTCAAAGAACAAGAACGCTATACTTGCATTGCTCAAAGCCTCGAATCCTCATCAGTAATGTTAACTATGACTAATAAAGCAGGACATACTATTTAGAGACCCATTACTAGTGACAGCTCCATTGTGCAACTATATGCATGACATGAGAATTACTTTGTAGCACAAAAGGGATGTGGGTGCAAGGTGAGGTGCAGGTGCAAGATGATTAACATTTTTTAGTGTTGCACTAGCTTAAATGTTTGCTCGAATGCGTTTATGCAAAGCAGCAGACAGCAGATAGGGCGTGGTAGTAGTAGTATTTTGCATAAAAATAATAATACAGTCTACATTGAAGACATTGTTGTTTTTTATATTTTTGTAAATAATTGTATTTATTTATGTACAGTACAGAATGCTTCACAAATATAGACTGCAATGCGAAACAAAAAATATATATGCAAAAATAACATTTATAGATAGATAGGTAGAGAGACAGAGAGATAGATAAATAGACGTTTAATGATAATGAAGCCTATTTTTAGGATTTAAAAATTAGTTCATATTGAAGACAATACTGTATTATCACCAAGCAACAGAGAGTGAACACAGATAGGCGGAGAGATACAAACCACAGCGAAACATCCAGTTGTAAGAAATATTAGGACTAACTGTTGTATAAATGTATTACATTCCCTCCCCTCATTTCTATGTATCCCACTCGCTCTACTCCAAATGCTCTGTAGACGCGCAGAGGCGCTGTACACTCCACTGCTGTCCAGATCTGCTCCCCATTCCACCGTCTGTGTTTTAATTAAACCACGCGAGAAATCAGACCTACTGTAATTGAACTCAGCCACAGAGCAGACAAATTTGCCAAGTCTCTGTGCTCTCTAATTTCATTACTCTACTCTCACCACCTCTCCACGGAAAGATGGAAATATTTCAGATGTATCACAGAGACAAGCCATCGTGTTGCAAAATTCTGCGTGGCTGAAAGGAACATCCCTGGGAGAGAGGCAGGTGAATATGGAACAGGAGCCGTGCAAAGAGGATAATGAGGTTTTCAGAATTACATGCAGTCAGAGGCCCAGTCCGCTTTTGAATGACTAAATGAATACCCATCTGAGTGGGATACATTTACACCAACCTCCCGAGCTGGAGCTCTGCAAAGCATGAGACATTAACTCAGAAGAAGGGAACAAATAGAAACGGTGAATGGTAAGCGATGACGGCAAGCTCCCCCTCTGAGGATCAAACACTAGCAGGTGTTTAATGAATAAGTTATGGTGGTATCGGCAGGTGGGACGAAGCTAAGGATGTGAACCTGATGCGGAAGGGTACGAGTGTTTCCACTGGCGCATCCTCCAGGCCACAGGGGGGGCTGTGTAGCCATGCAAATCAGTTAATATTGATGAAGGACAGCTGTCTGCCGACGCACAGAACAGATGATTCAGGGTAAAGAGAATTGCACATCTCGCACTCCACTGCAGCACGCAACCGTTAAACTCACCGAGATCATTCCAGTGGAAAGCGTTTAATATGAATAAATGAAGCTGATGCATAATTACATAGAAAAGTGTGATCTCACAAGCATTCCCTCAACTGTTCAATAATGAGTATGTTTAAGGGTGGAGTGAACACAAACCACTAGTTCTGTAATGACAGCTCTCGGACAGTTTAGCATGGCAATGTGCAAGACAATGTTAATGTGTTTTGGCGGAATAGATCTGCTACGCTACGCTGCTCTGCCGCAGCTGTGAGCATGTTAGAAATACTGCTCCTGCAGATATACATGAAATAACCCCCATATATAGTATGAAATCGCCCCTTAGCAGATCTATACAGGTGAAGCTGGGGAACGTGGAGGGTTTCTGAAGCACACTGCAACTGCTACGGCAAGCTCTAGCTGAGTATTTGAATGTTGAGCAGAAGCTCATCGGCGGCTGATCAGAAATCAGCTGTGGCATGTGAATAATGATGTGATTATATATCAGATTGAGTTAGAACCATATCAGCCTGTGCCATCTAGAGATTCATGACAGAACTTTGTATTTGTTAAGTAGTATACCGATTTGGTTGGTCAGTATATGTTAAATGTGTTAGAATCGGGTTTAGAGGAGGTAGTTGTTTGTAGGTTTACATTTCACTTAATATCAAATATTGTGTATGTATATTACAGTTGTTGGGCTGTATAGTCCCAAAAGCATTGCCAGATGTTTGGGAAATGACACAAATTCCAAATTTCTATGTGAATTAATTCCAGATATGTTTTCAGTGATTTCAGTTCTCAAAAATGGAAAAGTGAACTTTCAAGAAACAAACATTATGTTGATGAAATTAAATTTAAGACACTCAACTCTTTCCTCACCAGCTTTTTTTTTTAACTCTTTCCTCATCAGTGATATATATATATATATATATATATATATATATATATATATATTATGAATATCTGAACATGCAATATGTCAAAAAAAAAAGAAAAAGCTGGATCGGATTCAAAACATAGATGGAGTAGATTGCTTCCTTCAACACCTCCAAAGCTTCAAAGTCCTAAACCACTTCATGGGTTTCATTCGGTAACATTAGGCAGTCTTCATTTATGTGCTTTTTAATGTTTGATGATGTGTTATTTTACATATGCGTCTGCTTCCATATGTGATTCCCTGTCCCATGGCCTCAATATAAGCATGTACTGTTTTTCACCTATACTATTTGACAAATAAAAGTAGTAATAGTTGAACACAGGGATTAAAAGAATCGCTTAATGCTCAAAAACATAATCACTCATCTCCACCAACAGAAAGAGCAACTGAGTGAATCAGATAATTAATCTTTTGAGTGAACTGAATTAAATGATTTAAGTCAATGGAATGAATCAGATTCCCTCTAATAGTTCTTATGGCTCTTCCAGGAAAATAAACAGTTATAGATAAAGAACGTCTTTGCCATACTCCCTGAAAATCGCAATAAACAACGTGTAGGCGAGGACAGCAGCGCAGTGCCCAGACTCGGCCTTAGCAAGAGTAATGAGAATGAAAAAAAAAAATCAATAGGCTTTATTTTACTTTTTTGTCTTTGTGTATGTGGTGTGCGTGCGTGTGTAGCAGGATCGATGTTGTGAGTGCAGTGCGGTGAATATGTTGCCATGTACCCTACACAGGCTGAGACACAGAACAGACAGAGAATCGATGGCTGACCCCAGGTGAATGACAGATATTCTTCCCGTCTGCCTGTTTAAGGGAGTGACAAAAGGTTAAGAAGAGAACCTTAAAGGAAGGAGGAAAGAAGGAAAAGATTAGAATATCGGACAGAGACTTTGATAAATTACTTAAGCCAAATGAAAGACACTTACTAAGACTGACAGCTCCACTGGATGAAAAAGGAAAAAAAAAACAACCCACGAGGGATGTGTGTGCGCACGTTTCATCACGTCCATCCTCTAATATGCCCACTCTAGCTATTGTCAGTGCTCATTCAGAGTCCACTAATTGACCACTTGGTTCAATGTGATAATGTCATCGGCAACAAAAGTAATTAAAGGCTTTCTGGATTTTTCCTCAGCTCAGATAATTCTCATTCTGATCAGCGCAGACCTCTGAGACAGCCGCTCGCTTTCGGCCAAAATGAGGCCTAAATGAGACGAGTCCAAACATTATCCACCGCATTACTTCACTGCTTAAACTTGTCCAGTTCAATGCATTTCCCTGGCTTCATTTTCCAGTAATCATTTAAACCCAGGAATTAGATTGACTTCAGAAATTTTGCTAAACATAAACCCCCGCTAGGATTATTTGACCCGGGGTTAAGCGAATTAGCATGTAAATATGAAATTGACTGGGAAATTAAAGTGGGCACTTCTTTAAGATCCTACAGCTGAAGAAAAACCCAAACTTCATCTGGCATTGGCCTTAGTGGGGTTACATCACACGACAGCAAAACCAGCTGCTCTCGCAAATCCATGTATTTTATTTCACATGCAAAGAAGCCAGGATAGAAAATGTTCAGACAAACAATTTGTTATATGTATGGATGAATGTATGGATGGATGGATAATGTATAACCTTACCCCTGTGCTTCACTGCATCTATACTTCAGCTTAAAGTTTTCAGAGTTTTTAATTCTGATATTATTTTAACTTTATACCTTGAATGGAATTAGATGCACAGATGGGCTATAATTCGATTAGTGATGGCAATAACACATTATGTGTAAAGGAATATATGCTTTAGCAATGCATTATTCATGTTGCAGAGTTTGACAGACAGCTCCACAGGGCAAAAACTGCAAACTGTTTAAATTCATTGCACAGAACTAAAGCGCTAGATCAAAAGCACTGCATCAGTGTATCCCTTATGAAGTGAGACGAAAGCTAATCTATAGTGTACTGCATAGTGGACTCGGTGCTTGTACTTGTTCCGTTTGGGGTCCTGGAAATTGGTATTCGAGAAGCGGTTGATGTAGGCTGATCATGTGGGACAGTTATGGTTAGTATGTCATTTTTACTCTACTACTGGGTCAAAAATATGTATATTTTCAAATCGGACTATACAGTTCACTAATTGTCTGGTTATTCTTGTGTATAGTTTTTATTGTATTGGTCTTGTTTTTAATGTATAAAAACATCATCTTATGAGGTGGGGATTTTCAAATCATTAGAGAAGCGTTTCTACCTAAGGATGTTGATTTTTTTTTAAGGTAGCTGTCTGCGATATTGAACAAGAACGTAGTTTGTGTAACATTATCAATATATTATTCGCTGTTTTATAATGTAGTCAAGCCAAAGAATAATGATATTTGCTATGGTATATGTCTGACGTTGTAGTGAGCAATACATAAAATGCGTAACGATTCTGATGCATTGACTTGTAGAGAGCAATGTACAATTCGCTCTTCCCATTTCTTCTTTGGAATCAGTTTCTGGTTCAAACACATAAATGTAGCATTTAAAAAAGTTAACTGAGTGAAAGTGGGGCAGGTAGTCTGAGCTAGTGTGATTTAATGGAGGCGGGGACTAATTTGCATATTCATCGTTCCCAGTATACTTAATGAGGCAAGAGTGTAGAGTTATATTCAAGCCATTTTAAGACATTAAGACAGTATTTTAATAGGAAGAAACTTTGAATATGTAATTTTTTGATTATAAAAGATAAGTTTAAGGCATCAAGTCGGTGACTGCAGGGGGATTTTAATGGCATAGAGTAAATTAGTAATACATAAAGAGGATTAAGTCATATCGTGTGTGTGTGACTTTCTACATTGCTTATAACTTTATACATTGCTCATGATGAAAATACCTACCAGGAACCGTTACTTACTTTGTCGCCAAATAAACTCACTGCAAAGGGCCTTAATATATACACATGAACTGTGTTCGCAGACAGCGCAAGAGTTGATGTGAGATCTCAGTGTCAGTGAAACCCGCACTGTGGCACACAAGTTATAAAGAGATTCAATCGCCCTCCTCCCGCTGATACTGGGCCATCAGCTCTCTCTTTCTCACCGAGAACAGCTGGCCACTGTGACCCGGGGAGAATGGAAATCAAGCTTTAAGAAAGGCAGAGAAGCCATTTTCTTTGGCACCTTCCTTGCAACTCTGGGGAAGTTGGCCGATTGTTCAAAACCGCCATCTGCTCTTCGCTTTGAACTTCCGATCAAAAGCTGTCATCTCCCCAACCCTTTTATTTTATATAATTTTTGTTTTCACATCGCTCCTGTTCTCCAGTCCCATTGTTTTGGGGGCTGTCATTGTTGCAGCCGTGTCTCAGACCTCCGTGCTCTCCCTGCTGATGAAGCGGAGGAATTAGCAGAGCTGAATATTGATGGCCTGTCGCATGCTGCTCAGGCCGGAGAGACTCATGCATTTATACATCAAAGTGACAAACAGACTTCTTTATTAAGACACTGTCTGTACATAGATTTGGGGGTCACGGGCAGTCTTGGCAAGCTTCTGCCAGCCTGCCTCTGGAGCCCGGGCCTTTGAGAGGCGCTAGTCAATCCTCTAGGGCCAAACGTCCATCTAAAACGCCTATTTCATTATTTAAGACAGAAAGTTAATGTCACTCTTCGGTTTTGTCATAAGTAGTCGACACTTTTGATGGCTTTCCTGTCCCTCAAGGGTCACTCCCAAAAGACTTGAACTGACATCAAAGGCAATCATGACGTGCTTCAAAACAGCTAAGGCCAAAAATGAATGTTAACATTATTCAGTGTTTTAAAGGGACGGTTCACCCAAAAATGAAAATTCTGCTTCCATTTACTCACCAAGTTACTCATACAAGTTGTTTCAAACCTGTATGAGTTTCTTTATTCTATTGAACACAAAATACAATATTCTGAAGAATATTAGTAAACAAACAGTTGATGTAGCCATTGATTTCCATAGGACCCCCCCCCCCCCCCCCCCCCCCCCTCCATATCATGGAAATCAATGGCTACCAACATCAGTTTGTTAACCACGTTTCTTTTTCTTTTTTTTTATCTTCTGATAAAGTACACAATGAAGCTCTTATTTAAGGAGAGGCCCAAAAAAAAACATTTGGTGAAATTGCTTATATTTATATGGCCAAAACGAAGTATTAAAGTCTGATAATGTAAATATATGATATTAATAATGTCACTCAATGAGATCTTTATAAGAGACTTCTTAAATAAAGTGATATGAATATCAGTCACTCTGTATCATCCAATCTGTCTTAGATCAAAGCTCTGTAATTTTTAGTGTGTTAAACATATAATGCAATATAATGCAATGATGAATGAGAGATGAACAAATAAACTGTCCTCAAAAGCCTGATGATCATATTTGATACATGATTTGTGATCACGTGATTTTTCTAAAACAAATGATGAATAAACTTACCGTCAGTTGCTTCAGTCCAGTAGAATTTCATCTCAAAATATTTCTAATATAAAAGTGGTAGCACTTTATTTTAATGTCCAATTCTCACTAGTTGTTTATTAACATGCATATTTCTAGCATATTGGCTGTTTATTCAGCACATGTTAATGAGTTATTGTGCATGACCATGTTCTAGATTCCTTAATCTGACCCAATACCTAAACTTGAAAACTATCTTACTAACTATTAATAATAAGCAGGAAATTGGTAGTTTATTGAGGGAAAACTTTTATTTATTAGTGAATACATGTTCCCCAATCTAAAGTGTTGCCATAAACGTTTTTCACACATTTACTTTATAAAAATCAATAAAGATTTCACAGCAAAAAGGCACATGAACCATAAGCTGAAGTATGCTAAAAGGCCTTCTTTACTGGCTAAAACTATCAATCAGACGACAGAAAGAAAGTAGTATATTGTGTACAACCAAGTTTTGATCATGTTGATAATGCAGTGGGGTTAATATTAATTGCCAATATCATAATAAATGCCAATATAGACCATTAGCCCAGCTGTAGGCTGTTCATCTCAACTAGGCATTTACAATATACAATCTGTGGTTAACTGTTTTATAAGATGCATCAGACAATAAACCCACCTGATATCCTCCTACATGCATGCCCAATTAGCCAGAGTAAACGCTTTACACGTATCCTGCTGGTAACCGGGCAGCACACAGCACTAATCAGTGTGTCCGTGGTTGCGCCGGTGTGTCCCGCGGGCTCAGGCTGGTGTTGTTCAGCCAGAGAACAACCTGGCACAGGTGTGTGTGGTCGAAAAGGCAGATGGGGGACCTTTACCCACCGCTGGGATGCCGCTCTGCCCAGCTGTGCTCCTGCGGGCCACATACTGCACTTCAGAGCAGACCTGCGCCCACACACAACAGCAGAGCCCCGGTGACACTCCAGCTGAGTCTTGAATACAGCTGCGCCAGCACAGACTAAATTAGTGTTACTTCAGTGTAATAGGACACAGAAAACATATATGTAGAATAGCTGGATCTCAAACGCATGACTGGCACTGGGTTTCTCTTTCTCTCTGTTCTCTATCTTTATCTGCTCCCTGTGGACGAGGAATCGCTGATGTGTGCTGCTTAGCTTCTGCGCTTGCCGCTGTCCGGTCTTGGTAAAAGCACAACAATTAGGTCTCTTTTCCTTTTTTTAGCTTCCCCAGAGACCCGTGAAGCTGTTTTTGTTGTACACAGTCGTTGTTCTCAGTGGACAATGCAAAATTAGGCCTGGCATGAGAGGCATATGAGGGACATCTACTGCATCTAATAATAATGGTGTGCATATGATACAAAATGGTTAGGATTAGGGCTGTGGGGTTTTTCCGTTGATGAAGACTTCGTGGACGGCTCAAAGGAATAAAGCGGACCTCATCAAGTGATCGAGCACCACCGATGGAAAAACACAACATTCTCAATTCATTTTAAAAAAATCGATGGAAGCTTTCAGACACGATTTTCTTCTCCTTTTTCTATGGAGTTATTTTAATGTCAATATAGACTGCAAGAGTGCAAATTTCTCTGCTCGCAGGTGGATTCCCATTCACTATCACAGAAAATGGACATGCTCTCTTTCGGTCAGACGTTACATGTGTGCGCTCAAGAATTATCTCCTCTCCTGAATTTAATGATGCCATAGGCACAACCTGGAGTGTGGGCATACACCGGCAGAAACATAAATTGGCGCATATGCCAACGAATGTAAATCAGTATTTAAATAGCATAACAGTATTAATGTACCTATCGGTCTCGCATGTATCCTGCATCGTCTCGTAAAATCACATGTACTGTCCTGAAACAGATCTATAGCCAGGTGGTCACCCTAGCCCAGAGTAATAAAATAATTAGGCTACTAATTTGAATCAGTAAATTTTAACGAAAACAATACATTCTAAAACTAAAAAGAAGCAGTTTTTTTGCGAACAGATCAGCCGGTAAACTCCTGGAATGTCTAAGGATCCAGAAAGTGAATGCAATTTTTAAATGCCATATCTGTCACAGGTTTTTAGCAGTGCACATTTGTTGTACCATAAATGTAACTTTTTTTCTTAAACAAAGTTAATGTTATGACTTGTGTTTGATGATATTTGTCTTTGTTATTTACTTTGATTTATGGAGTAATGTGGATGTCTTAACCTGGTAAATTAAAAGGATTTATGTTCAAATAACACAGAGCAATAACATACTTTTACATCTATGCAAATGCATTGTTACGTGTCTGGTGTGCAAAATAAAGCGCACGACGAAGGAGTACAATCAAGAGTTCTTGTAATAATCCACAGACTGAGCAGGGCACAACCAAACACAAATCCACAACGATAGCAGACAAAGGAGCATGGGAGAACACAGGCTTTAAATACTAAACACAATCATGGAGAAACAGAAACAGGAGTGGAGCTAATGAACTAATCAGGGCAACTAAAGAAGGCGGGAGGGCTAGAACAAGAACAAAAGTCCATAACTGTAACATGCATATACAATATTTGTAACTTAAATAAGTAGCTAATAATATAAAGAGACAGTTATTTAACAATATGTTAAGGAGTTGTAACATTTGCGTAAATATACACACACACACACAAACAATCTGTGCGTTTCCTATTATTTTCTCAGTTTAAATGCCATGACTTTGTGTTCTTGTTGGGGTTTTAATTGTAATAGAATATTTTGTGATTAAACCGTTGTTTTAATAAGTTCTGATTTGTAAAAATAAAAAGGTATACCACTCATACAGTTCTTTAGTTAGTGTTTTTTTGATGATGCCGAGTTAATACGCTCACAATTGTTTCCTGCCTGAACAATTCCTCAGATAATAGCACATTTCCACCTATTGGTTGCAATTACTGTGCATTTATGCTAAAAAATTGAATGTTTTCTTATTAGTTTATTTTGTTTTCTTGCAGACTTGCCATTGGTGAATCTCTCAGTGGAGCCTCAGCCGGTCCTGGAGGGGAACCTGGTGAAGTTTCATTGCTCAGCCAAAGCTAATCCTCCAGTCACCCAATATAAGTAAGACACCAAACACAACCGAAAGAAAAATGCCCAGTGATCCAATACTAGAAGTCTTTTATAATGCCGCATCCTCTGGGGATGATTAGACGGAACTAACTCTAATTCACGCTGTTCATCTCACTGGAACATCACATGTTGCTGAAATGCTCTGGCATTTAGTTGCAAATATTTTTAGAGCCATCTCAAAGTTGAAATCCACTATCCTGGCTGGCATCGGTTTGTTATATCTAAGCCAAGACTAGGATTGGGGTGCCACATTGGGCATTCAAATCAAAGCAGGGATGTGTCTATCTGACACACTGATCCAATATCCAAGAATAATGTTTCCTGTCCTCTCCAAACAGATGAGAATGAGGTTGAAATACAAGTTATTTATTTCCGTGAGATGTAGCCTCGGCCTTGCGGAGGGCCAATAGCGAGGCGATTTGTTAGAACATGCTTTTCGGTGTGGGTTTTCAAACTAGGTGAAAAATAAGAGCAGTAAAATCAATACTGAAGGGAATTGCACAGCGGTGGATCTTGATGTACTGAGGAATGGAACGGATCCGTAATACAGTTGTAGGTAGGCAAACAGAGTTGTTTCTAGCTTTTGAAATGACAGAATCAGACTTCCCTTCTATGAACTATTTCTAACCGTATTCAAACTCGTTCAAACTCATCTATATAATATTTCTTATCTATCTATCTATCTATCTATCTATCTATCTATCTATCTATCTATCTATCTATCTATCTATCTATCTATCTATCTATCTATCTATCTATCTATCTATCTATCTATCTATCTATCTATCTATCTATCTATCTATCTAATAGTAACCCTAAACCAAACCCTAATCCTAATTCAGAACTGGCCTGCGAGCTAGGATGCTGCATAATGCAAATTGCATCGATTTTGAACAAATCAATTAGTGAATTGGGTTCTAAAACAACAAGAAAGTGCAAGAAAATATTCTTCATATGTGTAATATTTTCACATATTTAGAGTGTGCGAGCTGTGCAGAGCGATGAAGTTGAAGCGTCAGTGTTTTCTCTCACTTCAAGGTTGGTTCTGATTCCGCTCTATTAGAAAATTTGATATACGTGCAAACTGAATATGTTTCCAGGAACTTAATTACATTATTTACAGTAAAATGACAGTGGATGAATGAGAAAATGATACAGTTTATAGTTTAAATAAATACTAAGTGCAATTAATTGAATATAAGAGTGTTTTTTAGGGCTTGAATACATATTTATATGTAATTCCATAATTACTTGTATATGGTTAAAGTTACTGCTCAATGCACTAACATGCATTAATGATCAACTAAAATATACATATATATATATATACATATACATATATACATATATATATATATATACATATATATATATATATATATATATATATATATATATATATATATATATATATATATATATATATTAAAGCTGGCCAGCAAGCTGGGTTACTGCAGTGTGCAAAGTATGTTTAGCACAGATTTTTTATTTTTTTATTTTTATACAGGAAATATATTTTACAGAATTTGCACAATTTAGTGAATCAGATGCTGAAACATCACTGACAGTGCATGTAAATATTCCTCATATGTGCAGCATTTGCAATAAATAGTTAGTTTGTGAGCAGAGCGATGAATGAAGTTGCGTGTTTTTGCCTGAAGCGTCAGTGTTTTCTCTCACTCCATCAAGAGCATAACATGTTAACGGCCCATGAATTCACCACATTAGACTATTAGCAATCCGAATGTGTGAAATATTATTAGAAAGAATATGAATTGCTAAATGCTATCCGTTTCAGGACATTGCACTGAGTTCCTCTTTCTCTTCCATGTCTAAGGGCCCTTTAGCAACCTCTCCCATTGATCTGAAGGAAATCAGTGGCCTCTCTCGTGAATTTAATAAATGTGTTGATTGACACTTTCCTTGATGACTTTCTCCGTGGGAGAGCAATAAAAATATCAGAGCTAGAGTTTGAATTAATGATAGCCTTCCAAAGAGGATTCATGGACCATTGAAATGTCCCTGACATTAACATGGGGTAATTTTGTCACCCATTGATTGAGGGACTACAAAGTAGAAATGCTATTATTGTGGTGTCTGCATAATGTGATGTGTTGAGGAGTGGTAAGTACACAGATTCATGTGCATTGAGACGGATCATTACCGGTTGGGTTCGTTTTATGAAATGGGAGTCAGGAAAGATGTGGACTTCAATTGCTCCCAAAATAGTGTCTTAAGAGTGGACGTGCTAGGAGAATATGCTACTTCTATAATATACTAAAACCATGTGGCAATATGTAATGGTTTATATTGTTGCTTTCTGTTATTTTTGCAATATTAATGTTGTATTGTTATTATTATTATTAAAATTTCATATTTAATAATAATAGTTTTACATTTAATCAATCAGGGATATTGAGACAAAACACTGCCTGATCATTAGTGGTCTGGTTCATATTATTTTTATTTATAATGTATTTAATTGATTTGCATTGCATTTTTTATTTATTTATTTATTTTTATTATTTACTTAAATTATTTATTTAATTTTCAATTGTATTTGTGCTTATACAGTACGTACAAGTGTGTGTGTGTGTGTGTGTGTGTGCAAACAAAAAAATGTTTTTTGTTTTTGTTGTTGTTTTTTACTATCCCTTGTATGCAATATGTTTGAGAAAAAAAACAAACAAACATCAAAAACAAGAATCCTTTGATTCATGTAACAAACAAGCAGATTTACTCCCAAATTATCACAATAACAATTATGTTTGAGGCGTTGTGCTTGTTAGTTGTGGGTGTTTTGGGGATAGTTAAGCCGTGTTGTGCATCTCTGCAGTGATGTCTTTGACACAGCTGATGAAGAGGTTTTCATGGTGGGCTGCTCGCTTCGCTTATCAAGCGTTTGATGTGCACACGCAGATAAGGGTGCTGCTGCTGTTTGTTTTCCATGACCGCGTTCCCCAGCGACTCTGAGAAACAGCCAGACATGATTCATCAACCAGGGAACAGCACATGGAAAACTAACCAACAGCAACAGATGTAGCCGATATCTCAAAACAGAAAATTAAACTCCGGGCATCTGTCCTGCTGGCTGCTAGATTGGCCAATATGAGTCCATGTTGTGATGCTATCATAATGGAGCGAAAAGCAGCTTTATTGTAACCTAGAAAGTGTGTGTGGCATCATCCCAGACCGGGAGAGAAGGATGGAGAAGACGGGCTCATCATCTCCAGCACATGTCCCACGATATCCAGATGAATATTGAAATGTCATCTGCCCCGATGCAAAAACTGAAACAATAAACCTATCAAAATCTGGTCTTTGTTGCTTACAACTATCGTACCTGTGTGTAAAAAAAAAATACAATAAAAATTGTTTTATTTTAGTGTGTGTTGGTGTGGTGTGTGTGTGTATAAAACTGTACTTGCAGATTATACAATATCATTTAAATAAAAGGCCGTGTAAATGCACTTAAAGAGAGACACTACTTAAGTACTTAAGTGCACTTTGTAATAAGGTTAATCAAGTCTAAAGAACATTTTTAAACATTTATTTTTGCTTTATTGAATTACACTTATTTTGATGCGTTGACTAACATACTAAATCACATGTAAAGTATTTGAAAGGTATTGTGTTATTTGATATTACATTTGAAATTAATGTATTTTAAATCTATACATTAAAATATATTTTAGTTAGTCAGTACATTTGGTATATTTCAAAGACAACATAAATATTGATGAAATTACATATAGAGGAGGTTTTCGCTCCTAATTTAAATCTTTGGCTCTTTAATCTAAATTAAGCACTATTAAATTGCGTTTAGCACTATTAATTGATTTATTTAAGGAATTAATATAAATGTGAATTATAATACATTTTAATTTAATACTGTATCAATTAACATGCTAAAATGAACCTAAAACATATCACATTCACTTCAGACATGTATATATATATATTTTTTTTTTTAACTGTTTTATTTAAAACACTTCTGTTTCTTTTCTGTTGTTATTGTTATTGGGGGGGGGGGGGGGGGGGTAAAAATACAGCTAAACCCAAAGCTTTACCTGTGCATTGCCTTACAGAAAAGCCAAACATTCAATTCCTCCTGATACTGTACCCTTCTACTCCAGAATAATAAAGCAGTCCAAAAGTTTACAAAAGTTTACATAGACACTCTGCTGGGTTTCATTGAGGGGTCATGTTTGTTCTGTTCAGAAGACCCTGGCTGAAACCCAGCGGATGCCACTGTGCTCACGGAAGTTTTGGCTCTTTGGATGTGCAGTGCTGAATCCTTCAGCTCTGGCAAAGCTAACCCACCATTTGGGTCTTTCCTGCCGGCCAAACCTCCCAGTCTGCCACCCCATGGGCTTAAAACCAACACACAGTCCTCCTTTGCTCTGTATTGCCATAGTTTTGTGCTGTCGGAATACTAGTTGGAATTAGAAATAGAGCTCTCGATTGATAAAAATTATACACTGTTTATTGCAAATTTAATTAATCGCATTAAATTGCATATATCAGTAATTTCAGAAAAGGCTTCCGGGTGATTTAAATACATTACATTATTGGGGAAGAGTGATACATCTTTGAATACATATCACAAAACTAGCTTTAGAATTTACTCTGGGTCTAGCTATTTTACAAAACGCACTTTAGTATGCTTTTACAGAAATAATATGCTTTAAAAGAACTATACTTAAGTGCAAACTAAATGTTTCGGAAAACACAATTGCATACTATTTACAATTCAATTTAAATGCATTTTAGTTTAAATGTATGCATGAAACGGATTTAATTAGGAGTGAGTTTTTGAACCACTCAAGAAGGATTTAAGTATACTCTACTTGAAATAATGCAAAAGTGTTTAATTTCGTACATTTAAATGATATCAACTTTAAATTTAACACCAAATAATACACTACAGTTAAATTATACTCAGGTACTATACATGTGCTTTTTAGTAGGTTAGTCAACACATCAAAATAATTGTGTTAAAGCATGAAGATTATTAAAATATAATGATTAAAAATGTACCTTTAAGTAAAACTTTTAATTTGACATCAATAAGTGAAACTTTTAAAAGTGTACTTAATTTTGTTATGAAAACATGAAAGTGTTTTCTCTTTGAGTTCATTTAAGTAGCATTTTATTTCAATAATATTTTACATTTACGCATTTAGCAGACGACTTACATTGCATTCAAGTTACATTTTATCAGCTCTTGCTTTCCCTGGGAATCGAACCCATGACCTTGGCGTTGCTAGCGCCATGCTCTACTATTTGAGCTACAGGAAATATCGTTTTTAAAGCATCATTAAATATCGCTCTACTATTTGAGCTACAGGAAATATCGTTTTTAAAGCATCATTAAATATCGTTTTTAATATCATTCTGTGCTACCCGTGGCCTAATGGTTAGAGAGTCGGACTCGTAATCGAAAGGTTGCGAGTTCGAGCCCCCGGCCGGCAGGAATTGTAGGTGGGGGGAGTGAATGTACAGCGCTCTCTCCACCCTCAATACCACGACTGAGGTGCCCTTGAGCAAGGCACCGAACCCCCAATTGCTCCCCGGGCGCTGCAGCATGGCTGCCCACTGCTCCGGGTGTGTGTTCACGGTGTGTGTGTGTGTGTGTGTGTGTGTGCATTTGTTCACTACTCACTGCTTTGTGTGTGCACTTGGATGGGTTAAACGCAGAGCACCAATTTCGAGTATGAAATTGTCATTGTCACCATACTTGACAATACGTCACGACTTTACTTTACTTTAAATATTGTGTCATAGTAGTTACGTTCCCCTGTATTAACTAGAGGATATGGGATTCAAATTAATAGCAAAGATGTGATGCTTGTCATAAGGGACCACAGCTGAGATTGATCATAACACAAAATGTATGAATACAAGTTTATAATGAAATACGCACATAGCAAAGCGCAAAAATATAAGCTAGTTACTTAAAAGAACAAGATAATCATCCTCCTAGACTCTTGTAATAAACAGGCTATTTAAAGCAGAATGAAATTATGGCGTAGTCAATCTTGTGATCTGATTACAAAGCAGCTGCTTCAAAAGCTCAATATGTAATTTATGTTACCACGAGAAAGGAAAGCTCCGGTAGACGTATAGCATGCGACTACTGCAGTAATTGCCCATAAATATAAAGTTTCACAGCGCCGCATACTCACTTCCCTCAGAGCAATTATGTCGAGGACGGAGGCGACACGCGCAGCCGTCTGCCCTGATTTGAATATTTTTGGAAGCACAGGTGTGCCTGCGCAGATTTAGCAGACTGTGTTGTAAGCTGCTTATGTTAAAAACATGAAACAGTGCTTCTCAAGCACACTAGCTAGGCCAATTACAACTGCTCTCCCTCCTTATTTTAAATTAGTCAAGAGGGAGACTGTTATCCTTTAAATGACTCTCTATCAGGGCCCGCAGATGGTATGAGTTAGTTGCAGAGGTAATGAATTGTGCACTCACTCCCACAGAGCAGGTGAATAGTGAAGTTTTGGCAGCGTTTTACCAGTGCTGGCTGCCTTGAGTGCAAAATGATGCTTCTTGACAGCGAGGAGTTAACTGGCATTGAATATATTTGTTTATTGAAGTACTCAGCCCAGTGTTAGGCTGTGACAGTAGTTCTCCATTGGCTTTGGCTTGTACAGATGTGTCCTGTCATAGACGGCAACCGAGAACCACAAAGTAGAACAAGAGAGTGACATAGATGCATTACTTTGTCAGTATGGGGGGGGGGGGGGGGGTGCCTTCTTCTTACAGAAATGAATGGTTCCTTGTGGGAATTTATTAACATCTGATGTATTTGGTACAATATTAAATATGGGGTTTGTGTTGTTTCGCCATGTGGAAAGGAGCTGGTGCCTATTTGTCAATTCAGAATCTGTTTTACCAAGCTGGCTCTATTCAGGGATGTAAACTTGGTATCCAGGCAAGAAACATGCTGAAGCAAGCAGAGATATCTCACGTCACTGATTTGTCCTATAACAGTGTTGTAATTTCTTCAAACAAAGCAGCCTTGAAGACACTGGCTCCCTTAGAAGATGGCAGTCTTTCTTTCTCTGGGTCTCTAACCACCTACAGACAGGCAGCTATCTTGCCTCATTGATGACTATGATAGAAGCAGATGGATTAGACACCAGGTCTTCCTCTTATTGCCATGGTAACCTCTAAATTGGGTTCCACTTTCCTGTGATAGCATATGACTGGCAGGGACTCATAATGATGGCTTTCTGTTCCATTACTGAACAAGTTAGACTTAAAAAGGGTTAATGTATTTCTCGACTTGTGGATCTGATACCACTTTTACAAATGAGCTTAAGGATATGTATCACATTATCTTAGAGAGTACCGCTGTGACCCGCTCGAGGTGAAAACTAGATCTTAGACTGATAGCAAGGCTTTGAATTTATAAATGAAGTATAAGTGAAGTTAAGACAGGGAAGTTTGATGTCGTGACTTGAAATCAGTGAAAGTGAGGTAGGACGTATTCAAAGGCAAATATATTTTGCTGGTCCTAGAACAGCGTTCTGATAAACACAGTCCTAACCTGGTTGGAATACACTACACAATATATACAGTATATTTTAAAACAGAAACATGTGCCTAGGAGACATGTGACAATTGTAAACAATGTGCGTTCTAAAATCGGCATAAAATAGCAAACATGTTTGATATCCTCCAACTGGATGGAATGGATGGTCTGAAGATAATAATCTGTGTCTGTGGTTACACACTATACAACTTTTCGGGAGAAAATTGGGGCTAAAGTTGTGTAGTACATTCCAGTCTTAACCTGTAGCTACCTATATGACTGGGGTAGGAAATTAAACATTGATAAGGATGTTGCACCAATCCCAATTCCCTCCAAACTTAATTATTAAATCTGACTAGTTCACAGGAAGTATTTGTTCCAGGACCAACAAGGACTGAAGTGCTCCTGGAGGTCCACTTTCCCACAGAGTTTAGCTCCAACCTGCCCCAAAACACTTGCCTAGAAGATTCAAGTCATCCTGAGCACTTGATTACCTGGTTCAGGTGTGTTCTATGTAGGACTGGAGCTAAACTCTGCAGGATAGTGGACCTACAAGAGCAGGATTGGACACTCTTGAATATGGATGTTCACCAAAGAACACTTACCAATTACTTCCTAACTACCTACACTGTCAGAAAAATGTGCAAAGACGGTACCTTTAAATGCGTAACAGCTTGTCACTAGAGCAGTCCTCTTAAAAGGACAACGTTGGACCTTATCTACCCATAAAAAGTGCATGTCAGTAGTAATTTGTTCCCTTTAAGGTACTAATTTGAACATTTTAGGGATACATAAGACACATATTTGAGTGTACTGCCCAAGTGACAACTTGTTGTACCCCTAAAGATACAATTATTGCATGTGTTTGAGATTGAACAGGAATTATAACATCCTGCAGTATGTTTTGTCAATGATATCCATGTTGAAACAAAAACAGCATATGCTGGTTATAGGTATGTTTTGAAGCATGACAACTGGATTGAGCTGGTTTAAGCTGGTTCTTAGCTGGCCATGAGCTGTTTTAAGCTGGTCCTTAGCAGGAGCTAGTTGCTTAGGATCAGCACATGACCAGCATAAACCAGCTCATAACCAGTTTATAACCAGCTCAGGACCAGCTTAAACCATCTCAAACCACCGCCATGCTTCAAAACATACCTAACCATCATATGCTGTTTTTTGTTTGTTTTTTTTCAACATGGATATGAGGTTCGCTGGCTTTTGGGTGGTTTGTCACTAACTTGTGATTAGTAGTAATAGTTGTTCAGAAACTTATGGTCTTTAATTGCTTGGAGTGGGCTTCAGTCATCTCTATCTACTGTTTATAGGTGGGCCAAAGGAGGAAGTGTGATAAAGGAAGTGTCTGGGGACACTTACGAAGTCATAGTGGATCACTCGTTCTTCACAGAGCCAGTTTCCTGTGAGGTCACCAACCCGCTTGGGAGCACCAACATCAGTCGGAACGTGGACGTCTACTGTGAGTTCTTTCAGGTTTTTTTTTTTTTAGAAAAAATCAGAGTTGTCCAAAACTTCATGGGGTACCATGTTCCTACAGAGCTACAACCTGCTACAAACCACCTGCACACTTCTAGCAGTCCTAAACACCTTGATTAGCTGGTTCAGGTGTGTTAAATTATAGTCGAGCAAAGCTCTGCAAGTATATGACCCACTGTGAGAAGAACTGGAAATATCTGGTTCATAATTTCTGAAGGTGTCTCCACAAATGTCAGGAGAGAGATTTCAAATTCAGCAGCCACCAGTCTCACATTAAAACGATCTTACAATAATTATGTTTAAATGTGAGCTCTCTGAATAGATCTTATAACCAGGTTTATTATCTCCAGTTGGACCTCGGATGGCTGCAGAGCCCCAGTCTTTACAAGTTGACCTAGGATCCGATGCTGTGTTTAACTGCGCCTGGACCGGAAACCCTTCTTTAACTATTGTATGGATGAAAAGGGGCTCTGGGGTGGTAAGTTGCTAGACATTGTTAATGCACATTGCCATATAACCCTGCTTCACGTTTAATCATTGAAGTAAACCCACAGTTCTCTTTCACAAATCATCCCATTTTTCATTATTGCTACATTAATAGTGCATTTATGTTCAGACATCTTTTCTTTGTAAAGAAGAGATCAAGCAAACATGAAAAAAAAATCCTTTTAATTTGATTTTTACTTTTCATCCATTCATTTTAAACTTCAATATAGCATACTCTGTATAAAACCTTTGATCTAGTAATACATTGCCTTCTATTTCTGAACAGCTCAGAAACAGAATCAGAACATTTCTAAAAAGACATATTCTTATTTCAAGGACAGGATGGCACATAGTATTTACATTCAGTGCTGTGCCCCGATGGCAAACATCAGGGTTTTTCAGATTCCATGCGATTCTATTACACGCAAACGGATAGTGGCTCAGTTTGGGGTATGTCTGTATTCTGGCACAGTAATGGGGGAAATTGTGCCCAACTGAAACCAACCGGTCTCATTTCTCTCCTGGTTGACTGTCACCTACCATCTCCAATGTTCACACGGTCCTTCTCATCTGACCCAAATTGGATTTTAATAATTGAGAAGAAGGTCCTTTTCCAAGCTTAGCTGCCCATTTGTGAGTCCTGATTCGTTTTGACTCTGGCCAGCTCCCTTTTCACTCCTTTTTAACGTTTTGATCTTTGACCTCTGGCTACAGGTGCTAAGCAATGAAAACATCCTGACACTGAAATCTGTCAGGCAAGAGGATGCTGGGAAGTATGTGTGCCGCGCGGTGGTTCCTCGTGTTGGAGCGGCCGAGAAGGAAGTCTCTCTCACCGTAAATGGTACGTTTGACGCTTTTGTACAAGGTTCATGGCTAAAGAGGTGTGTTTGACGAGTGCAAATGTGCCCGTTTGGAACATATGTAAATAAAAAAGGTGAAAGTAATTGGAAATGCAGGTGACATATTTAGACCTATTTTGGCATTCATGTTGACTCTGAGACAGAAGTTTGATGTTTACTCTTCGGTCTGCTATTTCTCTGGGCTAATGCTGATTATATTCAGTAAGAATTGCACGAGGAGCTGTTTCTTAGGCTGTGACGGGCTAATGAACACAGGAGAATAGCGGGAGACTGGCTACTCTCAGATAAATGACTTCATTATGGCCGCTTGATATTCAGGCGGCATGCATTAGCCACACGACAGCTTTCATTCGCAAAATCCAACACGTCTTTTAAAAGCTCCTTTCTCTCCGAAGCTATTTGCCATGGGCCATGGCTTTGACGTGAGTGGAAAATAAGAGAAGTTCAGCCAAAGTGACAATTTTGTTTGCATTGAATGATTCCTCTGCAAATTTAGATTCACTAATGCAGTTTGGTGCTGGGAAATGAAAGAAAATCAATAAAGAACTGTTATGAGTGATAGTATTAATATGCAAAGTCAGACATTCATTCGAGGCTTAGCGAGAACTCAGAAATTACAGATGACAACCACTTTCATCAAGTATATTCTGTTCTTTAGGAGGACAGTAAAGAGTATCTCTTATTTGCATTCATTTTTGACTCATAGAGAGTCCAGGATTGCCTGGAATCCAGAATAAATACAGTGTTGTTGTTTGTTGTTCTGGTAGTAGAAGAATTTATAGAAGTTTATGAAAAGATCCAACAGTGTACCATCATGTCTCTCAGCATTAACCCCTTTAAGGCCACTCTGCTATGGATTTACCATCAGTATATATTTTCTGGGTAACTATAGTGCCCTAAAACAAAAGGTAGGCTATACAAGTAGACAACCTTAGGCAGAGTTTGTGATGATATACTGGATAATATGTCACATTATAGTGTTTAATTCACACAGTTCTTGGTGTTTACTATGAAACGTATTTAAGAAACCTGTTTTTGCTACATTTATAGGTGAACTTGAAAATCCACACCTTAAATCTGGCACCATTCTAGCATACAATGTCACTTTTCACAATCAAAACAATTCCCCTTGTTTTCTCACATCACATCTCATTACAAAAGAATGTAAAAAAATAAAATACAATAATTGGTTTAATAACAGTGTATTCTTAGCATCTAAGATTTATTTCTCTGAATTGCTATTATTTTTAATTATTCCTGTACCTAGTTTATTGTTATTGTATCATTTTAAAACCGCTTGACCTGGATCTGTCTTTTAGGTATCAAAGAGTAAGAATCTTTTGATTCTGTTCAATAAGTGAGCCCTTTTGCTCTAAAAGCCACAAGAGGATGGCAAGCTGTGTTCTAACTCATTTCTGGAAGTGAACACAAGAGTGCGGCGTGTTAGATTCAAGCACCTAGCGTAGCCTTTGATGTGGCGACATGTGGCGCAGGCTCTCTTGTAGCACGGGGCTGATTGTTTCAAGTTCTGGTGCATTTGGGAGATGAAGCCGATCATTTCACATCTTGCTCATCAACATGCGCTCCTGACGGGCGACTGAAATTCACAAGCATTGACGTGAAGAATGATTGATGACCAGAGCTTTGTGTTTCAAAGGCTTGATCAGTAAGAAGAGCGAAAGCAAATGAGAAGGATGAACTAAAGCTCAAAAAAAGACTTGATAAACCACCTATGTTCGCTGATCCTAACTGAGTCATATAAAACTAATTTATGCTAACAATTAAATGCACGCGTTTGGAATTTGTCAATATCGGTTTTCTCCCAGTTGCAAGTCACTAGAACCCAGAGCTCCTACTGAGATTCAGAATATAGACAAGAGAGTCCCAGCGTTCTCTCAGGCCCAATGTAATTTAATTATAATCAAATAGCTAGCAGGGGACACCGTTTGCCGAAAACACGCTAATGGATACACATTGCTTTCTGCTTTTTGTTCCCTAGTTCCTCAGATAGGGATCTCATTTCTCCATGTGTATTTTGAGCCTTAATGGGATTTAATATCTAAATATGTCCTTATGTTCATGTATTTGTGTTGTGGCTTGTGGATTCAATTTGTTTGTTTTGTTATATGCTGTTCTGCTGAAAATTCAGCTTTGCTATCACAGGAATAAATAGCATTTTAAAATATATAACAGTTATTTTCAAAAAGAAAACAGTTATTTTAAATTGTAATAGTATTTCCCAATTTTGATATTTTTGATCAAATTAATACAGCCTTGGTGAGTATAAGAGACATGTTTTAACCATAGTATACTTTGTATTTGTCTGTGTGTGAGCATTCAAATTTATTTGACTGCTGGGCGGCATATCAGGCCATAGGTTTTGAAAATGTGATTCAAGTAAGAATAAGACATTTGTTTTTGATTTGACAAGACATCGACTTGATCTTGTAGGTTAAAATGGTGTAAACTGCAGCAGTATTAATGCATGAATCAATCTCACTCATGCAACATTCCTATTGAAAATGCACGACGTTCGGTTGCTCGTTGCTGCAAATCACTGTCAGTTTGAAAGCTCCTTAAAAGATCACTTTGCATTGGGGATGAAGACACAATGGAGTGGAGGTGAATTGCCGTGGGGAACATTTTATGCACTCACAAAAATGGGGTTGGAAGGAATAAGGAGGACGTCATTTCTAGGCACTGCTGAGAGTTCAGGGAAGACATTTAAAAATAGGGCGCAGTGTGCCCAAGGTAAGTGTGCAGGTAGAAGGAGTCCAGGGCCTGCATTTCATTGCAGGATCTGCAGGCAAGAGGACATACAGAGCATGTGTTATTCGTGGAACTAGGTTTTGTCCTCTTGGAGTGCTGTAATGGAAATATATGGCAGCGGAAATGAGGCGAAACAAACCAGGCTCAACCTTTGACATGCTACAATCTGCGGATCACCTCTCACTGCTTCAGCATGCAGTTGTGGTTTACTGCAATCCAATAATTGCTGGGATGATGTTTCTCAATCACATTGTTTATGTGTGTCATTTTCAAGGCCATGTGAACTCATTATCGGGTTAATGGAACATATTTGTGCATGAAAGCGTTCATGTATGTATCTCAGGAAGAGCACATAATGTCTCCAGGAAAAAAGTACATTAACCCAGCATAGAAATGGGACATATTTGTCTCTGTGGAAGGTTGCTACTTTTGGTTTGTGTTCCCGAATGCACTGGTGCACATTTGTCAACCATATTTTAACACACTGAGAAAAAATATGTTTCTATAAAAGCTAAAATAATAATAATAAACTGAGAAAATGAAAGCTCCTACTGAAATAGGGCCCATTTTAGTGTCCCTCCTTTTGAATATATATATATATATTTTTCTTTAGACATTCATACCCCAAGAAAATTAGTATTCTTTCATGCAAACTTGCAGATATAGAGGAGAAGAGAGAAATCGCTACAGATTAATGATTTGGCAAATGAAAGCTATAGTGAAATAAATGGTGACAGCGGTGCAGAGAGAAATTTGTGATGCTTAGCGCAAGGTTAATAATGTAAGTATGCTAAAACCATATTTTCAGAGTAAAGCTTAATCACACAGTGCAATGGTTTAAACTTTTTTTGTCACGAGCTGCATTTTCTTCATAAATTGTGAATGGCTAAATGGTTAATAAAGGAATACTGTATGCATCAGATCAGATTAGGTTGCTCACTACTTCTGAATAAAACACAGATGGTGAAAATATGAAAACACTCAATATGGGAATTAAAGTACCACCTTTCAGTTAAAACAGCCAATCAGGCAATTACTAAAGTCAGCGCCTCATCTAATTCATCAGTCATGTCTGTTTCAAGCCACGACTGTTTAAATCACATCTTGTAAGAAATAAAACAAAGATATGTGAACAAACTGCAAGTTTTGGGCACTTGCAATCCATATACAGCACCTGCTGCAGTATTTAAATCATTAAAAATGGCAGGACATTTTAAGACTGTTACGTAATGTGAAAAACACTTAACGTGCCCTAATGTACTAAAGCGGTGATATTAAAAGATCAAATTCAGTACACACCATATTAATGATGCATATACAGGAAAGATAAGCCGAGAATATGAACACAACAAACTAAATTAAGCTTTTCTTCATAATAGTTTTCTATGAAAAAAGCTTAATCAATGTCTTAATACATTTTAATATCAATGTCTTAATAGGTTCATACTCAAACATGCATTGAAGAACTGAAACTAATTTCTCCGGAACTTGATAGCTAAACCAGCCTGATTTTAGCTAATCAAATAAAATAAGTTATACTGGTCTTATACTGGTTATACTGTTTTTTTTTTTTCAGCAGAAACCCTCACAGAATTGTAATGTTCTTACTGGTCATAGTATAGGTTTTAATGGAAACTGTAATGGTCCCTGTGGGTCTCTACTGGTAATTTGTTGCCTTCTATTGATGACACTTTGTAACCACTAAATCTATGGCCCAAACACACACTACTGTACAGGGTTGCCAGGTCTTTGTAACAAAATCAGCACAAAGGCCAATCAAAATCAGCCGAAAATAAGCCCAATGGCCCCATCCAAATATCAAAACTCAACATATTTCACTCTCATAACATAAAATACATACTTTACAGTTACTGTTAGGCGTTATACATAATTTCAACTTGAAAATTAATCATAAATAGTCTGTTTTTATAAAGCAGCACAAAGGCCCTTCCTCACTCATAAAATAAAACTTATAATTTAGCATAGTTTAATCATTGGTGGAATGTAAATTATTTGAAGACACGCATTTCAGACAATTTTAATTCATGCAATATGTCAAAGCTTTAAACTGTGAGGAAAAAAATCAGTCTGCGGCAATAGTTTAGAACAGGGGTAGGCAACGTCGGTCCTGGAGTGCTGCTGTAGAGTTTAGCTCCAACCCTAAACAAACACACCTGAACAAGCTAATCAAGGTCTTCAGAATATCTTGGCAACAGGCAGGTGAGGTTTTTTCAGGATTGGAGCTACATTTACATTTATTCATTTAGCTGACGCTTTTATCCAAAGCGACTTACAATTGCTATATATGTCAGAGGTCGCACGCCTCTGGAGCAACTAGGGGTTAAGTGTCTTGCTCAGGGACACATTGGTGTCTCACAGTGGATTCGAACCCGGGTCTCTCACACCAAAGGCATGTGTCTTATCCACTGCGCCATCACCACCCCACAGCTAAACTCTACAGGACAGCGGCACTCCAGCACTGACGTTGCCTACCCCTGGTTTAGAATAAATAATGTCTGTGGTTAGCACAAGCTCAAGATATATTTTCATGTTTTATTTTTCACCAACAAAAATACATCAGTTACCCCTTTTAATTTTTTAAAGCTTTTACTTGTCTTGAAAAAGCTATTGATTACAAGTGGCTAAATGGGACTACAAAGTTCGTCGGGGACATTAAACATTATGATCAGCTTCAAAATGCATAAACATTGCATTCATTTGTGAAGATTTTCATGATCAAACGTACGAATCAAATAAACCTTTGTTGGTAACAGAGCTTATTTTCTGCAATAATCCATACGCCAATCTAAAAAACCTATTGTTTTTTTGAGGGAAACAGGTGATGCACACTTCAGGTTGGCCTACAAAAATACATCTTCACTGCAGTGCCTATATAACATGATATACAAATTGCAACTCAAAACATGATTATCCATGATTATTTTATGCACTATATAAAATGCCCATGAAAATATGTCTCAGCACATGGAATCGTTTTGGGAAAGGATTCTGTGAGGTGATGCCACAACATTGCCCCATGCTGATCCATTCATCATCACTCTTGTGCGCCCCCTACTGTCACAAACCTATGCCCTGCTGTGAGCTCTATATCTGTATCTCTCTTTCTCTCTCTTTCTCACCCAGCCTCCAGCCTTCCCACTCCCCACGGAGTTCCTTAAACCCAGCATTCTGAGGATAAGTGATAAGCTATCTAATTATATTCCTCATTTACAGCCTGATCCATGGGCTGATTCCTCTGAGTCAACAAGCGCTGGCCTTACCTCCACCAGCGGGGAATGATCTGAATGTATTTACCTTACGCCTGTAACTACACACACACTCCAGCCTTTATCACATGCTATCGCATGGATTATGATTTTGCAGTCTTAGGGTAGCAGGCACATAGCACGCATATCCTCCTCACTACAGCACTCCATCTGCCTCATGCTCATCTAGATGCTAATTTATTCTAATAAGCAGTTAATAAACTGCAATTACGAATCAGTCGAGAGACACCACTGCATATGATTTTCAGATGCATGATTGGTGGATTGGGTTGAATTTGTGTGTGCGTGTGCATCTAAGTGCAGCTTTTGGCAGGGTTGGTGTTGGTTACCCATTACTTTGAATCTATCCTAGAGACACGTTGTTTACCTTTACATCAGTGCATTGCCTTGTTTCATGCAAATGTGAAAGAAAAAAAAATAGGGTGAGCCGTAGCATAAGTCAAAGTTCAAGGCTCCACAGTTAAAATTGAAGAAGAAGATATGCTCCGGGGCCCTTATCTTTTCAAAATAACTTTTCTCTGCCATTTGGCACTCTACCGATTGCAGCCTATAGAAATAGACTTGCAGTTGGCACGCCAAGTCTTATCTCCTCGGGAGACATGAGGCCTGCCATAAATCAGTTATTTTCAAGATTGAAAATGAAGACCAGACCCTCACTCCCTCACCCTTAACACATCTCTTAAATAGACCAGCCCACAGGAGACTCCTTTAAGAGTCTGCCCATTCAAAGCAAATACAATACTGCTCTTTCCTTTTAAAGCCAAATTTCTAACATGCCACTGCAAGGCCTTAGTACTGCACACTTGATTGGCAGATCCTACAGATGAAATCTTTAGCCTGCACGGTTAAAGTTTTACTCCGCTCTCGAGCGTGGGCCAGCAGGATTTGTCGATCTTGGAACTGGTAATGCGTATGTCAGCCTTGGTACGTGCTTCTGTAGCTCTACAGGGAAAAATGTATAATGTACGCTAAAACTCTGCATCTTATTCACATACCAACAGTCCAGCTGTCCAAATGAGGGTCATTACATAGTGCACTGGATTCATAAATGTCAAGGCTGCTTGACCGACGCAAATGACTCTGTGCACAGAAAGTGGGTGGTAAATAGTAAGTGATGTTTTAAAAAATATTTTTGTGTACAATTTCTAGTGAATGAAAATCAAATGATGAAGAAAAGTGTTATTATAGCCTGGAACACCTCTAGACTACTAGTATAGTCAAGTGCACTTTTAGCATTTTAAAGAGCCAATTCAAGTGTTTGGAGTGATGCAGTTTCACTAAAACATACCAGATTTCTGTAGTCTGCCAAATCTTCCACAACAAAGATATAGATATTCATCTTTGCACCAATACATGTGCAACGCTTTATGCTTTACTGCCTTACAATATCTAAGTACTTTAATTTGCACTGGAAAGTTTCTTAAACAATCTCATGATTACGGGGCATGCACGTTCTTGAACACGAACACTTAGCCTCATGGAGTGTTTACACTATGTTCAACTGTTTTCAACTAAAAATGGAAAACTTGTCCTGCATATGTTGTCTAATTTATGTGACAAAGGTGTTTTGGGGGCCTGACAATTCTAACTTTTGAAACAGGTTTCAAATTGCAAGTTTTTGAAGACAATACTGGTATTACCATTTTTGAAAGATGTGATGTCATGTGTATTACGTGTTCACACTATATGTATGTGTTCAGAGGCATAATGTTTCTTTACCTAGTGAACTCATCACCTACTGGCCTGGCATGTGTAATACAGCGTTTTTAGTCAATTTCACAGATCTGTGTGAATGGGGATTCTTTTGACAATGTTGCTGTCTCTTTTTGTTTTAAACGCAAACTTTTCCTTTTTTAGTACATCATTGTCACAAAAAACAAACTCTGAAATACCACCATTATTGTGTGTTAAGGGCAATGAGCTTTGGCATTTATTAAATCTGGGTCAGTGTTGCACTCTTTTTCCTGGCATGTACATATTCTCTCAAGTAGCCAAGACCAAATGTGGGTATTGGAACATGCCCATAGTGTTCTTATATTTTAAACAGTAGAGCATGGCAAGGTTGTGGGTTCGAATCCCAGGGAATTTGTGAAGAATGTGTACCTTGAATGCAATTTAAGTCTGTCAAATGCATATATGCAAATCAGCATAATTTATTCTGCAAATAAACAATGCTGTTAGAAGGTCAGTTCCATTCAGTGCAACTTCACAACAGTGCAACCTCTACAGTGCTATCTTGTACTTCAGGAACTGCAGGACCATGAGGAAATTATACATGCATCTGTGACATGAATCATTAGATGGAATAGAACGCTGCCATAAAATATTAGTAAACATTCTGATGTTAATACTGGGTAAACTGCCTATTGTAACAAAGCAACACTTGATATTTTCTATTTTCGAAGAGATTCCTATGACTCACAGTTTTGAGTATGACTCACAGTTTTGAGTATGTGACGAGTGACTATGTGCGTCTGTTCTCTCCTCAGGACCTCCGACCATCTCCAGCACACAGACCCATCAGGCTCCACATGGGGAGAAGGGACAGATCAAATGCTTCATCCGCAGCACGCCACCCCCAGACCGCATTGTGAGTTACTCCGCTCTCTCCTTCCAGTGACTCAGCTCAGACAGGATTGCAGCTGTTGAGTGGGTGGTTGCTGTTGTCACATGGCTCGTGTGACTCCATTAGACTCAGTAAACACAGTCCAATAATGCATAACGCACTCATGAGTTACGATCTGTTTAATAAATGAAATTGCATCTCAAATCATTTGTTTCCTCTATATGAGTGAACGGGTATTAGACATGGCAGGCTTACAGCCCTAATTTCTCATTTAATGCATGCTTATGCCCTGTTACCACAGATCCAATTAGGATTTACCACTCTTAGATGAACTGTCTCCTCTCCGGGCCAATTTTTGATTCATTACTCACACTGTGCGTGTATGTGTGTTTGTGGCTGTGCGCATGGAAGTGCATAGGTAATCTCTGTGCGATGTTTACCCGTGTGGCTTTGCTTTTATTGCCGTGCTATTTCTAAATGTCAGTTGAATGGAAAAGACTGCTCCTGTGGTCCGGAACAACCAGTAATAACTTTGGAAGTGTAATAACGCCCATAAAGCAGGTGAAAACAAACACAGGTCTCTCTTTCCTTCTGAAAAGACCAGCTTGCACCAGCAAGCTCATTCAGAATAGTTTATGTTGGTTAGTATTGGTCTAGAATAGATGGTAGAGACATGCTGTTTACCAGCAAAAATTGCTGGTTGTGATGCTGGAAAGGAGGTTTTTTTATTAATATTTTAATTTGCTTTTAATACTTTCTGTTCTCATTTTAATTTTAGCTATCTAGTAATTTTGTTGTGTTTTTGAAAAATATAGATTTTATTTATTTATTTATTTCATTAGTTTGATTTTAGTTTTTATCACCAAATAAACCTAAATGACAATGAGCCTTGACTATTATTATTATTATTATTATTACATTAACATTTAAGAAGGTAACGTCTATTTGATTTAAAATATTTATTATTATATTTTTTTTATGCATTCGGTTTTTGTTTTAATTTTAAATAACTATAATAACCCTGGCCAAAAAAATAATAATTTTTGCAGTTATGCAACAGACCAACATCAAAACAACACATGCTGGTATTTCAGTGTGGTTTCTTTTGTTCTTCATCAGGCCTGGTCCTGGAAGGAGACCGTCCTGGAGTCAGGGACATCAGGTCGCTACACGGTGGAGACAGTAAGCACAGAGGACGGAGTGCTGTCCACCCTCACCATGAGTAACATTGTACCCGCCGACTTCCAGACCATCTACAATTGCACCGCCTGGAACAGCTTTGGCTCCGATACAGAGATCATTCGCCTCAAGGAACAAGGTGGGAGCCAAGGTTCGCCAGGTTTCACCTTCTTTTCTTTAAAACATGGCTGTGGTAGAGTAGTGGTGCAGTGTTTTATAACCATGGTTTCTGAAAACGCTGGAATAGTCTAGAATCTTTTTTTTTTTTCTCCATTACTTTCCACTTATGAAATTATCAAGTCACATCTGAAATATATTCATATATTTTAATGTTTTTATACCAGATTTGATTCACAAATGAAATAACTGACAGTCATGACCTACTGTAAATATTACTTTCATTTACAATAATCAGTAATAAACTTTTGCATTAGTATATTTTCAGTGAAAATATGAATCATTCAAGTGAATCATTGAATCAGTGAGTTGTTGACTTAAGAGCGGTCTGATTCACTAATTAAATTACAATACTCCATGGCTTTTGAAAGCACTAGAATAGAGCAGAATATGAGGGGAAAATAATAGTTTCTTCATTACTTTCCATTTATTAATTTATACATTATGAATCACTTTACACAACATTAGCAAGTCACATTTAAATCATATTAATGTCTTTTAATGTATTTATACCAAATTTATATCAAATTTAATTCAGCTCTAGCCAAATGATTATTTCAGAGCAACATCAATAGTAATTGCACATTTAACTGCAACTTCAATAAATCATATAAATGTATTAACAACACTTAGCACTATTTAATTTGCAGCCTTGTTACAGTGATTCAATTATCTCTTGTGCATTTCTTACAATCTTTCTTCCCAGTGCATTTGTATTTGTTTACATGCAACACATTTTAGTCATGTTTTGACTGACTTTAATGGTTCTTTAATGGATTGGTTTCTCCAAAAATAAAAATTTGTTCATAATTTTTACTTATTTCAAACCCTAATGATTAGAAACTTTACATAATGTGCCGGTCGTTCTGTTCCATTAAATGACCATGAATGGGGACAAAAGTGTTCAAGCTTAAAGATGCAAATGCATAAAAATACAACTGTTCAAGGGACTACATTCCTTTTACTCCTGACATGTCCTGGCTGATTTCTAAATATCCCAAAAATATCAGAGTTTTGGCTTTGTTTTCCTAAATTGTCTTGCTGAAGGAAAAGACTGAAAAGTACTTTGACCAACAGCATTCAAGCTTTGTACACAATCGACCAATCGTGGCATGTAAGAAGGCGGGATCTACAGAGAATGGTCAAAGCAACCCAAATAAGCAAGTACTGTACATATAATGCACGAGTACTGTAAAGAGCACGTCAATAATACAAAGCCAAAACCTGTACATTTTAACCAATTTATAAATCCCAGCTGCAAAAAAAGGCCATATCATTACCCTAGACTTTCCTGAAGACTTCTAAAGCCTTTGGGTGACAAACAGTTTTGGGAAAACTATTCCTTTATTTAAAACAATATATATTTCTGGGTTTATAAGAACTGCATACAATAATTCAGACATTAAACAGGCATAAGCTGTGAGTACGCAGGGGTCGTAATGCTTAGTTTGTATTGGGAGCCAGTAATTAACTTTGTGTAGGTTCAGCTTATTGTCTGACTCAGCCTCTCATTATCATTTGGCCGTAAAATCTGGCCTCCATCTTTTGGTTTAAATATACCAACAAGAGCACAAATAAAACAGTTGAGTTGGCTCTAATTAACCTAAAGCCACGCTTCTCGAAACACTCCTGGGATTGTTGGAATCCACATTACACCCACGTCCTATCAGAGTCTCTAAATGATCGAGGTGAATGATAACAGCCGATGCAGCGTTCAGTTCATGCACACGTAAGACATGTGTTATGTGCATGTCATGCGCTAAAACATATGTGATAATTGGCATAGCTGCAAATTGTCATATTAAAGTGAAGGTACCTGAGTTTTTGCTAGAACGTGATGGTGGTGTTAATTGCCTGTGCAAGTTCTTTTGAATAGATGCCTTGAAGGTGAGAATGTCTCCTTGACATGGCATTTGACATTCTCATTTGTTCCATACAAGTGTGAGTCTGGAAATATGTTCGGGAGTGAACGGCGGTGTCTGTGTTTGAGCGCTTATTTACTGGATTTACCCGTCCTGTCCATGCTGTGTTATTTTAGAAGGCTCTGTTTTGTTTTCCAACAGAATCCCTCCCTGTTGCCGTGATCATCGGCGTGGCAGTTGGCGCTTTTGTTGCTTTCATTGTCCTCATGGGAACCATCGGCGCGTTCTGCTGTACACGCTCTCAGAGAAGTATGTACCTCTCAGCCCATCGCAGTCCTGCATGTCCATCACCAGAAAATGCTAAGTGCTCCTCAGTCAGACAAAGAGCAGGGTGTTAGGGTGTTCATGTCACTTCACAGAAACCGAGCCTTTATTTCTATATCTTCCTTTTCATTGAGTGTTTGTGTAGGGTTGGGCGGCATGATGGTTTAGAGCAGAAATGCATCATCTGTCTGCAATGCTGCTGAAAATCCTACAGTAGCTGTTTTGCAATGTAGACAACGTCTTTTGCTTTGGTGCACTGTGTATTCACAGCTAAGATAATTTAGGATGACCATACATCTTCTTTTTCCCAGACTTGTTCTGGCTGGGATTTCTAAATTGCCTAATGTCTAGGTTCTGGCTTTGTTTTCCTATTGCTTTCATACTTGCTGAAGGTAATGACTGATAAGTAACTTGACCAATAGCGTGTAGGCATTGTACATATATGTAAATATGCAAGTACATATAATGTATGAGAAAGTCAATAGGAAAACAAACCAAAAACACAGACATTTCAGGCAATTTAGGCATGGTTGTATGGTGACCCTATGTTAATTGGTTTAATGTTGTTTACAGTAATCTACGGTAGAAAGGTTGCAACTTGTTTCTCTAATCGCAGTAATTAACTGAACAGGTATGCAAGCGTACACGAACTGGCTATTTTAAAATAGCATAGCCTATTCAGTTATACTTTATATTTATAACTGTTCTGAGTCTTTTGTTATTTACAGCTGCATTTTCGTGCATGTAGGACCACCTAAAAAAACTCCTAAGATTTAAATGATAAAATTAGGAGGCATGAATGAAACATATCAATTTGACATGACTATTCTCATAAGTTTGACTTTATTCTTCAAACATTAACAATACATTCATGAATTGTTTGGTTTTTATTCTCTCTTTTTTTCCAGTAAAATTCTGACTCTTTTTTTAACTTGTGTGCTTAAAAAAATATATTTTTTACTAATGCTACTATGATATAAAGCTTTTGTCATGCCGCCTACCCTTATCTCTGTGTTTCTTATTTGTTCTCCTTTTACCGCGACCATCCTCTGTCATGATCAAAAGAGAAAACAGCTCATCAATGTACAGGTTAGCGTCAGACAGTGAACAATGAGCTTGCAGTTTCCGATTGTTGGTGGCATTGGGTTGAGCATGTTGTTGTTGTATGCCACAGAAGACGCTCACCTGGTTATGCCTACACTGCCCACCTCCATCTGTGCTCAGCAGAGAGAACTTGCAAGCAAAATTAAGACAGAAAGTAAGACCCGTTACCTGACCGTCACCAATTATCTGTACTCATTGTTCTTCAATGCGTCAACATGAGCTGTGTGAGTCTCTGTGGTTCCTCTAGGGTTCCTCTTATCTTAGTTCTGTGGTGTTATGCTGCCTTCAAGTCCTCATGGGAAGTTCCTACTCAAAGGTGGGGATGTTTGGATGCTGTAATTATAATGGAACATGATTTTAGTTGGAATAAAATGGACAATTTCATATTTCTCTCTATTTAATTCACTTTCTGGGAAAGTCAGGAAGCTATTTTCAAAGAACAAGTTGTGTGATTGATATTCAAGCTTAATAATTTAGTATTTTAATATTTATGTGACCACAGTTTTTTCCCCTCCACCCAAGCTTTTTAGACTTTTTTTATTTTATTTATTTATTTATTTGTTTGTTTGTATGTTTGATTAGATAATATAATAACATTGATATAAAAAATATATTGTTATAAAGCCATATCTTTCTTTAAAGCCATCTGTAAAGCCTTGTATTTCAAATAATAATAATAATAATATTTCATTGAAGTTTATGTGTGTGTGCGTGTGCATGCGTTTTTTTAAATGTTTTTTTTTTTTTTTGCATATCTGTTTTTATGGTTCATACATTATGATATAGTGAGTATATGGAGTTCATACTTGAGAGGAAGAAAACACCTCGATTTTATTCAAAACCCCAAACTGTCTAAAAATATGCATTTTGTTGCAGATGCTGATATTTACAGTATATGGCCAAATCGTAAGATACAATTCTGATAGCTTGTCATGTAAACCAATGAGGTCTTTATAGCATTATAACAGATTACTTGTATATAATACTAAATATCAATTGTCACTCTATGTCTCCTGATAACATCTCAGTAAGATGATATTTAAATGATATTAACAAATTAGCATTCCTCAAAAACTTGAGGGATAATATTTGATAGTCACATTTTAGCATGACTTTTCAAAAAAAAAAAAACATTTATGGATAATACAGTAAACCTAACGTTCACCCATCCATCAGTTCATACTAATATTGTAACATTTAGTATTATATTTACTTTATACAAATCAGTAAAGATTTTACAGCAAAAAGATCAATCAGAGGGCAAAAGGCATTTAGTAAATTAAGTTTTGAACTTGTTGATAATTTAGAGGCCTTATAAAGTGCAGTAGGGATATTATAGGCTAATTCTTAAAATTGCAAGTGTATGAATAATTATATGCTCTTACTGACAGAAAAGTTGGGACTCGTTCATGTGTGCTGATCTCATAAATAGGCCTATGCTGATTTCAACATGACTTGAAGGCAGCATTCATTTTCATGGATTAAAGCAATGTGAAGTGGCATGGAGTAAATAGCACTTTTTTAATATATATTTCACATCAAGTACATTAAATTTAAAGACACTGGAGTAACACTTGTCACTTTCCCCTCAGACCTCAAAGGGGTGGTATCAGCCAAGAACGACATTCGAGTGGAAATCGTACACAAAGATCACAACGCAGCCCGAGAAAATGAGGATCACTCCGGCATGAAACAGCTCATGGTGAGTCACGTTTCTGAAGGAAGAAAACAGTAAACTTCCCGCTCGCCATTACCCCATCAGCACCCCCAAATCAACAAGCTAGTTCATTATGCTAGTCCCTGTCACATCCGTAACTAATGAATACTAATCATCCCCACCCCAACACTAATAGTGCCTATCTCCCTCTCCACTTCTAACGTCAAACCCATGAATAATGCAGCATAAGTGTGAGAACCCTGCTGGCCTGCATGCCTATATTTAGCCCCCAGCCTGTATTTCCTGGGAGGACATGGGCATAGATGTAACCATAGTGATGCCAGTGATCAAGTGGTCCTCTTCTCCTGGAGCCCTCTGTGAACTTCTGTCAAAACACATGCTTCCATCGTCTCTGGAAATTTCACTCATTGTCACACAAGCCTCCGGGCCCCAGAATCAGAGTTCTGTTTGGGCTCAAGATGTATAACAAGACTTTAGACTAAAAATGAGAGGACACCTCATGAAGATGTCGTTGCATTGCAAATTCTTTGCTAATGATGTGAAAGATGTTCACAGGAGATTGCCCCAGTTGAAGTAGCTTTCCTTCTGGAATATGTTTAAGTGTTTTGGAGCACCAAAACTCACTCAGTGAGAGTAACCCAGATTCTAATGTGTGAATGGGGCTGTTGTTTGCCACAGATTGAACGGGGAGAGTTTCAGCAGGAGTCCGTTCTGAAGCAACTCGAGGTACTTCAGGAAGAGGAGAAGGAATATCAGCACATCAAGGTATGTCTCCATGGGATTTGAAGGAAGTGATATAAGAAAGAGAGAGGTTGTTTGATATATGACACCCCACTGAAACATCTTCAATATATATTTTTATAAAGCTGTCAATCAATTAAATAAATAGTAATTTGTGTCATTTTTCTGTTAATAATATCTTAGCACATAATTTCTGGGAACACTTTATTTTTAGTTCACTTTAGACATTCCAATTGACATATGTCAAGTTAAAAGGATAGTTTCAAAAATGAAAATCACCCCATGATTTACTCACCCTCAAGCCACCCTATGACTTTCTTCTTTCAGGCGAATACAATCGGATTTATATTAAAATATCCATATTTAAAATGCTATAAACTGTAATCTCTTGCTTCTGCTAACTGTTGTACTCGTGTACGTGAGAGCGTGGCATTCCAGCGGATGATATAGGATGTAGGCGTAGCGTAAGCTCTGGTGAGAAGTGACAAACGCGTAAGTGCAGGAGGAGAGAGAAAAACTAAATTAGAATTCACAAATTAGAAGTACAAAAGGAGGATTTGTAAATACAAATGTCAGAGGATTTCGATATAAGTCAAGAGGAGACTTCCTTTGCTGTAAACAAAAGTTGGTGGACTAGCATTTTCTCACCAGAGCTACACCTACAGTACGTCATCCGCTGGAACGCCACTCTCTCGTGAATCAGCGTACAACAGTTAACGCAAGCTAGAGATTACAGTTTTAGGAAGGTGGGTTTTAAATATGGATATTTTTCCTAAACAAACACATCGATTCACTTCAGAAGGCCCTTATTAACCCCCCGAAGGTGTGTGGAACACTTTTTATGATGGATGGATGCACTTTATTTGACTTCAAAATTTCAACCCCCATTCACTGCCATTATAAAACTTGGAAGTGCCAGAACAATAAAAAAAATATATATACATATTGTGGCGGGAGGAGCAAACGACAGACACAGTGGGTGTGGCGTCAGGCCTCGGAGAAGTTTTTATTAAACAAAAATATTAAAATAAAGTGTCCAAAATAAACAGGGGATCTGGTGTCCTCGTCGTGCTGCGGGGCTTGTGAAGGAGGGCAGTGTTCAGGAGGGAAGGGTCCAGGGAAGGAGCGGAGTCCGGTGGCCGCACGCGCTCCCCTCTCGGGTCCGGGAGCGAGTGGCGGCAGCTTCCTTCAGCGGCGACGTCCTTCTCCTAAGCCCCCGGAGCTTCTGGGGGACTCGACGGCCCGGCATCCTGGCCCGTCGGCCGTCTATCGGGTGCGGTAGTCCTCCTACTCGACGCTCCCTTCCTGGACCCACGAGGACACCAGCGTGCATGCACGGGGAAGAGACCGGTCTCCCGAGGAGAGGCGCGCTCGGCATTTAAACGGCGGCGGTGATGAGGCTCTATTCACATCAGGTGCGCCTCATCACACGCCGCCAGCCCTGGCTGTTTCAGCGCCCCTCCTCTCTCACACACCCACTCCCGTCGGGAGCCTGGTGAAGGGCGGCGAATACGGGACGGGGTGGTGATGATGATAAGGGGGGAGGCAGCCGACTCGTCACAATATATATAACTCCTACTGTATTGTCTGAAAGAAGAAAGGGCTTGAGTGTGATTTAAATCGTAAGGTATGGATGAACACTTTAACATCCATTGGAACCTTTCCGTTACACAAAAAAAGTTCTTAATAGTGGTTCTTCAGATTCTCAAAACATTCTTCACGTGCACTAAGAAAAAATGGTTCTTTTAAGAATTGTTCACTAGTTCTTTGAACTTTTATTTTTGTCTACAGTAATAATTTATGTGTAAAAATAGATAAATCAAATAAATACGATGATCTCCTTGTTCATGCGCAAATAGCATTATTCTCTCATAACTAATATTTCATACTCGTTGGAGCTGCAATGATAATTAAATTTGTCGACACATTTGATGATTATATTTTACCTTTGTTAAACACCCAATCTAGGCTTGACTTATGAATAAAACAAGTTTTTTCTCAGTCAGTTACTCAAACAAGAGCTCTGTTAGGGGTCTGATGTGTGTGTGTGTGTGTGTGTGTGTGAACTGCTGCCTTTGCAGAGACACTAACGCTTTAGAAATCACACATCACAAAATGAAGAAGTTTTAATGTGAAACTGAAGGAATGTGTTAAGTGCTTTAAAAATAACACTATTACACATACCTAATTGATTATGTCATCCCAAATATATTGTAATTAACTGGCTTGCCCATGCAATGTACTTATGCATTAGTCTTTGACAACAGTGTAATAAGGAATTTACTAAAATAAGGTTTTTAAATTGAAAAAGCATTTGTTTTAATTTCCAGCACTTATGCATTAACAAATACATGTTCTGTTAAGATTTTATAATGAGTGTTTGTTGTTTATGGCAGGAAGTTGCTTAGAAGATGGATATTTATTTTTTTGTTCAGCAGAAACCCTTTTCATTTTAACAAAATTAATTAAAGCCTTATTAGCAATTATAATTAGCCTTTACACATTTGCACTGATCATTGAGCATTTTAAGTGTTCAGATACTAATTTAGCTAACTTTAGTGTGAGCTTAAAGAATAACTATCGTAATTAATAATTCGATTAACCTATGATCCCATGGTTAAGCAGACAGCAGTTGCAGTTCTTGACAGAGGCAGCGTAGCTTTTATTCTCTCGTTTGTGTTTATCTCAGTGTGTTCTTAAAATCTGTTTCACGGTCTGCTCTACCTGCTCCCTGTGGGACTGATTCCCTCCCTACATGTAGATGAGTGTGTAAAATGAGCAGTGTGGACAGGGACAGCTCTGTACAGATATGGAGTGCACACAATCCATGTCGCCTGATAAAACCGTGCCTGACAACGCCTCTCTCGCGTTGTCATAGAGAAGTCACCTAACGGTGATTATCGTCTCTCCCCCGTAGGATATGGCCTGCGCGCCCGCTCAAAATGGCATCCACGTCCACATCGTAGCGCCTGTTTTGCTTCTTAGCAACTGTGCTGATATAGCACCACAACAATGACAGCAGCCATGGTATCGAGTTTCTTAGCTTTGAATATTTATTTATGTGATGGATTTAAAAATTCTTGATTCTGAAGTCCAATTAAAGCTGAAAAGTACAGACTAACAATCAGATTGTGTATCAAGGTTCTGCTTATTTATCCTATAATTATATTTTGAGGTTACTGCTAAAGATTGTCTTTGACTCATTTTCTTACCTCTGTTTTGCATTTGCATGATTCTTGCCTTTATTAATGCTTCAAAACAGAAGTGGTGGCAAAACAAAAAGGACTAGATTGCAATGCTTTTAAATAGAAATAGAAATAATAATACTGCAATCAAAACATTGCTATCTATACAGGTTTACATTTGTCAAAGGAAACCAGATAGTTAGTCAAATATAATAGATAATTTGCAATAGTTTTAGCCAAGGTTGCATGTGAATAGCCCATAACTATTAAATTACAATTAGATAAAATCTCAAAATTATGAAATACAAATTAAGCTAACCTCCTCATGGTCATCTAGTCCTGTCTAAGTAGGTCAAAGTGTAATCATATTAAGACTTTTATTATTTGACAGCAAAGCAAGTACCATTGAGATTGCATTTCCAAAAGCTGACATACTATGGAGTCTCCAAAATTTTCAGATGCTGTTTGTTTGAGTTTAAAAGCTTTAAAAATGCATTATAACCGACTAAAGGGGTGTTTACACTGACATTGACTGAATTGCTGGAGGTTACGAAATCTTTGTGCATTTGGTTTCTAGTAGTCATTCCAATTCAACTTCATGGCAGCAGATCCATGTACTCCAATTGGAAGACACTGCATTGCTTTGATGCTTATTTGTCTAACAATGAGCTCATGGCCAATGGTTCAGATATTGGCAACTCTTTCAAATGTATTTCTTCAGTGGCCGGTTACACAAATAGCATATATAATAACCCATCACAGATTTATACAGGTGGAGCTGGGGAAGGTGTAAGGTTTCAGAGTAACTCTGAAAGTGCACCGCACAAAGCTCTAGTGAATGCTAATCAACCATTTAAATGTAAAGCAGCAAGCTCATTGACCACGTATGCAACATGAACCAATCAGCTTGTGCCAAGTATTTAACGCTGTTAATATCATTCGTTTGTGTTAACGACCCACCAGCCTGTGCCATCTAGAGTTTCATGACAGAAATTGACATTAAGTAAGCCTGATTACCATTTGGTTAACTGTACCAAATAGTCAAACTAGTTCTTAAGGCACGGTTTTAACATGAAGGCCAAGTTTATGCAACTGCACCCTGGTATCAATTGCTTCGCTGTCAATGTGAAAGTCCTTTTACCTCCATTTTTTGTCATGATATTAGTGTTACGTTGTTGAAATCTTTACGCTCATTGCTATTGTTTGTTAATGCATTGTTTCTCAAAGGACCCCACTAATGGATACTACAGCGTGAACACCTTTAAGGAGCATCATGGCACCCCAACCACGCTGGCCGGAAACCAGACCACAGAGCTCCGCAGAGACCCTGCTACAGCCACCACCGGCAAGCAGCGGGTCCCCACTGGAATGTCTTTCACCAACATCTACTCTACCTTGGGTACCGGACCCAACCGCCTGTACGACTACAGCCAGCGGTTTGTGCTGGGCATGGGCAGCAGTTCCATCGAGCTTTGCGAGCGAGAATTCCAGCGAGGATCGTTGAGCGATTCCAGCTCGTTCCTGGACACACAGTGCGACAGCAGCGTCAGCAGTTACAGCAAGCAGGATGGCTATGTGCAGTTCGACAAGGACAGCAAGGCCTCGGCCTCCTCCTCGTCCCATTACTCTCAGTCTTCGTCCCAGAACTCAGACCTCACACGGCCACTGCAGAAACGCATGCAGACCCACGTCTGACTGCAGGAGATGGACAGAAGACAGAGGAATCCAGTGCTGGGATTGGCCAAAGGGGATTGAATCCCCCCCAGATGAGAATCAGGACCAGTTCAAACACATCTAGCACGCCAGTTTCGTTTTTATCCTACACTTCTTTTACTTTTAACGTTTCTTTGATATATGTTGATTTCCTCATTTGTCCAGATCTTATTCACAGCTCTGAAAAGCCTTACCGGTTTCAGAACCTTGTCTTGGCCCTTCCGAATGCCCTAAATGGGCCAAAAGCCTCCTCCAAACAACAGTGTGCCATAGTTATGTTACTTGCCAAGGTAGAAAGACTCAAAAACCTTGAACAGAACTAGTGTCCTTGCTGTAGTTACTTGGAAACAGGTCGGAATGACCTCCTCAAAGAAAGCATAGCAACGTTGCTCAAATGAGCTCTTTGAAGACAGTTGATGAAGGCTACACTTCATACCTCTGTAGTCCATTCACTCCTCTGCTTCAATAGAGAACAATGCTCTGTTGCTCCTGTACATTAAAGCACAACTGTCAAAGTTGTATGAAAAACTTCTCAATGCCTCTACCACAGCTAGCTAAACAAATGATATATATATATATATATATATATAACAACTTATGTCTGTCAGAACCTTTGGATTCTGGCCCTTCTGACAAAGGTTTGTCTGACATACAAATGTGAGATGTGGCTCTGAGCTGTCGGTTTACCATGCAGAGATAAGATATATTTGTGTACTTTGTTGTTCTCTCTTTCTGAAAATTCAGTTTTAACAACATGGTCTTAAAAAAATCATTGGACTCGCACTGGGAACTAGGAGGATGATGTAATCTTGTCTGCTTGCCTTGAGTAAGACTATTTAAGGTGTGTCGACATTTGTGATAGAGAGTAATAAGAAGAGGGGTTTTCACTTTTTTTAAATACTCTTATTTCCAAAAAGGGTTGATTTGGGTTTGTGTGAATAATGAACCGATGGTGGGAACAATGATGTTTGGATTTTAAAAAGACAGAGGAAGACAAGTCCTGTTGTGTGAAGTCGAATTATGATGCTTAAAAATCTTCCTTTCGATTCATAAAAATCTCCTTGAGCTTGTTACACATGTGCTAGATATCTTTGCAAATTGCTTGTTTCTTGCGGAACACAAATTTAGTTTACATTGAAAACACTGTAAATCGAGATCTGAGTAGTTAACGTTTTGCTCCGGATTGAATCTGTCTACTGTTCATGTGGCTGCCATTGGACTGTACAGCATTGAGTACTCTCACTGTTATAAGTGAGCAATTTGTGTAATTTTTATTTTTTTTAATGGAGTGTGGGCATTCATGCTTAATGTAAATGTATGCTGTTTTATTTTTCTTTCTTCCAATGTTTTAGTCTACAGAACTGAAATTGCAACTTACGGCACGGCTGATAACTCAAGCACTTCTAGACTCGACATTTGTAAAGTAGAACCACTCTTCAACCCAAATCAGCGTACTGAAATCAAGCTAACAGCAATCAAGCTACGTATAGTGTACAGAAAGACACACTACGCAAAAGCCAATGCCGTAGTGTATGAAAAGCTGTAATCTAGAGACACTAGGCCAATTATAGTGACAAAACCTTTGACAAGAGTAGCTCCAGACAGACATATTTCCAGCTGTTCTGAAAGTATAACTCTTCCAGGGCTCTTTGCAAGAGACTTTAGATTAAGCCACAGTTCCAATGATGCTGACCCACATGCTTTGCCAAAAGAAATGGGTGCATTTGATTGATTAGATCATCTGCTTTATTTCCCAATTCATTCTGCACTTTGGTTATTGCTATCCTGGAGAGAAATATTCAGACTGGCAAAAAAAAGTCAAAATTATGGCAGCATGTTTCTAGTGCTAGACTAGAGTACAGACATTATCTATGTGGCGTTACATTAAGTGGCATAATTGTATGCAATTGCCACTGACCCCCTATAACAAGGTTCAGGCTCATCCCAGTATGAGTACCATCTGTGCTTACATCCGGTGATACCGACACCTTTTTCACTGCCAAAGTTTTCCCAGGTTATATGCTGCTCTGAATCTACATTTAGTTGACTAACCCCTCCAGTCCTGCCTTGTGACTGCGCAAACAGATTGGGCGTGAAAGCTATCAGTGTGTTTTGCTTATCAAAGCTTCCAACACTTCACTCCTCTTTTATCTCCTCTTTAAATGATCTCCCATTCCTCCTCGCTCATAAAGATAAATATGACCAGAGGCGATCCCTCATATAAACAAGGAGGAGGAACTGTGGCGTCTTGAACTGCAAAGATCTTGGTTTTGACCCAGAGGAAGAGTTATGATTTGTACAAACCTGACAATCCCTCCCTTCAACCCGAATACAAGAAACACTGCAAGGCGTGACACCACTGAGTCAGTCGACACTGTAAGCACTTCACGTATGATTATATTTGTGGCATTTCAATGGGTTTCATACATGAGTGCTGTTGGATGAGTCTAATTTTACAAATTGATTGGTGCCCATTGTGGGGCTTAAACACGAAAAGGCCTGTTTCAGCGCTGATAATGCAGCTCAGTCCTCACTATACTGTATATAAATCCCTCATGCTCTCTCTGTGTAAATTTGCATTTATTTTGCTTTGTTCTTTAGTCAATTTGATTCATAAAGTGCAGAAAGCAAATCACACCATTGATATTGTACAAACGATCACTTTTTATTTAATATTTTTATGTTACTTACCTCGGTCTGTCTTTCTGTATTGATAAATGTTTCCTGAAAGGTTAAAATGAAAATATACAGACCTATAGAAATCTTCCAACACACAACAGTCCAGCTCGCAGCGTGCACTGAATTTAGATCCAGGGTTTCTACACCTTTTGACCATTTTATGATTACTGGAGAAATCATTTTTATTGAGATTGATCAGATATGCCTGTTTGCGAGGGAGATGAAATACCTTAAAGCTGAACATAACAAGAAATAGGCTCAATATTGAAGATATTTGTGGGTGCACTGTAAATATGGAAAATGCCAAAACATAATTCTCAATTCATAGTATTATCAGTTTTAAATGCAGGAGCCAAAGTGTGAATTTATCCAATGCTTATTAAACTGCAGTACAGGATAAAGTGAGACATCTCTAAGTAAACCATTTGTAAACAGTGTAAAAAAAATCACACATAGCAAAAATGGCTCAAACAATGGCATTAGTTTGGGGGCATGGCTATCTGTTAGTTTGCATAATATTAGAGGATGGCGAAAGAAGAAAACCTGTTTGAAATGAGTCAGCATTTTTGCAATTCTGATGCTGGTTGCACATAAATTACACACTTCAGCTTTAAATTGCATTAATCATTTGAAATGAATTATTGCTGGACAATGATGAAAAATATTTACCCATTACTCCTGACACAATTCGAATCAAGGGCAGCTACTGTATCATTCCCTCTGCCGCTGCATTAACTTCTAATTTACAATGCTAATACAGCCATATGGATATTTTTTATTTGACATGAACATATGCGATAACAAATTATACCATATGGACTTGTCGATAAAGTTTTAAAACATGAAAAAAGACTGAAAAATCCCCAAAACCAGTTCACCATTCATGTACAGAAGCCGCTATGTGCTAGAATGAACATGGCGTCTGTAAGCAAATATTGGATTAGGGCTGTTGTTCTGTTTGAGTAGCTCTCCGTACTCTTTTGTAGCCTGTGTACTTTTCTTATCGCCCGGCCCTGGTGAGTTTCAATCCCTTCTCCCACTGGACCGCAAGTCTTGCCCGCTTCAGGCACCGCATGGTCATGCACTTACAACCAAACCAAACAGATGAACAAATACCACTCTGGGTGATAGGCCAGGGTCATTGCCAGCTGCAGACAGCAGACCACATTTATGGCTTTTACATTTCTCCCCTGACATTTCAGCACAGCCAGGCGGGCTACTGGCTGATGAAACGTTATGAATTCCCCTCTCTCGGCGATACTGTTTTATATAGCCCTCTCCATTATGATGATCCCTGAGCCAGTTCTGTTTGAGGATGGTTACATTCGAGGCTGCATAGGCATATTATTGTATATCATTTCTGTACGCATTGCATTGGTGATTTGTGCTCTGTAAAACGTTCAGAACATAAAAGAGTGGAATATATCATGTACAATGATGGGCAGCTCTTTCTAAATGGTTTGTGTAAATTGTGTCTTTTCTACCTGTCCCGAACCCTTCCTTCATCAGAATTTTTATTTATAATTTGTTTCCACAAGACAAGATCTCGTTAGTCTTTAAGTGACATGCTACTGCTATAACAAACATGGTGTGTGCACAGAGGTCGAGAAAATCAATCCAGCAGTTCTGAGGTTATTATACTGTAATGTACTGGGGTTATGGAAGAAGGTCAACCACTATTTTCTTGCAGTGACTCTCTCTATCAGTAAAAGCATTAAAAAGATGTACTTTACCTGTAATGGTCCGTGATCTTATGATGCTTTGGCTCTGTATATTTCTGAAAGAAAATTGAAAATCATTGCAAAAAGAGTTTTGCTTGATGTCTTTATTTAAACCAATCTGTTTGTGTGTGCGTGTTCATGTGAGCGTATCAAATTGCCTCATTAATTCTACATAAATGAAAAAGAAAATCTATATTTAACAAGTAAAACGATCCATGCCATTTTAATTTCTAAGTGCATTCATTGCTGAAAATTGTGTCACAAGTTATTTTGAAAGAGATATTAGTACAGATATATTTTTTATATATCTTCCTTAAAAGAACTGTGCACCCAGAAATGAAATGTACTCTCCGTCAGGCCAACCGTGATATAGATGAGTTTGTTTCTTCATCAGAACAGATTTGGAGAATTGTACACACTAAAAATGCAAGGTTTTATTTAAGTCAATTATTGTTTAAACATTATTATTTTGCTGCCTTAAAATGGGCTGACAATATAAAATCACACACAGAATTACTAGAAGCAACAGCAATCAAAAGATGCACATTTATTATTAAGCAAGAACACATGGACAAAATGCAAGACAAATTGAATTTATTTGGGTGAATACAGTATACACTCTAAAAAATGATGGGTTAAAAACAACCCAAGTTGGTAAATATTGGACAGAACACATTGCTGGGTTATTTTTACCCCAGATGGTTGGGTTAAACATTTTTGCCCACCATGTTTTATTTAAGTCATCTATTGTATAAAATTATTGTATTGCTGGCTTAAACTGGGCTGAAAAAATAAATAAATACAAAATACACACATAATTACTATAAGCAACAGCAACGGCAATAATCAAAATATGAAAATGTATTATTAAGCAAGAACACCCATGGACAAAATACAAGACAAATTAAATTTATTTGGGTGAATACAGCATAGTTTACAATATTTCATTAACAAGCATTTTAGAAATTAAAAAGGCACATTTAAAAGTAGCATTTTAATTTAAGTTTATTCAACCGTTCTCTGTAATCGTTTTTTTACCAAAATAGTGCTAATTCTTGTGCCGGTGTGTCGCTGAAATCTGAGCCGGTGAAGGGATGCTGTTCCAGGGGGAACTGCGAACTTTAGGCTGTGGCCTCGAGTTTCACTCATAGCTGAAAGATGCTTTGACTGACTCCAAGATCTGCCCAAAAACAAACAGTACTGAGATTAGAGGACATATTTTAACATCAAATTAAATTAAAATCAGTATTATAATGAATACAATCCATTTATGTTATGCAAGGCAAAAGGCGTTTCCATCGTGCGAAACGACCGCTGCTGACACAGCTGATGTTGCATTGCGTAAGATAATATAATTTACACCACATAAAAGACTTTATAAATGAAATTAAATGAATGCAAACCTTTATTTCCCCCGAAAGAGCGCACCAAATCAGCGACGGCGGCAGCGCTGAGAACCGCTCTCTCCTGTAGGACGCAAAAGCCTGGCTCTGACTGTAACTCAGCAGCTGCATTGTTTCAATGGAGACAAGCTCAACCCAGCGGTTGGGTAGACAAAAATAACCCAGCATTAATAATGACCCAGCAGCTTAGTTACAGAAAAACTACTCAACGCCTGGGTATAAATATATATATATATATTAAAAACAACGCTATAAAATGACCCAACAGCTGAACCCAGCATTTTTGAGTGTCGCATTCCATCACTTGCTCATCAATGAATCCTCTACAGTGAATGGGTGCCGTCAGAATGAGAGTCCAAACAGCTGATGAGCATGCAATAATCCACAAGTCATCCACAACATTCCAGTCCATTAATTAATGTCTTGTGAAGTAAAAAGTTACGTAGATTGTAGGAAATTAATTCATAAGTAGGTATTTTTAATTTGAAGTGTAATCTATGGTAATAACGCTTCCTCCAGTGAGAAAGTCCATCCCCTGCTGTCCTTTCACATCAAAATACACCAATATATTTGTTTAGAACTATTTTGGATTGTTTCCACTTGCTCAATGTGAGCAGATTTCTCTCCTGATTCAGATGAGATGACATTTTTCACTGGAGAACAGTTTTACGTTAAAAACATCTTAATATGTATTTGTTTGTAACAGACGCACATCTTTTCACTTCACAAGACATTAATTGTTGGATGGGAGTGGTGTGGATTACTTGTTTTTATCAGCTGTTTGGACTTTCATTTTGATGGCACTCATTAAATGCAACCTTTCGCCAAATCCCTTCCCATTAAGAAATATAATTATTTACATCTCTAATGGCCTGAGAGTGAATTCTCAGAATTTTTTTTTTTTTTTTTTTTTTTTTATGAACTATTATTTTAAATGGTTCATGCATTACAATGCTTCCTAAATCTCTCTGCATCACTGTCAACATTAATGTCCAGATTTTGGCTGTGATTCCGATTTTGTTGTGTAGCCTGGTTAGTATTTGGACAGATGGACAAATTAATCTGCTGTAGTTTTACTCTCTGCTGATCCCGTTGACTGGGGTGATGGTTAATACGGGCTTGGCTGAGAAATGCAACCAGCAGTTATGGGTTTAAAATGCTTTCAGAAGACGGTTCATTAGCATAATACAGATGAGAAAAGTACTTGAAGTAGATCTTATTGATTTTATATGAAATGGATTTAGAGTCATTTATTTCCAGAAAACAGTTATTTGACCTGATAAGGTTTTGGGGATGGAGATGTTACAATTAATGATTGTGAATGTTCTGAAATTATTGTAACCAGATTACAGTTACTGATATAATCTTGCATGTAATACATTTACAAGTACCTCTGTTTGCATTTCTGTGAGTCTGAAAGTGCATGAGCCTTTTAATAAGACAATATACCTTCCTTTGCAGTGCAGAGATGATGTAAATTGCGCCAAGCACTAAATAGTTATTTTTTTGGAAACACCAGGAGAACTTTATCTCAGGTATTGGTTTCCTAGTACAAATGCAACCCACATATATCTGTTTTTTTTAGAGATGTATTCAATTTAGTTTCTGTTCTTGTGTGTGGAAAAAACAATATATAAACATGCAGGATCTCTTTACACTTCACAATCAGATAGCTGATGACTACATTAAAAGGCAGGTGTAAATGCACCCAAGATGCATTCAAAAAACGCTTCAGTGCGCTGTCGCTCTGGTAAACGTTAACAGGTTAAAGAGGTGAGAAAACCTTCAGTTATCCAAATGAGCAAATACGAGAGGATGCCTTTGTTTCTTTCTCCCACCCCTCTGCTGAAAATTGTGTTTGCTCATAATAGGATTTCAAATTTAATTTGTCAAAAGGCACACATTAGCAGCAGAAATCTATGTCTATAACACACTATTGGAGAATTATCTGCAGGCTGTTTCCCTCAAGGCCCAGAATATGAGAGGTTTGTTCATGTTCACATCAGAATATAAGAAGTCGCTGCATGTTTTATCACTTGTTCTTGGCTAATAATAAATGAGTGCAATTTATTACTGATTTGAATTTCAGCCAAAGCTGTCTTTGTTCGGTAACATTTTTCAGTCACACAACTACAGAACAATTCCACAAGCAATGAAAAACCAGTGTTTGAAGTGAAGTATTTTACTTTTCAGTGAGCTAGCACCACAAATGGAATTTCCCAAATTGTCGGTCTGCCATTATTTGGCCAAAAAGACAGTACTGCCCCAAACTCACACTAATGCTTGAGTCAGTGTTGCATAATGTTTTAATACCACTATAGGGCCATATTATGTCAACCAATATATGGTTTAGTTGTCTATTCACATTAAGCTGAAAGAGGGGAAAGAAAACAAGATGTGCACCATCTTTAACAATGTTTCACTAAGATCATGTTTCTGAAACAAACAGCCATTAAACACTCTCATTCACTGTCATTTATTCAAACACAGCTGTTTCAGCAAAAGCTTGACGATGCTAAACATCTGTTTTGGTAATATGTGAATTTTAGATTAGGACTCCTCCTGAAAAACTGCACACAATAGAGGTAATTTAGTGCCTCCATTGTCAGCCGCTTGGAAAAGAATCAGCAGTTTTTCCAGCATTTAGAAATGCAACGGTTGTCTTCCTTCACAACTCCATCCAGTTCAGAGTTAAAACAGGCAACAGCATGGTATGAAACGGAACATGATTTCTAAATCACTTTTCTTTCCACAATGGGTCTTGGTTTTAAGGGGGCAGTGAAAATCGAATGTTTTAGTCAAGCATCCTCAGGACTGAGTATTAAATGTTGGGAACAGATAAATCCCTCCCTCTTGATTGCTGGCGGTCGGCCGTCGGAATCCAACAGAGCATCTTAAATGGATTATTGATCTGATGACCTTTCCTTAGTTTAAGGTTTTCTCTTGTTTGCTTCGGTAATGTTGACTTAACTCACACTATAGACAGCGTGATTGATCAAACATTAGCTTCCAACATTAGACTGTTAATAACCTGCCCATGTTTGTCTAATTTAGATAGGTGACAAAGGAAAAGAGCAATGCAAACTCTCATGAACCTTAATTCCTTCTGCAATAATCCTCCACTGGCCCTGGAACCACAGACAAGCATTATGATGTTATGATACATCATGATCGTAATTGTTTTGCTTTAATTGAGTTTGGAGGTTCCATTCTGCCAGTGATCCATTGCCAAATTGATTCACAAGACATTTTCAAGAACATAATAACACATTGTCCTTGACATCTGAAATTAGAACTCTAAATTAAAGCAATACTTTCTTTTTGAAGGTAAAAAAAGCTATTTTTAGAACAGAAAAATGTATTTAAATTAATGTGTGGCTTGTCCAGCACTTAAGTCTTACAGAGACAAAACAGGATAAAGAACTGAATAACTTAACTAAAGTGATACGTTGATTTAACTTAAAAAAAAATTGAGGAAACCTGTTGCCTTAAAATGATTAAGTAAATAATAGTTAAAAAAATAAGTTAAGTGAACTTGACAATTCACTTAACATATTTTTTTATTATTATTATTTACTTAATAATTTTAAGGCAAGGGGTTTCCTCATCACTGTAAAAAGTGATAAGTTGAGTTAACTTAAAACAATTGAGGAAACCCGTAGCCTTAAAATTATCAAGTAAATAATAATTTTAAAAAATAAGTTGTCAACTTATCACTTTTTACAGTGATGAGGAAACCCCTTGCCTTAAAATTATTAAGTAAATAATAATTTAAAAAAATACTTGACAATTCACTTAACTTAATTTTTTTAATTATTATTTACTTGATAATTTTAAGGCAACGGGTTTCCTCAATTGTTTTAAGTTAACTCAACTTATCACTTTTTTACAGTGATGAGGAAACCCCTTGCCTTAAAATTATTAAGTAAATAATAATAATAAAAACATGCGTTAAGTGAATTGTCAAGTTCACTTAACTTATTTTTTTAACTATTATTTACTTAATAATATTAAGGCAAGGGGTTTACTTATTTACAAATAGTATTTACTTATTTACTTAATCATTAATCAAGGCAACAGGTTTCCTCAATTTTTTTTTTTTTTAAGTTAAGTCAACTTATCACTTTTTACAGTGACGAGGAAACCCGTTGCCTTAATTATTAAGTAAATAATAATTTAAAAAAATATGTTAAGTGAACCTGACATTTCACTTAACTTAATTTTTTTAATTATAATTTACTTGATAATTTTAAGGCAAGGGGTTTCCTCCATTTTTTTTTTTTTAAGTTAAGTCAACTTATCACTTTTTGGAGTGATTAACTTAAGTCAACTTATCACGTAAGAATGTATGCACAAATCAATTATTTTGGATTAATTGGTTAAATATGTTCTTCATTTATTCCTCTATAACTGCTAGACATATGTACCATCTTCAGACAGAAATAAAATAATGTGTCCTGTCAAATATTTAAAAATAAATGTTTCTTAATAATTACTTTATTTATTAATGCTAGATATGATTAAGAATGAATTGAGAGAGCACTATTGTTAATAACTTATAGGACTGAAGGTAATATGATTAAAATAATCTAAAATACATAAAAAAAGGAAATTGTGATGCAGTTGACATGTGAGAAAATATTAGCACAAACTAAAATTGCTTGTACATTTCTCAAATTAATTACAAAGAAACAGTACCACATTGAAATGCAAGAGCAATTTTGAAGTAGAAACACTAAAATATTGTTTTCTTGGAAAACATAGTCCAATAATCATTGCTGACATCATACAAATATGACATTTAAATGAAATATGACTTTAATATTGCTTGATTTTTAAATGTTATCATGAGTATTTACATGCAATCACTTGGCAGGCAATTTTATCTCAACTGACTTGGATGAGAAACATCACAAACGATTCATCAAGAGTCAACAAAATTCACAGCATCGCAATACCAATTTAAAAGCAAGTGCCGACGTTACAACTGAAGCAAAAGAGGAAGACTCTCATGGTTTTGAGAAAAAATAGGTCCACATACATGAAACCTTATAAAGGAGGAGATTTTAACATTAATATTAAGGCGAAGTACATTAAGAACACTCTCGACACAGAAATATTGCCCTGTTAATGAACTGTAACTATTGGTGTAACAAGCAGCTCTTCAACTGGATTTGCTTGTAATTTGGCGTTTGTGAATGTATTGACATTTCGTAAATGTCGGTGGCGAGTGGGTTGGGGAGGACGTTTGAAATTTCCATGAGGAAGAGTTCCAGCACCGGGCTTCAGATTGCAAAGGAAAGTGTGCCGCATACAATTATCATTTGCTGATTAAGGTTGTGTTTGCACTTCAACTAAGAAAGCTTCTTTCAAAAGGTTGGCTTCTCTAAATTGCTTTTTTACTTGAAGAGTGAAATGAAATTTCAGAGGCAGGGGATCCTTTCAGAACAGTCTAGAAGCGGGAAAGCTTCAGGAATGCTTTGGCTCAATGATTATGACAAACAACAAAGAAAATGCTGATGATAAGACCAGCAGGATGGAATTGTCACATCAGAGGTGATCAAAACAGGCCTTTACAGTCTCTCAACTTCAACACTGAAGTGGGAATCAACAAGTTCTGAGTGAAATCAATAATAACAGTTTTGGATCTGAGCTGGAAGGTCTTCTGAAGTTTTTGAACATCACATCTAAGACAAAGGCTAAATTACTCTTAAATTACCCCTCCTTTTAGTACCTTTGTGATGTGGAAGAAATCCTACCTCCCTTTATCATAATCACCTTCTCTGAACACCACTATGATTGAAAGTCTCTTGTCTGAGATGCTGCAAGAAAACAAATAAAATGTTATTGTAGCATAGATGTGTTTATCACAGCGTGACATTCACACAACAGCTCCATGGTGCCTTGATTGAAGTTTATATTGGTTGATGGAAGAGTTTTTGTGTGAGCGTATGACTAAATAAGTAAGAATGTGCACAGATACAGAGAAAATAGTGCCATGTTTTGTTTTAGTTTTTTTTCATAGTCCAGTGTAAACTCATAAGGCAGTTTCATTTGATGGATTTCATTATGTGGAACACAACTAACACTTAGCTGGGACTATAAGCCATCTATAAAAATGGCTCGCTCATAAAATTGTTGTTCATTTCGATTCGGATGTGACCAAAATCGTGAAAATGCAATGAGCTCAAAGGCAGCAATAAGACACTGCCTCCCCCTGAAATGTATTTTTATTTTTTTCCTTGAGTCAGAGTAATTCACATCTCATATTTGTTTTGCTTTTGTATTGCCAAATAGTTTTTTGAGTATAGGTACTGACAACAAAACTAACTGCTTACATCACATCACTTTTTTGTGGAAATAACAACCTGATCTCATGACGAAAACGTACCTGTGGGAACCTTTTCACAAGATGTGAAATACGAATCGTCATGTACGTTTTGTGACATATTCGATATGAAATGACCACTGAGTGGCGCTAAAAGTGTGTTCGTTTTTTTCCCCCGAAACAGATGAACATACATATGGTACGTTTATGTGACGCTGGTTTCGTAGGTCACTGTGACAGTTCCGACTTGAAATGTCCGTTGAGTGGTGGTATAAGTTATACTATCTGCACTACACCTAAACCTAACCGATAGTATGAACAAAAGCGAATGGGACGTAAAAATTAATTCGCAAGCATGCCGTTTTAGCTTGTTTTTCGATCTCTTATCGTTCCGCTTTTTCATCGTCAGTCATATTTGTCCAATATGATTCGGCACCCTAAGTCCAATTCCATGCTGGCTGAGATACCGAGAAAACTTGTTACATCCGGAAAGCGAAAAAAAAGTAGAAATCATAAAATCATAACTTTGAACGAAAACGTGCTTGCTGTTTTACTGCCTCTAGTGTTAATTTCTGTTGGAAACTGCAGTGATATGTACTTATTGGTACTTTGCATACCAATATTTCACGTCTTGTAAAAAGTTCCCACAAGTACGCGTTCGTCATGAGATCAGGATTGGGAAATAACCAATGCAACACATACCCAAATGTAAAAGTTGTTTTTAATTTAAAAACAAAAACATATTTGTCACAACTTTGAATTCCAAAAAAAAGGTTCATCAGCCTATTGTAGTAATTTAATGTTGTCTCTGGTATTCTGCTCTTTGAGAGTATGTGCGTTCAGGGGGCGTGGCTTTGAACGGCGATTGCGGGGAGGGTGGGACGTTCGCTTTCAGTGCTATCAAGTTAGCATTTTCCGAGATCTCTTTAAGGGGTCGTTCACACAGAACATTTTTTTGGGTTTTAAAAAAAAAAAGTTTAACTTGTTTTAACTTGAGTGTTTTTTGAACACTGCCATGGGTGAGATGCTGCAAAAGACGCAAGACGGGAGCGCAACGGTTAAAACACGTACATCAAGCATGTGTTTACAAAAAAAAAAAAAGGAAAAATGTAATGTAAAATATCTGCCTAGTTATTAAATAATGAAAGTGTTTCGTGGCAGGATAGAGCAGGATTATTATAGTTGACTAAATCAAAAACAGAAATTTAAATAAATATGAAATTAAATTAAATTAAATTAAATTAAATCAAGCATATGTGATTTCAGTGAGTTGCCGAAGCAGTATTTCTCATTTTAATTTAGTTTAACTTGATTTACTAAAATTAAATTTTAAATTTTACTAAATTTACTCAAATTAAAATTAAAACTATAAAATAAAAAAATAAACAATCTAAATAGATAAAACAATAACTTATAAACGTGACAAAACACAAACAAAATTGCTAAAACTTTAACTGAAATTAAAAAATAAAAATACAAAAATAAAAACTAATTAAAAAAAATTCTAATAATGTATAGAGAGGTCATTGTCCAAACATAGCAGATGACACCACATGCCTAATGTACATTTCCTTACAAAGAGGCAAGTGATATTTAAGATCATTAAAATCACCATAACCAGTAGTAATGAGCCTAGGCGTGCGCCCAAAGCCCTTTTCTCAGGAGCGAGCGATTGACTGAGTGCTCTAGATAAACTCAAGGGTTCACCAGGCCACATTTTCATCCCTCAGTGGTGGCAGATGAGGTCTGCCTGCTCACATGACTACTTTTCTACAGCTGTCAGATCCTCCTTCACTTACCCTGGCACTTCCACACCCGACGGGCATAGCCTGACGAGAGGAGACGCGCAGGGTTACAGAGGGTCGCAGATGCATGGAGCACAGCCAAGCTTTCACAGACAGACTGGGGATTTCACTGAGGAAAGACCGCTGGGAGGCCGCGGGTGAGTCTGGAGTTCAGAAGGGGCAGATGAACAGTTTAATAATGTCCTAATTGCACCACGGCCCGATGCTATTGACTTATCGACATTGAGGCTGGAGAGGTGAGGCTGAGTCAGTGGACAGGACAGCATGAGTCCGGAATGAGTCAAAAGCTGACAAACAGAATAATCTTTAACGGTGAACTTGCTCACCATCAGCATGTGTAGATGCTCAAACAAAGATATCAACAGCACAGCATCAAATTCTAATCCTGTGGGACACAAACAGCTGATCCCAGGGGGACTGGGATGGGATTTATTTCAGGTTTGTGTTTTCTACAGAAGACAAGCACAGGGATTTTATTATTTTTGTTGGTTTTGTGTACTCTGATGAAAAAGCAGAAGACAAATTATCTTTTGCATTGGGCTGGTTGTCACACGACTGCCCGCTGATGCTAGTGCAAACCAGAATGTGGACCCAAAAATACAAAGAACTTGAAAGGGCTAGGGACACAATAAGTGACTAATTATTTTTATGTTATGGCAAAAACAAATAAATAGTCATTGTTACAACTGCATATTGTTTTGCTAAATTATTTCATTAAAATGCATATAAAAATATTGGATAATGGTTTTGAAATTAGGCAAAAAATTGTAATCTTTCATTCTTTTTTTTCTTACAGTTTTTAAAGATTTTACATGACAGCAAAGGTAATCTTAAATTAACATTTAGAAATAAAGAACATGAACAAGCCTAAGAAATAATGTTGTAAATTAGTGACAATAATAATAATAATAATATGAGCATTAGTTTGAAAACCTAAAAGCTTGATAGTTTAACGTATGAAAATTAAGAAATGAACATAGTAGCCACAAATAGTAGCATCGTAATGTTACAGTAGTACTGTAAAATAAAATAGTTACAGTAGTACTGTAAAATAAAATTGCTATTATTTGTATTATATAATTATAGTTTTCTTAAATACACATTTTTACTTTGAAATATTAATGTTGATTTTATTAATTCATTTTATTTTATATACGGCTAAAAACTGTATTCAAGAAGAAGAACAAGAAGAATTTATAGTCATTTTGATATCAGAAAACTCAAAGGTTTTCTTAAATTAGTAATTTTTAATCTCAAATGACTTTTTTTTTGGACACTGTTTGAATTTGGCTCAAAAGCTTCACAATATGAATATCAATGTATATCAATGTTGTAATACTCGAGACTAGACCCAGTCTAAAGTGCAATTTCGGAAGCATTTGTACTAGGTCTCGACTCGGTCTCGACCCTCATCAGGTCTCAGCCTGAACTCAAATGAGCTGATCTCAACTATAACACTGCCTAGATACTATAAGAATAATATATCAACTATAAGACTGCTTAGAACATATCGTGTGACAACACAGCCCACAATTAGGATTACAATTCGGGTTTTACCAGTGATAGTTAATGATTAGTCTAAAGGAAGTGTCAAAACATTTATTTGGAATTCAAATGTTTATTGTGGAAACAACTCTTGAGCTCAGGGGTCCGTTCTACGTACGTCGCTAACTCAGTTAGCTGGATTTGATTATTGACGATTTCGCTTGATCTTGGATCATTTGGTTCTTCGAAGCTCATGCTGTCATAGCAACAGGTCCGTAAGCTTAAACGTGCCCAGGAGCAGGTTTATTTCATGTAAACAGGGTTAGATTGCATCTTTTTAAGCCGAATTGAAACTTAATATTTGTCCCAGCCACCGCTACTTTATTACAAGAATACCCTACTGGTCCAGGGACATTAATTTTAAATAATAATAATTCAAAAATTAATTTGAAAATAATGTTGTGTAATCTATACTATAGACACAGCCAGTATCTATACTCATTATACTCAATGAACGATTTTAACCAAATTAGCCAGAGATCAGTTATCAGGATTAGAAGATCTGGCATCTTTCAAATCATCTCAAATGAATTAATCGAGGTACGAAGAACGGACCCCAGTTCATCAGCAGGCTGCAAAAGGCCTGAAGCTGCTGCTCTTGGTGCACAATTGAGAATTGCCATTACTTAACAGTGGATGTTGCTTACCTCTGTGGCTCCTGAGATATCAGTGTCTCTCTCTCTGCAGTGTGTTTTAGTCCTGCTGCTTTCAAGGTTCAGTGACTGTAGGGACCCTAAATGTGAGTGATGTGTGGAGGAGCTTTTCACAGCAGCGCTAAAACTCCTGCTTGAGAGGCCAGTGATGCACAAAGACAGACACTCTTAATATCACATTTGTGATCACACACAAACGCTTAAAAACAGCGCATTCTTCCAATTGCTTGTTCTTGGCCTTGGGGTAAAAGCTAAGTATGAGTCATCATTGCCCTCCTGTGGCCATAACTGTTATGTTATCATCTCATTTATGCATACTTTAGCTCCTTACAGGTGATAAATGTCATTTTTCCATTTGAAAATTTCAAACTTTGAGCAATAGCATCTTTTACAGAGCTTAAAGGGACAGTTCACCAAAAAAGTGTAAAATTTGGAAAATTTGATCATTAATTACTTACCCCATGTCATTCCAAACCAAACACAAAAGGTGAATTTTGAAGGACAACTGTCATGCATATACAACAGTTCATAGTAATCACATATGTTGAGCTCCAAAAACCACAATGAAAGCAGCCCATATGGTTGTGTGCTATATTTCAGGTTTTCAAAAACATGCAATAGCTTTGTTCGAGAAATGGCCTGACATTTAAATCATTATTCACTAATAACTTTCCTCTTCATTGAACCGTTTGACTCCAGAACCACTGCTCACAGAGTCAGTAAGTTGAACTGTAGAACTGGATTACTAAACAAATCGCTCTTGTGAGATGATTATTTTCAATGGACCAGTTGAATCCTTTCACAAATCTGGCAGAGTTAAACTTAATAACTCAAGAATTCGACTTGAAATTTTAACTTGTATCATAAACATTTAAATAAGCATCCAAAAAGGTTACCGATAGCAAAGTAAATTCATAAAGGGATTACATTTTTGGATATCCAACTGCACAATATTGGTGCAATTATCAGGAAGTGGAAGCTACATCAAACCACCCAGATTGACTAGACAAGGTCATCCCTCAAAAAATCTGTGCGCACAAAGAAGGAGGCTTGTGAGAAAAACCACATGGGAGGGTGACACAAATGAGGCCATTACTCAGAAAGAACTATGCAAACATGTCTGGAGTTTCCGAAAATGCTTGGAAGTCAGTTGCAGGAGAAGATTTTCGTGGTCATTTGAGACCGGAACGCTGCGTTTGAGCTAAATTTCAAAGTGATATGTGAGCAACAAATCTAAAATCATACCTATAATGAAGTATTGCTGCAGGGAAGTATGGGGCGGCGTACAAGCGTCATGCCGAGGAGCTGCTTTTCATCAGCAGGGACCGGCAGTATTCTTAAAATAAAAGGAAGTCTACAAGAATGCAAAATAAAGGGAAACTGCCTGCTGCAAGACAACCTTTTTCCACTCTGCCAAAAACTGAAGCTTGAGAGAATTTTATCAGTATACGCACCAGTGCACGTGGCAGAACTTGCAAAGGAATGAAAGGTTGAGCGCTGGCTGTAAAAAACCCAATATCTCATTCCTTTTGTCTAAAGAAAAGGACAACTTCTCATTTCTGTGTCCACAAAATGTTCCTATCAGTCTTTTCCTACATTCACACAGTCAGTGGTCGGGATCGACAACTGTATTTACGGACATTGTTCTGTTCATCTGTATTCTCAAAATCCACATGCAATTTTATTTCAGTTTGGTTACAGAACGTGGTCTTGTTTTTAACCAAACTGTGCATGAATGTATTGATTTATCACTTCATTTACACATTATAAAATGACTTTCTTTTGGTGCACCGAGGCAGCAAGCAAACCAGACTCAACACACAAGGCATGCCTTCGTCAAGTTTGATGTCTGGGAATAAAAGTCCGCCTTCCATCTGTGTTACCAATGTCTGAACTATATTTGCCATTTTGACCTTTGGTGAAATGGATTTGTCAGCCTGACCTGAAATCTCATCAATAGCGCTACACCGGCTGAAGCGGGGGCGCTCACATTCTATTTGAACGTCCATTTTCCCATTTACAGAGTACAAAAGGTAGAAATGGTGAAATTTAAGATGGAGTTCAGTCAATATGCAGTAATATCATTCCTAGGTATTCCTTAGCCTGTAAACTGAACTGTATCAAAATAGTGCAGAATATTCTGCAAACAAGTAGAAAAGGCCTGTAATGCCTGAATGCAAACATTTCTGATTTAAAATTGTTTCAAAGATAAAGTGTAGGGGAATTACTGCCATATAAGACAGCAAAACTTGAAAAGTACTGAATACAACTTTAATAGAGCTCACCATTCAAGTTTCTATCAGGAGCTACTTACTCTCAAATAACAAACGACAAATGTGCACAAAATCTAAAGCTTTTATTGTAATTTTGTACACTGACAAAATGTAGTTTTCTTGGAAGAAAATCCAATATATCAGAAGAGACACTATCAAAGTCTCACCTGGTGGCTCATTCAGCCCAGAATGAACTGAGGCCAATACTGAATGGTGAAGAGAGAGCTCCAAAAATTCAATACAGCAAAAGGACTTTTTGATCTCCTGAGAGAAAGTGAATGAGAAGAAAGCCAACGAGATTGAGTAAAAGAGACAGAGGTTCATACTGAGAAAGGGTTTCCTGTCTTTGTGTGTGCCTGTCGATGCCGACATTGTACCTCAATCAGGCGTGATGCAGTGACTGCTGTGACATGCAACACAATCAAAGCTAATCCAAACATATCTGATAAAATGAAGTTAGGTGGAGCAAGATTTTGGACCAATGAGATTTCACAGTGGGCAGAGCTACCGGGCACAATACCACAGAAAAAAGCAATGCTAATTATCAACAAAATATAATGTTGCAATCTCATCTAATTCAGATTTTTGACTTACGAAGAATCTCCCGCAGGAAGTGACCACAAAAACACCAAAAATATATTGAAAATAATGTTTAAACTCTTCTGTCCATCTAAATTACTTCACAGACAGAACAAATAGGAACATACAGTTCTGATTATGGACATCGTGGAAATCATATTAAGTGACTCAAACTAAATACGGATTATCTAGTTCTCATAAAAGTCAAAATGGAACTTTTTGTCAGCTATGCTTCAGACGCTCAGTAAATGGTCTGTGGGTGTCCGTAAGTGTGCTGTCTCAGACTGAGACTGTTAGCATATATCAGCTGAAGTGTAATCATTTGTTGGCATTTACCTCATATTGTCATGCCCACATGAGAGTTTCTCTCTAAAAACTCTGACTGGCTGTGTTGGGCTTTTTAGAGAGCATAAAATAAATATGGCTATTCTATCATGCATGAGTCATGTCATTTTCCTGCAGAAAATACATTTTTCTAACCTTTATGTTTTGCATCAACACATTGTATTCCTTCTCTCTCTTCTGCTCTCCTGCTGTTGGTTCCGTGGCTTAGTAGAGTTGAGTTTGGCTTTAGTGTCATTTCCTGATCCTTGTGTTCTCTTCATCATCCCTATCGATAAAAATAACAAAACCAACACATTAGCAAATTTGTTGTACTATATCTCCATAAAACTCTGCCAAAGACAACACATCTTTAATAGATGGGAGATCCAACAACGCTTAGTGATGAGCTAAACGTATATATCCGGTGGGGATAAAAAACATCCTGCGATCTCGCTCCGAGGTCCCGTTCTGAATCAAATGATTCGCTGTACTCGATCCGATTGGAGCGCTTTGAAACAGTGAATCATTTTGCAACGCAATGGTTTAACTGATTCTAAAAGCTCCGTTGATACTGTGTTCTCTATAGGCCTTTAATTTATTCGTTGCTTGAATAACCGTGGAAATGAAATCATTACAATTAATAGGCCTAACTTACAACGTTTTAATAGATTGTGATCACGTTAAATACAGTTTTCGTCTAAAAATATTTCATGACACCCATACTTGCCTAAAAAGACGGGTTTATGATGTGCGTTATAAACAGATTACACTAACATTAGGTTAATGTTAAGAGAGTGCTCCTAATCTCAGTTCCTTACCTGTATAAAAGACACCTGGGAGCCAGAAATCTTGCTGATTGATAGGGGATCCAATACTTTTGACTCATTAAAATGCAAATCAATTTATATATTTTTTTTAAATGCATTTTTCTGGATTTTTTTGTTGTTTGTTGTTCTCTCACTGTTAAAATTAACCTACCATTAAAATTATATGCTGATCATTTCTTTGTCAGTTGGCAAACTTACAAAATCAGCAGGGGATCAATTCCCTCTGTGTATATATATCTGTGTACGCTTACCTGCTTATGTGTTTTTCACTCTTCAGGTCAAGTCATAAATGCATGAGAAAAAAGAGGAAAGCGGTGTCTCTGTCATAGTATCCTTTCAATGGGTAATGGGATTTCACATGACTGGCATCAGCAGCGCCGATTTCTATGAAGTGAATCAGAAGTAGCACTCCGGCGCTGAAAGAATCAATCAGCATTTTTGAGTAAATCTGTTGAATGTATGGTCTATTTTCTCACTTAAAAACATCCACTGTGTCAATTATTTTTTAACACCATACATGATATTTTCTCACACACACATCTGCTTATCTATCAGCTTGAGAAAACGTCTGTTTTCTGTCTTTTAGTTTACAAAAACACTTATTTTTGGTCTTTATTGTTGTGCTAAATAAGTTCATGCCATATGCATGCGTAAGAAGCGGCATTGAGTGTTAATTGAGTCTCTTGAGCAATTCACACAAGTGAACAGTTGTACATATATACATATGAAATGTCCTCCTATTAAAAGCATCAGATTTTGTTAACTGGTTCTGTTTCTTTTAAGATGTTATTTTGGTACACATCTCTCCATGTAACTCAGTATAGACAGCAAGTTAGTGCACCATGTTTTCGGACAAAGCCCCAGTTTTAATCTCACACTCACTTTTCCTCACCTTCACACAACGAAGACAAAGAATGTTGTCTCTCTATAGAATCACCTACGCAAGGTTTGTGTGCAACTCTTACTGTAGGTCAGAGGAGGGTAATCAATACCTGAGAAGAGAAGCTGAGCTGCTTGGCTCTCTCAAGGACACACTGACCACACAGACCTTGAGTTTCACTTCAGTCTTCCAGAAGTATTCATACCCTACACATACAATTCTTCAGACAGGGACAGAAGTTATTTACTGTGGCATAAAAGTGATAAAAATAGATACATTAAACCTCTAATGAGCGATTTGCGACACAATAAAATATATTTATGTTTCACTGTGAGCAGAAACGTCACCACAAAGGCATTTTATTATAAGCAGGGAAAAGATGGCATATGTCTTTCCATGGAACCAATTATTAAAGGTTGACCTTCAGAATGATCCTTCAGATCCTTCAGAATGATTTCTGAAGGATCATGCACTGAAGACTGGAGTAATGATGCTGAAAATTCAGCTTTGCATCACATAAATAAATTATATTTTTAAGTATTTTAAAATAGATAAACATTCTTTTAAATTGTAATAATATTTCATAATATTACAGTTTTTCTGTATTTTTTACATATCATTACATACATATATGAGGGCCGTGCTGTCTTGGTGATTCCTTATACACTAAAAGCATTGATGTTAATTACTGGACACTCACCAGGAGATTTTATTTAAAGTGACACGTGTACAATCGCAATCAGTATCACTGAGCTCTCTCCTAATGCTCAAATGTAGCTGGATATTTGTAAATGGTGTGTTTTTTTAAAGAATCAGATTCCTGAAGGCTAGAGTGATGATGTGCCAGTAGAAATGTCGTGACCTGAAACATTTGTTTTATCATTCTGCAGTTTTTGTATTTATGTGGGATGCCTGACAGTTGCCTTGAGCTGTTACTTTGTGCAGCAACAATAAGAAGAAGAGAAATGTCATGACCATGGAATTGTCTATGGATGTTTATGCATACTTATTTTTGGATGAGAAACTATAATGTGGTATGCATAATGTTGATGGTTTTCTTGTTTGTTTGCTTTTTTTTATAAATGAGTAGAATCAATAAAGCATGTTACATTCAACTCCCATTAGCAATACAATGAAAAACCAAATAGTTGTTTAAAGTTAAAATATAATGCAATATTTATCAGGGACGTGCAGAGAGTTCCTCAGGGGCAGGGGCTAAAATGTAAAATAGGGGCAATGTAAAAAAAAAAATACAGGTCAAACGTTTGGATACATTACTATTTTATATTTTTGCAAGAAGTCACTTATGGCCATCAAACTTGCATTCATTTGCTCAAATTTTTTATATACTTTAAAATACATTTTATGCGATTCTGATTTATTATCAGTGTTGGAAACCTGTTATATTTTTACAGGATTCTTTGATTTAATAAAAAGTTTAAAAAGCACAGCATTTATTTAAAATATAGCTTTTGTAACAATATACAGTATGGTGAAAAGCTTGAGGTCAGTATTTATTGATTTATTTATTTTTTTAAATAAATTAGTTTTCATTCAGCAAAGCTTTGTTAAATTGATAGAAACAGTGATAGTAACAACTGATATTGTTAGAAAACATCTCTATTTTGAATAAATGCTGTTCTTTTTATTTTTATTTATCAATGAACTCCAAAAAAGTTTCAAAGCTTCCAATAATAAAAAAAATAAAAATAAATAAATAATAATAATAATAGTAAATAAATAAAATAAATAAATAAAAATAAGCAGCACAACTGTTTCCAATATTGATAATAAATCAGCATATTAGAATGATTTCTGAAGAATCATGCACTGAAGACTGGAGTAATGATGCTGAAAATTCAGCTTTGCATCACAGAAATAAATTATATTTTTAAGTATTTTAAAATAGATAAACATTCTTTTAAATCGTAATTATATTTCACAATATTACAGTTATTTTGTATCCAATAAAAGCAGGCTTGATGAGCATAAGACACTTTCATAATGCTGCATAATTGGTAACATAATAAAGTCCTTTCATGTCATCATTTCGCCAGTCCACACTTCACATCTGTCACGAATACGGTCCATGAACTTCCGTTCACTCACCACCAGAGGTCACCCGCTCACCGCATGGACTCTTGCACTACACCACTGTTGCACTTCACCATTGGACTACAATTCCCATCATCCATTGCACTGACGACACACAGCTGTCACCAATCTCACATTGCTCTGATTACACAGCTGATCACACAATCACACACTCTTTATAAGCCTTGGACTTCCTCTCTGTCATTGCCGAGTATTGTATAGCGTACATCACTCTCCTAGCGATAGCTACTCTATGGAGCCCACGTAGTTGTCATAGTCTTGCCTTGTGTGTTTTGATATCTGCCCGTGTTTCCTGGATTAACCCTTTGCCTCAAGCAAAACGCACGTAACGCATAGCTACGCCTCAGTTTGACAGATGTGTAAAAATAAACAAGTATTTTCTGACTTTTGAGAGATTAGTTGCTATTTTGTACACATTGTCATGTTAATTATATTTCAAATACATTTTGTTTTATTGACTACAATATCATTGCTATTTGTCTGAGAGAGGCACTTTTGAATAATTTTGAAAAAGGGCAGGGGCTTGGTGAGTGGGCGAGTTAACTTTGTAATTAGTTTTTCCATTTTCTTTGGCTTGTTTTTTAATTTGCACAACTTTTATGACACTATTACATTTTACATTTACATTTATGCATTTAGCAGATGCTTTTATCCAAAGCGACTTACATTGCATTCAAGTTACAGTTTTTACATTTTTATCAGCTCTTGCTTTCCCTGGGAATCGAACCCATGACCTTAGCGTTGCTAGCACCATGCTCTACTATTTGAGCTACAGGAAAGCCATTATAAAAAGCATTTTCTTACTGGCACCCTACCAATCACAGTGACATGGAAGCATTAGGTGTGTTTGACTTCGACTGTGCTTCACCTTACTGATCTGCGAGATTTGCCCTTTGCAATTGGGGGAGTAGCTGATAACGTATGTCAATTTGAAAAGTGTTATTTGCATTTAAAATTCAAATGTCTGCTTCATATTTGTCAGATAAATAGATGTTTGAATTTAACATGCACATAACTTTTCCATGGACAGGTTTTGTGCTTCTTTGAACATAGACTAAAGGAACAAAGTTCAACATGAGCCTATTAAGGCTAATAACCCTTGTGAAAAAAGTGTTTCATTGTATTCAATGTGTGCTTGTAATGTACTTCAAATCTTAAAAGTATATATAGTCATGGCCAAAAATATCAGCACCCTTGGTAAATATGACCAAAGAACGCTGTGGAAATTAATCTGCATTGTTAATCGTTTTGATCTTTTATTTAAAAAATTCACAAAAATCTAACCTTTCATTGGATAATAAGAATTTAAAATGGGGGTAAATATCATTATGAAATAAATGTTTTTCTCTAATACACATTGGTCACTATTAATTGCATCCTTTTATTCAATACTATTTGAAACCTCATTTGTCAGTTTAACAGCTCAAAATTTTCTCCTATAATGCCTGATGAGGTTAGAGAACACCTGACAAGAGATCAGAGACCATTCCTTCATCCAGAATCACTCCAGATCCTTCAGATTCACAGCTCCATGCTGGTGCTTCTTCTCTTCAGTTCGCGTCACTCATTTTCTACAGGGTTCAGGTCAGAGGACTGGAATGGCCATAGCAGAAGCTTGGTTTTGTGCTCAGTGACCTATTTTTGTGTTGTTTTTGAGGTTTGCGTTTGGATTATTGTACGGTTGGAAGATTCAAACATGGCCCATTATAAGATTTCTAACAGAGTCAGTCACTTATTGATTTTTTATCTGTTGGTATTTCATTGAATCCATGAGGCTATATGTCTAAACAAGATGACCAGAACCTCCAGCAGAAATATAGGCCCACAACATAAAAAAAATACAGCAGTATATTTCATTGTACACATGGGGTACTTTTTATCCCTGTATTAACCAAACCCATCTTGAGTGTTTGCTGCTAAAAAGCATTTTTTTTTTAGTTTCATCTGACCATAGAAGCCAGTCCCATTTGAAGTTCCAGTTGTGTCTGATAACTGAATATGCTGGAGTTTGTTTTTGGATGAGCTAGGATAATTTTTCCTGAAACCCTCCCAAACAGCATGTGGTGATGTAGGTGCTGTTTGACAATTTTTTTTAAGGTTTTCTGACCCCGAGACTGAACTATTTTCTGCAATTCTCCAGCTGTGGTCCTTGGAGAGTCTGTAGCCACTCAAACTCTCCTTCTCACCGTGCATTAGGACGATATAGACACACGTCCTCTTCCAGGCAGTTTTGAAACATTTTATGTTGATTGGAAATTCTTAATTATTGCCCTGATGGTGGAAATGGGAATTTTATTTTCTTAAAGCCACTTCACTAATTTGTGAAGCTCAATTATCTTTTGCTGCACATCAGAAATATATTATTTGGGTTTTCTCATTGTGATGGATGATTAAGGGAATTTGGGCTTTGTTTTCCCTCCTATTTATATTTCTGTGAAACAGGAAGCCATGGCTGGATAATTCCAAGTTCATTATCACCCTGGAGTGCTCAAAATTGTGAATATGAATGGAAATATTCTTCAGAGATATTTTACTCATAATAATTTCTATTTCTGCCAATAATTGTGTCCGTGTATTTGAGAAAAAACATTTATTTCATAATGATATTTTTATATATATAACAACTTGCTGATAATATCATATTAATGAAATTAAAAGGCCACTTAAGTTAACGAGATACACTGTCACGATTATGTTTGTTTTATGCAGACGTTTACATGCACACTTTATAATAATATAAATTTTAACTTTTTAAAAATCTTTTAGTTTTCTTTTAAGTTGTGATGATATTTTTTTAGCAGAAATAAGAAAAAAGCTACATGCTTTTATTTTGATGTGCTAACTCAAAGCACTTGTAAATTGTCTTATTTGATGTTACATTTAATGTTAATATATATTTAAATGCACTAAAGTGCAACTTCATCACTACACGTGTATTTAAATACATGATATACAATAGAATGGCATTAAAGTATATTTTAGTTTCCCATAAATGCTTCTAAGTACATTGAGCAGTAACTTTAACCATATTTCAAAGACATATTTGAAGTAATTATGAAATTGAATAAAAACCTTATGAAGTCCTACAGTGGCTAAAAAAAGCAGTCTAAGTTCAGCTAATTGTATGTAATATAAATTTAAACTATAATGCATTTATATTTAATTGTAAATAACATAATATGCAATAAATAACTTAGTAAATACTTGTTTTAAAAATATGATAAAGTGTCTATCTTGTTTTTTTTTACCATCGTTAATGTCCATCACTAGAGATTATCACCTAATTTCACTTGACTTTTTGCCTGTAATCCATTGTTTTCCCCTTATATGCACTGTGCAATGCGAACACCAGTGGAAAAAAAATAAAAAATAAAATAAAATCCTTTATCCACTGGCATCACTGTTTGATAGTGTTACTGTAGAAAAAAGGTTTATACCGTGTATAACATTATTTCATATTTGTGATTTTTATTTTTAAATACCATTGATTATTTTCTCATCCAAGATTTTGCTTCTCTTGGCATTTCCTTAAAAAAATGCCCCTTCTGGCAAGGCCATGCTTGTTTCTTATTCTGTTGGAGACAAAGCGAGCTTGCCCCCGTCTCAACCTTAAGTTTGAACTTCTCCCTCCATAGCACAGCACACCTTTTCAGTCCTTTGTGACCTAGTTCACCTTTTTTCAATTTCAGCCCAAAATAAAGACCCACAAAAAAACCCAGCAGAAGACTTGAAAAGATGAGAAATGTATTGGCTTCTCACTCTGGGTCCTTGTAGGACATTTTTTGTGACCCTATAAAAAGTACTGTCTTCTTCAGCGTTGCCACAAAAGTTTGCAATGAATAAACGTTATTGCTTTATCAGTACTGGAATCTACAGCTGTCAATGTGTAAAAATGTACTATTTTTTGATCAAAGCAAGACTGTGTTTTTGATTGACATCTTGTCTTTCCTTGTTCTTTTGTATCCGTGACTATGAAGTGGCACTTTGACCTGCTGTGGCAAATCAGACTTACACCCCTCACTATTTGCCCCAGGAGGGTGATTGGAATAATTGCTATGTTGATGAGCCGCCTAGCATTAAGGACCCTCCAAATAAGATTGCACAAAAACACACTTATACACCAGCACACATGAATAAACCCATACTTAAACTCATGTGCAGCCGACATTGACATTCAGATTTCCTGTAGAGTTGACATCATCAAAACTAAACCAAGTGTGTCATATAGATAAATCAATACAAGGTAAAACAATACAATTGTTATGTTAAACTGAACTTAATGAGTAAAGTTTGTAAACAAACTTAATTTGATATTGGCAGCCTTGTTTAAAAAAAAGCTTGAACTTTGAAGATCTTGTGTTACTTACATATTCTAGCACATTCCTAAATTGCTAGTATGATTTACAGAGTTTCTATCATAATTTAACACATTGTTAGAATATTTTAACATGTTGTGAGCATGATTTAACACGTTAACATAGCATGTTGCTAGCATCATTTACCATGCTGCTAACATTATTTAACATGTTATTTCTTTAACGAGTTGCTAGCATGATTTAGCATGCTGTTAATGTGATTTATGTTGATAATGTGAATTAGTATGTTGCTAGCATAAATTAGCACATTGCTAGCATGTTACTTGTGGGATTTAGCATGTTGTTAACATGATTTTGCATGCTGTTAGGAGGTTTTAACATGGTGTAGCATTCTTTAGCATGTTGCTAGCATTAATTAGCAATTGGCTAATGCGTTTTAACATGCTGATAGTGATACGTTTGGACATTAACTTTTAAATGCATCATGCAAACATATGAAGAGAGATGTTGTCATGATAGACCCGCAACTGGCAGATCAACGTGCCACTTAATTTATCTCCAATATGGTAGAAAATTTAATTAAACGAAATGTGAATTTTGTTTACTGTGATAAGATGATTGACAGTGTTGTTTAAATGGTCACAGAATGCACGTAACAGAGTGTCCATTAAGGAAGTATTTCAAATATTTTTATTCAACCACCTAGATAGATTAAATCTGAGGGAAAAAGCAAGGATGTGACGTTCAGAACATGGTAACTACAGTAATTATAAAAGTAGGAAGTGATGCCCTCTGAGGGCATTTGGCCAGGTGTGTTTTTACAATACAGACAAGGTTTGAGAAGAAAAACATCATTATGAAAATATCATTTTATTTTCCTCAAAATGTTCTTCCGGCCTTCAGGCCTTATTCTCATGTCATATACAGTGCTGCTGGAAAGTTTGTGAACCCTTTAGAATTTTCAATATTTCTGCATAAATATAACCCAAAACATAATCAGATTTTTGCACAAGTCCTGAAAGTAGAAAAAGAGAACCCAATAAAAACAAAATTGAAATATGACCTGTTGTATTCAAAGAACAGGGATCTATCAAAGTCTGATAATGTTTGTGGAAGTGAATCATGTCATGAACATAGGAGATTACTGAGGACCTCGGAAAAAGAGTTGATGTTGCTCATCAGGCTAGAAAAGGTTACAAAACCATCTCTAAAGAGTTTGGACTCCACAAATCCACAGTCAGACAGATTGTGTACAAATGGAGGAAATTCAGATTGAAGTTACCTTCCCGAGAAGTGGTCGACGAACAAAGATCACTCCAAAGCAGAACGTGTAATAGTCTGCGAAGTTGCAAAAGTTCCCAGGGTAAATTAAGCAACTAAAGGTCTTTCTCACATTGGCTAATGATATTGTTCATGAGCCCACCATCAGAACACTGAGCAACCATGGTGTGCATGGCAGAGTTGTAAGAAGAAAGCCACTGTTCTCCAAAAAGAAAATTGCTTGCTGAAGTTCATGTGGACAAGCCAGAGGACTATTGGAGAAAGGTTTAATGGATGGATGAAACCAAAATAGAACTTATTGGTTTAAATGAGAAGCTATTATGTTCGGAGAAAATAACACTGCAATCCAGCTTAAGAATCGTATCCCATCTGTGATACATGATGGTGGTAATGTCATGGCTTAGGCCTGTTTTGCTGCATTTTAGCCAGGACAGCCTGCCAGCATTAATGGAACAATTAATTCTGAATTATACCAGCAAATTCTAAAAGAAAACGTCAGGACATATGTTTAAGAACAGAGTCTCAAGAGAACGTGGGTCAACAACCCCAAGCACACAAGTCATTCTACCAAAGAATGGTTAAAGAAGAACAAAGTTAATGTTTTGGAATGGCTGAGTCAAAGTCCAGACCTTAATCCAATTAAAATGTTGTGGAAGGACCTAAGCAAGCAGTTCATAGGATGAAACCCACCAACATCACAGTTTTTAAGTGGTTCTGCACTAAGGAATGGACTAAAACTCCTACATGTCATTGTGCTGGACCGATCAGCATTTACAAGAAACTTTACCTTCAGTTACTGCCGCAAAAGGGGGTCACACCAGACACTGAAAGCAAAGATTCACATACTTTTGCAACACACAGATAACACTGGATAATTTTTCTCAAAATGAATGACAAAAAAAAAAATTTTTTCTCACTTGTTTTATTCAGTTCTCTTTGTCTACTTTCAGGACTTATATAAAAATCTGATAATGTTTTGGGTCATATTTATTCAGAAATATAGAAAATTCTAAAGAGTTTTAGAAACAAACTATCAAGCAGCACTGTATAACTGTGACGGTCTGCAAAACAACAAGCTTTAAAACACTATTTTTCTTAACAGTTTTGACCATCTTATTTTCACTAGTTTCTCTCAGGTACATCGCAATGTAAGCTTCACAGTGAACATTACTACATCACTCTCATCAATATAGTCCATATCAACAACAACAAATATATCTTGACTCCATATAGTGGTTATTTTGGGAAAATCCCAGGTATTTTGAGCAGTAGGATTAGAAAAATATGTGCTAATATAAAATTAAATCAAGTAGCATATATACAATTGCCAATCCAAATCTATCAGTAGGCTACTTTTTTACTGAAGTACATAAATCGAGTACTTTTCTACTTTCACTCAAGTAAAATTGAAAAAGCTGTACTTTTACTTTAGTAATATTTTATTGTACGTATATGTACTTTTACGCAATACTTGATTTGTGTACTTTGTCCACCACTGGCAATGATAGAGCTTAGAAGAGCCAGGACAATTTTAAATATTACTCCGATTGGATTCATCTGAAAGAAGAAAGTCATATACACCTAGGATGGCTTGAGGGTGTGTAATAACAGGATCATTTTAATTTTTGTGTGAACTAACCGTTTAAGCATACTTTAACATGTTGCTAACGTGATTAAGCATGTTGGTAGCATGATTTAACAATTTGTTCATGTCAATTAACATTGCTAGCATGAATTAACAAACTGGTAACATGTTTTAATACAGTACGTTGCTAACATGATTAAGTAAGTTTTCCTAAGATAGTCATCAGGCTTTGCTGGTGATACCGAAGGGGTCATCGGATGCAAAATTCACTTTACAAGTTGTTTGAACATAAATGTGTGTTGGAAGTGTGTGTGTACACATCCATCCTAAAATGATAAAAATCCACCCAGTGTTTTTTTTTTGTTTTTATCCTTATTTTAAAATCCCCTTTCTCGCTGTTCTGAGACTCCTGTCCGAATGACGTAGTTCTGCGCAGACCGCTCCCACGATAGTTGATTGACAAGACCGTCTCACCTTAGAGCCGCCCTGAGTGAGCTGAGTGCTCTCTGCCATTGTGTCGACTCCGGTGCAAGGGAAGACAAGATGTCTCCGATTAAGCGATTGAGGCGTTCTGTTGTTGGATGTAATAATGAATATAGCAGTCATCATTTACTCCCGACATCTGAGCCGCTGAAGATGCAGTGGATTACATTTGTTTCTGAAGGGAATACGCCCCCTGATCTGCCTAAATGTGTCTATGTTCACGCAAATAATTTGTGATCCAGCTTCACCTATAGAAAAAGTGAGTATAAGGGTTTTTAATGAATCTTTGCAAATCACCTTTCCTAATAATGTGCTAATTAGCAAGTTTCACGATGAATGCGACTAAAGTAAACAGTCCCTCAGAGAGCGGCTCGGAAGAGATGACCCTTGATGAAAACATAATGGATTTTTTTTTTATTCTTCTTTTGATCAACTATAAAATATGAGTTAACCTGAGTCAGGCCAGTTTGAAGGTTGTATTTGGAGCTACAGTCCAAGTTTAGTCTCAGAAGATTAAGTTTAATAGAAGATTAATAGTAGATGTTAGAAGCTGATTGCAATAATGAGCTGGAGATGAAATATGAGCGTTGGCCAAACACTCTCCCCGTCCACCAGCATGTCTCGTAGGCAATCTGTCAAACCAAACTCGCCCATACCGCTTGAAAGACCCCTCACCCCTTCTACATCACCCTGTGCGCTTGTTGCCACTCTGTAGGATTTACTGACCGCATATCCCATGATATCTAGTGACCCAAAACAGCATCACAGAAGCCCGTGTTAAATTCATCCAGTCTTGTCAATCCACATGCACTTTAGCCCAGCGTGGGATTCTCAAGTGAGTCACTGAAATGTCTTCTCATCTTACAGTGTGTTTGGCAGGACATGACATGTGTCTGCTGCTCCATTGTGTGAGTAAATTTCTTGGCATATGGTGATCTGAGGCCTGAGGGTCTAGTACTTTTAAGGGATGTTTATCAGTAGTAGTTCTTGCCCCAGCTGCCTTTCATTTCTGTACATCCTGACATCTTAGACTGTGACATAAAAGAGTCAGCAATATATTGTGATTCTTAAAGGATTAGTTCACTTTAAAAAAAAACTTTTGCTGGTAATTTACTCACCCCCATGTCATCCAAGATGTCCATGTCTTTCTTTCTTCAGTCGAAAAGAAATTAAGGTTTTTAATGAAAACATTTCTCCATATAATGGACATCAATGGGACCCAAACGGTTCAAGGTCCAAATGACAGTTTCAGTGCAGCTTCAAAGGGCTTTAAACGATACCAGACGATGAATAAGGGTGTTATCTAGCGAAACGATCGGTCGTTTCAAAAATAAATAAAAAAGTTTAAGTTTTATAAGCACAAATGCTCGCCTTGCTCTGACTGTGATGCGCGTTCATGACGTCGCGTAATACGCAATGACGTTGAATAGTTTAGTTCGGGTTACTAGTTAATATATTATTAATCACTTATAAATCATTGAAATGTCAACATTGTACTATTATCTCAATAAACATTATAAATAATTTACAACACTTTCTGCATCCCCTAATCTAAAGTGTAAACTACTAACCACTGCAAAAAAGAAAGAAACTTATATAATGACCTCCAACATACTGTATAATAATCATAAGTTTCCATTTAACACACTTCAGAGGTTTGTTTTAAGGTGACGGAGAGAGAAATATTGACCAAGCACACCCCAGCTAAGCTCTAACTGAGAAAGGAATAATTAATGCATGTTCCCTTCGGAGCACACTTTATTAAGATGCTCTCTGGCCTGCTGACATTTGTGTAGGAGTGTATGTTCTTAAGATGAGCGCTGGCCATCATAAATAGAAACAGCCAGAGATGTGTGGACACAAGCAGAGAGGACAAGAACAGAGTTTGAGAAAATGAGAGTCTCTTTAGATCTCTGCCTGAGGAGCTTTCTGCTTTTCACTGCCATTACTGTTTAATATTAATACAGTTTATGAGCTATAATGTAAAAACGATCAAGGACCTTATGCTTGACATTTAGTGTGGGTGGGAGAGACAAAAAACACTTTTTTCAGATATGGAATACTTTATAACCTTTACTTATGTGGGTCTGGACAAAAGGGAACGCTCATTATTATTATTATTATTATTTAATTTATTGTCTGAGAGTATCTCATCATTTTGATTAATCATAAAAGTTGTTTTGTTCTTATGAAACTTTTTCTTTCTTATTTAGACTCTTAATAAAAAAATAAATTGTCAAAAGATGAAACCGCCTCTCGTGAATAATAAATACTTAAAAAGTCTTATTGGTCCAGTTTTGCGCAAGAAGCACTTTAAACATTGTCAGTGAGCAGCTAAGTTCTGTCAGAATGGAAAGATGCTAGTTATCAGTTCAGACCGAGAGCCTACAGTGAGATGCTGAAAACATTCCTCACTTCTTTACACTTCTTTCCCGTTTCGGCTCTGCTGGCTTCATAAATAATTCCTAACTTTGCAGATGTGCAATAAGCAACTGTATTTGAGTTTTTCTCAAATATATACTGTGATTATAGGCTACATCATACAAATGCATCATCAAAAAGTATTTCCTACAAAATTATTTTGTTGTTATCATATAATGTAACATATATTTGATACACACACAAAAAAGGTCTCTATGTTATTAATACATTTTGATTAAAAAAAAATATATACATATTAATATTAATACGAGTCCTCTGTCGTCGTGATTCGTAGTGATCTTTTATACTTTTTTAGCAAGTAAAAGTTATTTTTATAAAAATGTCCCCCTTTTCAGCTGAAATCTCTACTGATTTTTAGTAAAGTAAATGTAACTGTTACTAATATTTTAAGATAAACACTTACTGGACTGAAACAACTTCGGTTTATTTGATTATCCAGACATTATCGTTAAAAATCACGTTGAAATTGAGTATCAAATATGACCATCAGGCTTTTGTGGAATGCTTGTTTGTTCATCTCTCCATCATTGTATTGCATTGCATTATCTGTTTTAAAACTAGAGCTTTGACCATAAAACTTTTTAAGCATGTAAATATCATCTCACTAAGACATATTATTGAGAGATATAGAGTGACAACTGATATGCATGCATTTTACGTAAATAGTCATTAATCTACATTACAAGCAATCAGAATTTCAGCTTGCATCTGCACCAAATAGCATATTTTTTGCTTGGTTTAGGCCTAAAACATTTTGGAGTTTTATGTATGTATTGATTGATTGATTGACAATAAAAGCTCCATATTGTCACTATTTATCATAATATATGGGCCATAAACACTTGATGCATTAAATATGACACTCAACGAAAAACAAACAAGCATATTTTTTAAGGTTGTCTAAAGCTTCAGTGAATTGTTCCATTAAAATAAATAGATACAAATTATGTCTATTATTTCATGTGACAGGCTTTATTTATTTGAAGAACCTCACAGTCACCTTACTCATAACTGATTTTAACAAAGTTAAAACCCATGCATATATTCTGTAATATTTTAAAATGCAGAAAAACTTTTAAATCATAAATTATATTTCATTCAATCAGTACTGTAAAAGTTTTATAACCCCCCACCTTGTCAACAATGTTGGATTAAAAAAAAATAAAAAATCACAAATATGTCACAATGCATTTTGGGATGCAATACATACAATGTTGTTTTAAAAATTTCCCAGACAACAAAATATCTTTGAAGACAGTCCCTTTGAACAGCCTTCACATCAGCATGCTTTAAAATGCACCCTACGGAGGAAGCTCGCTAGGTATCTTCCATCCGCAACCACAATTGGGATTTTCTGCAGTCGATCTCTTCTCTGACATCTCCAAACGAAAGTACACATAAGGTGATTTATTCAGTAGCTTTATGAAAAGCTTCAGTGCTTTACGCTTCAATCTCAGCACGACCTCAATGAACCGACTGACTTTTTCTCTTATAGTTCAAGAAGTGTATTTGATTGTGTGACAACCCCACACGCCGAGCTCATCATCCTGCTGATCACACCGCAGAAAGAACACAGGCCTCATTTCCTGTGAGTAATGAATCATGGGATATGCTGACAGAGTAACATGTGGCATCTAAAAGGCTCTGGCTGAGATTTTAAGCCTTGGTGAGAAACAACAGAGTGAGATGACAGAGTTAGGTGCTACATATGTTAATGTACGGTCAGAAAGATGAAGACTCATCTGCCATGGAGAATGTAGCTGTAGAATGCATCAGTCGTCACTAACCTGAACACCATCCACACGCTGCCCTTTTGGAGGTGAGAGAATGAGTCGGTGGCTGATGGGATATGAAACCAGGACTTGAACGTGTCTGGTGGGGTGTAAATACAGGCTTTGCTGTTCGTGTTCACACAATTTCATATCACTCATGCACTCAGCGGCTAGACCAGTCAAAAGCAGCTGGGTTGAGCTTGTCAGAATTGGGTTTAAGAAGAGGGAAAGGAATAGTAGGCTTTCTCTGAGTACAGTTCCAGCCACAAAACGCCATTCACACAGATATTGGATACTGAATTTGATTTCAGTGAAGAATAGCTGCAAGTTTCATGATCAAAAGCCACATCAAGTATGCCATCTGAGACAGCTTCAAAAAAGCAGCCGGATATACACTAGTTTGTAATAATTAAAATGGTTGAGATGCATATCTTCTGCTCAGCAAAGCTGCATTTGATTAAAAAAAAAAGTAAAATTGTTATATATTATTACAATTGAAAACAATATAGTTTGAGAGAGATGCCAAGATGAATGTTCAGCCTCATTACTCCAGTCACATGATTCTTCAGCAGTTCTAATATGCTATCGAAATCTTTTGTAACAGTATACACTTATTACACTTTTTTTTTTAAAGATAAAGCTAATGATAATAATAATAATACTTCAGGAAGGATATGTTAAATAGGTGATTGCAAAGACTTATTACAAATGTTTCTTTTTTTGAACAAATGTTGTTCATTTTAGTTTTTTATTCAAATAATTATGATTTTGTTTTTAACCATTGATAATAAATCAGCATATTAGAATGATTTCTGAAGGATTGTGTGACACTGAAGAAAGACTAGTAATGGCTAATGAAAATTCCACTTTGCCATTGCAAGAATACATTATATTTGAAAGAATATTAAAATAGAAAACCATATTTTTAATTGTAATAATATTTCACAATATTACTATTTTTATTAATTAAAAAAAGAGCAACATTGATGACCATAAAATACTTCCTAAAAAAAAAAAAATCAACTTTTGAATGGTTGTGCTGCGCATATAATAAAGAAAAAAAACTGTTTTTCAGAAATAAATATATTGCCAAAATATACAGACCTCTTGTATTTCCCATCAGTATGAAATAAGCTAAATAAAATACACATTGTCAGGCCAGAGGAAGTGATCTGTCATCTATAAAGAGCCTGTTACCACCAGAACTGAAATGTATGAAAGCCCATTTCTGCCACGTAAGAAAAAATAAAAGATTTGGATTTGGATTTTGGAAAAGGTGGACAGCTTTTTTCCCTTAATAAATGAAATAATCATTTAAAAACTGCATTTTGTATTTACTTGCATTATCTTTGTGTAGTATTAAAATGTTGTGATGATCTGAATCTTTGAAGTGTGACAAATATCTAAAAAAAACAAAAAAAAACAGGAAGGGGGCAAAAACCTTTTCACGGCACTGTACATTAATTTGTAGAGTTTTAATTAAAATACAGGAAAATTGACCCTAACCCTTAGAACCATCCTGATGAAGGTGCTGAACTGATGGAGGTGGAAAGAGCAATCCCGTTATACCCCTTTCTCTGCAGTAAGCCAATTTAAGCAGACTTTCCCTCCAGTTGGACGAGGATTGAGGGACAAACAAAACCGTCTTGAGTTCTCTGACATCCATATCACTCACTTCTGCCACACTTCCTTCAAACGACATATGAACCCACAAAGGAAAACTGAAAATCTAATATTTGCAAGAGATAATTTTCTTGGAATGTGAGTCATTACAAGCATGTTTGATTGGCTTACGGTTTTTAATATTTAGTATTTACTGGCAAGGTTACAAAAAAATCTTTTTGTGTGTGTGTGTCAACGTCCTGAGGGGGAGTCAACCCCTTTTTTTCTAGTTATAGCCCAGATTACGGGGGATTTCATCATGTTCTTATCAACTGGCATTTTCCTTCTCTACGAACATTGAAAACTTCTCTACTAACTAACGAAAGCACCCTAGGTTGTCCCTCTACATGTCAGTCGATCAGCGTCAGAGCACATCTACCCCCCACCTCCATCATCTCTGTCCTATAAGCTCATTTTGTGCTTTGTGGAGGGTTGATGGCCTCTGTATGAGTCACCAGTGCCCTCTCTTGGACCACATGAATAATAGGTCTGTGAAACGAAGACAAGAGTAGAAGTTGTGACTGCTGTTGCTACTAATAACCCTGCATGCCTCATTACGCCTCAGCATTTGACAAAGAAGAAGAAAAAAAAAAAACAGCAAAGCAGGAGGTATGAAGAAGAGTGAAAAGGAAGACACTGTGTATTGTTGTGCTGATTCTTGGAACTTGTTTCTGAACCAGATAAGAAAGAAATTAAAATGTCATGTTAAAAAAAAGTGCATTGATATCTATCTATCTATCTATCTATCTATCTATCTATCTATCTATCTATCTATCTATCTATCTATCTATCTATCTATCTATCTATCTATCTATCTATCTATCTATCTATCTATCTATCTATTATTCACATGCTGTTCTTGTTGTTTGTTTTTTTATAACCCTATCATTGCTGGCTAGTAGGTAACCTGAAAGGAAAAAGGACGTGACGTGGTGTCCCATACTTGGAATTTGTGCTCTGCATTTAACCCACACACAAAGCAGTGAGAAGTGAACAGACGTGTACAGTATTGGAGTAAATGTAACTAATTAATGTACTTGAGTATCTTTTCAGATACTTTGTAGCTGTACTGAGTATCAAAGATATTAACAACTTTTACTCTCTACTTCACTACATCTTTGAATGAGTATCTGTACTCTTTACTCCACTAAATGAGTGTTGCAGTTACACATTACATTTTGCATGGACCTAGCATTTCTGCAGCAGTTTACTTCTGCTACAAAAGATGTGATATCACCAACTACAGGGCACTGAAAGTACTAGGGTGAGTTGAGGGTGGAGGGAGCGCTGGACCGTTGGGCTACAAGTCCGACTCTTCCCCAAAAAGAAAGAGTTGCTTTGACACTTTTACTGGGACTTATTGAGTCTACACAGTATTTTTCTGTTCTGAAAACCAATTTCTAATTTGTGGTATGACTGTATATAACTGAATAAAATTTAAATTCACTTCTTTCAGTTCGACAAAAGCTCTTTAAAATGCAGAATTTAAAGTCAGTAACAGGGCATACAATCAAAATCGATTTTTCTAATGCACATTCCTGGTCTTACTGTCAACTATTCATGGGTGCCCATTTTTCCAAAAAAAACATTTTCTCTCCATAATTTCTAGCAAAATGTTATAACTTGTTTTGCTTTTGAAATGACTTTCCATTTGTAACTACATCATGAATACCCTTTCCGACTCATCCACCCATTTTCATCTAATTTTACTTCCAAAATCAAGTCTCAGATTCACAGACTACCATGTTTTACTCAAAACTCCAGCAGTAAAATGGAATGCTTGTCGATCATATTTTACCTGTCATGTAAGATGACACAAACCATTCAACAACAGAGCTCCTCATCATCTTCAACACCTTGCTCTGGCCTCTATTGTGAGACCTCCACTGCTTGTTCACCCGGGCTGCCTGATCTCACAGTTATTCTACTGCCACCTTCCTTTGATGGAGTGCTAAACGGCCCTTCACTCAGAGACCCTCTTCCGCTGTGTCATACTGTGCCGTCTCATGCAGGCTTCAGCCTGGCTCAAAGCAGATGGCAGATTGTCATAATTATATCTCAGAGTCCGAAGCTCAGCGGAGTGAGAGCAGTCTGGAGTCTGTCACTAAACGTCCCCTCCGAGCGGCATTAGACGTCTACAGCTGCTCCCATCCTCTTCGCCATCCCTGATTTAAAGGCTTATGGAGGCACCTTTGACTCTTGAAGGACTGTAGCAGAAATTGAAATCTATAAATGTGTGCGTTTAGAGGCCCACGTGCAATCTTCCATCCATATGGCAGAAATCCAGAGCGAGGGAGCCAAGGTGTGGGATGTGTACCACTTCACCGGAGAGCCTTAAATTACAGTATTATGGCCTTGGTGAGAGGACGACTATAAAAGGAAGAGCACCAGCAGAATATCCTCTGTCACTAAAGGCACCCAAAACAGTCTGTTCTCCGACCATCTGATGCATATTGTGCACATAACTGGAGTGCACTTTCTAGATCTGGCAAGCGCTAATCTGATTGGCTGACTTTACACAACCTCCAGGATTAAGAATGGTTTCTTATCAGTCCGCTAGGGAAAAAAAATAAATAATAATAATTATGCAATGCAATGAGCACTCTGTAGGATAAAAAAAGAAATTCACTGGATTTGTCAAAGCTGTCAAGGTTTGTGGCTTACAATCTTCTGAAAATAAGCACATTACGTTTACCAGTTGCTAATTTAGAAAAATCAAAGTTTGACAATAAATAAGCAAACAAATCTAGTTTGCTTATTTATCTGCATCTGTATGAACTGATTGTTTTTGATTAGTAAATAGTCAATGTATTTAATATATTCATCAATATTTATATCTGATTTTTCAGTTTATTTATTTATTTTCTGAATGATTTCGCAGATGCTTACTGAGGGTCACAGTTGGGCCCCAGAAAACTTTGGAGGAAACTTTCTGGAGCAGGATAAAGCTGGTAACTTATTCCCTCGATCTGAAAAGAAGGACAAGTGTTGCCATTTGTGAGGAGCTACCATGGAGAAGAGACAGCAAGTCACATGCATAATCACACACAATCTGTGGGAAATGGCATTTTGCCGTCAGTGATACTGGTGAGAAGACAGAGGGGACCTCCATCTGGGGTCTGAAATCACTTTTATTTTGTAAATCCATTGACCAGTCAGCTAAGCCTCGAGTGTGTTATTGTACAGAGAGAGGCCCATTTATACTCCCGTTCCTCTACAATCAAACAGCCTCGACTGAAGCAACATTTCACAGAGAACATTCTCATCAATATCAATATCACCTTGTCAAGTCACATAACCACTGAGGTTACATTGTGGCAGAAACACTGACTCTACATTAGCCCATTTATTTCACAGCAACCTACCGAATAAAACACACAGGTGTGAAAAAAGCTATACTATCAGGCTAATTAGGTATCTGTAGGCTATGTAAGCAAATGCTCAATATAATGAAGTTTAAATGACATATCATAACATGATTTTGTAGGAAAAGTAATCAGGTGCTAACTCTTCTCCCGTGGCCTCATAGGATAGTAATATGTCCATCAGATTCACAATTTTGCCAGAAGTAGTAGGTCTTGCAAGTACTTTTGCCTATTATTTTATGAATGCTATGAATCCAGATATACTCTCTTGACATAATGTTCGCATACTATATATAGTAGTGAGGAAGAAGGATTGTTCAGATGCAGAAATAAATTTAATGCCCATGGATTGCATTAGTGCCCACTCACTTTTTTCAGTGCCATTGGTTCGGAAGTATGTTTTATATTTATATGTTTTATATAATTTTCCCAAAGGGAATTTTAAAAGTTTGTTAATACATTTTATGCAACAGCTCTGAATCTGATTCTCGAATCTGATTGGCTTAAAGCCCTTTCCAGGAGTGTGATATTCTAGCGATAACAGAACTCGAACTCAGGCGGACATCCAATAGAAACATTAAATAGCCGACAGCTATATCCAGTGATGCAAACTACTCAACATTTTGTCCCAAATATGGCCATTTTGAGAGAGAGAGAGAAGAAAGTTGAGTGTGTGAATTACCTGTGTCTGTGTCTCTCTCAATGAAGCTGAGTTTAGTTGCATCAAAAACAACAATTGTACCCTCCTTGTTGTTGAGAAATATAATGCTGTGATTCAGTATTCTTTGTGTACGCAGCACGATCTCCGATCTCTATCAATTCATTTAAAAAAATGCATCAGATACTATTTGTATAATAATCAAAATGAAAATTTTAAAACGCTGTATATAGGTACGTTCACGCCATACCGTAATTACGAGATACCAACTTGTAAAAAACGTTCACATGCTCGTTGAACTCGTAATTACAACTTGTGAACTGGAAGTTTTCAGAGAGCTACGGTTTGTACCACGTGACCGCTGCACAAATTGGCAGCACTTTCAAAAAAAAAGCTATCCACCTTTTTCTTCAACGTGGAAGTAAGCCTATGGATGAGACTTCCGGTCCATTAGCTGCTATAGGTAAATAACAAGGAGAATATCAACGTGTAGTAAACGGTAAAACTGTTTGCACTACAAACCAGTGTGCTCATAATTAAGATAATGCAATGAAATAATATGATAAGACACACCAATTTTCAATATCAAGCAGCAAAACGAACTGTTTTGTACAGCTACAAGTAGCTGGATGCAGATGAGACCGGAAGCTAGACCCATAGAATTTACAAATAGCCGCGCCCATTTTTACGGCAAGAAAAAGGTGGATTACTGTTCTAAGAAAGGGGAGAATATATACATATATACTATAATATAAAAACATTATGTACGTGTTCATACTGTTATTATTTTGTTGTTGTTTGTTTAGGTTAGCAACACCTTTATCGCCGTTGTTAATTAATAATAAACAAACAGTAAGTAATTAACCCAACACGCTTTCTGTCTTCTGAAATATTTAGCAGTAGCACAAATTATGTGTTTGATAGCTGCCAGTAACATAACATTCTTTCATTAATTCTAAACATTATTTTTTTTTTGACTGTTGCTATAGAAACGGATAATCCCCAGTCCAAGGACGTGAACAGCACCGAGTTGAACATCAAGTTTTGTCATCTCAGAATTACGGTAATTACGATATGGCGTGAACGCAGCATAAATACAGCATGCATTTAATCAAATAGGGGGGGGTATTGGCACAGTGGTTAACCAGAAAAATTAAAACGGCACTTCAGTGTTGTCAACTAATTTTCAGAGTATGCTAAAGGAAGGTCGATTTGATGCTTAAAGTTGCTAAATGTCATTGCGCTATGACATCATTGAGTAATCACGGTGCAAAATTGTGTCACAACATCAAATATCAGCAAAAAAATATTTTATACATGTTCATTTAGATTTGTTTGTAAAACAATATGCATAATATTAAAATATAAATAACTGTATTTTAAATACATTTAATTTTTGAACGCTTACACATTTTTGAATGCTTACAGTTTATTTTTTTATTAGCTAGTAAACTAATAAGACTACACATGCTCAACAATTATGCTTTAAGCAGTGTATTAGTAGTTAATATGCTACACTCTAAGACAAATCTGTAAAAATAGGGCACAATTGAAAGAATTTTCCATATTGTTTTTTTACCTGCATTTTAATTTACGCATTGTGTTTTTGGGTTACAATTGATAATGGATAATATCCTGGAAAATTACTAGTATCTTTTCCATTTTTCTTACAGTGTACTAACTGATCAACAATCACAGGTACAAGCTACTAACAAAGTGTATCATAAATGACCAATTATTCAATTATTTAATTATTATTATTATTATTAAACTGAACAATTGCAAACAGTAGCTAACTCAATTCATGTGATGTGTGTACCTCTAGGCATCTGTGCTTTCCTCTTTTTGTGTAATTTGGATGGAAAATGTGTGCCTTTTTATTGTCTGGCAACTTTTAGCAACTTTTGATAAGTGACTCAAATACATTTTAAAAATAGCTAAATTTGTTGCTAGGTGCTTTTGGAAGAAAATGTTTAGGGTAGTCTGAAAAGTTGCTGAATTTAGCAACAACATTGCTAAGTTGGCAACACTGGCACTTCATGCCCAAAAGGTTGCCGACCCCTGGCCTATACCATTGATTAACAACTGCAAGCTCACAACTGGCCTGTCTTTAAATGGTTATAAGTTATTGTGAAAAAAAACAACACTTTCCTATGGAGACTTTTCAGCCGACTGACTGTTGCACTTAGGTTACACATCTATTTGACCAATCAGAAGCAAGTTTTCCAGAGAGCCATATAATAAGTAGGCTCCATATGACTTACACCTACACAGTAGGACAGCACCATATCAATTGCTTCTCCTCATTAGCGTGATGTCTGGGAAAACATTTTGCATGCCATCTCTCATTCAGTGTTTGTAGGACGGATTCCTTTATTCCTCGCCTCGGTGCGGGCGATGGGAGGGAGGAGCGGGCCGGTGGCGCTCGGCTCTGTCTCAGAGCAGCAAGCACAGTAATTGAAAAGTGCAGAAAAGAATTCCTTTCAATCAGAATGTGAAGGCTGCAGCTCATTGTACCTCTGCAGCGCATATCCAATAAAAGACGAAGGAATCACTAAACAAAACACGCCTTGTTTCGCAGCAAATAACCGCTAAGGCCTGTCGCGTCTGACACTGCTCTGTGCAGAAATGTTTTCTTAAGCATTTCTTTCTTCGTTCTGTCAGTTTCCTTTCCCTTTTCCTTCTCTCCCATTCTGTCTTTTATCGTGAAAGCATGCTGTAAAAGAGGCACTCAGATTGAATAAACTATTTTTCTACAAACGCAGCACTTCCTTCATCCTAAAACCAAGACAAACAAATTCATCTTTGCCGCTGAAAGCATTAAGCAGCAGCTTTAAACGCTTATAAATCCCACAATGCCAATGTACACGCAGTACTTTGGAGTCTTATGCAAATTAATATCCACAGTGATTTATGAGAAAGCCGTCATTTCATGCGAAAATGAGGTATTTGTTTGTTAAGTACTCGGCATTGATGAACCATTCAGGAGTGTGACAAGAAAAATGACGAATCTTTGAATAAATAACCTTCAAAAAATCTCACAGATGACTGATACACCTTGTTAGTTTTACGTAGGCCTATCTCTCTTCCTCAGGCTTCTCATTCTCTTCTACCTGATTCTCGTCCCCAATGAACCGCCGAATACATAAGCTGTCAGAAGACTAAATCAGGACCTGATGCAACCCAGACCAGGCTTGCTCACGTGCTTCTAGCGTCATCTGTCGGCAACTGAAGCAACTGTTCTGTTGTCTTAGGGCACATTGCAGAGACGTGTGATACGGTTTATAATTGCACTGCCTCATAGGGAACAGCTGTGTTTCTGCATTTGATGTTCGCTATTCTTTTTAATTTAAATAAATTTGCAGCAATTAATGAAATGCCTGAACTAAACAAACCGGTAAATAGCGCTTATTTGTTCATAGAGACAAGTTAATAAAGCAAGCATATGCTAACACGGATAAAGAATCACTCATGAACTAATACAAGCATTTAATGTTCAGTACTAGAAGCTAGGTGATTATTTTTGCTGAAAAAGAAAAAAATAAAATAAAACTGAAACCAGTTGGCTGGTTTTAGCTGGTCTTCCAGCTTGGTAATATCATAGCTGGTTTGCAGGTTGGTTTTAGACGAGCTTTGACCACTTCTAGCTGGTCAGGGAGACCATATTAACCAGTTAAAATCAGTTGAACACCAGCTTGGCCAGACTGGCCTTAAACCAGCTCAGACCAGCCAACCAGCATAGGCTGGATTGGATTAGTTGAATTGTTGTTGACCAAACATTTAGCATTGCATTTAGTGCAGTGTTTAAGCCTAACTAGCAGACAGGAACAAAATAACCATAAACCAACCATTTGGCTTAGTTTTTTTTTTTAAACCAATCACTGACACTTCATGATTTCCCTCATTCCTTACCTTAACACTGTCAGTAGTCTCTCTTCATGATTTTTTCATCTGTTCCTTTAAGATCAATAACATGTTTTTTTTTTTTTTTACTTACTTACAAAAGCAGGACCTTTGCCCTCAAATCAGCAGTTAAAGTCTGAATGCTGTGGAAGAGAGATGATGGATAATCTGATACCATTAATAAGCTTCATCATGTGTCTTTGTATGTCACCAAATGCAGGAGAAAATGTCCATAAAATGACAGTAAATTATGCCATTTTTTAGGTAAACAATTCCTTTAACTTTCATTTCAAGGTCCGCTAGTTTAAAATAGCCTATCTTCCTGGGAAATTTATAATGAAATCCTTGATAGGAGTGAAGGTTATTATTGGCAATGCTTTGTATTCGTCATAACCACAGAAAAACAACTCCAGAAAAACACAGAATGGAGAAAAACTCATTATATTCTCACTGTAGTACTTCAGTGTCACCCTGCTAGATGTTTGAGTGAAATCTCACTGAACCCAACAGCACTTCTAACTCCTGCTTCTGTCTGTGCTGAAGTCGAATCTGCCATGATTCTCCAAAACATCAGTCAGGCTGTTCCTGTTCAACAAACCTGTAATATGCTTCTCATCTCATCATATATCTAACACAAGACAGAACGGCTGAGGATGGAGTTGGTTAACCTTGGTTAGCGCTGCAGGAACAACCAGGCTTCTGCACAAGTTGAAATTTCTGACAAATCTCTGCAATCCCAGTTTAATTTAGCCAATTTTGTCTTATTTGTTCAGGAAAAATTTTAGGTGGTAATTTGAATATAACGTGCAAGAGGTTACGCTTGCATTACATCATGAAGTAAAAATAGATTTCCTTCATTTTTTAGTTATAATAAAAGAGACACAGCATGAGAAAGACAGGTTTTGGTAGTGACATCAGAAATAATAATGATAGGTTGCTCAAAGTGTATTTGTTCTCAAAACACACACAGAGAAAAGTTTGTAAAATTTTGTTTACAAAGTCCCTACAATACCTTAATTGCATTTATGCTCTCGGGTTTAAATGAATGCATCGAAGCAAGGAAATATAAACATATTAGTCTATAATAGTGTATTTGCTAGTGCAGGCAGTGTACATTTCTAATTAAGCTACTCAGGTGCATATGCAGCACATCTGTTGATAGTAATTATATGTGTTCACTGAACAGTGCGCAGATGAGATTACTGCCGTATTATGTGATACACTAATGATCACGTCTTCATGACCAAATTCATTTGCTTCTCACTGGTGTACAAGCTTTATTCCACAAAGAAACCTTGTTTGTGCTTTGCGGTGGATGCTCTACTCTCCAAATAATTCACAGCAGTTGAAGCAAGAAAGTAGAATAGCATACGTCCTTAAAAAAAAGTTTCAAAGTCATGACTTTTATTTCACTCTTATATTTGCAGATTTTTTTGTGGTTTTGTTTTTCTACAGTATATGATTTTTTTTTTCTGCTTTAAAATATTTATTATGCAGACAAATAAATTTTTAAGTGATGTGTATGTTACTTTCTGTGACTCCAATGTAATGCCATAAATAGTGATTTCTCAAAAATTGTAAAGATTGCAGCTCTGTCACCTTGTCGTTTAGCCAGTGCTGTGAACTTAGAATGGACTGTTTGTCCAAACAATGGTAGACAGGAGAGGGAATGGTTTAAGTGATCAAAGCAACTATTTTTGTTATTCCATTTTGTGTTTTTCCAATGATGAAGTAATTATATATTTATTTTGCAATGCAAATCAATGAGAACATGAGGCAGAAAGGTGTTTAAGGCAGCGTCTCAACTTGCACACTGATACGAAACAATACAATTTTGCTTCGCAGTTTGGAATAATTATTATTTTTTTATGTTTTTTAGTTTCTTATGCTCACCAAAGTTGCATTTATTTGATCATAAATACATTAAAAACAAGTATATATTATATATAAAAAAAATACTTTAATCAAAGTATCTTAAAATATATCATGGCTATTGATAAAACTATTGATAACTATTTATCTTATATTATAATAATATTATTAGTAATTGAGTACCAATAATAATTGATAACTGAGCAGCAAATAAGCATATTAAATGATGTATACTTATATCTGTGTTTATAGAGCAAACAGCTACACGGATTTGAGTGTGATCTTTTTTGCCTGTCTGAATAAAGCCCAAGAGTCCAGCTCTGAGCAGCTGAAGATGGCCAGCAGAGTGGGTCTCTACTTCCCAATGGCCACTGAATGACAGACTTACTCTGTGGGCCATAAGTAGGCCAATTAGTCTTTTTCCATAACAGAGGACACACTCCAGTGAACAGGCCAGACGTGAATGAAAGAGGGAGGCCAAATGGTGCAGCCCGTATGGCGTGATGACAAATGGGTCCATCGGCGCGGACTTTAATCCCATTAAGAACAGCTTGAGGTATCGGTTTCTAGTGAGCACGTTTAAGAAGCCCTATTCTCTAAAACCACTCCAGTGGCCATGCTGTGTGAAACACAGTTCAATGTGTTATGACATTTGTCCAGTAGATGGCAATAAGGGACCAGTTGTTTGAGAACAATTCATGGCCTATTGAGACTTTTTTTTGCTGCGGTTAATGTCTGTTAGTTTGTACAAAAAGGGAGAATTGTGCAGGGAATGTAGTGTGGAGTCAAAGTTTAAAAGTGCAATTCAAGTCATGCTTTTAATATTTTCTGATTTAGTTTGCTGTTGATGCTCTTAGATACATTGTAAAACATTTTGTTAAAGAAACGTTCACTCAATAATAAGTCAAATATTGAAAGTAAAATATTCCCTAAATGTAAAGAGCACATCAGCTCTTATGTCATGAGCACAACAGTATTACCCATTATGAACCGGTTTCAACAATAGTGCAAAATATAGGACACACTAGCTGATCTTTCCATGATAAATTTGGTTGGTTATTTAATATATGATACAACAGTTTGATCATCTGAGCTGCATTACCTTGTGAAAAACAAGTACGCTTTAATGTATTGAAGCTGTATTGTATTGCTGTTCAATTGGACTTCAAATATTAGTTATATATAAAAAATTGTTCTTGCACATAATTTAATATTAATTAAATAAAAGGCCACAAGTGTACTTAAAAAAACAAAAGCAAAAAAACACTTGACTGTTTCTTAAGACACTTCAGTGCACTTTTATAAAGTACACTGTAATAACATTAAATTAAAAGTTTTACTTTCACATATAGTAAATTTTTATATATATATATAATATATCAATGAGAATGAGCTTTATTGGCCAGGTATGTTTACACATATGAGGAATTTGTTATAGTGACAAGCTCCACAGTGCAACAGAAAGACAGCAACAGGACAGGACACAGATAATAATACAAATAATAATATACAAAATAGGCAATGTACAAAAAAAAGCAAAATAGACAATTATGTATGTACAGGTATGATATGTGCAAACTTTACATGTAAATAAGTGACATGAATAAATGATGTATAATAGTGTTGTGTGTTGAGTGTTCTAAGTTATTACATAGATAAAATTATGTTAAGTAAAATTAAAAAGTCAAAGTCTTCTTGCATTGGATGTGCTGATTTTGGCTGCAGTCATGTCCTCATCTCATATGTTAAACACCTGTGATTCTACTTGCTAAGGAACTTGCATTCACGTAAAGTCTTGTTGACAAGTTTGTGTGAGTAAGGGCAAAACGCACAAGATATAGTACTTTCAGTGCCCTGTAGTTGGCAGTATCACGTCTTTTGTTGCAGAAATAAAATGCTGAAGAAAAGCTAGGTCCATGCAAAATGTAATGTGTAACTGCAACACTCATTTCAAAAGTAGTGGAGTAAAGAGTACAGATACTCATTCAAAAATGTAGTGAAGTAGAGAGTAAAAGTTGTTAATATCTTTGGTACTCAGTAAAACTACAAAGTATCCGAAAAGATACTCAAGTAAAGCAATTAGTTACATTTACTCCAATACCTTACACCTCTGTTAACAAATCACAGATTTGAAGTATAAACAAGTACAAGTACAGATTTGGCTGTCCACCATGACACTCGCTGTGAGAAAAAAAACGTAAACAGAGTGATACAAATGGTGAAAAGTTTGGAGTTACGACAAAGAGCCTATCACTTTCCTTTACGGGCAATCAAACTGATGTTTTATTGTGAATATGAGACTGAGCTGAACAATGAATGTTGCATTCGATCACAATAGCACTCATAATACTCTACTCCAAAGAATACACAGCTTTTAATACAGTAATACAATAAGCATTTAATGAAGCAACTACTTTTTACAATTTTAACTGTATGTCCCTACATGTAAATATACGTCATGTGCCATTAAATGCATCTTTACAAGAGCTTTTCTGAACATTTGCAACTTGCAATTCGCCTGCTGTCAATCAATGTCTGACTCTAAACCCTTCACAGAAAAAGCTGAGAGCTGTGACATCATTGTTCATATCTGCAAGGTTCACAAGCCCAAAGTGCACTTTTGAACTTTGTCTGTTCCCCTTTTATAGAGGGGTGGACCACTGCCAAGTGAGCGAGCAGCATTTGGTCACTTCGGTCTCCTCCCACTTTATAGCCGCTGTGCTGAGATCAGATGAGAGAGGAACCCTGCAGACGCCACACAGTCGCATTCTGGGGATAGCAGCTCGCACTGGGGAAGCTGTGATTGAGCACCTGGCCCTGGTCAAGCAGAGCCGAAGAACTGGAATTGAACTCCCCACCACAAGCCCGATTACCATCAGATCTACGTCAGGGGTTGGGGGTCCCTCAGGAGCAATTGTGTACAGTCTCATCATTGCTTTGCATGATCAAAATAACATCTGAAATATCATATGCGCATTTGTACTTCAAAGAACATCTCTTTGGCATGCGAACAATAGTTTTTGCATCTAGATCTATTCAATCTACCAGCCAAATTCAGCCCGTTTGAAAACATCAGTGGCCAGTGTGCGGTTGCCAGTTAACTATCACAACCAAATATGAGTTTTAATTCAATTACACACATATTATAAATCGGAATTACACCCAAATATGGACTAGTATTTAATAAAGTAGCATGCTCTAACTTCCTTATCATGAAAAGAAATGCATTTGCCCAAGGATTTCCTCCAGAGGTTTGTGGAATAAGATAAGATAATATTAGATAAGATAAATTAATATTTACAGATTTTTACATTATTACAATTTCAGTCTGTATCATTCTGTAATCATTCTGTCAGTCATAATAATTTGAATATGTCAGGTATTTTTTAATGTTTGTCTTCAGGTGTATACATCTTACTGGACTGAAGCAGCTTAGGTTTACTTGATTGTCCATACATCATTTTTTTAGAAAGAAAAAAAAAAAATTGAGTATTAAATCAGGCTTTTGAGGAATGTTTATTTGTTCTTCTCTCAGTCATCATTGTATGTTTTGAGCTTTGATCATAAAACTAAGCATGTATTGTATATTGTATATTATTGTAATATAAAGAGTGACAACTGATATATCTCATTAATTTATATTACAAGCTATTGTCTATATAAATAACAGCATCTGCACCAAATTGTATGTTTTTCCATTTGGAGCCAATTTGTGAGCCATTTGTTTTTCTTCTTTAAATGTTAATGTATATGTTCTTCCCTGAGTTGCATGTTCTCCAGTATCCTTCTATATGATCATGTTATTTATTTAATTTTTATTTTCTCGTTCGTTCATTCATTCATTTGAGATCGCTTTAAGAGAGTGCTCCTAATCTCAGCTTGTTACATGTATAAAAGACACCTGGGAGCCAGATATCTTGCTGATTGAAAGGGGATCAAATACTTATTTCACTCATTAAAATGCAAATCAATTTATAACTTTTTTAAAATGTGTTTTTCTGTATTTTTTGTTGTTATTCTGTCTCTCACTGTTCAAATATACCTACCACACTGTAAAAAAAAAAAAAGTTGGGCAAACTTAAGTTTAAGGCAACCAGCTTCAGCAGATTTGAGTTCTCAACGTCTTGTTTTCAGTTTATACAACAAAAAGTTGAGAAATTTCCTAAAAAATAAGTTGAGAAAACTCAAAAATCTGCTGAATCCGATTGCCTTAAACTTTCAAGCCAATTTTTTTTACAGTGTATTAAAATTATAGACTGATCATTTCTTCGTCAGTGGTCAAACTTACAAAATCAGCAGGGGATCAAATACATTTCCCCCTGACTATATCTATATATATATATATATATATATATATATATATATATATATATATATAGTATCTGACTATATATTTTTTTGTTTTTTCACACTATTACCTGTAACTGGTCTTTATATGCGAGCAAATCATAGATGGCCATTATAATTTAGGACAGGGGTCATCATGTGAGGGCTCTGTGTCATCAAACATTTTGATATGAAGTTATACATAATAGTGATTTTTTTCTGATATTCATTTTGCAAAGAAGGTGCAAAATGGTGCTTTTAGGACGTGCTTTGGTTCGTGCTGTTATAAGATGATTTTTTAATTTGCGATATTTGTATAAGAGTGTGCTCTAAGAGAATGACAGCTGCTTAGTTATTTGTCTCGGTGGATCGTCTCTCTGTCTGGGAGGTTGAAGAAAGGAGACGCACGGCCTTCACACCCTGGCACATGTTCCACTGACCCCACAGGCTGCTGCATCAATCCCCTCCAAAACTCACCCTCCACAAACCATAATATTTTTCCCCAGAGCAGAGAGGGCAGGCTGGTGGACACTCACACTCCCCCGGTCCGCTCTAGAGACAGCGACTCCACCTGTCAGAGTTCAAGAGTTAATGCCAAGAGCTTAGAGGTTGTTTCCATAACGACTTGAATGTAACTTTTGCTTTCTCTGCCACACAGGGCTGTTACATGTGTTGAAAATATCAATCAACAGCTTGGAAGCTTGATGTATTACCAGAAAGTGAGAGGATTGATGACCAGCCAGAACAAACATCATGCATAGGTTGTGTTAACATAATACAATAAATGGCATTGATTGATTGATACCCTGTTTTGTTTTTTGCTTTTTAATTATTATTATTATATATATATATATATATATATATATATATATATATATGTGTTACATTAATGTGTATATTTACACCACTGGTCAAAAAATTTGAAATAATTAGTCATTTATTCCTGCAATAAAAGCTGAATATGCATTACTCCAGTCTTCAGTGGCACATGATTCTTCCGAAATCATTCTAATATGCTGATTTGCTGCTCATTTATTATCAATTATTAATAGTGCTCAGTTAATAATGATTCTTATTATTGACAGTGTTGAAAACAAGTTTTACTGCTTAAAATATTTATGCATTTTTTCAGAATTGTTTGATGAATAGAAAGTTCAAAAGAACAGAGTTTATTTAAAAAATAACTCTTTTGTTGCATTATAAATGTATTTTAATGTCACTTTGTTTTAAATCATTTTAATTATTTAATCATGCATCATTACTGAATAAGTGTCTATTATTATTTTAATCCTACACAAAATGATTTGAATGGCACATTTGAAGACGGGAGCATTGATGCTGAATAATCAGCGTTGGCATCACAGGAAGAAAATACATTTTTAAATATATTCAAATAGAAAACATAACGTTTACATTTGAATAATATTTTACAATATTACAGTTTTTACTGTTTTTGTGATTAAATACATACAGCCTAGTAAGCATATGAGACTTCTTTCAAATCATCAACAAGCCAGCTTGTACTTTTCATTAGCATTTTTGCCAGAAACTGAATTAGCATGTCTAATTGAATTGGTCATTGACAAATTACACCATTATTTTTAGTTTTCTTTTGTTTGTTTTTGAATTGAATTTACAGTGTTTTATCGCAAGCTGTACACAGTCTTTGATAATAACTCTGAACTGGACATGATTAATGACTTTGTCATTAGTGAAAATCTTTTCTTCAAAAATAGAACAATTAAAAGCCTCCGTTTACACACGGTAATGAAGCAGACGTTTGTAATTCTCTTTGTGAAAGGCCAGGTCTCTGTTCATCCAGCCCCTCCATCCCCTCAGAGGTTTCACTGCATGCTGGACAAGCTAAATTGGCAATACCAATAAAGATTAAGTGGACGTCTCTTAAATCTCTCTGACAGCACAAACAACTGCCGGACCGGCTCCGCGCTCTCACGTTCGCCTGCGGTCAGGAGTCCACAGGGATGCTCCTGAATGCCATGGACTTGTAAGGTTTTCTTTCACAGTATCGGGCTCCTCTTTTAGCAGTCCTGTGCTTCCCAGACCTCACCTCAGATGCCCAATTAGCCTGAAAAATAATAGCTCCCTGATCATCATCCCATTGTGCTCCCTGACATTGTCCCCGTGGCTCCTGTTACAGTCCGACACTAAACAAGGGCTAAATTAGACGCGCAGTTGTTGCTATTGTCCCGCTCCCCTTGATACCCAAACCTCTCTGTCTTAGCGGGCCAAAGCTCATCCGAGAGGTCCCTGGTGGAGTAGAAGTGTTTGGATCAATGACAAGATGATGGTCTCCATGTGAGACAGCGGCAGCGGTCAAAGTAATTAAGTCAAAGAGTGGACGCACGGCAGCGGTCTCTCTATAGGCCTTAATGGTATTCAGATGGATGGCGTCTGAAGCGATTTCTTGGGGTGAGAGGGGGGCAAATTACATGGCAGCTGTTGCCCCTGGCCGACAGGCTTGAGGGAACGCGGAGAAGGCCGGTTCTTAGGCTCCGCTGATGGAGGGACTTTGATTTATGCCTTAATTAGAGGGACATTAAAAGCCGACTTTCCCAAAGACAATTGTGAAGTCCCACACGTATGCCATGCGCTGCGTCCCCACTTAACATGAGGCAGACGGAGCAAGGATGTTGGAAACAGATTCTTACCGCTGATAAATGAGTTGATAGGTTCAAGATGATATAGCGTGTATCGCGCAATACTTCAGAGAAAATACTTGAAGAGATAAGTAAGCTCATCTTTTGAAGTAGCTACTGAAAAAATGAATGGCTGATGCTGTGTAATGCGGCTCTCTGATGTCATTTTTATAATGCAAATCATCTGATCCCAGCACAGCGTTTTAAATATTCTGCTCATATGAATAGTTTTGTTATTTATTTTTTTGTATTTATAAAACATATAGTCCAACCAGGGTTGCCAAGTCCACTTGGCAGCATTTTTTAACCGACTGAAATGCTTTTACTGAATTATTTCAGATTCTGCCAATGATCCCCCCCCCCAATTAGGTTGTTTGACATTTTAATAAATTATATTAAATATAATTATAAATTATGCCAATGATAAAACTGTTCATGATTACCAATAAGATTTTCAAGTTGAAATTGTATAAAACGCATAGAAGTGAAAAATATATATTTTATGTATGGGAGTGGCATATTTTGGTTTTGGTGTTTGGGATATTTAGTTTTGGGTCATTTTTTGTATACATACAAGATGACTTTCGTTTCTGATAACCCCAGAAAAGTGAAAAGCAGATCTGGCAACCCTAAAGGCTAACCCATATGGTTAAGGGAGCAGCTTATTTACTTACTGTATTTACTTATATTTTTGTAGGCACCAGTAGGTGGCGACAATCTTTGAGTGAATCATTGAATCCTTCATTTGCTGATTCTGTTTTGCAGACACAAACTGCTAATTAAATTTTGGTTGGCAGAGCAAAAACTGACAAAGCAACAGTCAATCAATATTGTTTCTAAAATGTAAGTTGCACAATATTAACATCTTGTTTTTTGTATAAAAAATATCACTGACACTCACAATATTGCTGAATATTTTGTACTCAGCCTGCGGCCTTGCCTTCGACCGAATCACAGCCATTGCACGATCTGGTGTTATATTGCTTAAGTAAATATGATTTATACAGCTAATGTTCTTCATTGTTTAAGCGGAAGATTTAGTTTTATAGTCCAGAGCAATTTGCATTGTGTGGTTTTGGCGTGTCTCGTGGATCCAGCCCGTGATATTTTTGGCAGGTTCCAGTTTTTTTTATAGTGGAAATATTTATCAGGTTCTGTCAGGCTTCAGCTCATAAAACGACGCCTGAGTTTTTATCACTTTGAATGCTTTGGTGAACAACTGTATTAGTCACATGAGTGCCATCAGCTCCACAATGGTACAAGGACGGCATGTACTATTATTGCACATGAACTGGATTTTGTGTTGAGCTTCAAACTGTAAATACTACTGTGGTACAAGATGTATTCTCAGTCAAAAAAAAAAAAAATAATAATAATAAAAAGTCAAGTTGTCACAGGGATGTTGTTGCATGGACTGTATATCAGTGAGATTTTAACTTAAATATTGAACTGTTAACGTTTAGGATGTGCATTTTTTTTATAAATGTCAAGTTGGGGCAAGTTGTCGCATTTTATTGTCACACAATGGTTTAAAAAATGTGAACTTAAGTTTTTGATGTTTCATGTGCTTAATAATTTCATAAACCTACACTGTAAAATGATTCTAAAGTATAAATAGTGATAATGATTTTTGGAGTTTGCTTTGCAAGAAAATACCACTAGTCTTTCTACTTCAAAATTGAACGTTCAAATCAATATTTTATTTGCTGTTTCTTTGAATTGTGAAATTAACTAGCAGTTTCTGAATGGAAATTGCTTCAAAGTAAATATTACACTATTTATTTATTTATTTTTCACAATCGGGCTGTAAATTCTTGCTGTGATGACCTGAATTGTACTGTATAACAGCACGGCTCTGTAATGCATCTAGTAAAAGCTGCCATAAGTGTTTATTTTAAATTACAAAATGACTCAGAGCTTTGGCGGCTGTAACTCAGTAAAAGTCATACCAGCGTAATGTGTGTGAGTATTTATACCACCCTCGCCTCAAATAATAGCTTACACAAAGTCTTGATTGAATGACACGTTGCGTTACAGAATGCTGATGCTGACATCATTCTGTGTGTGTGACAGAGGGTCAAGGCGAAGGAGCTCGTTAAGTGTCGGAGGCTTGTGCTGGAGGGACCACTGAGCTACCCACGGCATCCTTTCCCTGTAAGTGCTCTTCGCATGCATTCAGGGAAGGGTCTCTCACTTTCCCTTATTTGTTGTTGCTGCTGTTTAATTACGTGTAGCACTTGCTGCCACAGACACCAAAAATAAACAAATCAACAATAGAAAAGAGGCACTGATAACAGTGTGTGTGGCATTTGTCAACTGCATACAAATCGCCATAGACAGAAGTACTTGGATTAGTGTAAACGGTCAAATTATATTGGAAAAGTGTTGTCACATTTTCCAGTCTGTATAGTGCCTATTTATAGCACAGTGTATATTATATTGGTCTCAACTTTATCACTTTAGACTGGCAACTGACTGATAACTATTTACTAAAACATGTCCTGTTCGTATAAATACAACACCTTTGCACAGTTTGACAGTGATTAAAGAAAATATTAAAGATGGAAAATTGGGATCTGTGATATTAAGTATCAAACTAGTTATTGGCTGATATTAGAATTTTTGTTTTCATAATTATCTCCATGAATAATAATAATGGATATTTAATTGTACATGTTTATTTGTCGTATGTTGTATGGTACCTTTGCAGTCATCTAATGCTCACATAAAGGAATAGCTCACTCAAAAATCTAAATTGGACTGAAAAATGTACTCACTCTCAGGCCATCCAAGATGTAGATGACTTTGTTTCTTCATCAGAACAGATTTGGAGAAATTTAGCATGACATCACTTGTTTACCAATGGATGCCCTGCAGTGAATGGGTGCCGTCAGAATGACAGTCCAACAGCTGATAAAAACATCACAATAATCCACACCACTCCAGTCCATCAATTATAGTCTTGTGAAGCAAAAAGTAGCCTGTTTGTAAGAAACAAATCCATCATTGAGGCATTTTAACTTTAAACCATCACAAAATTTGAGTTCATAATCCAAAATAGCTCTTCCTCCAGTGAAAAAGTCCATCTCATCTGTTGTCCTCTCACATCAAAATGTACCGACCTATTTGTGCATATTTCTCTCCTGGTTCAGATAAGATGTTTTTTTTTCCACTGGAGAAAGCAATAGTATGGATAGAAGACTCGTATTTTAGCCAGAAACAACAGAGTTAAAAATGTCCGTATGGATTTGTTTCTTACAAACATGCAGCTTTTCACTTCACAAGGCATTAATTGATGGACTGGAATGGTGTGGATTACTTGTGGATTATTGTGATGGTTTTATCAGCTGTTTGGACTCTCATTCTGACGGCACCCATTCACTGCAGAGGATCCATTGTTGAGCAAGTGATGCAATGCTACATTTCTACAAATCTGTTAAAGAAACAAACTCATCTACATCTTGGGAGGCCTGACACTGAGGAAATATTCAGAAAAAAAATGATATATATATGCTCAAAATTTCAGATGGCACTTAGAGGCTTTTGCATCTGAACTCTTCATATGTATGTAGGTGTGTGTGTGTGTGTGTGTGTGTGTGTATATATATATATATATATATATATATATATATATTCTTGTTAAATTTAATCTTTAGGAAAAATTTGCTGCTTAACTTCACTTCCAGCATTTCAAATGACTGATTGTAGTTTTTAATGTTTTGTCAATATCAATGCATCCTTAACATGACTTCAGTAACATTTACTAACAGTGACACAAAAACAGGTCAATTGAGTGTAAATTCATCCATCAAATCTTATTTTTTACTGCTGGCATGTACATTTCAATTTCTGCTGGCATGTAATTGCTTGAGATTTTATCACGCTGTGTGTTCCTCCGATTAGCTCTTTGTTATTTGGCTGTCTGGAAACAAGTTTGTTTTCTTAGCCAGTCTATAATAGACTTTTGTGTCAATTGTTTTGATAAGTCTGTCGCAATGAGCCTCACATCTGAAGTTCAGGCTGTCCGTCTCAACAGATGGTAAATCATAACTGTTCGCTGATAACATCTTCAGACAGACTGAACAAAGAACAGTTTGCATAATCAACACAGCTGAGTATGCAGTGTCACTATGATACAGTCACTAACAGAGTTATCAGTCGCTTCATCACTATTGTCTTCTTTAAAACAATTTGCACCAATACAGAAACGTTTATGATAATGTAATGTCCATGCCAAAGGGAAAACAGTGAAGGGGATTTATGCTGTAAGCACACAGGTGATTTCCCATTGTCTAAAATTAGATTATACATTGCAATTTGTATTATGTGCAATGACTCCTAGTTTAGCCTAATGGATTGATAATCCCTTATTTACCATGGTAAACCATAGTTGCCATATACAGGTGCATCTCAAATAATTAGAATATTGTGAAAAAGTTTTTTTTTGTTTTTGGTAACTTATTTCAAAAAGTGAAACTTTCATATTTTCTAGATTCATTACATGTAAAGTAAAAAAAAAAGTTTTTTGTTTTCATTTTGATGATTAGAGCTTACAGCTCATGAAAGTCAAAAATCAGTATCTCAAAATATTACAATATTTAAATTTGAGTTTAAATAAATGACCATCCCTACAGTATAAATTCTGGGTATCTCTTGTTCTCTGAAACCACAATAATGGGGAAGACTGCTGACTTGGCAATGATCCAGAAGACGAACATTGACGCCCTCCACAAAGAGGGTAAGTAACAGAGGGTCATTACTGAAAGCTGTGGCTGTTTACAGAGTGCTGTATCAAAGCATATTAAATGCAAAGTTGACTGGAAGGAAGAATTTGGGTAGGAAAAGGTGCACTAGCAACAGGGATGACCGAAAGCTTGAGAATACTGTCAAGCAAAGCTGATTGAAACACTTGGGAGAGCTTCACAAGGAGTGGACTGAAGCTGGAGTCAGTGCATCAAGAGTCTCCACGCTCAGACGTCTTCAGGAAAAGGGCTACCAAGCCACTTCTGAACCAGAAACATCGTCAGAAGCATCTTACCTGGGCTGTGGAGAAAAAGAACTGGACTGTTGCTCAGTGGTCCAAAGTCCTCTTTTCAGATGAAAGTAAATTCTGCATTTAATTTGGAAATCAAGGTCTGGAGTCTGGAGGAAGAGTGGAGAGGCACAGAATCAAAAGCTGCTTGAAGTCCAGTGTGAAGTTTCTGAAGTCAGTGATGATTTGTGGTGCTGTGACGTCTGCTGGTGTTGGTCCATTGTGTTTTATCAAGTCCAAAGTCAATGCAGCCGTCTACCAGGAGATTTTAGAGCACTTTATGCTTCCATCTGCTGACTAGCTTTATGGAGATGCTGATTTCCTTTTCGAGCAGGACTTAAGCACCTGCCCACACTGCCAAAACCACTTCCAAGTGGTTTGCTGACCATGATATTACTGTGCTTGATTGGCCAGCCAACATGCCTGACCTGAACCCCATATGGAATCTATGGGATATTTTCAAGAGAAAGATGAGAAACAGTCGATCCAACAATACATAGGAGCTGAAGACTCAGTAGTGCCTCAGCAGAGCCACAGGCTGATCGCTTCCATGCCATTCCTCACTGATGCTGGAGTTTGTGCTAAAGGATCCCCGACCAAGTATTAAGGAACTTTACATTTTCTGTTTTGCAAATCCTTTTTTTTTTTTTTATTGATCTTAGGAAATATTCTAATATTTTGAGATACTGGATTTATGACTTTCATGAGCTGTAAGGTCTAATCATCAAAATTGTAACACAAATCTTGTAGTAATGAAGTGTTTTATTAAATGACCACGAGACAAACAGCTCAAACAGCGTGACAAAATCCCATATGACTCAGTAAATAGAGACAAAAGCTTTATGACTAAAGGTGCTTATGTATTAAGCATTGTGATATGTATTGTGAAAAGCACTATAAAAATAAATGTTAACTGAATTAAAGGTGTGATCACATTTACTGTTGTATAGGACATTTTCACATGTAAAATCCAGTAATTACAATAGGAATCCACGAGATTCAGAATTTCATCTCAGGGCAAAATATTCCACCACAGATTTCACAACGTATGGTGATGTGGATTTTCTATTAAAGCTATTCAGCTAAATTTAAAAAGGAAACTTTTAACCACATAATTCAGTTTTTTTTTTGTTTTTTTTTTTGATATCCTGTATCACAGATCATGGTCATTTTTTACTGTAGTAATTGGAATTTTAATGGAAAAGGTGGATGCCGTTTTGTCAACATGTTTTACTAAATATATTTGATGCAGGACTCACTTTTCTTCTACCTTACTTTAAATTTTACTTTAAACGGTCATATATGCAATAGGCTTATATTACCATGTGAAGTCATCTAGCCCATATATGTATGTTTATATAAACATTTTTAGACATAAATGACATGTACATTTATATATCTATTCTAAAACCTGTCAATATATATTGAAATTATATAAGTAAATATAAAAGACTTGTATATTTAAATAAAATATATTACAAACACATCAACAGATTGTTTGACTATATATGTTGTTTTGAATGAAGTTGCATTTATATATTATATTTTTGACATATATGGTTGCTAGATGTAATACCATATTTATTTTTAAATCATAATTTAGGTGTTAAAATATACATACACACATTTTGCTCTGAGGATTTTTTTAAAACTTAAATATGATTTTATAAACTTAAATATGTTAAATATTTTAATCTAACCATAGAATGCACGTATGTGAAGATATATCACCTTAGGTATATCACCTAAATATGGCAATATCACTCTTGATATAGAGCAGTATATGTACGGGACAGGCCGTAATTTATATAATATCTGCATACTTATATTCTTTTGTTAAAAAAGCTGAACGGACACATCGTCAGCATCATTATCTGAAGCATGAGTCAACGCCACACAAAAGTCAGGTGTAAAACCAGTAACGTGTGTTTGTGTGTGAACAAAGGCATGGGAGGGAAATCACAACGCCGCTCGCATTCCCTGCGGATAACGGAATCTTTAATGAATGGTTATGGAGCGCTCTGCGCGGAGTGCTGCACACCTGGAAAAGAGAATAGCTAGGCAACTGTCATTTAGCACCCTCTGTTGTTTTAGTGACTAAAGGATGTTACATCAATCCGATCCGTTTTACTCTAATGTGAAAAGGAAATAAACTATAGCCTGTAGTTTAATAACCTATAGCAACCTAGATATTAAATTTGCCAGCTGGCTAATTTGTCGATGGGTTTGACAGGAGTACAGCATCGCTAATGATTGTTCTTCAGAAAGCAGAGTTCCGTAATCAAAACACGGTTGTTATGAATGACTCAGTCTTGTTGTGACAGACACGCCAAGTATCAGAGTATTGACAAATTTACAGTGCCGCCTAAAGCAACAACGCAAACGCTAATCCAGGTGGTTTGCATCCCAGTCAGGTTAGCCAGACCTAAATAGAAAAGCCTTGAGGAAAATATTTCATCTTTTACTGAACTGCAATGGAGAAAATTCCCCAACGGTGCGGCCTCCATATTTTATGATCGTTATTTCATCGGCTACTATGAAAAAGCATGAACGCATTGGCTGCGGCCGCAGCGTAATGTGTTAGTTTACTAAGAGCGGATCACGTTTCTTTAGGCCTAATATAGTCTGCAAATTGGATCTTTAAATTCCCCTTTCATCACAGAAAGGCTAACAAGCTAATCAGCCACGTCAGCTGCTGTCCTTGTGCTAGAGAGATCAGCGTGGCCAAAAACGAGAGTGACCAGACGTCCCGGTTTACCCAGAATATTCCTGCTTTCACAAGGTGTGTCCCGAAAATGTACTAAAAACTCAAGTTAAATTTGTTAAAAACAAACAAACATTTAAATAATATTAATAAATGCTGTGGTTTAAGTGTCCAGACATTGTCCTTGTGAAAAAAATTGTAGTTGAATGTGCACTTGTAGTGTACTTCATATCTTAAACACACACAATATATATATATATATATATATATATATATAAACTGTACTTTATTAATGAAATAAAGACAGCTTAAATGTACCTAGTGTACACTTTCATGACGTTAAACTTTTTAACACACATAATGAATATCAAATGGAAAGATTTTAAAGTAAACTTGAAATTATTGTTTTAATAAAACACTTTTGATGGTCTTGACAGGCATACGATCACTTGCAAATAAAAGTAAAACATATATATATTTTAAATGTAGAAAATGTTGCAATAGAAATGAGGATTGTTTATGTTTACCATAAATGCATGTCAGGAAATTTGACTACACTTTAACCATATTTCAAAGACAATAGAAGTAATTTTGAGATTGCAAATGAAGATGCAGTTGCATCCTACTTAAGTGGGTCAAATAACTATTAAGTTCAACTAAATGCATTTAATAGATTTAAATGCATTTTCGTTTCATTGTAAATAACAAGTATATTCAGTTAGCACTTAAATATATTCTTATAATATATATACTTTTTCACAAGTGCGACTCATCCACTGATGTGAATTTAGGACAGGATTGTTCAGAAAACCTGTTTGAAAATGATTGTGTTTGGTGACACTAATAGTGCAGGATTTGCACTCTCACCTCTGCCTGTAAATAGGTCAGTCTACTAAAACTTTCTTTGTTTGTTTTTATATTAATTAAAAATCTGGTTACTTCGCAAAAATGCAACTTTAAATCACATGCTTTTGACACCAATCAGTAATGTTAATATTGCATTCTTTTGTGAATTGTTTGACATGTAAAGAAACAAAGTCAGTCATTTGGGATAACACCAGAAGCCCTAGGGATAGTTCACCCAAAAATGAAATGTGTCATCATTACTCACCCTCAAGGTTGTTCCAAACCTGTATGAGTTTCTTTTTTTTTTCTGTTGAACACAAAATAAGATATTTTTTGGTTACCAAACAGTTGATGGTACCCATTGACTTCCATAGTATTTTTTTTCTTCCATACTATGCAAGTTAATGGCTACCGTCAACTGTTTGGTTACCAACAATCTTACACAGATTTGGAACTGGGGTGAGTTCATGATGACAGAATACACATTTTTGGTTGAATTTTCTCTTTAGGAAGACACCTGTAAACCATGTACTAGGAAATGCAGCAGCATCCATAAGATTTTCTCAGTGTCACCACAAACAATTAAATTTTTTATTTATTTATTGATAATTTATATGATAAATTCTATATAATATATTTATATTATAATTATTGTAATATTTTTCTATTTTTGAATTCTATAATTGGAGATATTTGATATGCTTCTCCAGAGCTTTCAGAAGAGGACAGGGAGACCTGTGGAAGTCTTGAAAGCCCCGAGCCACGGCGTTCTCTCTCGGGCCGGTCGGGCCGCAGGATAACTGAAGTGGTCTTGAGAGGAGGCTGTTTGTGGCCCTGCTCAGCGAGGGCTGTGGAGTGTGAACAGCGGCTGAGATGCCTCCGGGGTCAATCCTTTAATATTGATTACAAACTGGAGCGGGGCAGCAGGGCCGACAGGCTGCAGCTGTGAGTTTGCGCGGCTTTGAAGTGACCCGCGCCTGTTGGCGGGTCCCAGGCCCTCGCGCATGAGGAGAGGCTGCAACTATGTGCCTGCCTGTGGGAAAGAATGTCACGCGACGCCATGGTGACGGAGCCTGCCACCGACAGGGGACGAGATTTAGGAGAGTCACGGTGAAAGTCCTGCCAGCAGCGACTACTGTCCCCTAAAAAGAGAGAAAGAGAGAGAGAGAGAGAGGCGTTGGGAGCATTATAACAAGATAAGTTGGAGTGAGAAAGAGCGCTAACTCTGATCACAGGGATCTGTGCTGCCCCTGTCCTGTCTGCAAACAGTAGCGCATGGATACCCGAGCAGAGCTTGTTTTACACTGAAGCCTGACTCGCTCACTGTTTTGTCTAGCCAGACTTCAGCCCAAAACATCAGAGCAGATGGAAATGCATTTAATTTTAGTTTAAATTTCCTTCTTCATCCATTCCGTTATATGTTATTTATATATTATGTTGATTATATTTTAACTTAAATATACTTTGGTGTTCAGAAGTTGTAGCTTTTATTTTGCATCAGAAAAATAATAATAAAGATTAATAATAAACCTTATTAAATAAGGTCCTTATTAAAAAAATTATCAAGTGTATGTGTGTGTACAGTATATATATATATATATATATATATATATATATATATATATATATATATATATATATATATATATATATATATATATATAGTAGCTTTTATTTTGCATTTAAATAATAATAATAATAATAATAAACCTTATTAAAACTTGGATAAATCAAATAATAAATAACTTTCATGTTTATTTTTAGTTTATTTTTTAAATAAAATAATTATATAACATCAAAATATATAATTAAATGTCATTCTTAAAGTTTTTAGCACAATTTGCAATTATTCAGAGCATATTGTGCTTCAGTCGAAGCAAGAAATTTGAACTGTCATGCTTAAATTATGTACAAAAATAAATATCAAATATCTGATTAAAACTAGATAATAATAATAATGCATAATGTTTATTTGTTTGTTTACTTATTTGGTGTAAAGTAGATTTTGAATATCAGATTTTTAAACATTTGTACTCTCCAGTATGTTATTCAGCTCTTACAGTTTTACACACAACTAACCAAACTAACAAAATCATAAATAAACAAATAATAATAACATTAATAATAATATAAAATACAAGCATATAAAATAAATGTATTTATATTTGTTTGGTCTAGATTATATTGCAAGTTTTTGGATAAGTTTTTTTTTTCTCACTTTTAACAAAAATATAATGCATTTAAACAGCAGGGGGTGATCTTACTTCAAAGGAGAAATAATATGCCTTCCATGAGTTAGAAATGCATAAATGCAAGTTATTTTCATTGCTTCTGTTCATGTAGGTAACAACAGATGACTTATTTGCATGTGTTTGTGCATTAACTGTGAGGAACAAACAGACAGTAAAACCAGAAATCAGCTGCATTGTGTTCTATGAGAAAAGCAGCTAAATATACATACCAAATAACCTCTTAATGACTATGCAATAATCCAGAAAGGTTTGTGTGACAGTTCATTTTGTAGGAGAGGCAATAGAAAATATTATTAGCTGCATGTGGAAAATAAAATAGTCAGTGGAAAGTCCCTACTGTGAAAGAAAACCAAACCTGTGCGTTGTCATATTGTTTTAAACAGGTCAGAAATTGTGTACAATGTATTCTTACATAGTCAACATGAACAGTCATCTTCCTTTATATACCTTTAATTATAATTGTATCATAATCCATTCATTTAAACGGAATTGAACAGAAGTAAACTGAGATCTAGATAAAGAGACAGTGAGCTAAATCAGAGCTAGGATGTGATTAAGAGGACAGTGTTCTGTAATGATGTATAGTCTCATGCGAGCTGTCACAGTAAAGGACAAAACATAAACTCAAATAGATGTACTGTCTTCACGGCTAATTAATACCTGCCACATGATAAGAATCTGTGAAATACGGTACACGCATATCTCGTTCCTGGGCTGAGCAGCCAACCAGAGCATTTCATTTCAGAGTTTCTGTGTGACAAATGTCAAATGATTTTTCACCTCTTATGTAGGTAAAGTGGAATGAGGGAAATTGTATAATTATGTACTCGTGCTATATGTAATATGTTTTATGTTGATTGCAGTGCTTGCCAGCATAGTAATTGTGTAGTCTGTGCTGCGGTACCGCTCTGCTATCATGCTGAATTGCGAAGCCTCTATAATTTACTCTATAAATTTGCTTAATGTCTTTATTTGGGGGTTAATTTTACCCTCTCCATATTTCTAGGTGTTTTTTTTTTTTTTTTTGAACATACACTGTCCTTGAACATACACTTGTTTTTTTTTTATGTTTTAAAAGTCTCTTATGCTCACCAAGGCTGCTTTTTTTAGCTATAAAATAAACACAGCAACATTGTGAAATATAAAAATTTAAAGTAAGTGTTTTGTATTATAATATATTTTAAAGTGTAATTTATTCCTTTGATCAAAGCTGAATTTTCAGCATCATTACTCCAGTCACATGATCCTTCAGAAATCATTCTAATATGCTGATTTGCTGCTGATTTAACGCTGGGTTATTTTTTTCTACCTAACCCCTGTGTTGACCTTGTCTCCGGTGAAACTTCTCAACAATGCAGCTGCTGAGAGCACGGGCTTTGTGCGGCCTACAGGAGAGAGCTGTTCTCAGCGTTGTCACCGTCACCGACGCTTTGGTGCACTTTCGGGGAAATAAAGGTTTGTATACATTTTATTTCATGTATAAAGTCTTTAATGTGCTGTAAATTATTTTATTTTAAGCAACGCAACATAAGTATGGGATGTCAGCTGTGTCAGCAGAGGTCGTTCCGCACGATGGAAACGTATTTGCATGGCATAACATAAATGGATTTAATTTTTTATAATACTGGGTGTAATTTAATTTGATGTTAAAATATGTCCTCTAATCTCAGTACTGTTTGTTTTTGGGCAGATTTTAAAGTCAGTCACGCCATCTTTCAGCTATGAGTGAAACTCGAGGCCACAGCCTAAAGTTCGCAGTTCCCCCTGGAACAGCATCCCTTCACTGGCTCAGATTTCGGCGACACACCGGCACAAGAATTAGCACTATTTCGTTAAAAAGCGATTACAGAGAATGGTTGAATAAACTTAAATTAAAATGCTACTTTTAAATGTGCCTTTTTAATTTCTAAAATATGTGTTAAACAAGTTTAAATATATGTAATATTATAAACTGCTCTATTCACCCAAATAAATTCAATTTGTCTTGTATTTTGTCCATGGGTGTTCTTGCTTAATAATACATTTTCATATTTTGATTACTCATGTTGCCTATAGTAATTCTGCGTGTGATTTTTAATTCCCAGCCCATTTAAGCCAGCAATATAATCATTTTTAAACAATAAATTAAACAACCCAGCATGGTGGGTAAAAACGTTTAGCCCAACCATCTGGGTCAAAATAACCCAGCATGTGTTCTGTCCAATATTTACCCAGCGCTGGGTTGCCAAATAACTCAAGTTGTTTTTTTTTTTTAAGCCAGCATTTTTTAGTGTATAATTATTCTTTATTTAATTATTCTTTTTTTTTTTTAGTTTAATTTCCTGTCCACAAATCTAAATAAAAGGTCAGTGATGATTTTTGTTCCTCTTTAAAGAACCTAAAATAGGAACATAAACATCCAGATACAAATATTTGGTTACACTTTAGTTAAAGCCTTTATGAATAATGCATTATAAAAATACTTTTAATGCATTAATTATGTGTAATAGATCTTATAAAGCTTTGTACAATCTCATGAATAATTGTGTAGCGCCCCCTACCCTCCTAGGATTTACTTCTTCCCAAGTTCTGAGTGGAGCACCGGGTTCTGGTAATAAGTCTCTCGACAATATACATTTACATTTACATTTATTAATTTAGCTGACGCTTTTATCCAAAGCGACTTACAATTGTTATATATGTCAGAGGTCGCACGCCTCTGGAGCAACTAGGGGGTTAAGTATCTTGTTCAGGGACACATTGATGTCTCACAGTGGATTCGAACCCGGGTCTCTCACACCAAAGGCATGTCTTATAATTTATTATTCCCCTCGAGTTGTTTGTTCTTTTGTCACGTAACGTGACAGCATTGGATACCTAATTCAGTGCAGAACCTATAGGATGTTGTGCATTCGCAACTGAACGAATCACTCCCCGAAGCGACTCGTTTTTCCCGAGTCACATTAAAGATTTGTTCAAAATGGACAAATCGTTCAAGACCGACCCATCACTACCTCAGTGCCAGAGGAACTCTCGATCGCGAGGGGATCAGAGCGCTCTCTGGGTCTCTAGTAAACATCCCTCGGTGTCAGAGGAACTCTCGATCGCGAGGGGATCAGAGCGCTCTCTGGGTCTCTAGTAAACATCCCTCGGTGCCAGAGGAACTCTCGATCGCGAGGGGATCAGAACGCTCTCTGGGTCTCTGGTAAACATCCCTCGGTGCCAGAGGAACTCTCGATCGCGAGGGGATCAGAGTGCTCTCTGGGTCTCTGGTAAACATCTCTCGGTGTCAGAGGAACTCTCGATCGCGAGGGGATCAGAGCGCTCTCTGGGTCTCTGGTAAACATCTCTCGGTGTCAGAGGAACTCTCGATCGCGAGGGGATCAGAGCGCTCTCTGGGTCTCTGGTAAACATCTCTCGGTGTCAGAGGAACTCTCGATCGCGAGGGGATCAGAGCGCTCTCTGGGTCTCTGGTAAACATCTCTCGGTGTCAGAGGAACTCTCGATCGCGAGGGGATCAGAGCGCTCTCTGGGTCTCTGGTAAACATCTCTCGGTGTCAGAGGAACTCTCGATCGCGAGGGGATCAGAGCGCTCTCTGGGTCTCTAGTAAACATCCCTCGGTGTCAGAGGAACTCTCGATCGCGAGGGGATCAGAGCGCTCTCTGGGTCTCTAGTAAACATCCCTCGGTGTCAGAGGAACTCTCGATCGCGAGGGGATCAGAGCGCTCTCTGGGTCTCTGGTAAACATCCCTCGGTGCCAGAGGAACTCTCGATCGCGAGGGGATCAGAACGCTCTCTGGGTCTCTGGTAAACATCCCTCGGTGCCAGAGGAACTCTCGATCGCGAGGGGATCAGAGCGCTCTCTGGGTCTCTGGTAAACATCCCTCGGTGTCAGAGGAACTCTCGATCGCGAGGGGATCAGAGCGCTCTCTGGGTCTCTGGTAAACATCCCTCTGTGCCAGAGGAACTCTCGATCGCGAGGGGATCAGAGCGCTCTCTGGGTCTCTGGTAAACATCCCTCGGTGTCAGAGGAACTCTCGATCGCGAGGGGATCAGAGCGCTCTCTGGGTCTCTGGTAAACATCCCTCTGTGCCAGAGGAACTCTCGATCTCGAGGGGATCAGAGCGCTCTCTGGGTCTCTGGTAAACATCCCTCGGTGTCAGAGGAACTCTCGATCGCGAGGGGATCAGAGCACTCTCTGGGTCTCTAGTAAACATCCCTCGGTGTCAGAGGAACTCTCGATCGCGAGGGGATCAGAGCGCTCTCTGGGTCTCTGGTAAACATCCCTCTGTGCCAGAGGAACTCTCGATCTCGAGGGGATCAGAGCGCTCTCTGGGTCTCTGGTAAACATCCCTCGGTGTCAGAGGAACTCTCGATCGCGAGGGGATCAGAGCGCTCTCTGGGTCTCTAGTAAACATCCCTCGGTGCCAGAGGAACTCTCGATCGCGAGGGGATCAGAGCGCTCTCTGGGTCTCTAGTAAACATCCCTCGGTGTCAGAGGAACTCTCGATCGCGAGGGGATCAGAGCGCTCTCTGGGTCTCTAGTAAACATCCCTCGGTGCCAGAGGAACTCTCGATCGCGAGGGGATCAGAGCACGATCTGGGTCTATCCTCCAACGATGTCGTCCTCCCCAAAATTAACTAGATGAACTCACAACGTCCTTAGCTCTCTGAGAGTCTCTGTTGTTCAACCGCCGTAACAAACTTTTTGTTCAAACATAAACAAATGCGGCGAGTACAGTCTCGCGTGACACTACGTCCCAAAAACTCACTCAAAATACTCAAATTAAAAAAACTAAACATATTGAAAACACTCATAAAATGAATTCCTGACGAAACACTCACAAAGTAAATAAAGCCCCTTTTTCTGGTGGGTTTCACTAGAGGAAATCCTAACGATCACTATGCATCACAGCTCTCCTCTGCTACTTCTCCTTTCTTTCCCCATCCTGCAATAAGAATCTCCCTTCCAGTATGGGACGTGGGACCATATCTTTTACAGCCAATCAGATAGGAAAGGCTTTTCTCAACCGTATTTGTATACAGACTTTATAAAAGGGGTTCACACTCTTAATGAGACATTTACATACACACTCAAACCAGAGAGTATATGTCCTACTGAAACAGGTATGTCAAGATTTATAGAAATATTCAGTAACCCAAATTTACCCTGGGTTACAATTGTGTCCACAGATAATACATTATAACACTTAGCAATTCATTCTTAAACTTATGCATTTTAAATTTGGTTATAATTAGTGCTCTCAAACGATTAATCGCGATCAATCGCATCCAAATGATTTTTTCTTTTACCTAATATATGTGTGTGTACTGTGTATATATTGCACTAGTTATAATTATTTGCGACAAGATATATTACAACGTACATTATGAATAATTATAAAGCATTATACTTTTTAATAACCCTTTATAATGAATTATACATTAGGCTTTAAGAAAAGTGTTACCAAATATTTTGCCAGAAAAAAAAATACAACTTGGAGGAAGAACTCAGCAAACAGACATGACATCATGTGGCATAAATATCTATTAATAATTTTCTTCCCAATTAAGGGTGGAACGCAGGACGAGTCTAATAGTCAGCCTGTGCTATGACCTCATTGCCCCATAACAATGATCCATTGAGGGCCGCAGCCTCAGAGCTACATGGCAATTGGTGTCCATAAGTTTTATTTGGCATTTTACAGCTATTAGGTCACACCAGTTCTGTGCCATGGCTAAAGGTGCTGGAGAGAGAGAGAGAGAGAGAGAGAGAGAGCATGAGGGGGGAGGAGACAGATGGACTGATAGAAACAGAAACTGAGAGAGTGACCAGTGAAGAAAGCAGGACCACTGCAAAAAATAAAAATACTCTCTTCACTTCTGTCTTTTTAAATTAGTCATGAACAAGAAAAGTGTGAAAGCCGAATTGCTGTATTCTATTTTACACGTTCATGTTCCTGTGTGTCTCTATCAGATTTTGCGGACATAGTCAGGACGTGTGTGAGAACGATAGGGACCAATACGGTTGACAACTCTTTTATTATTTGAGGATTTGAGCATGAAAATGTTACGCTATTCCATTCACATTTATTCATCAGACACTTTTATCCAACTCTCCTTTCTTAGGAACAAAAGCAATTTGTCAGAGAGCCAACAAAATGCATAATAAACACAATGCCAGGTTTGATAGACAGCTATGAAGTTCTAAATACTCTGTATGAGTACTCTATATAAACACCCTATATGAGTATTTTTATTATTATTATTTATATATTTATATTGTATTATAATACATTTAGTTTTCTTTTTGAGCTTGCATATAGGCTATTTTAAAATATTTTTTTTATTAAGTGACCTTTTTTTCTGATTAATATATGTAATTATTATTATTATTTATAGCTATTTTTAGGTTTATTTTTGACCTTGTACATTTTTTAAAGTATTTTTTATTAAGTTTTAATCATTTAATATTTGTTACTGCAGTCCTTATTTTTGATTAATGGATAGTTATTTGTAGAGTTTTTTAATAGTGGTTTTAGCTTTATTTTTGAGTTTACATACAGTATATTTTAAAAAGTATTTGTATTAAACGACCTCACATTTTCTAATTAATTTATAGAATTATTATTTTTAGTTTTTCATAGTTATTTTTAGCTTTATTTTTATGCTCATACACCCTGTATTCTATTATTTTGATGTATGTCTTGACATTTTATTACGTTATTTGAACTTATACTGTACATGTTTCGCATATATTCCTTTTAGTTGTACCTTTGGCATAAATTGTGAATTAAATGTATACTTTCCCTTAAGTAATCTGAAATATACGTATGATTCTTTATTTTGTTTTCCATCCTCGGTGCTGTTCTGATGTTTGAAACTCTGTGAGAGCGTGTCTTGGCTTATTGAATCTGTTTAAATAGTCCTTGAAATGTGAATTTGCAGCCCAGCTCTTCAGTTTCTCTAACAATTGCATATAAAACTGATTTGAACATGAAATAATAACAGTTTTAATCCAAGGCAAACATGATCGGGAGTTCAGGAATGATCTGGCATGCCCATTACGCTGTAATTGAAAGACAAACATTATTTTTACCTAAATGAAAGTTCTGGCTTAATGCAATTACTCTAGTGATGTGTGATTTCCAGGCATTTTAACTATGCTTCTCTGTGTCTCTTTCTCTCTCTTTACGATCTGCTTCATAAAGAATAGTGTTTTGGCTGAATGGTGCCCGGACTCTTCTCATGTGAGTAATAAGACTATATGTGTGTGTGTGCGTGTGTGTGTGTGTGTGTGTGCGCGCTGAGAGTCATTTTCAGCATTAGACTGCACTCTGCTAACCACCTGCAGCCACGTGCTCTCACGTGCACTCCTGTGTTATATTTAATTGCATTTATTTAATGCATGTGTACCTTAAAATAATACCAGTGCCCTGCCAATACTGTATGCACATAAAAAAAAAATCCAACAAATAACTTTACTTGCATGCAGTTTACTTGCATACAATTGCATTTATAATTAGCTCAACCTGCAAGTTTATCAATGTATTTAGACTAAGAAACATTACAATGTTCAAAATATAAGACCATTTTGAAGTGATTTTTTAAATTATTTTATATACATGCACTTCCGAAAAAGGGTAAAAATAGGGCACAATGTACTGTAAGATATATGTAAGATATAATTTTTTTTTTTTTTTTTTATAAAGGTTTCATTGTCATTTCATTATGTTGTGAATTACAAAATATCCATAAAATTGATAGATAATATCCTGACAGAAAATTACTGGTAATTGTTTTATGCATATTAAGTGCAATTTAATTTTTTTAGTTTCAAACAACTTTTGTGAAAATAAAATGTCAAATTCAAATTATGGGTGAAATAATTCACCATGGTCATTCAGCATAAGTTTAAAATTAAACATATGACATACTTATTCTGACCTGTACTTATTAAACTATAGAAAAGCGGTCATACTGTAAATGATTAAAAACTACATGCTGAAAAATAAAACCTAGTGGTTTAAAATATAGCGTCAAAAATCTTAAAATTACTATTAATTAGTTTTTTGGGGCTGTTTTTATTGTTGTTTATTTTTTTATGTAATCTAATGATTCTTGTTCTAAATACACTGCATGTAAATAATGGTAATAATGTTTTCTAATATTTTTTGCTCAGAAAAATAAAATTAAACAGAACACATTATATTGTATGGAGAAAAAAAACAACAACAAATAAAGCAATATTAAACTTGTATTGTTTTGATGTTGGAAAACCCAAACAAATGTTGCCCAAACTAGCCTAAATCTGTCAGATGGACATATGAGCAATGTTGGAGATTTATAAAGGATTTGCAGATTTGCACAAATATGGTTACTTTACATATGAGACTGTTAACTGTTTGATGGATTTATTAATTGTCAACAGTTATTCAGTGTTGAGGGTCTATCTGTGTCTTCTTGAAAATGACCTCTTCTTTATAGCCAAAAATCTTTGCAGTGACTTGTGCATTGATTAAAAACTGTGTATGATAGATAATAGAGTAGAACATGCAAGTAGATAATTTACTGAACGATCCAAAGCAAAAACTGTTTAGTTGTGTTGAGGTACTTTGGTCAAAAGTTGAGTATTGTATAATGTTGCAAAGATTGAGTTTTCTCAACTGTTTTTTTGGCTGCCACACTTCAAGTTAGTAGTAATATGATTCTAGCTGGCAGTAAACTCTGCTAACTCTAACCTGGGAATTTTCTAATCTGTTTGTACTTGTCATCTGCTGGTTTCCAGAGTAACCCTGACTATTTTGTCACATACTGGAGCGAATTAACCTCTACTCACTTTCAACCGGTGACATGCTTTGCTTTATTAAATTGGCACCAGGTTTTTCCCTTTTTTCTGTTGGCAAACGTGTTATTATACGCCAGAGATTTAACCAATTATTTCCACTGCTGTCTGTCTGAAAACCTGTTTTCAGTATTTTTGACTCTCCACACCAAATATTAAATGTCTTAATATTGGAACGGTCTCCTAATAAAACACCAGTTTGGCCAAAATGAAAGCAATAACGCAGGAATGTGGCGTTTAATTGCTTTTTACGATATTCCGAGTTATTTATATAGGCCGGCTAATAAAATAATCATTTTCAATGACTGAATGGGAGCTGAGTTGTGTTTTGCTTAGGTGTGGCACTTGTTTGTCATCTCCTGTTTTATCTGTTCTCATAAACGCTTGCATCATTCATTACTTTGCAGGATGAGAAACAAATCAGAGTTCAGGTGCTGCTCATCAATCAGTCCAATCAATATTAGCAGTTCAAACAGAAATCCAGCTTTGCACATAACCGCATACAGCTTAGTTTACTAGTAACCAAGCGTGCGTGGGTGTGCGAATCTGAGCGTTTTGTGCATTCAGGGTGTTGTTGTGCATCTTTCAACACGTGGTGTGTAAATATGCATGCATGTGTGAGAGCATTGAATCCGTCATGCCAAAGTATGCGCGGTCCTTAATCATTACCATAACTGATCATGCCAGGTTTATTTTGTTTTGATTTGCCTTTTAAGCTGTTTACTCTGCAGCTTTACGCGCAATTTGTCAGAAAAGTGGAATTAGGCGCAGTGGTTTCAGCGGCCTGAACAAAGCTGACCTCTGTGGATGTGAATGGGCCTTTCTTTAGGAGGGCGGGTGAGGGTGTTTGTAAGCGACTGTACACCTGGGAACTCTGTAAAGTTCTACATCAACACAATGACTCACCATGAGTGTGTTCGAATGAAAACGTGGCTTACGTGACAATGTAGCTTATGTAAACCTTGTCAAATCCTCTTGTGTGTGACTACAAAGGGGAAGGTTTAATTGCGATTCCATCATTATTCTTCGCATCAAGCGTTCATGTTGCACTGGGAGTGAATGGCTGGGCGTGAGGTAGAAAAGCAACACTGGGATGGGGTGTCATGAGCGTGTTAAGCATCCAATAACGCAGTTGAGATCCTCTCGGAGAGGGAATGGTACGTGTGAAGTGAATCTGAGGATTGTTTTGTTTTGCCTGCTGAATGAGAGGAAATCAACAAGCCTTTGCCAGTCTATTACATCATTGCTGATCACATGCCAAGTCAAGTCGGGCTTGATCTCCTCCAGGCCCTCTCCAACCTCACTCTCACAAACATGTTCGTTCACACCGACTCATGATGCTTTCCCAGTTGTGTTTTTATTCATTTCACCTTTCTATTGACACTTTTGCCTTCTGTAGAGCTGCTTATTGCTGGATTAAAGTTGTTTCATAATTTAATGCACTATTATTGAACTAAACTGAATGAACACTGGACTGCCCTAGTAAAAAAATAAACACTAAAATGTATCTGAAATACATTTATTTCATGTTAAGTATACTACAAATACATTTACATATGTACTTAATAAAATTATACTGCAATTATACGTTTAGTATAATAAACTGGTATACTTAAATTCTGTTAAATATGAACAACTAATTTGTACTTAATGCACTTTAATTGTGCAGAAGTCCAACTAAAGATATATTTAACTGCGCTAAAGTGGAACTATTGCAGGTGTACTTCAGGTACACTTTCAATATTTTGCATTTAAACTCTGATATTATTCTCGAGCGATATGTCAGTAAATTCGATAAAGGGGACCTATTATGCTCCTTTTTACAAGATGTAAAATAAGTCTCTGATATCCCCAGAGTGTGTATGTGACGTTTTAGCTCAAAATACCCGATAGATAATTGTTTATAGCTTGTTAAAATAGCCACTTTTAGGTTATGAGCCAAAACCCGCTGATTTTGAGTATGTTGCTTTAATGCAAATGAGCAGTTGCACCTGGGGAAGAGGGCGGAGCTTCAAGAGCTCCAGCTCCAGCATTAGCAGTGCTAGCCTTTGAAAATAAACATTCCCCTATTAGTACAAGCCTGTTATCTTTACAGAAAACATACTCTGTTTCAAAGTCAGTCATCTGATCGCGTTTATGAATTACACGGACAAGGAGCACAGCGCGATAAAAATAACAACATAGCTGCTCTCATGGTGTATGGCATGCTATCACAAAGTCCTACTCGTGATTATGAGCTCAACAAACTCAAGCGATCGACTCACATTGCTTTCATATGCAACTTTTAACCACCACATTCCTATTCACAATCCTTCATGGGCAGCACCAGTGAAAACAGACAGAGACGATCGTAGCTTTAGCATCGTTAGCCTTACAGAAAGGCAACTTGGAAAACAAACGCATGATACTTACTTTGTCTGGAGCTGACGTTTGTGCACGAAGCGTTGGTTTTGATCCCTACACATATTGGGGACTTTACCGATTTTTTCCAGGACATTTCCTTAGACAATGAAAGTTAACCACAGTGTCCTCAGCGGCTCAGATGGAGGGAGTCTATGGAGACTCCTATGTTCGTTAATGCATCCCAAAACACAACACTTGAAATGTCTCTTTGACGCTGACATTGTATATCTCCAGCAGCTACAGCAAATGATCAGTGATGGCGGAGGCGGACCGCAGCTTCTCACCCAGGGCTGTGTCTATAGGGCAGCGTCACAAATGGGCAGCACTTTTTCCCCTCGGTGACGTGAACAGAGGGAGAATCTGAAACTTTTCCTTCTGAGAGACAGTTTATGATTTTTTTTAGATTATAAATAAATGAGTGGGTGGATTTGTACCATAATAGGCTGGTTGTTTTCACACACTGCGGCCGCACAACTGTTTTCACACACCTTATAAAAGAGATTTTTGCATAATAGGTCCCCTTAAATAGTTTTGAACTATGTGTAGTATGAATTTAATGTATTTGAAATATATTAGTTTTTTTGCTAGGGTCACTTGAGTTTTATACTGACAGTATTCTCTTCTGTGGAGCTGCTTAATAGCTAATGAACTGTGTAACATTAACACTGTTATTGAACCAAATTTGGTTCAATGGAATTAACATTTGAACCAATACATTTGTAATTAACACGAGCAATGTCCAGAAATGTAGCAAGGAGATTGGTAAAATAATCCATGTGACATCAGGGGTTCAACCGTAGTTTTAGGAAGCTACGAGAATACTTATTGTATGCAAAGAAAACAAAAATCAACAATTTGTTTCCACCGTAGGGCCATTTTGAGTATCCACTGAAAGCAAACGGCGTATCCGCACCACACAGATACGTTTTCTACATTTATTTATGCTTTGATTTGAACGAAAACAGTGTATGCATGTGGTGCGGCTGACACAGAACAGCATACGCTGTTTACGTTCAGTGGAAACTCTCCGAAATGGCGCTACACTGACGTGGAGGAGACAAATTGTTGAAAAAAGTTGTTATTTTAGTTTTTCTGATGTCACATGGCTTATTTTACCAATCTCCTTGCTACGTTTCTGGATGTTGATCGTGTTAATTCCATTGCTGTCAGAATTCATCAAAAATATCTTAATTTGTGTTCCGAAGATGAACGGAGGTCTTGCGGGTTTGGAACGGCATGAGGGTGAGTAATTCATGACACAAAACTTTAATTTTGGGGTGGAGTAACCTTTAAGGTTTTTGTTTCCAATTGTTCATACAAAAATACTTTTTACATTTCAGATGCTGTCAATATCCATCTTTATGTTTCAGTGTTTATAGAGCAATGTCAACAGGCACGCCAGACACTAAGATGTATGTACTTACATTCCTCTGGTGCGTATGCAGGCCCTAAAAATAAGATCATACCACAAAAAGCATGTAAATCTGCACACAGTGTCCTGTGTTCAGAGGCCATACTGTAAAAATACAAACATGCGTGTGAATACATCAGTGCACTTTCTGTGTGCAGAAAAAGGAAATCAAACAAACTTTGTAGTCCTTATGTAGCTACTTATCAACTTGCATAAAGCACATAAAATTCATGTTTGATGTATGACTGTGTAGTTTACTTTATGTTGTAGAACAAAATGTGAAAGTCTCTTCGAGTAATGATAACCACAATATTTAAAAACCCATACAAAATTGCCAGGGAAACTCAACATCATGAGTGATAGCTCTATTGTGTTTATAATGTGTACGGCTCAAAATCTGCAGTCAGTTTCAGTATGTAAATGCATTTACTCTCAGATTATTTTAATAGATTTTGGCCTGTTCAAATGCATTCCCCATTTAAATCATCTTTGGGTAGTGATGCCTCTCTGGCTGTTGTGTAGGTTCCTTGTGTTCATTGAGAAAACCATACTCTTCAGTGCTGGCCATCTAATGCAACATCGTCAAATAAACACTGCCTTAGATCATGGGGTTGAAAGTTGCCTCCTTTCTATCACACAGGGCAGATAAGTCTATCAACGAATCAGCCTTGGAGGAAGGGAGCTACTTAAAAGCTCATAAATGTCTCCTTTTCTTCACTTCCTTTTTGCTTAATCTTGTCCCTCTGGGCAAACGGATGGTTTGCTTGCACTTTGCAGAACTTTAAGCCTGAGTTAAGCAGTTCAGGATACATAATAAAGAGAAAGACTAACATTATTTGCAAGTCCATTGCGCTTTGTAATTTGCTGTAGTCTGCAGATATCAATAATTATCAATTAGGCAGGAATATTTCTGCCTGAGCTTGCTTTATGAACTTTTAAGTGTTTGTTCTGGCTTTAGTTCAGTCATGCATGCTGTACCTGTGTTAGTCAGTGCTACATTTTAATGCATTTAATTGCACGGCCTTTCCAAGTCCTAATTTGATTTATATCCTGGACGGTCAGCCAGCCTTGCTGCTTTCAGGAGACTACAAACGTTAGCAAACAATCTTGTACCAGAGTAATTAGAAAAATTTAAGCCACTAGCAAACAAATCAATAAACAAGGCATACTGCTGTACTTACTAAATATTGAGGAGTGTATACTGCAAACTATAGTATGCAAAAAGGTTAGTATGTATTTTTAAAAATAGTAAGTGAAACGGTATGCAGTATGCATAAATGAATATTTGTAACAGTGGTATGTTCTGTACAGCATAAATGTGTGCAGTATGAATGTAATATTGGCGTACTTGCCATAAATAGTAATTTAAAGGGGTGGTTGACAAATAGTTTTTTTTTGTTGTTGTTGTTTTTTCTAGGCTTGACTGTGTTTATGGGGTGCAGTCTAACATGTGTTAATGCTTCCTTTAAAAAAAATTAAAAAATCACGAGTTCGCACTAACATATAATATGATTGAGCAATTAGTAAGCATATTTGGCATGCTGTCTGGAGGGAGGGTTCCGAGCTCGGGATAGAGCCCGAACCCAGAGAACCCCCCATCCCAAGAAGGGGATAAAATTAGAATAAGAGTGAGGAGTTGGGGTGGAGGTGGGATGCTGGAAAACTGTCATAGAACAGAGGTGAGTTGGCTATATATATATATATATATATATATATATATATATATATACACCTGATGTGCTTGTTCAGGTGATTAGCTGATGAGCTCCACCTGGGCCAGACTGATAATATGCGTGCAGTGAAGAAAACATAGTTTGTGCGAGGAGGCGAAATGTGGAGCACGATGGAAGGCCAGGTGAGGGACTCTCGAAGGGATCTGCGGCTCTGCTACACCGGAAGGGAGAAGTCCCTCTTGCAGCTGAATACTTGGTGGGGTTTCAAACGATGGACAGCGGCTGTATCAAAGAGCGGGGCACTGCTGCGGCAGTCTCAAATGAGCGGGGCACTGCTGCGGCAGTATCAAATGAGCGGGGCACTGCAGCGGCAGTATCAAATGAGCGGGGCACTGCTGCGGCAGTCTCAAATGAGCGGGGCACTGCTGCGGCAGTATCAAATGAGCGGGGCACTGCTGCGGCAGTCTCAAATGAGCGGGGCACTGCTGCGGCAGTATCAAATGAGCGGGGCACTGCAGCGGCAGTATCAAATGAGCGGGGCACTGCTGCGGCAGTCTCAAATGAACGGGGCACTGCTGCGGCAGTCTCAAATGAGCGGGGCACTGCTGCGGCAGTCTCAAATGAGCGGGGCACTGCTGCGTCAGTATCAAATTAAGCGGGGCACTGCAGCGGCAGTATCGAATGAGCGGAGCAGGCCACTGCAGCGGCATTATCAAATGAGCAGGGCACTTCAGCGGCAGTATCGAATGAGCGGAGCAGGGCACTGCAGTGGCAGTATCAAGTCAAGTCAGGTTAAAGGCACTTCATTATTGAGTTCAGTGATGTCATCATCCAGCTCAGTTCAGTTTAAATAGTGTCTTTGCAATCAGGTCGACGATATCGCTGGAAATGAAATGTCCCCAACTAAACAAGCCAGAGGCGACAGCGGCAAGGAACCAGAACTCCATCGGTGACAGAATGGAGAAAAAAACCTTGGGAGAAACCAGGCTCAGTCGGAAGGCCAGTTCTCCTCTGGCCAAACGAACCAGCAGTTCAATTCCAACTGCAGCAAAGTCAGATTGTAAGGGCTCAACAGGTTCCAGTGGTCTTTCCCGATGGCTGTCTAAGTGGCGGGGTCCTCACTGGGGATCTGTCTCTGGCGCTCATCCAGGTGTCCGGCCTCCGCCGACGATCAGGGCCACATACATCATCTCCCGGCGCCGATCCACCATCTGATCCGGACACGGATCAGATGGTGGATCACAGGATCTGCAGTGCCCCGGCGCAGAACCTGTGCAAGCACATGGCTCTTAATGGTATATTTTTTGTTTGCTGTCTCATACTTTTAGATACGTTGTTATTTGTAAATGCTAAAGCTTATGTTAGCTTTTGATGTACGGTTTTATCCTGATTAAAGCTTTAATATAACGTGGCAACCGCATGCGCGTCCATGTTTAACGCTTCTCATAGCTACACTGTAAAAAATTTCAGACCTCCCAACTCAAAATTTTCTAGTGACTGATTACATCAAAATTTTTCCATTGGCTCAACATATTATTTGTCATTGAGCCAATGTTAACAGGTTTTCTGTGATCATTTAAGATATTTTTATAGCATTTACTGTGACAAGCAATATATAACACAGCAATATATAACACAGCACAGAGATTAACATAAATCCATGTTTCTTTATTTATTCATACTTTTTAAAATAATTTTTACCTGTCTAAATACCACTCTCCGTTTTAGAAATATTGTTTTTTCAACCCCCTCCACCTTACTCACCCATCCAACATGTCAGTCACAAAAAATATATGTTGAGAAACAAGTCTGTGTGAACTTAGCATGTTTCTTATATATCTACAAACATCGTATGGCATTTTTATGCTTTAGTACTGGTGGTGGTTGAGGAGAGACCCCCCCACATGATTGTAAAGCGCTTTGGGTGTACAGCTATACACAATAAAGCGCTATATAAATGCATCATTCATTCATTCAGTACAGTCAAAAAATATACAAGGGTCGTCCATGTATTCCATGTATACTGAAAATGTGCATCCTGTGCAGAGTATTCATAATGCCATATTACTTTCAAAAATGGGATACCATTCCCAGCATACTCACTTACCACTTCAGTTTTTCTCGGAGCTTATAATTATATTTTATATATATATTTGAGAGCTTTTTTGAGAAATGTTGCAGACTGAACCTAAATGTGAATCAACAGCAAGAGCACCATATCTCAAAAGCATGCATGCTAAATGCTACACTACAGCTCTCATTGAACCCCATCCACTTACACTGAAGCTTCATATGTTTAAACATTACGTATTTTCTCACCACTTTTAGATGCATTAGACCGCACTAATGCTTAGCATTTAAATCTGGGAAATCTTACAAAATCCCATTTTCCATTGCAATTTTGTGCAAGTATGTACAGGACAGACCCCACAGTAAGACTGTTTGCTCTGTACTGTGTAAGTGTAACAAGGAGTCAGTGACGTTAGGATCCATGTGCAGCTTTATTAAAACAGAATGCAAATCAAACAGGCAGAATTCAATCACGAGCTTCAAACACAACAGGGCAGAATCAAAGTCAGAGTTCGGGCTGGCGGCAAGCACCCAGGATAATCAAATAACAAGGCAGGTTGAATCAGAGTCCAGGTCATATACGGGGTGTCATACACGGGAGAACCACTCAGAAATGTTTGCATGGCAAGACAAGAATTTGCAATGAGGTGACTGGGAGAACAGCCTAAATGGACCAGAGTCAATATGAAACACCTGTGAAGGTAATCAGCCACAGGTACGGGGTATTATGGGAATTGGAGTTAATGACTGTTAATACTCACGTGACGGTTCCCTCTGGTGACGATCGGAGGGAGCCACAGAGGCTGAATTCATGACAGTAAGATGTCAATGTTCAAATTAAGGAGGTTTGAGGGGTTTGTGAGTGTGGCAAAATCAGCAACCTAAACACAACAATGTGCAACATAAGCATTAATCAAATCTTTAGTATAAATTACTGTTTTTTATAATCATAGACTGCACACATTTGTATCTTACCTTCTATCTTTGCTTATTTATGTATTTATTTATTATGGCATTATACCGTTGTTGTTGTTGAAAGTTTTTTTGAAGTGGCTTTTATCCTGTACCACCCAAATGTTCATCCTGACATTTTGAAATTTTCAAATTAAATACATGAAAATTCCACCCTCATTTAGTCATTACTTGTTTTTTTCAAATTTTCTTTTTCAGTTTTTGTTTTCGTTGCATGTACGAAGAGTTGATTTGCAAAAACAGATAACTCTGTTTTTGAAAATTTTCCAAAATCATGTTTTTTATTGTGTACGTTAGCCGTTTTTTTTTTTTTTTTTTAACCCAGTCAAAATAACCCAACTGCAGTTTGATTGAGATTAATTGGAATGCACATGGAAAAAAACATGATTTCTGAGAATTGTTCAAAACGGAGTTAACTGTTTTTGCAAATTAACTCTTCATATATAATATACAAAGTTTGCCAAAGCTACGTAATCCTCTGAAAAGAGTGATGTTTTGATAGTTATGAATTCTCATTTATTGAATGAATGGGTTTTATTAGAGATAAGTGGATGATTAACAACTATATTCAGTACTTATATTCCATAAATATTTAAGATTACCACTTTTTTATGGTACTGACTTAGAATTGTTTGAATACATTCTTCTTCACAATTTGTGTTTTGGTCTGCAGTGTGCTGTTTGTGCGTGTTATTGCATGGTTGATCAGTTCAAATGAAGTTAGAAATAAAATGGCAAATAATGCAAAATTTTCTATGGCGTTTGAAGTATTAATAATGATATATTTATTTAAAACAGCTGCTTAAAACGAACATGCTGCATCTTTGAATTCACCTTGGTAAGAAAGAAGCGGGCCAAAAACAATTATGTAATGCAAATGCAAAATTACATTAACAAGAGGTGTTGCCTGCAAACTCAACCCATTTCTAAACAAAGCACACGTCTTTCAGGTAAACCGCTGGTTTCTTGCCTCTGGTGATGTCGTCATGTGTTTAAATCGTGGCTGTCATAGAATAATTTGATTATTATAACAAGTTATTTCCCAGGAACGTTTTTTTTTTTTTTAAGTCCTGTTTTGCTCTTCGCTATATTTAACATGTAAACAAGGCCTTAAATGAAGCATTGATTGTTGTTAAAGGTACGGCAACATGAGGCTCCAGGATAAAAAAAAACCCTCACCTTTTCACTCGCTCATAGGAAGACAGGAGTGCATGTCCCATCCTGAGCCACCAGCACCTCTGGGCCCTCACAGCAAACATGGAAAACAGTTAATGCCCACTGACAGATTGTCATGTTGTAGATTCCTTGTCTTGGAACATCATCTTGGAAAAATCACAGTGAATCAGAAGAATGTTTTATGGAAAATATGACTTTTTTTATTTTGCAAAAGCCTTCTTTTCCATTTTAATTCACAAAGTCTTCCCTTTATGTCGTGGTGTTTTAAACTCTTTAAAAAAAGCCATGTTCTTTCTGCATTTCTGACATGTGTGCATGCATGTTGGCGTAGGCATATTTATAAGTTTGTGTAGACTAGCAAGTGTTTTGCCGCTAGCTCAAATTCTGATTCTCATGTTGCTGTTCACACCTAGAGCTCGTCGTATATCATGAAGGGAAGGCGGAGATGGAGTTGCAGCAGGCACACTCAGTCCACAAACAACCCAGCATTAATCGAGCCCTATAATTGTTTAGAATTTATAGTTTTTCATTGCCTCCGAGCGGATGAGGTACACACTTGCACAATCTGCCTACTGAGGTGTTTGGATATGCAGTGCTCACGCGGGCATTCTTTAAGTATGATTCCAGTGCAGTCGTCATTGTGTGCATGCTTTATGTGCATGTTCAGTATATATTGTTGTATTTAGAACAGTATGGCAATAGTAGCTCATTCAACAAAAACAGCAATATACATTTGTATCATATTTATAACATTTATATATTTAACAGTGTGTGTGTGTGTGTGTATATATATATATATATATATATATATATAATTATTAATTACTTAATATTACAAAATAATAATTAAGTACCCAACGCATTAACACATTTAAAACACACACACACACACACACAGAATCACAACTTGACACTGGATTAAGCCTGACAGCAATAATACGAGGTAACTGTCTGCTTTAAATTCAGTTCCTATAACTTCACACCATACTATTCTTTGCAAATGAATAGATAGTCTATTCTGCAAGGTAGACAGACAGCTTGCTTAATCCCACTGTTCTCCAGATGCCCTGATGGCACAGAGCCAGGCTCACCCAGGACAAGCCCTGACACCAGTGCCTGCTCCCATCCAGCTGCTGCCAAAGGCCTGTCAGTAACCGCTCAAAGGGCAAGGAACATTACTTATCTCTTGGTTCCATTGATAGAAGGATGTTTTGCATATCCATGAAGGACTTGAATCTTGTGCACACGCCACGCCTGATATGTGAAAGAACAAGAATAAGCCCCACCATTCAGTTTTACAAAGTTGCAAAAGGACTGCATCTCTCTCATATGTAGAAACAACCACGCTATTTACTGGTTGGGCCACAAAGCATTGACTCATCTTACATCACAGCATGTTTTTGAGAACATTCAGAGCCTGTGATAAATTTCATGAGCTTATGTTTGAACGTAACCATCTGGTTTTCGTCTGAGAGCCTGTACGAGAGCAGCTGACCAGTATGCAGAACAAACAGTATGCTAAATAAAAAAGGTCATAGATTTGAGATTTTACTAGAAAATTATTAAAGCAGGTAACACATTTTGGTTCTAAAATCATTGTGGGAACAGTTTTGAAATGTTTCTAAAATGTCGACTTGTCCAATTTTCTTGTCGTGATTATAGCGTTATTTAAAGGTTGCAAAGACGTTTCTTATGACATTCTACTGACGTTATTTTCACCCAAAATAAAACATTATTTTGTGTGTTTATAATGTTTATAGTGTTTATAATGTGTGTTTTTAGTATTCTAAGAACGTTATAATGTCCAGTTTTCTTGTCGTCATTATTTAAAGATTACAAAAACTTTTCTAACAACTTTCTACTAACTTTATTTTTGCCCCAAAATAATATTATTTGAAAGTTTGTTTAATATTCTAAGAATTTTTAAATTTCCTTTTTTTTTTCATGATTTAAAGATTACAAAAATGTTTTTTACAGTGTTCTTCTAATTTAATTTTTGCCCAAAATATGTTATTAGAACATTTAAATTAATGTTCTAAGAACATTTTTTTCTCAACAGCATAAGAACATTCAAGAAGTAAAATAACATCATGATGATGTTCTGAGAATATTGTTCCAAGACCATTTTCTCAATGTCGTGACGTATTGTCAAGTAGGGTGACCCATACTCGAAATTGGTGCTCTGCGTTTAACCCATCCAAGTGCACACACACAGCAGTGAGTAGTGAACACACGCACACGCGCACGCGCACACACACACACACACACACACACACACACACACACACGTTGGGTTTCCATGTTTTATGGGGACATCCCATAGGCGTAATGGTTTTTATACTGTACAATCTGTATGTGCTATTGCCCTACACCAACCCTACACCTAAACTTAGCCCTCACAGGAAACATGCTGCATTTTTAGATTTTCAAAAAACTTTATGCTGTATGATTTATAAGCTTGTTTCCTCATGGGGACCAAAAAATGTCCCCACAAGATTAAGATTTACTGGTATTACTATCCTTGTGGGGACATTTGGTCCCCAGGACGTGATGAATACCAGGTGCGCACACACACACACACACACACACACACACACACACACACACACACACACACACACACACACACACACACACACACACACACACACACACACACACACACACACACACACACACACACACCCGGAGCAGTGGGCAGCCATATATGCTGCGGCGCCCAGGGAGCAGTTGGGGGTTCGGTGCCTTGCTCAAGGGCACCTCAGTCGTGGTATTGAGGGTGGAGAGAACGCTGGACATTCACTCCCCCCACCTACAATTCCTGCCAGCCGGGGACTCGAACCCGCAACCTTTCGATTACGAGTCCAATTCTCTAACCATTAGGCCACGACTTCCCCAATATTATGAGAATGTATATCAAAATTAATACAAGAGCGTTCCATAAACATTGAAAAGGTTCTGTCCTCTTTATATAACTTTTAAAAAACATTAGTGAAAGTTGTGAGAATGTTCCCTGTTAGTTGGAAATTTGCCTTATCCTGCAGTTCTGTACTCTCAAAAGTGCATGCAATTTTGCCTGATATTTTCTAAACAAGTCTGCATAAAAAAAGCTGTAATGTTATTGCCAGAGCCTCAGATGCCTCTTGGTAAGTCAATCACTAATTAAGGATTTTATGAAGTAATAGAGGATTAGTGGTATCTTATTCATGGAAAACACCAGGGAGAAACCAGATACCAGAGAGTGTATAAAGCAAACTGCACCTGCAAAAGACTCACAGCTAACTCCATTATAGGCACGGTTCACGGACACACCTGTGTCATGCACTTGGCCTTGAGCACAAACACATCCACGCTGTCCTCCAGGGAAGAGATCTGTAGTGAATGGGTTTATTAGTGCCTGTGCAGTCATTTTAGCTTCACTTAAATTGGAGCAGCACTTAACCGTGTGATGAAGCAACACGAGGGCCATTAGCTCACGACGACATTCGCTGGGTGCCGAGTGACATCGCCGGCAGCTGCGATTACCGATGCCTGCCAACACTTCCACTGCGAGGGATACGTGACTCCGCATGAGCGCGCTCCAGTTCGAGGCTGCAGGAGCCTGTGTAGACATTACAAGTTCAATCCTACCATTTATCTTTTCAGAAGATGAACTTTGATACATGCAGGGTCGGAGACGGTATTTTGAAACTGTACTCATAATTTAACTGCATCCAAGCTACTTTTTTGAAATAAGGATACAGCTATGCTAAAAATTACTAGCAAAATTAGCTAACTACATTTAAGCTTATTAAGGGGAAATTGTATTTAAATACATAAATGATGTAGCCATGGCACATTGGAAATATATGACTCTATTTACAAAACCTCAAATGCTTTGCTTCCTGTACATTTTGTTGCACTTTTCAGCACATCCACAAGAGGCACTATAAGCTATATATAAATGGATACAAAATAAAAAAAAGTATATATATATATATATATACATTTGCTGAAGCAACCGTGTCAATTTACCTTGCTTCTACAAGTCTTTGAGCTGTTTTATCATGATTCGGGTTTCACAGGACTTATAGCGCTTCACAATGTAAGTGCAATGCTGTACCAGGTGCGCTTCAGAGCAAGCTTACTATATCAGAAAAGCCTAAGATACGGACCTGATTATGTAATTTAAACATCAAAATGTATTAGTTTACAAATCATGCACTACAGTAAAGGTGTTTTGAGGTTGTAACATAGTGATGTGCAAGAAAGCATGCAGAAATAAGTATTTATTTATCGATAATATGCCTCTGTAATCATAGTTTGTGTGAAAAGTAATAAAAGTTGTTGGTGTTTTACTGCCACTAGTGTTCATTTCAGCTGGAAACTTAAGTGAATTGTATGTATACAGTAGGTACATATTAGCATATTTTCAAAAATGTAGGTAGTCATGTATTTCAAAGAGCCTGGACTGCAATACTATTGTAACCTGGTGTAGCTGTTCACAAGGTGCATGGAGTAAATCAGCTAGGAAATAACAACAGCCAAGAAATTCAACAGCATTTGAGATTAATTTAATTATACATTTAAATTTACCAACACAATTTGGTTTTCAAGCCTTCGTTTTCACCATTTCTTTTTTCCTAATGAATCTCAGGGGGACAGCATCAACCTTGCACTGATATAGTTACACGAAGTACTAATAAATTAAACTCAGCATTTAACAAAACATTGCTTATTTTTTTAGTCAATTTCAGTTTGTTTACATGCTGTAAAGTGTCCAAACGGTCAGATCCACAAAGACATTGCAATGGATATATATAAAAGAGGACCATTTATGACATTGTTTGATTATTTGCCCTGCTCACTTGACAGGAAAGCGCTTTGCAGTGTCACAATAAATGCAGAATGTTGCACTACACTGCTACACAATGGAAAATATTACACTACTGTCATGCCACTGCTAAATGTAGATAAGATAGTAATGTTGCTACTTTTAGTTAGTTAATCCCCACTGGGTAATAGTTTAGTGACGCTTCACTGCTTTACTACTGGAAGAGCTGCACTATTTTGAAAACCGTTCTGCATCACGGTCACTGGTAAGTGTTAAGTTAGTAGGATCTCCACTTTTGCTAAACACTGGATAAATGAGCTCGTAATTAAGGTCTCAAAAAAAGCATTTTACTGTTTCTCAGGCCGAGGCTGTTACACACTTTAGACTCTCCATCACGCCAAATGAATTTCTGGCATGAAGTCCCAGAATGCTTAGTGTAATTCTACCTGTGGTCTTTCCCTGAGCACCACTTTTATTGTAAACCATTTCAGCATTGCGTTGTCCAAATGGTGTGAAAGACTGACTTGCTGAAAAGCAAGTATGTCCTTTAGCGTAGCATTGGGTTTCTCGAGTTCCCCTGTTCTATGTGCAAGTCTGAATGTGTCCGGCAGGCTTTATTACTGAATGGCTAAATCATTTTTAGAATGCGCAGTGATTGATAGAACAGGGTGTGTGTGTGGGCACCCGACCAGGAAGAGGTCTTAAGACGAAGCTCGAGAGTGCTTACATACACACACACATTGTTGTGTGTGATTACCTTGTCATAGATGCGGTTTTTGCTAATCCGAGATGCTCTGCATGACTGTCTGTGTGTGCATGTGTCCTGTTAGCTAGGTTAGCGTTAATGTATTTACATGGTGCACATTGGAGTGTGTGTTCTGCACATTTGTGGAATGCGCTGGTCTGCCTGGTTGAGCAGAATAGCATCGAAACCGGCGCACAAGTATCGGCCTTCAAAATAGAATCGATCCGAAAGGCCGCATAGAGCGCATGCCAAGCAAGCCTTGCATATCCTCTTCCACACAATGTTTATTTAGATAAATACTCTATGCTCAGAAACTCACTTTCTGCTGCACCAGCAGGCCCATCAAGAGAAACACTGAAAGTAAATGCAGGAGAGAGAGAGAGATGGAAGGCCCGCTGATGTGCAAGAATTTTAAGCAGGGGTCATCAGGGGTCAGACACTGTATTTGACACGACGGTGTAGTTCATGCACTGGCAAGTTACTACTGCAGGCCCGGTCCTAATTACACTACGGCAGTAAAAAAAAAAATGACAACTTAATTTTCGGTTTTCAGATGTAATTTCAGGAAAATATCAGAGTCTGACAGGACGGCCCCACACACAGAAACTGAACTGGAGATGACATCAACCATTTCTGATGCGTCTTTATGTGTGTGTGTTTCCATTTAATTTCATAAGAAAGGTGTCTAATAATAGTGGGGTTACTAAAGCGTACTTGAAGTAGAGTCAGACATTTCGAGCACATGAATGACTGTGTGAAGTGAGTGACATGGAATTCTATACGATACACAAATTCCTAAGTTGCGACATTAAAAGGGGTGTGTCAATTTGAAATATATCAGAAACACTGATCTATAATACAGATAATAAGATATATAGAGATCAGTAAGCGGAAAGCAAATCTATAGTAATTGATGTAAAGATAGACCTTTACATTTTGCTTCATCAAATCGAGTAGGTATAATACCGTGTACAATTAGACATGAATGTTTTACATAATTTTGAATTCAGATTTAGTTATTCAGTTTATTGTTCACAGTAAAATTATTTTGCTTGGTTTAGGCTATTTTTATGCAGGGTTATTATAGTTCAACACTAAAAAAAGAGAGAAAAAAATAAATAAATCACCTCAATTTATAATATTTTATTATAAGTTGAGGTGATTTAATAAATCACCTCAACTCTAAAATATTTTATTTTAGCTACATGTCTCATTTTTATTTATTTTTAACTTGATATACTAAAATAACTAAAGCTAAAATAGAAATTAAACATAAAAAAACAAAAAAACGATGTAGACATATTTTAATAATAATTAATAATTGCAAAAAAACGAACAAAAATAATATAATGAAACTAATTGAATTTTTTTCATTAACAAAAACTATAATAGTATTTATAATAGTATTTTCAACTTGAATACATTGATAGCTTAATCTTAATAATGAATGACAGACTCCAAGGTACTACTTTCCTAGGTTTGTTTGTTTCTTTATTTATTTATGCATTATTACGCTAAGAATATGTCTGGAGTATTAAGACTTTTCAAACTATTTTTGTTTGTTCATTTATTTTTGCTGAGTGCACCTTTAGATATGACTCCAATCAATATAGTCACTAAATTTATGGATAGATCCAGTGCTATTTTTAATTCTAAAATAGTCCTGGTTCTGATGCTGGTTGGTCGGTACATCTTTCCAACTACAGTAAAATATACAATATAAGTATATCCTGGAACACCTGTTCCCTTACAGTGTCCACACAGGCAAACTAACCTTAGTTTACATATTGAGGATTAATGTTGCTGAAATAGTTCACCCTAAAATTAAAATGATGTTATGGGTTGAAGGGTTGTCTGTTGCATGTGTTGCTCATCAGTGTCCATTAGCTACTGTATGACTCAGTGACACAGTTTTGTTGATGGTTTATTAGGATGCACTAATTAAGTACCATAGTCGTACTGTGAACCATTGACTATTTTTTATCCATACAGTAAGTACTTGAATCAGCAGATGAAACAATGTTGCATCCGGCATTGGAGAGGTGAACTGAAAGAGGTGAAAAGTGAAAACAATTAGTTGCACGGAATGTGCCGTGAATGATACTTGGCTTTGTTTCCTGTGGAACTGGCTCCTAAGGCGTTTTGGCCTTGTCCCCTCAGGCTCATTGAAACAACACCCATTTCTCATAACAATGTTTGTTTACCTGTGCCCTAGCAACCGCAGCTGGTTTCCGTGTATAGTTAACATTTTGGCATTTTGTGGCTTCTTCGTTTGTATTTTTTTCTTTTTTTCTAACCTCGGTTATTAGTTGTCCCTTGTTCTCACCTGACAAGTGAAGTAAATTAACTATCATTTCTAATTATTTATGACCAAATAACCTTGAGGTATGAGACAGCCAGACATTACATCTTTGCCTATGACATCAGTCTTTATTCACACCTGGACCAACACTTTGAAGCCACAGTATTTAGACTTGTATCAAGGTCTCTAATAAGAGCGTCCTTCCTACTGCATGTCCTGCAAATGACAAATCACAGGCCTTGTGCAACCTTTCTGATCAGCGCATCAATTATTAGTCTTATTCAACCAGAAATGTCAAATCGTAATGATTATATTGATGCAACCATCAAGTAACTACACGCAGTTTTGAAGATTCATTCAACGTTAGGTGTGGTCACGGAGGAGCTCAATGAATGGAACTAAAGATGAAGAATTTTCATCATCTTATGTCAACTGAGATTTAGTCTGAAGATTCAAAAGAATAAAGCAGGATTATGGTGAAATGTAATCCATCTATAATTTATCCAGAAACAAAAGATCAGAGCAGAGTGCCTGTAAGTGTGTACGTGAAGGGGCGTTCAAACAGGATACACCAATGGAATAGAAATGAATGGGGGGGTCTTGAGAAGCTCTTTTAAAATTCTGCAATGTTCATAGTGCGAGATGCTTAAAAAACAATGTGTTTGGACTCAATAAAATATGCAAAGATGTAACGCTCTTGCGTATTTTGATTTAAGACACCTTAGAACAGACTAATAAATCAATATCAAAGGATCTTTATAGATAATCTGTCTGCATTATTCAAAATAGCCAGCTGCATTTCCGAATCCTGATCGCACTATTTAGACATGAGAATAAAAGAGTTAAAGGCTTCCAAACAAAGAGCAAAGAATTCACTGACATCACTCGCTAACCAAACAGTTTCCAACCAAGACTCAGTGGAAAAATATACCTGTGGTGACACTTCCGAAAAAACATTTAATTGCTTCTTGTGTGTTTCATGACACTTTCAAAGTGAAATGTCCAGTGGGTGGCGCTAGAAGTGCATTCAGCTTTATCCAATACATGAATCGTGTATGTTTTATATATAGCAGCAATTCGGAAATTAAATCTACACTAAACCCTACTCTTAACATAACCGATAAGAGTTAACAAAAGCAAATGTGAGATAAAAAGCACAATTCATTTGTCATTTTAACTTGGTTCTACAAGTATTTGAGCCTTTTTATTGTGGCTTGGGTTTCACGGTGACTCGTATCCGAGCTTTTTACATCACAATAACCGGGTGCGCCACTGAGCAAGTTTACTCGTAAGAAACACCAAACATATGGAGCTGGTTATGTGATGCAAATGTCAAAATGTATTAATTTACAAATCATGCACTATGGTAAAAGGGTGTTGAGTATTGTGCAAGGAACTATGTGACAATAACTTTTTAATAATCAACAATAATCTGTTACTGTAATCAAAATTTGTGTGAAAAAGAATAAAAGTTGTTGGTGTTTTTCTGCCTCTAGTGCTCATTTCAGCTGGAAACTGCAGTGGATTGGATATTATTATAGGCATTTTATTCCAAGAAGTCTATTTTTCAGTGCATTTAGCGTTTTAGTTTTATTGAAATATATATATCACCGCTCAAATTATTCCAATGCCTTACAGTTTGTGTAATGTGATTTTAGCAATGTCTTGCTACTAGGGTCTCAGACTTGATAATTTTTGCAAATTACACCTGTTTTGTTTGGGTTTTGCACTAAATTGCTACATTTTATTACAGCCAGTATTCCAGCGTACTCCTGTAACCGAATTCTATTCATTAAGACTTTGATTTGTTTACTGTGCTGAAGTAATGGAGAAACTATTATGTTATTTGTTATTAATATTATGTCATTTTATACTTTCACAAACTATTAGGTTATGATGTATAAAGCATACTTGGCAACCGCGATGCAAAATGTTTCGGACCTATTTCTAATTGTATTAATTAGAGTGGAAAGGGAAACAGTTAGTTCAGACGTTTCTCTGTGAGAGTCTCTGTCTCATTTCCTCTCTCTCGCTCCGTCTATCTCTATCTCTCTTGCTGTAGAGCAGCTGTGGAGGAACAGGTGCTGGCCCAGCGTCGCTGCGTCGGGCCTGGTTTTCTCAGCGGGCGAGGACCCACTGGATAATCTAGTTAAATCTCCCTGTAATTCGGGAGGGATTGAGTTCTTCAGATGAGCTAGTGGAAACCTGCATGGGTGTGTGGGAGTTTAACAAGAACAAACTGGCCGCGCATAAAACACAGACACACACATTTACTTTATTCTGTTTTCTTGATGTCTGCCAGGAGGAAAAAATAAAAAAAAACTACTGTCACTACTGTGGGTCTGTGGTAGTAAATGAGCTCTTCTATATGATCTTCTGAATGTGTACTTCAATATGAACCACAGTTTTTAACTTCTCTGTGGTTCGATTTTTGTAATCTTGCTATAACGTTAAATTTCAGAAAATAAGTACAAATTTATATATCAGAGTTGAAAACCCCTCGCAGGTGGAAATCTATAGGTAAATTATTGTTCTGTTAAGACTGGTTTAAAAAAGTTAGATATTGCTACATTTATTTACATTTATTTCTTACAATAATGAGTTACAGGGTTTAATGGTTGAGCCTAATGGACGCTGTCAACACTACAGTATTTCTTAAAAATAAAATAAATATTTTTCTTCCCAGCTGGCTGTAGAAAGGTTTGAAATAATATTTATTACTTTTCAGTTTTTAAAGAATTTTTATTTATTTTATTTTTTTTTACTTGGAAATGTTTTTAATTTTCTTTCCATGCAGTCACAGCTAAATATTATGCTATATGTTAAATACCGTTGAGAAGACTATGACTATGGAAAGTAGCTATTTCCATGCTAGGTTAATTTTATGTTAATTGATCGCTTATAATTTGGGCCTTAAAAAGCATCATTGGACACCGAAGTATGTCATATCCATGGAAAGTGCTGTAACCAGTCACTCAGCAGTAAGAATCCCTTTCCTTCCCTTCTAATCTTGACAAAGGAGCAACTGTGTGCCTTTATTTGTTTTATTGGGGTGGAAAGGCCTCTGTCAAACACATCAGGATGTGCTTCGTTTGACGTGCTGTATGTAACAAACTCAAAGTTACAACTCTGACCAAACTTATCCTGCAGGCCGCTTTCAACACACACACACAGATACTGACAGCTCTGCTAGGATTACTGTCACCAGGATAAGTGTGCACATCATGACAGAAGACATCACTAACACACACAAACAGCAAGACGTGCCCCTCCAATAACGAATACTCAGGGGGGAAAAGCAATTATGAAAGACGAGGAGAAGAAGAAACCAGTTGTTTATTTATGCCACACATCTGCTACAAAAGGAAAGAAAAAAATCATAGTCTAGGAGAGTTGATAGATTTATTACCTCAATAAAATGAAGAATTTGTAACGTAGACCTCAATGTAATAACCACAGAGAAAACGAGAGCTCGTGACGAGCAGAGCTTGAGGTTTTATTTTTCCTTCCTAAAAAGTATCTTTGAGACTGTACACAGATTAAAGGGATAGTTCACCTAAAAATTAAAATTCGGTCATCATTTATTCTTGTTCCAAACCTGAATGAATTTCATTCTTCTGTTGAACACCAAAGAAGATATTTTGGAGAGTGTTAGTAACCAAACAATTGATGGTAGCCATTGACTTCCATAGTATTTTTTTAACGTTCTTCAGAATATCTTCTTTTGTGTTCAACCACTAAGTACTAGTGAATGATGAGAGAATAAAAAATGTTGGGTGAATTATCACTTTAAATGAGTACACAGTGTCAATGGTGTTTTTGAGTTTGGATTTATATATGCAAGCTTGTTTCTCAAGTTATAAGAACAGAATTAGATCATGTTTTGCCTGAGGATGTTGCAAAAGTGATTCATCCCTCCATCGATCCAATTAATTGCTGTCTGTTATGATTTTTCAGTCATGTTAAGGCCTGGATGTGAAGTGTTATAATTAACCTCCTCATGCACTCGTAAACCGCTGTTAGATTTAAAGGAAGTTCACAAGAAAAATACATTTTTACACTCTCACTCTCATGCTGTTCCAAACCTACAGTATATGACTTCCTTCCTTCTAACAAAATTTGTTGTTGAAGATTTTTTTCAAAAAGATTTTTTATTGCCACACATTTCTAAGTAATGAAAGCGATCGAGGACTGGGGCTGACAAGCTCCAAAATGTCATAAAAAGATTTCACAAATAGTACTCATAATAGTAGATATGATTTCTGTGCTATATTACAAACCTCTGAAGCCATAAAATAGCTTTGATAGCTTGATCTGTTTATATTGTCTCAAATTGATAGTATGACCAAGTTGAATAGTACTTAAAACTTTCTTTAAATACAGTGCATACATACAACATGAAGCAATATATAAAATATAGCAAATCTTGGCTGTGTGCAGCTGAATATACAATATATCCAACTTTATTCATGTAAAGTGGCATTTCATTATCGTCATAAATTGTATGTGTTGAAACGTAATCTACTGTCACTCAGCTCTAATGCTAAAGATTAACATCATGATTTTCTGTTGAAACTATATGTATTGTGAAAAGCACTATACAAATAAATTAGATTTTTGACTAAATGTAACTTAACTTCTTGACATGCACTCTTGTTCTACTTGACAAACTGATGTTCAATTTGTGAACAATGCATTGTTTTGAGTCAGATCTTTCCACTGATCCAGTTTATAAAACCGGTTTGATTACAGTTGTTCCTGAATCAGACTGATTCAATTATCTTCACTGAATCAGCGTGAATAACTACTTTATGTAAATGCAACTTTTATGATATTTTTTGAAGCTGAATTGCATGAAAAAGAGCGACCAGAAATGATTCAGAGTTTATGTTCAGCAGAAGCTAAATCTTTTCCCTCTTGCATTATTAGTCCTAGAAAATAAAAATAAAAATCATACTATCCTCTGCTCTCTAAAATGCTCACAGTGCAAATATTGACTCTGATCTTTTAGTTTTCAGTCGTTTTTCCCAGACTTACTGCGATCAGAACTGATTAATTATGCTTTGGGAATACAACGTCATTGAATAATCTCAAAAAATGTATAGTGTCAGCACTCCTATATATGTGAGGATCATTACCACAGTGAACAATGAAGAGGTACGCTCTCATGCTGACTTTAAAATATGGTAAACATCACTGTAACGAATGGGTTTATCCATTCTTAATGGGAGTGTATGCAGGTATGCACACATTGAACATTCTTCAGAGGCTAAAGGTGATTTCCCCCCCTGTGGGTAACAGCCTCAGCGAAATCATTCATTGGCTTTCTGTGAGATTCTGTCAGTGATTGATAAATGTGAAGATTTTGTGTGGGGCCTCTGTGTTTTGACTCCTATATGTCATTGTTTTTATGAGGACTAAAATTAAGCGTGTCTTAACTGTACGCTCAGAATTAACATAAATTGCCTCCTAGGCCATTGGAGAACAATTAGTCTTTGTGCAAGCTCCAAGTGACTCATTCACGGCGAACTTGAAAGTCCAAATGACTCAACCGCTGCATAGCTTCTCATATAGCATTTTAATATTTTCTCTTTAGTCATTGTTAGCTGTTCTTAGGGTGATTTGATATTGTGACATACAGTATTTACACAATTGTCTTGGAATAAAGACTAGCCAAGACAGCATATGACTTGTGAAATGTGTGATACAGTGGAATATGTCAATATGCACAACAATACAGTGATTCAGTAAAGCAAGTCAAGTTAACAGGTTATTGCAGGAAGTGTGTGTGTTTATTGCACAGCCCAAATTGTTCAACTCCTTATGAATATCTTGACATTCTTCCTTTTTGTTAATTATCTAGTGGTGATGGAGGAAACTCTTGACCGTACTTATTTAGTTCAGTTGATCAGTCCTGCTTTCACTCATCATTAATACACAACGGGGTGGACAGATTCTTTTTACTCTGTAGTCTAATGAGGAAACATCTTCTGTGACTGCACTGGGCAAATCAAATCATTACCACCCACACTGTAGGAAAGATAAACTTGGAAGTGCACTAATGCGTCTGTGAAAAGATTGGCGATGAACTGCCAAGTGGTTCATATACAAATGATCCTGCAGATGATGAGAACTCTTAGACTGGAGCGTGACTTGTTTTTATCATCAGTTACCTGAAATAAAAATGTTAATTTATTTATATTTCTAAAATAAAAATGTAGATTTGTAAACAACCAAACAAATAAATATAATTATAATGTATATAAATAAAAATATAACGTATTAAATAAAAAATAGTAAGTAAAACATGTCAAATTTATTGTTTCACAGGGGTTTAATTAAATAAATTAAAATAATAAAATAAAATGAACTTTTCTGCATACTTTGTAATACATTTATTTTATATTTCTAAAATAAAAATGTAGATTTATTTAGATTTTTTTTTTTAAATACTATACATAATATTTAATATATATATATATATTTTTTTTTTTTTTTTTTTTTTATCTCATGGTTATACATAGTATATACTTTTATGCATCCACAATTATCATTTATATAATAATATACTATTTTAGATGTTTTTTTTTTTTTTACAAAAAATCGAAATTTGTATTTTATGGATATAAATGTATTTATCAAGTAATATATAAGGTAAACAATTTACTATTAACTCATTCAGTTTTATAAGTCAGTTATTATAAGTCAGTTTTCCCCAACAGCATCAATTGTTCTCAGTATAGTCTTTCCTCTCGTCTTTATTTAGTAATTGTTCATTAGAAACATTATAGATAGCTGTGCTTTTTAATGAATGACCTCTTTGTTCTGCGTTTGATTAAGAGCTTGCATACTTGAGTTTCAGAAACATCCACAAAGACAAACAAATTCAGAGTGACATAAACCCTGACACTCATTTTTTATCTGTCATCTCACCCCATATTCTTTGGTTTCATTAGAGTTAAGTGATTATGAAATCTCACACTTGCCGTTGGCCCGTTGCCTCCTCTTCTGCCTCAGTGAGCAGCAATGCACCGGGGGCCTGCAGGCTCTGCGCTCACCTTGTCAAGACCGAAGGCACATCAGATCACTGAACATGTGGCAGTGCGCCAAACCTGGGCAGATAACATCTCGAACGAACAGTATTACAGTATCGCATAGTCAATGCAAATTGCCTAAATGTTTATAGCAACCAGGAGCAACACACACAAGCTTTTGGCAGGGTACGCGAGAGGAATGCTGGCATCGTTCTTCATGGGACCGTGTTTTCTGATGGTTTTGACAGCTCATCAAGCAGACCTGAAGTCATCGGAGTCAATTGAGTTTGTTATTGAGAAAATAGCCTTATTGTTTAACAGCAGGGCCACCATGCATGTGATTTCAGCATTGTACCTCAAAACTTTTTTTGCTCCTGAACCTTTTTCTGGTTATGACAGGCCAAACTGAATGAATTTGCAGCAGCTTTTCTTAAACCACAGACTATGTGTGACATTACTTGGTTGTCTTGTAGTTAAAGCCAGTAAGTATTACATAATTAATCTGTGTGTATATACATACGTATATACACGTATATACACACATATATATATATATACACGTATATACACACACACATATATATATATATATATATATATATATATATATATATATATATATATATATATATATATATACACGCACACACACACACACACAGCAATTCCTTCTGGTTCTCAAATCTGATTGGCTGAGAACCTTTTCCAGCAGTGCGATATTCTAGTACTCTATCAGTAGCGGTTTAATGGCGGTTTGTAATCCAGAAAGTTTTATGTGTTTATGAAACACATGTGAATGAAATTAAATTATATTCAAGTTTTAAATTTGCTTCTGATTACAGATAGCCTGGGATTACACATTATTTGTATTTTAAAGACAAACAGTTCGAAGGGAGCATAGTTTGCTTTGTGGATTAAAATAATTTCTTAATATGAAATTTGAATGGTATTACAATTAGATATTAGACTGTACAGAAATTGAAATCTACACGTTAATACACACTATAGCCTACTCATTGTCACGCATTGCTGATGTTGTTAACATGAATAATTTGAGAATAAAGTATAACAATAATAATAATTTGCATGGTTAGATGTGATACGAGCTAACAGATCGTTAGATTTAATTACCATTGGTAGGGCGATTTATTGTAATGCTTTTTTCCTCAGTTGGGCAGAACAAACGTGGCAGACTTGTTACTTACTTGTTCAGATGACAATATACGGTGAAATTCTTATTTGGGTCATATATTCCAAGACATAGGCTAGAATCTGTGATTCCTAAGTACAGTCTCCACACCGGTGCGGTGACTGACAGCCAAACATTAGATCCCACACAATCAAGATAATTCCGCACAGAGCTGCAATTTCAGGTTTTTAAACAGAGATGGAGACAAAGAGGCAAAACTTATGTACTGCAGCTTTAAATATGATTATTAAAAATATAATATTTTATATAAATAATAGTGTTTAATAATAGCATTGAGAAAAGGTTGTGATGGTGATTTTAGTTACATTGTTCCGCCATTAGATGGCGACGAGACTGTTTTTATCAGTGATTTAGCGGTAAAGACTTTTATATTGACAAAGACTGAAACAGGTTTGTAAATAAGGATGTTTTAATTTTACTTTGAACAACACCTTGTAAGATGCAGCCAACATATTCACTGAGCAGCACTGATTGTCACAGGAAATCCCCCTTAACAGATGAAAGGATAATACAACAAAGATATTGCTTTCCTCAGCGGACATTCAAATTATGTTTTATTGTGAATATGAGATTGAGCTGAAAATGAATGCTGTGTCAGATGCACGTAATCACACTCGCTCAGTCTATACTCTGCATAATACAGTGAGCTTTTAATACAGTTATACAATACGTTTTTAATGAAACAACTCAACATTCCTTTGTTACTAGTTCTATGACGTTTTCGAATTGGTAACAGAGGCTTGAGCTCAGCTGTTAAACTCTCAAACTGACTGAGCCTGACATTTTCGTGTTTGTTTTTATCGTATTCGTCATCCTTTCCTATCAAAATGCTTGTTACGCATGCGAAAATGAAGAAAATTGAACCCGATCCAGTTTTTTTATGACGGACAAAAGTTTCGAAGGCAGTGTGTAAACGTGATTGACACAACATGAGGTTGTATTTATTTTTTAATGAGTGAAAATTTCCCATGACTCAGTGTGTAATGACCTTGAGATTTGAATCTGTGGTGGAAGGAAGTAGTTCCACGCAAAAGAGGGTTTTTAAAGAAACTCCGTTGCTGTCGTTTTTTTTTATTTACACACTAGTGGCGTCAAGCATTTCATATCAAATATTTCAGCCAATCAAACCAAAAACAAAATAATTGTTGTATATTTTTTTCTTTATTTACTTGAATTCTGTACTACTGAATGAAACAAGGAAAAACATTGTGTTACCAGAATGATCATAAAAATGTCCAGTAATATTTCATTAGTGTACTGACATGAATGAGCTGAGGTCGATTAAGGTTGCTGTAACAGTATTATGTTCCTGAGACTGTGTCATACTTGAAAAATATTGTAAACCGCACTGGTTTCACAAGTCTGGGCTCTCTCTCACACACACACACACACACAAGCTTACTGATGTTTTGGATGAGTCTGGTATTATTTAGTTTGTAAATGAGCTCTATATATCTATCTATCTATCATCTATCTATTCAAGGTTTTTCCTTTTTCTAGATCCATATTCCGTTCCTCTGACTGTCAGTTAAAGTTCAAAGCAATTTATGTTCCCCATGATTTCAGAAAAATACATAAGATATTCATAAGAAGAATAAAAGAACTAATGTAAGTTGGCTGAATGCTCATCTAACCTAAAGCAGCTGCTCTTTAATAAAGCGTGCAATAACTTTCCAATCAGAGGTAATGCTTGTAAAAGGCAATAGTGTTTTAATGCTTTTAGCCTTTTGTGCGGCTCACCTAGGCGAGCTGGAACAGCGTCAGGCCGAGTTACTCCTACCTGTAGACCCATGAAAGCTCTTTTTCAGTGTTATTTTCCCCATTTTCCTCTCTTTGATGGAGTCACAGGGCCCATTGCAGGAGCCAAGGGTGTCATAAAAATATATGAACCAGGTAATTGCAACGATCAGATGGATAATCATGTCCGGACGACGGCGTGGTGAGAACGCCTTATGTTTTTCTTTCAAAAGTACAAGTTCGTATAAACCTCTTTGGATAGTGATCCAAACATCATAATTTAATTTGATAATTTCCAGGGTTTTATGGACACGTGCATACGGCAGTACATGGACGTGTGTGTACATGCGCTCCTCGTGTCATCATCTGACAGACAATGACATTTTGTTTATTTTGGAGGCCAATCTATACTTTACTTCATTCCTTTTCCCCTCCAGCCAACGTGTGCTATAGCTTCAGCGTTAACATACCGCATTAGAAGCTGTCACTCAAACTGACTAACCCCACCCACTGACTCTGCCGCGACCCCGCTCTGACCTCCAGTGCGTTCGGTAGTTGGAGGAAGCAGGTGCCCACAGAAACGGCTCTGACATCCACCTCTGTCAGAGCGTTCGTTAAAAATGAGCATAAATGCTCTACGATGGGAGCCGTTTCTCAACACCTGCCACTCACAAATCCATGCTTCCTCTTTTTTTCCACTTTTCCTGCTGGAAAGTGTCCAGCAAAAGCACACAGCCGGCTTGTTCTTAACCAACAAAAATGAAAAAGAAAACAGGCGGCCTGACGTTAATACCCTTAATTCTCCTCTCCACAGCTTCGGTCGTGGTGCCGAGTGTTTGTGATCAAGGGTCTGAGATCAGGTCTATCAACACAGGAAAGAGCAGGAAGAGGATTAGTCAAGGTGAGGACATCATAGCCGCGAGGAACACCCAGTGAACTCTATCTACTAATTGCGTTGTCCTTTTGCACATGTCATTTTTTTTAACATCGTTATGCTGGTTGCATATACATGCATACAAAATAGCTGGCTAATTAGTTAATTGGTGCCGTGATCAATGATAAAATGCACACCAACCTCTGGAGTGGCTTGTTGCTCATTTTATAATATACTTTATATGCATGCATTTAAACATAGTTACCATGCAAGGTCCAGCAAAATGGAAGCATTTTTACACATAATTAGTAAATCATTTTAAATGTAACAATTGAATCAAATGCTAGTGTAACGTTAAAAGGCCAATTTTCACAAAGCTAAACTTTTCCAAATTATTATTATTATTATTATACTAATATGATAGTGTCAATGTAGATGACATTTTGCAGATATTAATAAACATCAATCAATAAAAGATATGTTTATCAAACATATATCAAAATATAAACATTTAGAAGTTGAGGGGCACAACTTTTGTATTTCTTAATATAATGTATAGAACATAATCATTTTCATAAAATAAGCATTTTTTAACTTAATATGGTTTTGGTAATATGAGGTAGCAAAACCATAACGCTTGCATATAATTGTGTTGCTAATTTGAATGCCACAACACTTGTCTATGTGTGCTATTGAAGCAATATGAAGAACAGACTGAAAATTCAATTCAAATTCAGATTTCAAATAATTAAGAACCAAAAATGAAACACAACCTTAAATGCCACCGCAAATGAAGCACAGGCTTGTGGTATTTAGCGAATAAAATCAGTTTTTTGTTGTTGTTTTTTTTTTTGTGCTAAAACACTGCAAAATTGCTGCTGAGGTTTAGTGAATTTGCCCCTTACCCTACCATGGTTCCTAATTTTTCACGTCAGTAAATTAAATGACACTGGCTTCAAAAACAGCTGTGCTGTGCATCATCCATTATTGACCAGGGAATCCACTGTCCACCCGAAAGTAATTCATCAGATTTATTTTTTATTTTTTTGCGTTGCAGGACAGAAGTTCAAATCTTTTTTTTAACAGCTATTCAAGACTTCCAGCCTGACCGTGTTCATGCACTATAAAGCATATCATTTCCATAAGACACATTCGTTTTTGCTACGGCCTGTCAACAAATACGTAATTGCACAGCGATTTCCAAAGGCCGTTGATCCTGCATGACACAGTCTGCAGCGTGGCAGTCACTGATGTTTCCTTGGCTCTGAGAGCAGCTTCGCTTCTAAATCCAAGCAGCGGTGTAAAATGTGGATTACAAGCTTGTAGCGAATGTTTCATGAAGTGCATTAAGAGTTGTTTTTATCATAATAGGAAACCAACAGTTGAGGTCTGGCATGAAACTCCCAGTAGAGGAAGAGAACGCTGCCCGTTCAAACACAGCACCGAATGTGCCTGCACTTTTCAGTTGGCGTTGACTTATGCGTGGATTCCAGCGCAAAGAATTTGCATGAAAGTCTTTTTTGGCTCGGGCTTTAACAGAGCCTTAGATCTTGGTGAGGAAAAACACAACACGAAGCCCTGAGCGGAGCGGGCTGTGCTGGTGGCTTCTGGGAGCGTCTGCTTGCAGCTGTGCCCGGTGATGACTTATAGCTAGGCCAGCTGGGTGACAGTGACCGCTGCGCCATGCCTTTCCATCTTCACTGTCTGTCTGTCCCCATCACAGTCTTAATGGAGTGTTTGGGCAGCAGAACGGACAGATCACATGTCCCGCAGACTCCACGCTATCTGTGCCATGTCTGACTCATCTCTCTCAGGGACGAGGGTTGAAGTTTTGGATGGCAGAGGGATCGTTCACCCAAAAATGAACATTCTGTCATCATTTACTCACTCTCGAGTCGATCAAAACCCCGATGAATCACTTTTTCATCAACCGCAGGCAGGATGCTTATACTTTTTCCACATAATGGAAGTGAATGGTGACCAAAGGTTTCTTTCACTGTATTTAGATGTGCTTATATTAGAAAGAAATAGTTAACATAAAATTTCAGTCTGTTCCTGTCCATATGATTCATATGGACTTATATTATTTACATTTTTAGATACTTTTTTATACTTTTGTGTTTCATTTTTGGAGTCTTACAGCCCCTGGTCACTGTATGAAAAAGAGCAGCGTGAGCATACAACTAAACATCTCCTTTTGTGTTAGACTGTAAAAAAAATTATTAAATATAATAATATTAATAATAAAACCAATTTGGTGTAGGATTTACAATTTTCACTCTGAAATTTTGTAAATTTCACAAATAATTACAAATGAAATTGCAAGCAAATAGGTAAGTATAAGTAACTTTGAATTTAAGTTTCTAATATTTTTTTATGTACAACTATATATATTTGTAATATACAGTATGTGTGTGTGTGTATATATATATATATATATATATATATATATATATATGTATATATATTCAAAATATATTTGTATAGCACTTTTCACAATACACAGTTTCACAGCAGCTTTACAGAAAATCATGATGTGAACTTCTAAAATATCTTAATATTTTCATGCCTTGTAATCATTTAGTAGATTAGAATTGGGTGACAATATAGTTTACATTTTGCGATGATACAGGCAATTAAGCAGTTGAGATATATTAGCTTGCACGCAAAAATTGCTAGTAAATTTCATAACATGAAATTTTGAAGTGGAAAGACTGAAATAGCATTTTATTTAGAATTTTGTTTTTTTTTACAATGTACTGTATATATGTGGATAAAGCTGGATATAAAACAGATGAGTTTCTTATACATGGTCTACAAGTGTGTGTGTGTATGCGGCAGCGCCATCTCGCAGACGCTGGACAGATTGTTGACCGGTGTATTAGCATGAGTGAGCGGAGGCGGACTGCTGAAGGCTAATCGCTACTGTAAATACATTTGCAAGTATCTGATATAACACCAGACAGCTGTCCGCAGGGAACAGCATTAACCACCATTAATAAGGTGTGAGATGATAAAGATTGACAGGCTTTAGATGCAGCTGATTGGTAAATTAACTGAGAAAATGTAGAGAAAACATTTTAAACTGTTTCCTGTTGACTTCTAAGAATGCATTCCCTTAAGTTGCATTAATTCAATTCAAGTTTATTTGTACAGTGCTTTTCACGATACAAATCGCTGCATGAAAGTTTCTACAATATATTTAATAGTAGTTTATCAGTGGTGAAGTGGTGACTATATCAAGTTGATGTACATATTGCAGAAATGTACGGTAAAAATCCGTTAATGACGTAATCAAACAGACGATGAGCACTATTAACAGCAATGATAATGTGTTGCAATCAACTTATAGCGAAATTTGGTAGTTCTGTATGTTGTTTCAGGGTTGGCATCATCTGAGTTCCTCTGAGGGGTTGGCTTCATATCTTATCAGGTGTTCTGGATCCATACATAATAAAAGTAATAATAATAATACATTTAATTGTCTGTATACTGATGAAATTTAGGGCAAAAGGTTAAAACTTCATCTGGCTGTGAATAACACTGACACCTGTAGACATGATTTATATTGTCACCTGTTGTCAGTTACTTTACTTGTAATAATATTTAGTAATTAGTGCTTACTGTTCTCCGAGCTACTTAGCAACCGCACAGCATTGGCCTGACAACCACTAACAGCACCCTAGCACTGTTCTAGTGAGTTTTCCTAGAAAAACCCAGTCTCAAATATCCGATTTAGTGAAGAGTTTGCTTAGTTAATCATATTATATTTAATATTTGACATATTTAAAGCAAGACATAATGCATTTGCCTATTTAAATTTGAGAAAACTTGTAATCAGTGTTTGGTAAGCTTCTAAAAAGTAACGATTAACTAATTACACCTTCCACAGTACTGTACTAATTACTCTCTCTGAAAAGAATTGCATTACTTATTACTAATTACTTTACTAATTACTTTCTAAATCCCACATCAACCTCAACCAGTTGAACAACAATAGAAAAGAAACTGTTTATTTCAAATAATAATATACAATTGCATATTTTATTTCTGAACTCTCCAAAGGAGAAGTTTGCATTAAAACGTACATTTCAACATTAGATGATAAACTTTGTCTATACAGTTTTAAATGCAATTACATCAGAAGTAACTGCCATTAAATTACAGAAAAATTTAAAGTAGTCCCCTACTTTTCTTTTTTCATGGAAAACGAAATTAATTACAGTTATTGATTATGTATATTATGCATTACACCCAACACTGCTTGTAATACAAACGATTAATGTATTGTGATTACTCAACTGGGAAGGTATGTTAAAATTGTCATTCTTGTTTGTATTTACTAAACCTTATGTTTTGAATATTGCATGAGCTGTTTTTAGACGAAACTAGTTTCTGGTGCATTTGAATGTTTGTATTTCTTAAGTACATAACATACGGTTCCAGCATGGCTTTAAAAGCACGTAATCACTGTGAAACGCACTCTGTCAGTGTGATGGAACTCATCATGATGAATTATAGATACGGCACAGTGTGTTTTCTGTAAGTTTATGTGCATGCCCTTGATAATGACAGGTTTTCATCCCCAGGTGAAGACAACAGGTCATTGTTTGTACGCTGGAAGGGTGGATCCTTTCCTCTAGACAGGTTGTGGTTTCTTCTCTTGGTATGTACAGATCACCTCCCCTGTCACAGCACAGATAAGGTGAGCACACGGATGTTTTTTTTGTTTTGTTTTTTCTCTCTCGTAGCAGTATGCTAATGGCTAGAGCACGAGCTAAGCTGACAGGTGAAGGTGGGGATAGATGAGTGTGATGTGACAGACGTCGGGATGTGGGGGCGACAATGACGTCGCTCGAGTTACCAGACTCCACTGACTTGTCTGTGAACCTGGGGGCCAGGAGACCAAATGATTGCCTCTCCGATTAGAGCAACATACCTGCAGGCTATTTCCATAACCTGACCATACCACACACCAATTACCCAGAATTCAACATGCCTGCTGTGACCTGCCATGCCAAAAGAGACTTAGCAGACCTCGCTGTATGTGACAGCCATACCTACATGTTCATTAATAAGATCACTTTGCACAGACATAACGAAAACTATATATGTATATACAAAAAAATTATTTATGTTACTTGAAATAAAATAAACCATAAACACAACAGAATTGCTAAAACTTTAGTTAAAATTAAAATAATATGAGGGTTTGACCTGATGCTGAGCTGTTGGCTAATACATTTTAAAGAAATGTGACTATGAATTATGTGACTTTAAAATAAATCTTCAGAGAGTCTACAAGGTATTTTAGCTAGATAAGAAGATTACTTGCATAGCTAAAAACTGACAAAGGATATGGAAAGCCATTAATGATTTTTTGCAAAGTATGATATAGACACGTGCAAAAAAAAAAAAAAAACAGTATGTATTGCCAGCAGCCCAGTTATTGTATGTGATTTTAGACACAGATAATTTTGTTCAAAGAAAGTCATAAATGCTAAAGCAGAGATTAATATTTACTGTTACTTAGGCTAAAATGTTACTAATATGATAAGAACCCATTATGTTAATGCTAATATGATCCCTTTTCTTAGTTCTTAGTTAATGTATTTGGTCTTGGCGTAATAGATTTTCTGTTGTTTATTGCTGTAGTTGTAGATTATTGCTGCAAGCAAGTACATGAACTTGCTACTGCCAATGCATACGGCGATACGGTGCGGTGAGTATTTAAGACATACTGCTGCTGCGCAAATAGCATATAAAATAACCCATAGCAGATCTATACAGGTGGAGCTGGGGAAGGTGGAGGGTTTCAGAGGAACTCTGCAAAATGCTCATGAGGATGCTAAACAACCATTTAAATGTAAAGCAGCAAGCTCATTGGCTTCACATGCAACATGAACCAATGGGCATCAGTTATGTTAAGAACCAATCAGCCTGCGCCATCTAGAGTTTCATGAAAGAATTTGGCATTTAATGCAAAAACTGATATTAAGTAAAAATACGCAACACTTGATTTATAGATCAAGTGTTTATTCATCTTTTTTAACTGTACATGTTGTCTCAGGTCCATTAAATAATATTAACAATTAAATATTAATTTGAATTTAATGACACATTTAGTAAATGCAGTTAACGCAGTATATTTCACAGATTTAATCATACTTATCACTTTATATATCACATAGTAAATTCAAATTATACATATTACATTACATTAGATATATTTTATATATTAATTCATATGTGTTTTTTCATATCAATTTTGCCATAGCAGATACAAATATTTGCTGTTAGAGAATTTTATAAAGCATTTATAAAGTCATTATAAGTAATTAATAAATATCATGCAAACCTTTTCGGTAACACCTTACAAAAAATTCCTATGAGTTAGCGTTGGTTAATGCATTAGGGGCAGTCTGGGGCAGTCATGGCCTAATGGATAGAGAGTCGGACTTGTAAGGTCGTGGGTTCGAGTCTCAGGTCCGGCAGGGATTGTAGGTGGGGGGAGTGAATAACTCACATTTCACTGCTGGTTATATTCTGTATAATTGTGTATGTGACGAATAAAAAAATCTTGAAATCTTGAATAACCAACACTCTCTCCACCCTCAATACCACGACTGCGGTGAGACCCTTGAGCAAGGCACCGAACCCCCAACTGCTCCCCGGGCACCGCAGCAATGGCTGCCCACTGCTCCGGGTGTATGTTCACTACTGTGTGTACACTTGGATGGGTTAAATGCAGAACACAAATTCTGAGTATGGGTCACCATACTTGGCCACACACCACTCCTTGACAAAAATTGACACGTATGACTGGTTTTGTGGTCTGGGTCACAAATATAGAAATTACCATTAACTAAAATTAATAAATGCTTTAGAATATTTGTATTGTTAGTTCTTGTTAACTAATGTAGTAATGTTAACAAATTGAAACTTACTGTAAAATGTTACCCATATTGCCTACTGCAAACTGTGTCACGTGACCCGAAACCTTCAGGCTGAATAGTGTGTCTCTTTAGTGATAATCAGTGACAGTTCAATCATCAACATTTCCACTGCAACTTCCTGTCAGCCATAATCCTCTGCCTCGGGTTTGAAGCTACCTTTAACCCTAACCCCTTTACCTCGTACACACACACTCAGAAACACACGTGCATACGTTCACACATGCACAAACACACACACACACACACACAGCCCAAGGTGATTGCCTTGCTCTCATCAGTGTGTGCACTTGACGGCACAAACCTGTTTGAGCGGGTCATTGAGGAGCGAGGTGCACTACAGGACAACATGAAGGGAGTGTGGAGTGAATGATAAGCCTATAATAGACATACATGTTTGAGAACAATTTGTGTATAGAAAAGAAAGCAATAAAAAGATACAAATAGGGAAAATCATCGCTCTGCTTTATATTGGTGCTTGTCCTTATTAAGTTGAAATAAAAAGTGTGTATTAGATAATGATGATCAATGTATTACTTTTTTTTTTTTTTTTGGCACAACCAAAGTAAACTACACTTTTATTGACTTTTTTATTGTCTTGAAATTGACCCTGCGCTATAAAAAGTCTAAGCACGTTTTCACAGACTTTTTTGCCTAAAGCAGTGTCTACAACAAGACGCTTTTCATTGTCTTTTGTGCGTCTCATTTTGCTCCCTAGATTCACATGTGAATCAGTATTTCGTGAACATGCATTTGGCCACTAGCAGAGGTCTTGATCCATAAAACATTAATGCTGATGACTTAATACCTGCCATACAATTGCAAGTCTGTACATAAAAATATAACCGGTAGATGTTGAAAAATATAGTACTGTTAAGAACTCTTGCAGAGATCGTACTTAAAGCACATCAAATATAATAAATGAACACTCAGTTGTGAGTGTTTGACGTGCAACAACAAATGCCATTGGTTCTTGTGCATCAAGCATGAGCTTCTGTTTACCATATTTGATGTTTGCTGATTATGTAAACTCTCATAGGTTGAACAAAAAATGAAGAGAGAATATTAAAACTCAATTTGTGAAGACTTACGAATCTGCAACATCTTGATGATGAACAAATGATGACAGAATTTTAACTTGTGTGAACTATTCTTTGATTTTTTCTAAATCTTAGAACTTAAATACCTGTATCTCACTGAAAAGTTTACAGGAGAAACAGGTTTCTCTTTTATGCACATTATGAATTAAATGTTATAGCAAACTGACAACATTTCTGGTAAGTGAATATAATGAGTATGGCAATGGCTTTTGTGTTGCATTCTGGGAATTTCTATGGAGTAAAAATCTGTGCACTGAAACAATTTTGACAATGGCAGACTCCCTGGTAGTGCACTTACTAGTGAATAAGGGAGCTGATTGAGATGCACATTTACTGTATTTTTATTTTTTAATTGGATTATTGGAATGCATTTTACAAGAAAATACTATTTTAGTCTTTCGACTTGAAAATTTCATATTTATTTCAATGTGCCATTTCTTTGTATTTTTTGGTGAAATTTGCTTGGAATTTTGGGTGAAAATTGTTTCAAAGTAAACACAAATCATGATATCAGACCTCCAAAATTAATTGCATCTTTATTAAATGTTATTAAATATGCAAACACCTGCACATACAATACAAATTACAGAACGTTTGAGTGAAAAAGGGATTCTCGTCAAATATCTATCTATATAGTCTTCTCCTCCAAAACAAAAGAATACAAAATAACTGCTCACCCAATAAAATTCAGTATGTACACCAGAAAAATAGTGTTTTGTTTTATTTTATATCAAAGAAGGAATATATTTGCAATATTTGTTGTTAGCCAAACAGAGAAAAAAAAAAACACTATACAAATAAAATCTTCGCAAAAGCCAACAACGGTTGGAAACGGAGCTTATGACATGCAGGGTAGAGATGTGATGATGTATGTGTGGGCCGTCAGTCAGCTGTAGGCATGTGCAGAGCTCCCGCGGGCTTCGACATGTCCTGCAGATTTTCCTGTTTTGTGCAGGTTTTACTAGTGCGAGTTTGATTTATTAATTGTTTTACGTCCCTGACAGATTAAGTGGTTTTTCGTACAGTAATAAAACTAGCCTGCACTTAGTGGTGTCATACTGCGCCACTCCACAGTGGGGGAAAAGGGTTCAACATTTTTTCATTCAAAGGGAATGAGATGGGACGAAACATACAATAGCTTGCATTATCCATCTGGGAGTTCATATATCATGTGTTTCAGCCTCAAAGAATAGTGCTAAACAGCCGTGCAAAGGTTAAACACACACACAAAGGTGATTTGAAGAAAGGATTCGGTTGAAATACAATGAAGTCGAAGCATGCCACGCATAAAATGAACAAAAGAAACAATTTTTCTCTGTAAACAGGAACAGAGAGAACACATTGTCATTTGGCAGAGAGAGGGCACTTTGGAAGGTTTACTTAAATCAATACTACCTTTAATGTTTTCTCAAAATGTATGTTCTTTTTCTACATTAAGCTGACAGATTCTTTATCCATTGAGATGTTGAATGGATAAAGCTAATCTTTACCCAAACTGGACAATCCTGCTTTAAAAAGAGCAACATTTTCTCATGCGAAATCCAGAACTCTGTACATGTTTACACTGGTATTCATACTAACCCGTCCTATTAACTTTTAATGGCAGCAGCTTCATGGATGTGTAAAAAAAGAAAAAAAAAACCCTCAATGGGCACTTTAGCTTCTCAGATATATGTGTTTTGGCACAGAATCCCAGGCTACAGTACACAGGTGCACCGTAAACTACAGGCGCAATTAAACAGGTAATATTTACAGGGAAAGAGAGGAACGTACCCAGAAAAAAATAAACACTTACTGTTTGTCCAAATAGCAAACAGAACGTGCTGTACTGGTGCGAGAAAGTCAGTCTGTGTGATTCGGTTTTATACGTTGGCGTATCTGGCAGCATATTAATGGCTTATTAAAATACATTTCAGAGAGGCAGCTGTATGACAGAAACATTTAAAGCAATGTTGATCACTGCATCGCCATATATAGTGGAAAGTAACTGAACACTGGATACTATAAAATGCCTGCATGTCATTGCGTTAGTTCAAATCTGCAAATTTCATTTTTTAGTGGATATATGAAGTCCACAGGTGAACTCTCCAGCTAACAGGGAACGTTCACAATGTTCTTCCGGTAACATTAATAGAACATTTATTCAAAGTTATCTAGCCTTTGAAAGGATAATTCACCCGAAAGTCTGTCATCATTTGCGCAACCTTAAATTCTTCCAAACCTGTATGAGGGTATGTTTACATTACAACGATGTACTAAAACTGAAACGTTTTTCCTTTGTGTTTCTGAAAAGTTTTGCATACAGACGACAACATTGTCAATTACTAAAAAAAACGCTGTTTATACATGCCAGACCAGTAGTTGGCGATGTCACTTTGTACTACTGGTGTGTCTGTGTACATATACATATAGACTAAACACGTAATACACATGACATCGCCGTTTCCAAAAATCTACATTTTTCTAGTTTACGTGGGATGATAACGGTTTTCAAAAAAACTTTGAACCCTTTGAGAGCACTTTGAAACCTGTTTCCAAAGGTTTTACGAAAGTTTTCAGGCCCCCCAAATGCTGTTGTTGTGTAAATGAGGCCAAAACACATCAAATGTTTACTGTTTTTAGTTGAAAATGCTGTCACCTGAAATTCTTTCTTCTTAAAATATTAAATATATATATATATACATATATATATATATATATATATATATATATATATATATAATAAACATATTTTGAAGAATGTGGGTAACCAAACAGTTCCTAGACCCCATTGTCTTCCATAGTATGAAAGAAAAATAATACTATGGAAGTCAATGAGACAAACAACTGTTTTGTTATCAATATTCTTTAAAATAGGTTATTTTGTGCTCAGTAGAAAAGAGAAATGCATACAGGTTTAGAACGACATGAGAATGAGTCAGTGAAGACAGAATTTTCATTTTTTTGGGGTGAACAATCCTTTTGATAATGCTCTCGAAACGTTAGCACAAAACATCTATACATTGTTCATGGAACTGTTTTCTGAAACATTTTAGCTGGACGTTCGTCTAACTTTTTTTTTTTAATGTTACTGCTTTTTTTCAGAATGTTCAGAGAACATTCAAAAGTAACATTCCCATAATGTTTGCTAAATGATACAAATGGAATGTTCTCTTAACATTCAAACAACCAAGGACAGACATTTTAAACATTCAGAGAACATTCAGAAATAATGTTTTCAGAACATCTATTTTTGTTAGCTAGATATGAACATGATCCACAGTCTGGCAACTGTGACTGTGATTTGTGTTTTGAATGCATCCAAATACAGTGTCCAGTTGTTTTATCACTTAATACCCCAAAAAAGCGTATTTTAGTGAAATGTTTCATCGAGAAGTGTGCTTATTCTATCTGTTCTGGTTATACAAGCCACTTGGTTTGATGTTTTGTCGTTTTGCAATGACATGCACACATTTTTGCGTGTCTAAAGTACCACTTTTGGAGGCCACCGTCAACTCAAAATCAGGCCTGGGAAGCCGTTCAACTGCAGAGAGCGTCAAAGTCTTTCAGTAGCTGTCTTTGGTTGTGCGTCAGCATGCCTGCATTTAGCTGGTCGTCATTGCTTCTGACGGAGACGGGGGGGCCTGTTCTCGTGCCGGGGTTTCTGGGCAGACGGAATCAGACGCAGTGGATGTACTGAGATCTTGAGGTTGAGGTTGGAAGACCTCCTCTTCCACTTCGGCTCGTAGCATCTGCTCCTCCGCTAGTTTGGCCGCCAGCTGTTCCTGGGCCTCGATCTCCTCTGTGGTTGGGATGGAGTTCTTCTTAGGTCGGCCTTTGGGCTTGGTAGGAGCCTCTTGTCCTCCTTTCAGCACCTAGAGAAACATGGACACACATGAGCTGTGAAATATGTGGGCCTAGTCAAAGGTGAGGATGGTTATTGCGGTGATTAAGGGAAGATATATAGCCATATGGGCTGGCCGTTTGCGCTCGTTTATCTCAGAGGTGAACATTCTGTTGATCTTTTGTTCCTGCTTGAGAGGTTGATCACGCTGACGTAGACCTGTACTGTCATTTAAATCATCACTCGCGCAACCAGCAGCCCGGGGTCGTCGCTGTTACACGCACTGATTGTATTGAGTGCTGAGGAGGGCAGCTCAAAACTGTCTAATGGATTTTTAATGATATGTCTCAGAGTTTCCATTTCCACATACAAAGCTTTGGTGGATTTTCAACACAGATGTTTTATTGATACAAGATGACAGCATTTTAACAAACTAACTAACTAACTAATTAACTAAGCTTGAGCGAGCTCTCCTGACTCACCATTTTCTTCCATTTCATGCGTCTGTTCTGGTACCATGTCTTCACCTGGAGCTGTGTGAGTCCCAAAGACTGAGCCAGGTCCAGTCTGCACACATGTACAATAAAAGCACAAGTTCAGAAAAAGTGCATAAATCAAACACAAATGAAAGGTTAGTATTCTGCTCCAAATCCTAATGAGCTGCCTATGGAGGGAGTATAGTAAAGCATCATTTTAGGTCAAAGATCATGTTCAAAACTGACTAGTTTAGCCAAAATGTGGGGAAATATATATTTATGCACCTTAGAGGTATATGTTTAATTTTTGAGTATTGTATTATTCTTATTATGTCACCTTTATTAAATTCAATTGTGAATCTAAGTTTCCTAAGCACCTTACGCTATTTATATGACCGTTACTGCCTAAAAATCTAGTGCAGGAAGTCAGAAATCACCTGACTTTTGCACTTTTTTTCTCTGTTTGGCTAACAACAAATATTGCAAATATATTCCTTTTTTGAATAAAATAAAATGATTTTGATAATTAAATCAATCAGCTTTAATATGCTGGATGATGCCAGTATGAAGTGATTTTAATAAAATAATAAAATAAACTTGAAAATCAGCCTCAAAAATGCTAAATGTGAAAAAAAAAAAAAAAATCTAGATACCAGAAAGATTTGTTCAGACTGGGAGTTAACTGATTCAACTGCAGTATTTGACATAACATGGATGATAAAAAATGCTCCTGAGATTCAATCACAGGGGTTAAATATTGCTTAATAAACTGCAAATGAATCACATGTAGAGAGAATTTTCAGACACTTCTGAGGATCCATGACTGTTATGAAGCTGTAGGCAGCAGATTTAGGAGCAAGGCCTACAAATGGCGTTCTGACCCGAAAAAACCCAAACTCAAGACACAAGACTCACTGCGAGAACGGCGGGAAACTTCAGAACTGGAAGTAATTGACTGAAATCCCAAAGTCACCTGTTGTCTTACGCATAAAAGCCAGTGGGTGGCCATCTAGAGTGCAGATGTATATCTAATCACTGCAAAATTCCCAAAGCTGGCATGACATATCCGACGAGTTTGCCAAGCTGTGAACTGAAGAGTCTTCCCAGGCCGAATGTAACTGCAGACCTCCCGTGGAATGCCATCATGCTTTATCTATACAGGATAAGGTAATCCAGTCATGGAGCTCCTGACTCGCCCGAAGGCAACATAGGTTCATTTTGGGGCACTTCGGCAGGCAGCGCATGACTAATGAAGCGATTGGTCTGTCGTAACATGAAAGGCAAAGAGAGGACATGTGAGATGGGATTTGAGGGCAAGAGAGAGCCAGATATCAAAAAAGTGCGCAGAGTTCTGCTCCGTCTACTTTCAAAGTGGCTCACACCAGCCAAGCAGGATTAGGCACCTCCTCGCTCGAGCCTCTCAGAGAGTCGTGTGACTGTGAGGTGCAGTGATCTTCTGGAAATGAGCAGATTAACACTTTCTCTCAAAAGCCCTCGACTTCGGTCTTTCCCGTCTCCTCCTCTTTATCTGTCTATTATCTCATTTTCTTCCAAGTTGTGTATGAGACAAGAGTTTTTTTTTCTATTATATGAAAGTCAATGTCCTCTTCAAAAAAGTATTGTGGTAGTACCATGGCAAAGTATCATATGCTACACTATGGGAATTTATTTAATTACATCCTGTTTATTATTAATGTCCCTGCAGAGTACTTAAGTCTGATTGGGCAATTGCACCAAATATCTATGTTCTACTCTGTATTAAATTGTATTATAGTGTGCCTCTCTCATGCCAGTCTCACGAAATAAAATAATTTCTTATATCTAATAATTTTATTATTAGAATATTAGATTTCTTTTTATAATTTCATAAAACGTTATATATATATATAATCAACATTAAGTTATACAACTGTAATTATAGTGCGTTTACTGAGGCTGAAAAAAGAAAACCACGTCACCCATCTTTGCAAGATGAGTAAAACAAGAAATATGTATTTATTTATGTGTCATATATCATGCTGAATTATGGTTAAGCAAAACATATGACTACAAGTGGTGAGGAAAATGAGTGTTTTTTTGAAAAACAAAACGATCTTGCTGTCTGTCATTTGTGGCTGCTTCTCTACAGTAATTGGCGGTAAGAAAAGCACCTATGTGTTTGTGCTTATTATTCTTCAGAGAGAAACCAAACTCACACACACACACACACACGCTGCATTCCACCGTCGGCACACTCCTTGAGCCTAATTTAAGATCAGTTTGGGTTCTGACATTTATTCATAATGGTAATGAAGATGATTATAATCATCTCTGCCTCATAAAAAAACATTAAAACGTCACAATATAAATCATTACACTCCATATTGCGACATGTTTCTCATTGCTTTCATGTTCTGATTGTGTGGCCTAGGCGGACAAGCCAAAAACAGCACAACACCTTCAGGTCGTCTTTGAGATTGATAGAAGACCAACCTGAGGCCAATTCCTCAAACTTGCCAGGAGATGAGGAATTTCCCTCACTTGTTTCTCATTCAGCCATGAATTAATTAGCTGATTCCTGAGGCGGAGCTGCAGGCCGTGATGAGTGTGACAGAGTGATAGAGAGAGCGTAATCATGACCTTGCTGTGAACTCAGCAGCCTTCAGCCAAAACCTCCACCGACTGACCCCGACAGGAACCAACAAAACTGGCCGCTCTCATGCCGACTATGCATCCTTGTGTCAGGTTTGGGTTTGCAATACTGAGAAAATGACTTTAAATTATGGATAACATATTGGTAAACATTTTCCATCACATCCAGCATTTTTTAAAAGCTGATTTTAGTTTAATGTTAATTTTAATTGTGTTTATTGCACATTATTATTATTTACAATTTTATTGTTAAGACAAGGGGGAGGGGAACAAACAAACAAACAAAAACGTAGGTTTACATTTACATTGATAACCAAATCAGCTATTGGCCATAAATCAATATCAAAATAAATTTCAATATGAATGTGTTTTTAATTTAAATGCACAGACAAAGTCAGACATCTTTCTTGTTTTACGAAAATTAAAGAGAGTTATTTGTGACCCAAAAAAATGTTGAGTATGCAAGAGGAAGTATTGTGGTGGTGGCTTTCTTTACTTTGCATGTCTGGTGGTGCTGACAGTTTTCAGACAATTATGTCTTACAGCTCCTCTGCAAGATCCGTCCTTATGCTGTGTCTGACCAACGATTCAGAGAATGTGTGTGTGTGTGTGTGTGTGTGTGTGGGTGGGGTGGGGGGCAGACATGCTCAGAATCATTGCAGGTGGGACAGAACTGATTTTGTGGGATTTGTACTCAAACGCACCCTTTGGCCCATAATGGAAACACATTCACTCTGGCCAAATCTAAACACAGAGCCAAACTGAAATGGAAAATGTATCATGGCCAAAAATTGTCCCATGAGAGAAGACCTACGACACGTAGCTTACCTCATTTCATTGTACAAATCCCCAAAGTTTTTTTTCAAACACCTGTGTGTGCTTTAAATGATTGGCATGAAATCAATGTAATACATTTTTGTTTGCTGTTCTTGGCCTGTGGCCCTGTTGTCTTGAATGGGGTAGTGTTTCTTTTAAAGGCTTCTTTTGCAATTCAAAGTATGGTTAGAATGTTACTGTCATCTTAACTACAACACCGAGCCATGTAATCGTTTGGCTAACAGTGATTTCCTTAATGTGTTTATTTCAGGTGTTATATGCATTTAGAATAATTTTCTTTTATAGTATTTTATAATTACTCTGCTTTCTTAAAATCAACATATTTTAATGTTACTGGTTCTGGTTTCATTGCGCAAGATTCATTATTGCATTATATCCCAATCAATCCAATAATAATTTTCCCCGACAATGAATTTCATGCTCCTCTCAGAGAAAAAAAAAGATTGAATTTATTGGATATTACTTTTTAGTCAACATGAAATCAACGTCCTATGTATTTTTTTCCCATGTTTTCTGGTTTCTTCATTACTGCACATTATGCCAGTTCAAAAACCCTTTTTCTTTATAATCTGTCATTATTTTTTTTTTTTTTTTAGTTTTGTATCAATCAATTCCCAGAAATAAAAATGTTAGATAGCTAGCTAATAATAGTACATATTAAATTAACAAAGGTACTTATTATTTAATTTTTTTAACTTGGGTTGCAAATGGATTTTTTTCATTCCATTTTTAAATAAATAAATGTGAACTTAGAATAGCAAACCTTCCACGTAGTATGTCAATGTCATATATTCCACTATTAATATTTAATGTTCCATTCAAAATATATAATTAATATTATTAATAATAATAATAATAATACATTTACAAAAGTTCTTATTATTATTATGTTTTTAAGTTGGATTGCAGATGGAATATTTTTTTCATACAATGTTTGCATTCATAAATAAGTAAACAAACAAACAAATAAATAAATAAATACATAACATATTTCCAGTTTTTCGATAACTTTGGCCATTTATGAGGCATAAACACTGGCCTTAAAAAAATCAAATCAAGCTTAAAAAGCCTTCAGCTGAGCAATCACAGCCGTGCGATGCTTCCTCATCAACCACTGACCTGTCTGGAGTGGAGAGATATTTCTGTTTCTGGAACTTCTTCTCCAGGCCCAGCAGCTGCAGCTCGGTGAAGATGGTGCGGCTGCGGCGGGGTTTCTTCAGCCGCGGGGTGTTGTGCTCCGTCTCTGACTCACTGCTGATGTTGACGGGCGTCTCGCTGGCCGTGGGCTCTGAGCTCAGCGGGTGCTGGGGTGACAGAAGGGGCAGGTGAGGAGACGGCTGAGAGATCTGAGGGAGGCTGCTGGGCGGCTGGTGTGTGATCACAGACAGGAGAGGGTACGATCTCAGAGGAGCAGAGCCTGCCGGAGCAAACAGGCAACATAATGCTCTTACTATTGATAGAAGTCAAATATTGATCATGTTCATTGGCAGAAGTCATTAATGAATCAGTAATGCTGAGGATTTTGAGGAGCTGTATACTCTTATCAGGTCGATTAAAATATTTATAGTATATCATAATTGCTCTGCTTTCTTAAAGTAAACATAAAAGCAAATTCCTATTTGCTTTGTTAATGTTGTTGATTTCATTCTGCAAGATTCATCCTTTCACACTGTGCAAAATTTAAAAACATCTTTCTTTGTAAACTTTCATTATCTACTGCCAATTTGGAATAAAATAAATTCATCATTGCACATTATGACAAAATTAAATGTAATAAATTTTTCATTATCTAAAACCATTTTAGTGTGTTCCAGTCAATTCCTAGAAAAAAAAAAAAAAATATATATATATATAGAGAGAGAGAGAGAGAGAGAGAGAGAGAGAGAGAGATGCAATTAATTTCATGTTCTGCTCAGAACATGAAAAACAAAATATCAGATTTAAATGAAAATATTACATTCATTATTATATCATTTATTGTTATATTTTAATGTTACCGGTATTGTTTTGTAAGATTCATTATTGCAAATTATGCAAAATTCTAAAAAACATTTTCACTTGTTTCACTTTCACAAAATATTTTTATAAAAAAAATGTATATCAGGTGAATTGATTGGAACACATTAGATAATGAAAGATTTTATCTAATGTGTTCCAATCAATTCACCTGATATACAGTTTTTTTAATAAAAATATTTTTCTCAATGAATTTCATGCTCTGTTCAGAAAAAAATATCAGATAAAATAAAAATAGAAAATTAATAGGATATAAGTGCTCTGCGTTTTCGTGAGTTAACATGAAATCAAATTCCTGTGTGCTGTTTTAATGTTGTGCAAGATTCATAGATGCATATTTTTTTCTTTCTAATCTTTCATTATCTAGTCAGATTGAAATGTTCCAATCAAATGAATTCATCATTGCACATTATGCAAAATTTAAATCCTTTTTAAATTTGTAATCTTTCGTTATCTAACTCCATTTTGGTGTGCTCCAATCAATTCAGCAGATGTAAAAATTATGCAATTAATTGTGAGCCTGGGAGAGCAAACAGGAAGAGCATAATGGCCTGATTAATGCAAATACACTTAATAAAGCTTAATAAATAAAGGTTCCAAAATTAAGGTCGCGAGTGTAGCATCTTGGTGGAAATCATTAATGAATCAATAATGTTGTGTATTTTTAGGAACAGTGCTGCTCTTATCAGGCCTATTACACATCATGCCTGTAAAATCTAGTTTACAAGCTGCTAAAGTGAGCCTATAACCCTGAGTTTTAACAGCCGTCATGTCCGAGCGAACTCAAGCCATGTAATGGTGTCAGCCCACCTTCACTAATGATGTTGGTAAGTGTTAAGAGTTTTGGCCCGTGTGATGTAAGGTGGCTGATCCGGAGGTCTGCTCTGGTGATGTAACTGCTGTTTTACACTGAACTCTGGGAGGATAATGACTCTCCTATGATACATGCTGACAGCGACACAATGCACTCTGGGTAATAATTTTTAGCTGGGACATCTGTACCATCTCCCTTACAGTTTCAACATTTCTAACTCTCTTCCTCTTTGTCTCCTGCTCTTTTATTTTCAGACATCAGCGAGACGCCAGAGTCCATAAAATGCAACACGGGCCAGTCTGAGCAGAGAGAGGTCATCGAGCAGAAAAAAAGTGATGCTGAGATTTATTGAGCGAGGTGAGATTGGAAGAGCATTTGGGGAAATGAATACATGATGTCATGTCCATTTCACAGGCAAATTGGTTGCAATCTTATTTAATCCCGGTAAATGCCTGGGATGTCTTATCTAATCGTTTGATTGCTTATAGATAAAAAGAAAAATGACTGTGGTAAAGCCAAATAGTTTATCGAAAATCATTTCCTTATTGAATATGACCTGCGGGAAACATAATCATCAGAAGTTGATTAAATATAATAACATTAATGTTTGTATTTGTAGTAGTTTACTGCAAATATCGGGGGCAATTTCTCTCTTAAATACTTGAATTTTTGGCTATTGAAATATAAATTTATAAAATCGCTGTCACATTTTAATTGTAAATCTTGTGGCAAAACATCAAAAACATGTGCTATTAAAAAGTATTTGCCTGTAGGGCTTTTATGCAGATAAAAGCACTCCTGATAGGCAATGCTAACTATTTTATAAATGCCTCGCAATGCCATTAGGAGTTGGCAGCCCTGTACACAACATATATACGTGAAGCTCAAAAAAAAAACGTTAAGTGCAACATATAGAGAAATAATTGAAGGACAGGACAGAGTAGTGGAAGCAGAAGTTTTCCACACATGCACACACATAAATGCACAAATATGATGCACTCACACTCGCATGTAAGTCAGGATGATCTCATTGCTATCAATGCAACACGTTCAGGCATGACATCCCTTCTGGCTCATCTCGTCTTTCTTTCTTGCCCTCCCTTTTCTTTCTTTAAAATCAATCTCAACAATCTCATTGTGTCAGTTTTAATCTATGCAGTCCCCTGACACTGTGCCATCATGTTCTGTATAATTATTATATTTTAATGACCATCACTTTTAATGAAATGGAAGCTCTTTAAAACTCTTGAACATTTGCTTCTCTAATATTTGCAGCAAATGCATCTTTAATATGTTAGGCCTATATCTCTGATTCACATTTACACTGGTAATAAGACAATCAATAAGCTTCGTAATTGTATCCTAGATCCTTGATAATTAATGAACTTACTTGAATGAGTCAATGAGGTTTTCCTCAGGCCTTATTATTATGATGCCATACTCCTGGATTACTTTAAGTCCTGCTCACGTTTTGGGAAATGTAGTGTGGAAATAGTTTTCTAAGAAAAGCTGTAACTTTTCATTTGACCTAAAAATATCTGTTGTTACATTTCCCTGTTATGGCTTGCTGGGTATCAGGCAATCTTTTGCTTTGAGTTCAACATCTTGACTTGCCATTCACGTGTTGTGAACGAAGTGTCAAGTTTATATTACTCAAGATAAAGCTGTGAAGCTCGTGCTTTCCCCAACCGATGGCCAGAAAACAGTAGCAAACGTTAAGCTCTTGATTGCGCTCTTTCAGTCCTGTCTTATTTTCCTTGAATGATTGGATTCCAGAGGGATGATTTCATTTGGCACTTGATGTGCATTTGAACTCTCAGTAACACGGTACACTGTGTTTTGGTTGGGCCAAGTGTTGACAGATTTAATGCTTCATCACTTTTTGTCTCTCAATATCTATTAAACCTATGCAGCAAGTTGGAAGAACAGGTAAAAATAACAAAACAAGATAGAGCTCAGCCTATGCAAGTGAATGGAAAGAGTTTATTTGTCCAAATCTTCCTTGCTGCAAGCCAGATTTTGAGCTGAATTTGCTCAAGCATATTAATAATGCAGCTCATTGCATTATATTTGGCTCTGTTTGACTCTTTTGTCTTCCAGGCATCTAACAACCTCCCGTCGGACTGTAAAAAAGTGTTAAGCTCTGGAAAACAGTAAGCAGTGTACTTCTGTGCATCATATTACTTATAAATGTGAATTATTTGGCTTCCATAATTACCCAAAGGGAATAAAGCTAAGATCTCACAATAGATATCCATAATACCCTGATAATAGGTTTCCATAAATGTGTATAGCCACACCCTCCGGGTTGCATCATGGGTGAGGTCTGGCAATTGTGACAAAATGCATCTATAATTGTATGTTTTGTTTATGTGTGTGTGAACATAATTGGTTCTCATCTGAAAGACATCCGCTTTTATTGTCTGCAGTGGATAAATGTGAAGGCAAGGTGTGGACGGTTGTCTCTCAATCATTTACTCCTCTAAAGAGATCTTATCCTCCTATTAGGTTGTTTTTCAGCATGCTGTCATAGGAGATCGCACTATCTATGATTTTTATCTGTATCTCCATGTTCCTAAAAGCCTTCCCCGTGTTATGAAGAGAGACGTGTCTCCAAAAGAAATATTAAAACCTGCTATTATGCTGTGCTCCCCTCTCAGGTGAAACTCTTAAGTGCGTAGGCCTCACCTTTGTCAACGCCAGTGGGTACAAAACAGTCGGCAAAGCAACTAAATGAATATTGTTACACTACTATATGATCTGATGTCTCTGAGGTCGTTTTCAGTAGCCTACAAATGATATGATGAAAGACTGTGCCAGTTGCGTATTTAAAAAGAAAAAGTGTAAATTGTGGAATTTAAAGAGAAGCATCCAAAACTTGAGAAATGCTTAGCAGCGAAAAACGTCGGGCGACAGCCATTGCTATGTGGTCTGTCATGAGCGTTTCATAATCTGTTTATTGAGTTTAGCGCATAAATCATATCGTTTAGACATTTGACGCTTTGCAGTTGTTAGACATATAGCCTATGTTAAATATTGCTGTTTGTACGATTCGTTCATCGCGACTCGAGACTGGCTGTATTTGCAGACGTAATTAAATTCATACTGCATCTTTACTTTGGACATTCGGGAACAAAGCTTGCATCGATCTAACTGTAATCGTGGATAGGCTACATATGATGATTATATTTGCTGTGTGCTGACAAAAAAAGAATAGCCTCTCTACCAACACAACCCAGTTTTGCCGCTTCAAACACATCGTTAAACGGATATGAAAGGTGAATGCTGCAAGTATGTAATTTTGGAGGAATTTCACATAGTTAGTCTCAAATTTAAAAATGATTTAGCCTGTCAGTGACTGCTTGTCACAACTGTAACCGGATATTTTGAAGGTAGGCCTAGGTGAGTCAACAAACTTGTTTTAATGAGAAATCAGGGTTGAATTCAGTCATGTTGAAGTTTGGAAGCAGATAGAGACATTTATAGGTGAAAATTATAGAAATATATCTTTATTTGTTTTGGTATATGAAATACCGTGTCATTTTTGACTAATTGACTCTAGGCTCTCATGTTGTATTTTGATGTGTCTTCCAGCGGCTCCTAGTGGTGACAGAGTTTACAGTAGATTATGAGTTGAGAGGACGGATATTCTCTCAATGTGGGAGAGTCCAGAGCCAATGGCCTTTCAGTAAGTGCCAGTCTTAATGCCAGCCACATTCTATATTAAGCAGTATCATCCATTGATGTGCTGGCATATAGAATATCTCACACCCCTCATACTTGAAAAGACACAGTGTGTGCGGCGTTTTGATATTTGGGCTGGATATTCTATCCCCCGCCCCGGCCTGCCAAAACTCTCACACTGCCTTGTATCTCGCAGCTGGACGAACAAACAGAAGGAAGCATGTCTGCCTATTCTCGCATACATGTTTATGACCTCATACATACGTGTGTATACATTTGCATGCATGTTTTGTTGCGCATACACATGTATGTCTATGTTTGTTGGCTTGTGTGTGATGAAAGCGAGTGATCTGTCAAAGCTATTTTTATCATGATCCCGTCCGTTTAGAGGATGTGTCTCTGATTTCACAAATTGCACAGCAGGTATGAGGGAGCGAAGATGCTCTGTCAACACGCATCAGGATTGGAGAGGGATACTTTGCACTTTTCTGGACTAGTTTGGTATTTTGCACCCCAACACTTGATGCTAAATTACTTTAGATAAATTTGTCTGCTAAATGAATAACTGCATGTAATTACTACTTAGTTTCATACACTTATATATTCTTAAAAATAAAGGTTTCAAGAGGGGTTTTCACAGCGATGCCATAGAAGAACCGTGCTTGGTTGCTCAGAAAACAATTCAGTCAGCTGTTCTCAAAAGAACCATGTTTTGTGTATAGAACATTTTAATAATCTGAAGAATGTTTTGTTTCCAGTTTCAAAAGCTTTTGTGCATAAAGATGCCATGGATGTTAAAGATTCTTCATGGAAGCATAATGTCAATAAAGAACTTTTATTTTTAAGAGTGACATAAATGTTTCAAAGTATCAAGTCTGCAGTATTGGCTTTTTGAGCATAATTTTAATATGATCTGGAGACGCCTGGTTGTGAAATGAAGGAGAATCTCTTGATAGTTTTGTGTTGTAAAACAAGTTCAATATGTACCTAAAACTATCTGTCAGTGAGATCAGTCATTCTGACCTGAAAAACTTGCTTGCCTTGCAACTTACAACACTTAGTTTTACGGGAACGGATTTTTATTTAGTCGTATAACTACAGTAAATGAAAAAAAAGGCCTGCACTGGTGGGCCTGGCACGGATAGCTGCCAGCATAGCTACATGTCAAGTGTTAATATAGGGAACATTTATGTGCAACGAGTAAAAGGAACAGTGAATCTTAATTTACAACTGGAATAATATTTGATCTGTTTGTGAAATCACATACAAAACCACAGAGTTAAGTCCTTGCTAAACCTTTGGATGGGTCACAGTTGCTGCGAGTGTGCAAATGTGCTTAATCAATCCTTTAAACCTAATTACACAGGTGCTGCTACCAATACTACCATGATGCAATCATGATCTTGAGGGTCAAACTTTTTTTTTCTACGCGTCCCATGTTGTCTGATGTATTACAACCTGGATTAATGGCAGGCCGGGAACATTATGCAACGTCTTGTGAACTTCGCACAATGCTTCTCATTATGCTGGAATGACACTGCACCTGTTGCTTCAGGATGTCATACCTGCCTGCATCCTATGTTGCATAGTCAAAAGAGTAGCAACAGTTCTGTAAATAGATAAATGTCCTGTGGCTTCCAAGAGTTTGTGTTCCTTGGGGTGAGTAAGAGGAGAAGATGTCATTATTTTACCACAGATACCCAACTCATTATAAACGTGACAGTTTAAATGAATGAAACTAATGCAGTTTGGGGAATGTGCGCTCACCAATACCCTGAGGTCACTGAGGCAAAAACGGTCAAAACATGGTAGGCTAAAACGTTTAAAGATGAAATATGATGAGTGTCATCTCATTGTGCCATGATAAATCATCAGGGAGAAGTGATGATATTTCAAAGGGACTTCTGTCTGTGGAGTTCAACTATTATCTATTCAACTGTCATGACTGTGTATATACATTATGGTTTTAATTGAGTATAATTTTATCTCAGTGCATGTGTTGGAAACAACAACAACAATAATAATAATAATAATAATAATAATAAACTGTTTATGTGTATTTTGAGCCAGATGAATGTGAGATATTGATAACAACAATAACCACCAATCAGACAAAGCTAATGCAAATGTAATAAAGGACAAATTAGGTATCTTTACTGAAGTACCACATTCTTTTTATATATACATATTTTGGTTATAAGGCAAAAAGTAATTCCAGTTTCAGCTGTACTGTTATCTTTTATGTTTTAGAGAGTAAAAGACTTCATCACACATACAGTGGCTGTTGCACAATTTAACTCAACAGGTTTTGAATTTAAATACTTCTCTAGTTTTCTATTATTTTAATTATTAAATAGAAATATGAACTCGGAACTTGATAAAGCGCACTTTACCGAGTGCGTAAAGGAATAGCTTAACATCTATGGGTAAAATATATATTTAAAAAATATATATATATTTAGCATGACGTATTTGTTAATCTAGGATACAATGCCGATAATAACTATCGATTCCCTGGCCGTTGCTTCAAATACTGAATTTGGAAATATAATGTGTTCAGTAATAGACTCTTAACTATACCGCTTTCCTGACCGTTCCGTAGCCTATATACAGAATTTAGAAACACAATATAAGTTCAATTATATTTTTCGTTTATTAGTAGTTTTAAAAACTATTGCATTAAGCTACTAATATGAGCACACTATAAGAAGCAAAAATAGGTGGTACACAGTTTCGAAGCAAACTTGTGCAAATAGGCTACAAGTGCATTAGGGAAAAAACAGCAAAGTAATTATTTTATTTCTGTGTAAAAATGCATTATTTGATATCCTTTTTTTTTCAACAGCATATTGCATGCTCATAAATGTTTTCATCGTTACATAGGCTACTTCGCTTAACTTGTCACAATAATTTGTGCAATTTGTTCTCATATTATGACTATATTTTCCGCTCTATTTTCTTAATTATTAATTGCAATAACATCGGTTTTGGTGGGTTGAAAGTTATGCAGTGCATGTGTAGCCTATTATTTATAGCTAGATATGAGGGCAAAGGGATAATGAAAATATAAAAGAAAAGTAAAGTAAAGAAAGTCTAGCTAAGTGAGGGATATCAACGTCCATTCAAAATTAGAAAACATTGCGGAAAGAAATAAAAAGTGTTTGTCACTTACCCGAGCATGAATGCAGAGGTTTGGGTCTGATGATTAAAGAGGGGCAAACCGAGTAAAGAGAAAGTTTCTCGAAGTAATCACAAGTTTCCTTGGAGAGGATCTCGTCGATCATGAAAGTCTTGTATCGTCTTCTGGCGGCTTTCAGCTGCGCGCTGCTCGCGACTCTCAGCTCTGCTTGACAATGCATAGTGTCCAGATACGCGCGAGCGACGTTCACCACGAAACTTCGGATAATCGCCTTCTTCAAAGTAGTGTAAAACTTTTAACGTATGATAGTGATCTAAAACGACATGTCATCTGGTCGGCTCTGGCGTGCTCTTCCAGCTGTGCTGCGCTGATAGTGTGCTCAGTGTCTTCAGCGCGCGTTCATGCGGCGAGTGCGCAGCGCGATCTGAGTCACCTCTATATAAACCAACTATCCTGTCACTACTGCACTGCTGTGTGCAACAGCAGACACACTCCACGTCAATCACCCTCTCTCTCTCTCTCTTACTGTACAGCAGAACAATGAACCGGTTTTCTGGTTTTTTGATGTATGGAAACTTACTGTGAATTGTACGGATCATTCATTGAAGTATACGCATTTCTTCTTCTAGGCTAGACTACTGTTGTGGTAGACTAATTGTTGTTGTAGAAAGCTAGAAATAATACCTCACAAATGCATTTATTTATTAGTGAATTTATAGCCTATTTATTTCATACATCAAAGTTCTGCAGATGAAACAATTTCGCTACTTACTATTTAAAAATTGAGAAAGTTTTCTCTCTAAACTCTTAAATCTGATCTAATTTAGGCCATATTTTATAAGGCTATTTCCAGTGTTGATGATGCATTGTTTACAAGAGAAAAAATATTCTGAAATATTCATGATGAAATAGATTTGAAGTAAACATGGTGCAGGAATTATTTATTTACAAAAGAGTTAACGTCATTAAAATTGAAAAGGCGACAAATGATTTCATTCAGGCTATTGTGGCTATTTTATGTTGCTGTTCTGTCGGAAACGTCTTCAAACTTTCAACGATTGCAAAGTAAAGCAACTATTTGACTTGCCAGGACAAGTGGTATCATTCATTCAAGGGCAAAGTTAAGCGCTTTACTAACAAAAGCTAAAGCAAATCAGAAACGAGTGGCTTTTTAACATTATAATAGCCTATTTTATTCCTATTTAACGTTCACAACAATTATAACTAAAGTTATATAAGTTAAGATCATTCATAAAAAAAAATAAAGCATTACATAGCTAGGATAAATATTATTATTTGTTTATTTTGTAACGTTTTGCCTATAATTATTATGTATGATAACAGCGGGGTGAAGACACAACCTAGTGATATATATGCATGATAAAATAATGATTTGTTTGTTTGTAACATTAAATGTAATCATGCAATCAAATCGGCTTTTCGATTGTTAATAATCAGCCTGCACTTAAAGAATAACGAAGGCACCGAATATAATAACTTTGGTTGAAAACCGCGCAGACGGAACGCATTTTGTTTTGTGTTTATCGAAGCATAAACAGTGTCTTGGTTTCTAGGAACAAAGGTAATTTGATGTAAATTGAAATAAAAATAATAAGAAAAAAAATGCATATAGTTGTGTTAGTCTAGGCTATACAAAATAAACGTGAGATATCCTAAAAGTATAGACATGAATCATTATATAACTGTAGAAATACCTAGGCTATATAATTCCAATGGCATTTCTGAAAAGTTTATTTTCCCCCTATTTTTTAAGCAAAATTCGTTGTAAAAATAATAATGATGTAAATAAAAATTCAGCAGTGTATTTCGTGAAATAAGAGGCAGAATCGACAGATGTTCGTGAAGTGTTTCTCATATCAAGTTCAGACAGTATTACCCGTGTGAAATGATGGAGGTGAACAGACATTTCTCTCGGTTTTCTTACAGAACGAGTGAGAAAGACAGCTCTTTCCAGACAGTTTTGTTTGACATTATGATGCTTATTACAGATGGCTTTGATGTTGGTGGCGCACTGAACTCCTTCATCGAGCTCAGTGTCGGGTTTCTGCTTTCCAGAGCCGTGTGTCCGCTGTCCAAATGATTATCATTTTCCCATGTATGAGAGTAAATATAACTCGCAGAGGATCCGAGATAACAGCCGAGTTCAAAGAGTGAGGGATTATGTGAAGGAAATATAGAGATCTCCACTGGAAAAGCTTTGAGCTCTTTTTGGTTGGAGACCTTGATCAAAGGGAAGAAATGAGAACAACTGCTGCTGGCTTTAAAACAGAGGGATACAACAGAATATCAAGATAAACAGACTGTACAGTGGGAAGTGGGTTCATATGGCACCTGTGAAGTGAACTGGAGATTATATAGATAGACAGACAGATAGATCTTAATATGCAGTTTTTGCGTGCATATAGTACTCATTTTGGCTTATAAAGTACGCACCTACTACTTGCGTTTCATATGCACGCCAAAGTCCATTTTTGCGTATAAATAGTAGGCCTGCGCCAAATAAAAACAGAAAAATCGTGCCACTGAAACGCACATTAATGAGATCGGGTTATGAAATTACAGTGTGCTCTCTCTCTCTCTGTGTGCGTGTAAAACATGCATTAATTAAAATATGAATTTAAGGATGTATAATATTTCAACACTCTTAAACGAAGAAAATACACACTTTAAAGATTGTTTTTATTTTATCTTTGGAGTGGAAAAAGTTTCATAAAAGTTATGGGCTACATAGGCCTACTGTAGCATATACTTACAGAGACATAGTATTATATATAGTTATTTTCATATAACAATATATGGGTTTTAATAGAGTGGTGAAAGGCTGGCGGTAGTGAAGGGCCACAAGCAACCACCGCTTTCTGGATCCCGGACGCCAAGCAGCTCAATCAATTAAGCAGTGAATGCGCAAAGGCTGAGCTCCTCAGTAACGCGTTTCCCAGTACAGCAGCTTCATTAGAACCCGATCCTTCGCAGATTAATGCACAGACTCGGGGCTCAGCGAGCTTTTGGATCCAGGAGCTGTGTGGGGATGTTCGGCTTCATACGCACCGGGAGCCGCTGATGGCAGCTAAAGCAGATTATGACCTCAGATCGGACATTAAAGGATTCCTCTGCCCAGTGTCACGGAGCTGTTGGTCGATGCCTAACTGCATCACGGCTATTAAAGTTCCAGTTCTAATGAAACCTTTACAAACATGTAGCCTACCGTTCTCATCATAGAAAGAGAGAGAGAGAGAGAGAAAAAGAAAATGACAAATATTCTAAAAGCTCCAGTGATATTTATTTATAAATAATTTATCTATGATTTATGGTTGCTATTCATTACAGTAAAAACAATAATGGTAGTCCATGGCATTTTTTTTTTTCCTCGAGTGATTAAATACTTAATGTTTTACGTTTAAAACGTGCAGAAGGCTATACAATGCCTAGACGTGTCTATTTTTTTTTTTTTACAATTTAATTAAACTTAAAGGTGGAAGTTTATACAAGTGGGCAAGTAGCCTATGTTTCTTGATTAATATAATAGGTCATGACGTCTTATTCTGCGGAATTTTTCATTTGTGTGATAAAAGTAGAATACAGGTACATCTAAAAAAATAGAATATCGTAAAAAAGGTCAATATTTTGTGTCACTCATTTCAGAAAGTGAAACCCATATATTATATAGATTCATTACACAGAGTGAAATATTTCAAGCCTTTGTTTCTTGAAATTTAGATGATTATGGCTTACAGATAATGAAAACCCAAAATTCAGCGTCTCAGAAAATTAGAACATTACATAAGATCAATAAAAAAAAGGATATTTTAAACAGAAATGTCAGGCTTCTGAAAAGTATGTTCATTTCTATGCACTCAATACTTGGTTGGGCCTTCTTTTGCATGAATTACTGCATCAATTTGGCGTGGCATGGAGGCAATCAGCCTGTGGCACTGCTCAGGTGTAATGGAAGCCCAGGTTGCTTTGATAGCGGCCTTCAGCTCATCTGCATTGTTGGGTCTGGTGTCTCATCTTCCTCTTGACAATACCCTATAGATTCTCTATGGGGTTCAGGTCAGGCGAGTTTGCTGGCCAATCAAGCACAGTAACACCATGGTCATTGAACCAGCTTTTGGTACCTTTAGCAGTGTGGGCAGGTGCCAAGTCCTGCTGGAAAATGAAATCAGCATCTCCATAAAGCTTGTCAGCAGACGGAAGCATGAAGTGCTCTAAAATCTCCTGGTAGATGGCTGCGTTGACTGTGGACTTCAGAAAACACAGTGGACCAACACCAGCAGATGACATGGCAGCCCAAATCATCCCTGACTGTAGAAACTTCACACTGGACTTCAAGCAACATGGATTCTGTGCCTCTCCACTCTTCCTCCAGACTCTGGGACCTTGATTTCCGAATTAAATGCAAAGTTTACTTTCATCTGAAAAGAGGACTTTGGACCACTCAGCAACAGTCCAGTTCTTTTTCTCCACAGCCCAGGTAAGATGCTTCTAACGTTGTCTCTGGTTCAGAAGTGGCTTGGTAGCTCTTTTCCTGAAGACGTCTGAGCGTGGAGACTCTTGATGCACTGACTCCAGCTTCAGTCCACTCCTTGTGAAGCTCTCCCAAGTGTTTGAATCAGCTTTGTTTAACAGTATTCTCAAGCTTGCAGTCATCCCTGTTGCTTGTGCACCTTTCCCTACCCAAATTCTTCCGTCCAGTCAATTTTGCATTTACTATGCTTTGATACAGCACTCTGTAAACAGCCACAGCTTTCAGTAATGATCCTGTTACTTACCCTCTTTGTGGAGGGCGTCAATGACTGTCTTCTGGATCATTGCTAAGTCAGCAGTCTTCTCCATTATTGTGGTTTCAAAGAACAAGAGATACCCAGAATTTATACTGTAGGGATGGTCATTAATTGAAACTCAAATGTAAATATTCTAATATTTTGAGATATTGATTTTTGACTTTCTTAGTCTGTAAGCTCTAATCATCAAAATGAAAACAAAACATTTTTTGAAATGTTTTACTTTTACATGTAATGAATCTAAAACATTAAAGTTTCACTTTTTGAAATAAGTTACAAGAAAAAATTAACTATCATGATACTCTAATTTTTTTAGATGTACCTGTATAGCCTAACCAAACTACGGGCAAGTGAGAACACCTTCTATAAAGAATACAAATAAAGGACACAAAACTGTGAATTAGATATTGATTGGATGGTCGTCTGAAAAAACCATGTGTTTTTGCAAAATTGTATAGATCCACCCTTTTAGCAAAGTAATGTTCAGGTTGCAAAACAAATTCAGACAGAAAGAGATCAGTAAACAGTGATTTTTTATGAAATCAAATGTTGCACTTGACAGTAAAAATCGTATATATACCAAAGTATTAAAACTAGTTATTGTTCCAAATTTTCAAAGACTATCTTGATGAATTAATAAATCAACATTATCCTAATCGCATCCCAAAAGATTAATGTAGAAAGTAAATAAAATTGGTAAAAACAAAACATTGTTTATCAAACACAAGTCACCTGAAAACTAGTTTTCTATTTTTCATAATGAAATCCTGAGAAATTACAAATCTCTAGAGAAAGAAATCTACCATATTTTGTTATTTTATGCATTTTGCTGTTGTACACACATCTAAAAAAAAAAAAAAAAAAAAAAAAAAAAATTATTCTTAAAATTAAAAGAATTGTATAAACATAGGTATCCCCCTGAGATCAAAATATACATTTAAAACAGGCCAGCACACAAAATGGCTATTACAGTTTTTTTTTTTTTGTTGTTCTTGCATCTCTACAATTTGCAGTCTAAATGCTTTAACCTCATGTCAAAAATGTGCTTTTACTTTTTTTTTTTTCTATAAACTGTTGAGATGCGATCCACTAAATAAAAAAATTAATCTCGGAGGATAACAAATGGTTATTAAAACAGTTGATTAAAAAATACTTACAGGAGAACTAAAATGCTTTTAAAAGTGTTTCCATCGTCCCTCTCTAGAATCTCTCCGTTTTTCAGGAGGGTAATTTCTGTTGTGTCCTCCGCTGCGGTCATCATGGTGATAGAAGTCACCTCGCTGGCTGTCGCGCCGATGCCGGTCATAGCTGTTCCCGCTGTTGCCTTGCCGTTGATCTCTGCTATTGTCCTGGTGAAAGTGGCGATGACCACGCTGGCCGGACCGATCCTGTTGCCAGTGATTACTCTCTGCAGGACTGCGCAGTTGCTGCATGCCCTGCTGGAGACCGCCATTGACCTGGAGCAACTGCTGCATCTGAACCTGCCAAACGTTGTTCATCTATTTAAAAAAAAAAAAAAAAAAAAAAAAAAAAAAAAAAAAAGTGAGTGATGACTTTAAATGCTTCAGAGCATATTTTAGAAATGACACCGTCAATTTACAAAAATATATATATATATATATATATATATATATATATATATATATATATATATATATATATATATATATATATATATATATTTTTTTTTTTTTTTAAATGCTCGATTAACAAAAATCTATTGGATTTTTGTTTGAATTATTTGTTATTTTGTTATTCCATTAAAAATCCAAGATTTTTGGCATCGGCCAGTGAGGTGACTTCTAGCACCATGATGACCACAGTGGAGGACACAAAATAAATTACCCTCCTATTCTATCAGTTTTCTTATTTACTATATAATAATAAAAAAAAAACCTTGCTACGTGTCCTGCGTTAAGCTAACTGAGACTTGTTATAGCACTTGCGTATCCATTGCTCTTTTGTTGATTTTGATTGCTTCCATTGTCCTCATTTGTAAGTCGCTTTGGATAAAAGCATCTGCTAAATGTAAATGTAAGATGAGCTTTTCATCAGAACATATTTGGAGAAATGTAGCAATCAATCACTTGCTCCCCAATGGATGCTCTGCAGTGAATGGGTGCTGTCAGAATGCGAGGCCTATCAGCTGATAAAAACATCACAATAATCCACACCAATCCAGTCCATCAAGTCATGTGCAGCGAAAAGCTGCGCGTTTGTAAGAAACAAATCCATAAAGATGTTTTTAAATTTAAACTAGGGTTGGTAATTTACTATGCTAATTAGATTAATTACGGTGAATAATAACGAGTTAGAATTAACTTGCCCCACCCCAGACCTACGTGGGTCATCTGATGTGTCATACAGCTGATTGATGCCAATTATGAGGCAGGGCAACAACTCACTGCATGATGGAGCCTAGAGAACGCATGTCCCTAAAATTCAAGATATGGGGCTAGTGTTGTCAAAAGACCCGGTACTTCGGTACCAAGTACCGAATAAAATGAAATGAACAAAAATGAGAACGTCACGGTACCAGGTTTTTTAAAGTACCTGTGGTACCGAGTACCCGGTCAACCCGGTTCTTGACGTGTAGGGCCATATGATTTCCGCGACGCAGTAAACACGGACGGAATCGTGGAACCTAGTATAAAAACTGAATTTACAGTTTAACACGGATTGTCATGAAATTTGTCAAGGTTTGGATGAATTAATCAAAAGTAGGTTACACTTAAATCAAATCGCGATATGGACTAGTATCTGTAAATATTAAGCCGCAAAAGTCGATTCAAATATGAATCCCGCAGTCCCGCTTGTTCTGCGAGTCTCTGTGTGAATGAATGAATGGCAGAGACACGGTTTTGTTTACTACATTCAATGAAGCGCGTCTGACGCTCGCGGTGATTTCAGCTTCTGCCGTCTAAATGAGGAAATGCATAAAACAACATCTCCAGAACTGCTCTGACAGTCACTTCACGAGCATTTTACCGTTTCATTTGAGTAAAACCAGTGTCATCTCATATAAACAAAAACTTAAAAGGTATTCACGGCAACCCGTCAAAATAAACGTTTGGTTTAGACATTGTGCCAGAAATATATTAGGCTACTATTATGTAGTAGAATGTATTTGATACTAATACTACCGTTTAAAAAAATATTCAAACTTTATTTTTTAATAAATCACACAATATTTCTGCCATGTTTTAATTTGAATAGTAAATCCCCTTTATTTACCAAAAAATAAAATGTTTAAATTAAGACCAATTTAATTTGGGTGAAACTTGTTTACTGTTTTCCATAGTTTTATTACTTGTGGAAACTTGAAACTATTTTAAATAAGCATAAAGAATGGCATTGATTTGTACATTTTAGTTTTATTTGACTATTAATAAAAAGTGTGCGTTTTAATTAGCATGTTTTTGCGTTTTGCTTTGGTACCGAAAAACATGGATTTTCACTGGTATCGGTACCCAATACAGAAATTTTGGTACCGTGGCAACACTATATGGGGCAAAAATGACCGTTTGAGTTCTTGTCAAGCAATAAGGTAAGTGCAATATCAGACGAGTGCTAATGTGATAGTGATCCTATACAACAGTTCATTAAGTAAGATATTTATATAGTGTTAGTTTAGACACAATGTTGTCTGTTTTGCTCAATTTTGCCAACGAAAATATAAAGTCAAAGCAGAACCGTTTGTCTCTGAATAACTGGCTGGGAAGAGATTACATTTTTTTAATCTATTGTAAACTGTGTTTGATCTGTGCATATTTCTCACCTGATTCAGATGAGAAGATTTTCCACTGGAAAAAGCAATATTATAGATAGAGGACTTGGATTTCGTGTGGAGTTAAATGTCTTTATGGATTTGTTTCTTTCAAACATGCACAAACACAAGACTTAATGGACTGAAGTGGTGCAGACTACTAGTGGGTCACTGATATTTTTATCAGCTGTTTGGACTCTCATTCTGATGGCACCCATTCACTGCAGAGGATCCATTGGTGAACAAGTGATGGAATTAGTGGTCGACCGATATATCGGCCGATATTTGGCATTTCTCAAATATCGGCATTGGCCAATAAGTTTTTCCTTTTATGCATTCGATGCAGGACTTTTATTTTGACGGCACTGAGAACATGAGAACGAACACAGTGCTCACATTCTCCCTCTTGTTTGCAGTCATCATTAACAGCTCTGTCTAATACAGATAGAAGAAGTCTGTCTAATAATCAGACAGAACGGTTAAATAAAGGAATTAAAGCATTTTAACGATTGCTTTTATATTATTAGTAATAGAAAGGCAAACAATTTCTCGTTTGTCGTCAACATTCAGCAAATACGCATTTTCAAAATTTAAACAAACCTTTGAATGTCTAATGAAAATTTTATTTAACAAACCTTGCAAACTTAAGCCTGGAATACACTACGCAATTTGTCAAATCCCCCGATTTGACAGTCTGAACAAGTTGGCTCTAGTTGAGGAAAGTCAGAGCCAGTCTGCAGATTACAGCTGACAGATTCCACAGAAAATCGGGTAGTGTATGATGGTCACAGTGCAAATTGAATGCGGACAGGAGGAGATCTCAGCTTTACTGGAGGTGCGCAATCGACAAATTTTAAACTCGTGATTTAAATTATACTGCGCTTTATGCATTTGCCCACTGTCATATTCATGTCATTTTCACTGTGTGCTGTATGTAAAATGAGTGTTACCTTGACTTTATTTAAAAAAAAATAAAATACAGATTTCCAATGCACACAAATTTCCCAGAATACTGAGTGCCCTGTTGGTTACAGTGTTTACTTCTTTTAATTATATTTTTCTTAAATATTATTTATGACAAATACTGTGTCATCTAGTGTATATTTACATATTTATTTTTTTATCCATTTTCAAATGATTTCAAATTTCTTATTTAATTAAAAAAAATTATATCGGCTTTACATCAGCCAAGATATAAAGCCAAGCTTTCCAAGATATCGGCATTGGCTGTCAAAAAAATCAATACCGGTCGACCACTAGATGGAATGCTACATTTCTGAGAGGGAGTACAGTTTCAGCTAATTTTGTCTTTCTTCGTTTCTTTTTTTAAACTTCCTTTAAAATGTCCATCAGCAATAAACTTTACGTCTGGTATGACTTTAATTAACATAGAATTCTGAATGTAGAAGTCTGAATGCAAGCAGAAGTGTTAGAAGAGGTGTTCTCACCATCGCCTGTCTCTGCAGACTGTCAGGTGAAGAGAAAGATCTTTGTATATGCTGCGGAGGGGAGAAGGACGGAGAGCCCATCTGCTCAGGGGTTCTGCCAGAATAGAAAATTACATCAGTTCAGGTTAAGATCCCAAGAACCAAGACAGTACACTAACGGTTTAAAAGGTTGGTGTCAGCAAGACCTTTATTAAATTTTATTTATTTGAAAGAAATTAATACTTTTCTTCGGCAAGGACTAGGCTGAACATCCATACATCATCTTTTTCCTAGACATGTCCTGGCCGAGATTTCTAAATTACCCCAGTAATTATAAATTTAAGGAACAGTTCACCCAAAAATGAAAACCTCACCTAGGGTAAACGTACGTATTAAGCTCACCAAAATCTACAGCGAGACATTTTTAGTGCACAAGATATTGGTTTCAGTACAAAAAGTTGTTAAAATAAATCTCTCACACAAAAATATTTACTTTTATTTTAAATGACAAAAGCATTTCAATTAAGATATACATCATTAAATTCAAAAAGTCTGGCTGTGCTTAATGGGTACATTTCTGTACCCTTTAAGCACACCCCTGTTCCCATTAAGCTCACATCAAGTTTTATTTTTATTTGAAGGAAAATTAAAGAATAATTGTAAAAATATATATTTTTACAGTTACAAATATATAGAATTGATCAAAAGTGGTAGTAAAGACATTATTTATTTTTTAATTAAACTCTGTTTTTAATAAAATGCTGTTAATTGTACTTTCTATTAATCAAGAATGTATTATGCATTATGGTTTTTACATCAATATTTAGCAGCACAGCCGTTTTCAAAATTAATTATAAAATCAGCATATTAAAATATGAAGGATCATGTGACACTGAAGACTGGAGTAATGTTGATGTAAATGTAGTTTTCCATCACAGGAATAAATTACATTTTAAAATGTTCAAACAGAAAATTGTAATATGTAACATGCCCTTGATGTGTATCAGTCACTTCTCTCTTCCTTCACTGCCAAAAGGACATGCTATCATAAAATTAATCTAACTCTCGCATGCTCTTTAAAACATTTTCCTCCCTCTTTTGTCCTCCTCTTCCCCCCTTCATCAACTCTAAGAGCTGACGACTTTGCCACGTTCTTCATTAATAAAATGAAAACCATCAGTGCACAATTTTCCACACCACAATCTGTCAAGAACATCTCACCAGCAAACACACACTCGTTCATATCCTTCTCTGCACTCTCTGAGGCAGAAGTCTCCAAACTCATCCTATCTAATCCTCCTACTACTTGTCCGCTTGATCCTATTCCATCTCATCTCCTTCAAGCCATTTCTCCTGCAGTTGTACCTGCACTCTCTCACATCATAACACATTCCTTCACACTGGTGTTTTCCCCTCAGCATTTAGACAGGCTTGTATAACCCCACTACTTAAGAAACCCACCCTTAACCCATCTATTTTAGACAACTACAGACCAGTTTCCCTTCTTCCTTTCATTGCCAAAACGCTTGAACTAGCTGTGTTCAACCAAGTTCTCACACAGAACAACATCCGTCAACAACCAGTCTGGTTTCAGAAGAGGACATTCAACCGATACGGAACATGCTTCACAACTTCTTGTTCAAGCTCTTGTTCTGTCCAGACTGGACTATTGCAATGCTCTCTTGGCAGGTCTTCCAGCCAGTTCTATAAAACCTTTACAATAAATCCAGAACGCAGCAGCAAGATACATTTTTAATGAGCCAAAAAGAATCCACATCACACCTCTGTTTATCAATTTGCACTGGCTACCAATAGCTGCTCGAATAAAATTCAAGGCATTAATGTTTGCCTACAAAACCACCACTGGCTCTGCACCCCTTTACCAAAATTCATTACTTCAGACTTAAGTGCCTCTAGAAGCTTGAGTTCTGCAAGTGAACGTCACTTTATTGTGCCATCCCAAAGAGGCAGAACATCACTTTCACTGACTTTTACATTAAATGTTCCCTCCTGGTGGAATAACCTGCCCAACTCAGAGTAGCATCTTCAAGAATTGGCTAAAAACATCTCTTCCATCTTTATTTGACCTAACTCTAGCACTATTTTAATTTTATTCTTTATTTCAGAATTTTATTCTGAGACTTGTTATAGCACTTGCATATTATTGCTCTTTTGTTGATTTTGATTGCTTCCATTGTCCTCATTTGTAAGTCGCCTTGGATAAAATCACTTGCTAAATGACTAAATGTAAATGTAATATTCACAATATTGCTGGTTTTAATGTGTATTTTTAAAAAATTAACAAAATATTTAAAATGTAAAAATCACACCAATCTTTTGATTGGTATATAATCATTCGGCACAACCCTAATATTATACACCTGATAAATTATTCTCCTAAACATTTTTGATGAACTTCAAATTTAAGAACATAGTAAATGTCTGATGTAGTCATGAAATCAGAAACCCTCCACTTGAAGAAATGCAGTCACAAACGGTCACAGAACACATTTGAGATACAAGCAAATACAAGGTGTAAACAGGATCACTTACAGAGCAGGTGTAAACAGAAGCACTAAATCACTGCATTTAAATCAAAGGTTACCTTCCACCACGGTGACCTGGTGTATTCGCTGGACTGGGGTTTTGAGAGTTTGCTGGACTTTTGCCTTCCTGATTGATATGACTGCTGCCTGTTAAAAACAAAACAGATTGAGATGACCATTAATCTGGTTCTTACACTGCTGAACTGAAAAGATACATTTTCAATTTTTTTTAAAGTCAATGTGACACCCTCTTTAAAACTTTCAACTTTATGTCCGTAATGATGCATTGCTTCAGAATTGCAGAAAGTTGTTTCAGTGGGAGAGCAAGTTACACATTAATGTGTGCAAATATATATATATATATATATATATATATATATATATAAAAAACTAGTTTTTAATCACTCACCAAATGACCAGAATCATGCAAGTCAATGGCATCAAAATTAAGTCTGTGTACAATTCCAGCACAACCTTAATTTTATTTCCTCTACCGCTGTTTTCTAACATGACATTCTTAAAAGATTAGTATGGATATTTTCCTAACTCATGAAATGTGTGTCGAAATGATAAACAGTAATGAATCGCTAATGAACAAAAAGAAGAAAGGAAATTCCTACCGGCTCTGAACTTTATGTTGAGCTGCCGTCCATGGAGACGGATTCCATTCATTAAGTTTAAGGCGTAGGGCACAGACGCTTCATGTTTGAAGTTTACAAATGCAAACTGCTTTGATTTTCCATCATTGTCTTTAGGGATTTTGACTTTGATCAACGGTCCAGCCTATTGGAAAGGGAAATACAGGTGATTAAATGGGGTTTTTTTCATGCACTGGTCCATTCTGAGATGCTATTTTGCTTTCAAAAACATGTTTTTTCAGACTAGTGGAGCGAAAACTTTCAAAATACACATTTAAATGTTTATTCCACATTTCTGCTAGTGTCTGTAGATTTTAATTAAAACACGTATCTTTAGAGGCATTTTCTCAAAATGAGCTTTCTCCAGAAACTAAACTTAAAAATATTTCTTCCCATTTAATATTCTGATGTGTTTTTTTTTCATACATAATTTGCTTGATTTATGTAACGTTTTATTCCTAAAAGTTTGAGAAAAATATTGTCCTGGCTGTTGGCGTCATCTCTGTAGAAAACATGTAAATGTAAGAATAAAACAAGCATTTTGAACCAGCCAATGTTCTGGTAATGTATGCAAATTCGGGAAAATTTAATTAGATCGTTTGTATATTTCAAAAGTAGCCTATATTTCAGACGTTTTGTAATAAACAACAATTGACTTCATGTTCTGCGACCAATCAACTGGGGAACTATGGCGATATTTCTATTAAAATGCTTTAATTGTAAATTATCGACACATTAATCAAAATAAAGACTTTAAGTGCATAAGCTAAAGTGCATAGGCAACAAAAATAACTTAATATAAAGAGCAAAGCGATATGAGTTATATAATACTCTGGAATAATTGTTCAAATTAAATGTAACTAATTACTTCGAATTCCCGCAAACAACAGAGACATGGGCTGATAGTAATTACAAAAACTAATTTCATACAAATTTTAAAACGACACGTAAAACACGCATTTGCTGCTTTTAATGAGATCGTTTGCCAACCAAAACAACAACAGAAGCAGCCCATTAGCATTAGCAGGCTAATCAACGACGCTAAAGCACTCACCTGTAAAAACAGCTCAAATATAACTTCTTCTGTTACTTGAGGGTCCAGGTTCCCTACAAACAGAGTCCGGTCAGCCTCATCGGCTATGCCCATTTTGCTATATATTGATAACCCAGTCGTTTGAAGGCGTTAACTCTGTTAGCTTGCAATGCATATATGACCAACCCATCTGTCTTTAAAACGCGTTTGCCGTGCGTGAGCATTAACTGTCGTGAAGAAGAGTCGCTTCACGACACATGCTTACAGTTCCAGCAATGACCACAAGAAGGCCATTCCACTGTTATAAGCATATAGTACGCTATAGATATGTATGTATACATACATATTTTTTTACTTTTTAAGAAGTACATGCATTGTGACGTACATGTGTCTAGTCATAGAAGGACTAGAGCAATTAAATTAGATCACTAGATGAATTAAATGTAATATACATTAAATCCAAGCAATCTCTAGTGATCTATTTTAAAGGGATAAATCATGATAACTCTGTTAGTGCTTGTTCATACCCCTAGCTGTCACACCTCTTATTTACCTTGAAGCACTGGAAAACTGTTGCACTGTATAAAAAAAAAAAAAAAAAAAAAAAAAAAGGTCGAACAAAAAAAAAGTTTACAGTGTGCTTTAATAATATGATCAGGGATTGAAATGAACTTTTTCACTCACCACTAAATTTGGCTGCTAAATGTTTAAGTTACCGGCCATTCATAACTTCTACCAGCCAAAAAACACCGAAATAAAACAACAGTTTGAGGCGGTCTACACTGGAAGTGACAAAGCCACTGTTGCAAATCATTTTGTGTCAGTTCTTAGGGTGTGCAATATTGACAAAAAAAATAATCTCAACATTTTCTGGGATTTTATCGATAAAGATAATTAGAGGATATTTTGCTGAGTGTGTTATTGTGCTGGTATCTTAAGGACTGCTGTGGACAGCTGGCTCCTAAAGTTTTTGATATTCTTCATATTCTGTGTGGTCAGTTCACAGCAGTGATAGAAATTAATATTTTCCAATAAATTTATTTTATGGGTATTTTTACCTTTATAAAGCCATTTTTTTCTAAAAGTGTGCATCATCTTTTGAGTCAAATTCTTACATTTAATCAGTCAATAATAATAAAAATAATAATACATTTAGGCTGTTACTAAACAAATGAGATCAGTATCAATAAAATTAATGCATCTGAAGTGGCATTTAGATGTTTTTTCACATGTTAATGCAGCTTTCTAACTTGAACACTTAGAAATGCATAAATAATGTTTTGTTATTTCAAAAATGAAAAGATACTGTAAATGTGAAATTGAAACCGCCAGGAGGTGGTATCAAGTCACTGTTAATAAGTGAGTCATTGCGACTGAACCAAGTCATTTAAACGTTTGATTTGGTGTTAATTTCAAACCCTGAATATGATCAAGAGGAAGTGACATCATTATGTCTTCAGAGGAGCCTGGTAAGCTGATTTATATTTTGTTGTTGTTTTTTAATGCTTGAAAAGATTAGTTCACCCCATCACATAAGAACAGAATCTGTTTATTTATATATTTTTTGGTGATAGTTGACACTAAAATGCTAATGCGTTAAGGTCACAAGCTTGATATGAACATGACGACCAGCAGCCATTCTTTGAATTGTTGAATATATGAATATGACAGTTGTTGATTATGTTACTTATACTCATCTTATTCGCAATTTGTCTTGTGCACAAGTGTGATAATGTTTTTATTTTTTAGCTGTGATGTAGTGCCAATCTGCTGCAGAGTTTAGCTCCAACCCTGATCAAACTCACCTACCTGTGATTTTCTAATGATCTTGTAGCTTCTGATTAGCATGCTCAGGTGTGTTTGATTAGGGTTCGAGCTAAACTCTGCAGGAGTGGTCCAGATTTTAGGATGCCTGATCTATAGCAGAGGTGTCAAACTCAATTCATGGAAGGTGACAGCCCTGCAGAGTTTAGCTCCAACCCTAATTAAACACACCTGATCCAGCTAATCAAGTCCTTCAGGCTCAATTGAAAACGACATGGTTTGGGTGTTTGAGCAGGGTTGGAGCTAAACTCTGCAGGGCTGTAGCCCTCCAGGGACTGAGTTTGACACCCCTGATCTATAGCAGGCATCCTCAAATCTGGCCCACACCATCAGGTTGCAGTTCTGTTTAGTGCACACATTTCAGGAATCACACACCTCACCTTTAAGTGTGCAACTCCACCATCCAACAGTAGATGGCAATGTTCACCCTCAGAACTTCACTGATGCCCAACACAAACTCAAAAGCACAAAACATACTTCTATTGAATTTCTGTTGAGCCAAGGTGTATCATACACATCTCTGACAGAAAAACAAAAAGAGAGAGTGTGAGAGAGAAAAGAGTGATACTAGAAAGAAAGAAGCTCTCTGTAGTTTCTTCTCTGGTTGTTGTTCCTCAGTCAGATTCTCAGGATGGCCGATGTTGTGGGCTCCACAGAGGCAGCACATCACAGGGGAGCTCTGAATTTCCTCTGCCTTAGTCACGACTTGGATGGAAAGCGAATTATTCCCTCAGCGACCCTGTCACACATTGCTGTAGTGCACTAAAATTAAAAGTGCTGGCATTGTACTCTTACAAGTGCCCGTGTTGGCCTTTGGTAAGGCAGAATAAATGCCAGCCAGTATATTTCACTGAGGCGTGGTGAACTGTCTTGTTGCAACATGTCAGCCTGCTATCAATTAGCATAATACCTTAGTTTTCAGTCAATTAGAAATGCACCACTTTTAATTGTATTCCTGATAGTTGATATTGTAATGGATTTACACTGGGTTTCTATCTACTATAATATCTGGGGGTTTATGGAACAGTCTAAATGTATAAATAAATAATAAAAAAGAAAATTAAACAAAATAAATATATTTTATTTAAATAAAATGATATAACTTTGATATAGTATAATAAATGCAATAACTAACACACGTAATGTACAATACTACAGTGAATAGAAAAAGCATGTCATAATATTTTACACAGATATGTAATATTAATTTTTAACAGTATTAATTGGGTCTTCATACATAAAAATATATAGCTGCTATTTAAATTTTAGGATGGGGTCCCTCATATGATGAAATTTGGAGTCCGTGGCATCTAAAAGAATGAAAAGCCCTGATGGAGTAATTAAAATCTCCGTAAGCATCATGGCGAGTCAATCAGTCGAGTAGATTATCAGTTTTATATGTTTTAATGACAGGACAAGGTTAGCTCAGGCTGGAAAATGTCAAGTGGTGTAATTCCCCCAAAACATGGTATTTATGTAATGATGATATTTAATATATTCATAATATTAACAATTCATTGTATTTCAAAAACAATAAAAAATAATAAATAATGACTAAGATTATAGTGGTATTTTTTTCTCCGTAATGTTATTTATTTGTCTTTATGGTCACACCACATGACAATATTATAATATTCCCCCCTCCCCCCCCCCCCCCCCCCTTGTAATCATCATATACATTTCAGTTTTTCTTGAAAATGGTAGGCTATAGAAGTTGCTCAAAACCATATGAAACGAACACGAATACAAAGAGTACATTTCTAAGAATCTGGCATGTTTTAAACTAGCTTCTTAAAAGATTTTTCCTTTTCTTTATTGCGAACACTCTTGTTTGTCATCCACTCGAATGCTAAAGTACGTGAGCTCAGAATAGTTCTAGTTTGTTTATATTAAGAGGCCACTTAAGCGTATTGAAGTCCTGATTAAAATGTGTCCAAGGCAGCCCTAGGCAGACTGAAATGTCAACTGTTACACTTAACATGATTAAGACATGCACTCTGGCATCCGTGTCTCTATCATATTAGAGTGTTTGTAGCCAGCCAGCGTTATTTTAGCCAAATGTGACGTGAGGGTTTATCACTCTGAGCGAGGTTGGCCACCAAAACGAGCTGTGGAGATTCCCAGATCTAGGCCATCAGCTACGTCACTTGCCGCATTCACCCTCTTCACTAACCTTGGGGAAAATCACCAGTATCGGCGCGATTATTCGCTGGTGACTTCAACCTGTCCCAGTTTCCCTCCTCCTCTGCTCTTCTCTCCTCTCCTCTCCAGCACAAATGTCTTTTTGACTCATCATATTCATAATTCATGTGGAATGAAGTGATGTGGGATCATTAAATGCGCATGAATATTTGTGGGATGAAACCTTAATCGGGCCGGCCGCTGGCAATCTCAGCCCGGTTGAATGGCGGTGTCCTGTAAGCTGAGAATGGGCCGTAATGTCTTCATGAGAGACGAACCAAGCTTACATCCTCTCTGCCCCCTCCGCTTGGGAGAGATCGCTTTTTAAATGCCCCTGAGGTGTCATGGGATGCACAAAGATCAATCTTGCTTAATGCAACGGCCAGGGAATGCATCTGCCCTCTGCTGCATCGTAAGTGAATGCCTGTAATTGTTGATGGATCCGCAAAGTGCATGGATAGGCATGCACATGTAAGGGATATTAAAAGCAGAATGCGGCTCGAGACATGAACATGCAGATGTCTGATAGGAGGCCTCGAATGGAATAAGTCCTATTCTATAATGTGTCCTGTACAAAGATATAAATTGCTGCTCAACCATCATAATACAATGCATTGTTGGAAAAAATGAACTAGTTAGTCAAAACGGTTTCTCAAAACTTCTCGCACTGCCATAATTTGAACAACATTGAGTAGATAGGACTGTCATTAATGTTGTCATGCACAGGTGGTAAATGTAAATTTGAGATTCCAATTAATTACAGATTATTATAGATTGCATATTTACATTTATGCATTTAGCAGACGCTTTTATCCAAAGCGACTTACATTGCTTTCACAGTTTTTACATTTTATCAGCTCTTGCTTTCCCTGGGAATCGAACCCAGGACCGCGGCGTTGCTAGTGCCATGCTCTACTATATATATATATATATATATATATATATATACACATACACATACACACATTTATATATAGAATATGCATATATAGACAAGATATAGAATGCACTATATGTTATAAGACTAATAAGAAACTATGCTATTAACCAAAGGTCAAGAGCTGTAGTTCCAAGCACTAGTTTGCGAATATTCATTGGATCTTTGGTTTCAAGAAACTGCGAGTCTCTGAACTATGTTGGTAGCAATCGAACATGCAAGCATAGTTAACTAACAATGCTTTTGGGAAAAGCACCGTGTCTTTGCAAAGCTGCACAATCGTACAAAGTCTGAGTCATAGCGTGGGGTTTGTGTGAAACTTCCCACACTCACTATAAATTCCCCCGTTGGATTAAACACTTGTTTGCAATGCAGCATTATTAAATTTCCGTTTAGACTGGAGGCACAATTACTGTCATGCTAGCCACTCTGCTAACACTTGCATCATGCTCACAAGTATTGCTTGCAGTTCTGTGCAAGCTGGCAAGCAGCTTTTACAAAATCCACACACAAATAGACTCCAGAATGGTATAATCACACTGCATCAATCTGTCTCAGAAGGTGTTTAATTACTTCAATAAGGCTGAATTATTTTGGTTTTACTAGGAGAGACTGGAGGGCCTTTGTATCATGAATCAAGAGTGAGAAACTTACAAAACTCAACTCCATTAGCCTTAATTCACCCACAGGAGAGACTCATCTCTCTGCTATTGTCCTCTATCTCCTGGTGAGATGATAGCTTTAGCCAGAGGAGCTAGAATCAAGATGCTTCATGGAATGAGAGTCTGGTCGTATTAGCCGTGTGCCTACAGCAGCAATTAACAGAGGGACATTAAGATCAGTGCTATCTCGTCTCCAATCGCCAGCATCTGCTGGATCCCCATTCACACCCTAGATGCATTTTACGCTTCAAATAATGAAATAATGAGTCCTGTCAAATCTTTATATGAAAACTGTTGCACCACGTCACCAGAGAGCGATTGAGGTCAAGTGGAATCGGTGAAGGAATCAGATTATAGCTACGTGTTTTTTCCAAGAAGTTGAGGGAACAAAGGGGTGATCCTTATTTAGCATAATCTGAGCAGCCATGGATGCGCGGTTGAGGGTGAAATTAGACAGAATTTACCCAAAAGAGCAATTTGACACCACAGTGAGTTTAATCTGTAGGAATTTGTGATTCTGACCCAAATCGTCACCATGGATTAAAGGCAATTTGTTTGTCTAAAGTGACACTGGAGCTGGTCCGCATAAAATTAGACTGGAGACAACCAGGATTGGGAATCAATAAGTGCCTGAGACAAAAATATCTCTTGTCCCTGATGTCATAGCCTTAACGTCGTCTAATAAACAGATGAAGGCCCTACAGGACAATAAGGGTATACATTTCCAGCTGTTTCACATTTCCTCTACCGCAGAGATAAACCACGAGGTGCAGCAATATATATATATATATATATATATATATATATATATATATAGACACACACTCAGCTATTATGTGTCACGAGTCTGCCTGTCCTTCCCTCTCTCCAATCCGGATGCACGCCCTCACCTGGTCTCCCTCAGTCATTAATCACGCGCACCTGCACCTCGTCATCACCCTCATCATGGACACTACATAAGCACTCACCCCAGTCACAGAAACGTTCCGATCTCGTTGCTACTACATGGACTCTACGCCAGTGATCATCAAGTTGATGAGTATACCCTCTGCTTACCTACCTCTTGTACTCACCTCTTGTTCTCCGTCCCGCTGTCTCCTCTGTCCTCAGACTCGCCTGTGTTGTGGTCGACATTCCTGGGCTCCGGTTCTCTTCATCAGTCTCACTCCTCTAACCTGTGAAGCAAAAGGACATTATCAGAACAGTTACCTGACTCACGATATCAGCACTACCTTTGAATAAAAGTCACTGTTTTCACTTACCCTTGTGTCCGGCTGCTTCTGTGACATTATGTAAACAAAAACTTGTATTTTGGATGCCAGCACTAAAATATTCCCAACACAGTGTCATTTTCACCTCAAATAGCTCATACCTCAAATTATTTATTGTTTAATAGCATGTGTTAAAAAAGGACATGTTTTCCTTTTGTGCTGCTAAGGTTAATTTTTTTAGATTATGTATCCTAAATATATGCAGTAAATTCATATTTACACTTAATTACACTTTTGTTTTTTTGCATAATTTTCCGAAGCTACAGTTTAGCTAAAAATGATTAATTTTCCATTCATCCATTTATTCCCACATACAAATATTCTTCTTACAAGTCTTGATCTTGATATTACTCACATTTATTTGTCATCAATACAGTAAAAACAGTAATATTGTGAAATATTATTATAATTTGAAATAACTGTTTTCTATTGGAATATATTTTAAAGTGTAATTTATTTTCCTGTGATTGAAAGCTGAATTTTCTGCATCATTACTCCAATCTTCACTGTCACATGATCCTTCAGAAATCATTCTAATATGCTGATTTGCTGATAATTATTTCTGATAATTATTAATGTTGAGTATTCTTTGATGAATAGAAAGTCCAAAAGGACAACATGTTTCGAAGTGAATACCCTCAACATTATCTATGTATTTACTGTCACGTTTGATCCTTAATGTATCCTTTGTTGAAAAAATGTATTTTAAAGAACAAAATCTTGCTGAACTTTTCAAAAGTAGTGTATGCACTTCACTGACACCTATTAGGTGCAAAATTGGTTGACATAAATTATTTTCATACATTATCATTGTCATAGTTTTAAACATCCAATAATTCATATTTTTTTATTATGGATTTTCATAAATTAAGGTTAAGGTTAAGATTTCATAAAATCGGACGGACAGACAGACAGACAGACAGATAGATAGATAGATAGATAGAGCACTGTAATGAAATCCCTCTTTTTAAAAATAAAGATGAAACAATTTTACACCAATACAAGTTGATTTTAGTTCAGAACTAAATCATTTAAGTGTGATTTGACCAAAACTTGTGGCTCCCATCCAGACCCAAGCCCCAAAGCATGTTGATCCAGGATTCTACTTGGCAATATAACAATAAGCTAATTTAAGATCACTAGATGAGTTTTTGAACGGTACACAAACATGGGTGTTGGTATAGTGTTTTCTCATTCCTGTAAATGAGATTTCAGAGCCTTGGTTACAGAAGATTGTCTATGACTCAGGAGTCAGTGATGAAATGGGCAGAAGACTGAGACCTGCATTTAGCCCAGTAATTATAGCAGAAAGCTATTTGTATAGTCAAGTATTTTACAGAGTGTAAAAGAAGGTCAAAGAATCCTCAATCTTGTTGGCAACGCTTGGCGTATAAATTAATTGCGGGCAGAGGCTTTATGGAATAATTGAATCAAGTAGTAGACTTATATCGGCAAAAAATTGCAAAGCTAACCTTCAAATAAGAAGTGAACTCTCTGGAGGCTGTCCTGTTTTTCTCTCGTCCAGCCGTTTCACCTTTTCCTCTCTACCGCAGAGATAAACCAGGAGGTGCAGCAATCAGCGCCGAGGTCACAGTCGTGTGTGCGAATCTATTTTTACTGTCTGAAATTAGTTTGTCTTTGCTAATTAAGCCTGCATGCATCTGCTTTGATATGTATGTTGATAAATTCAGAAATTGCTTCATCAGCACCAGGAAACAGTACATGGAGTGTGTAATGGCATTTTAGCTAATAGATTGTTAATTAATTGTACACATCTCCATGCTAATTTTAGCCGAAGAGGCATGTTAATCATTTGTAATGAGGCAATCAGTGCTAGCGTTGCTTGCAGTTATATTAGTTATTTACTCAGTGTCCTCCAGCATATGAGCTACTGGATGTCTGCGCTAGCGGTGTTTCTGCTTTCTTGATGTGATTAATCAGTGTTGTCTTCTCGTCTATCTTTTTCAGGGAATCAGTTGAATAGTTTCACAAAAATTCAAGCATTTCTTGAATCAACATCTCAATGATTCACTGACTCATGAAAACCAAGAATATGACAAACTCAACATTAACAATATTATGTCATATTTTTATTAAATCACATGTACAAATTAGTGAATTAAAACATTTACAGTTAAGAAAATATTATATATATATGATAGAATCATAAGGAAACGTATTTTCGCCATGGAATAAAAATGCCATGTTTATGTATTGCAATTTAAAGCTGGGGAGGGAAAAATAATTTTGATATTTAAACTTGCAATTACGAGATGAAAAATATCTGAGCTTTGAGAGAAAAAGTTGCAATTACCTGTTTTATATTTTTTTTCTGTGGCAGAAATTAAACGAATGAATGAAATCTAATTTATAATAGAATTTAAAAAAAATTATAATGATAAAATCAACAATAGTACATGATTTAGAGAGAATGTGATATTCCGTTCTGGAATGTCAGTGATCGTATATGATGACATAATTGCATACTGCCATAAAAGAAATGCCAAATGGTTTTTGAACCAATTCTCTCAAACAAATTGTTGAAACCTGAAGTGAGTGGGGAAATGAAATGTGGAAATGAGTCTAATATCTATTGGCCTTGCTATGAGAAGCTGAAAAGTCCAAAACCCCTATAAAAGCAGCAAACAGACTAGTTCAGTATGACATGCAAACATGTTTAGGCTGCTGGAAGCTTCTGCACTCTATCACAGAATCACTGGGGTTGCAAGTTAAGAGTTATTTTTTGTAATATTTTCCTCCTTTATCACTGTGGATGAAAAGCCACAAGGAGGATATATAGAGTTAAATGTAATATTTAATGTGAAGCAAATCATTCCACTGTCTTGCACCCGATATTTTCATCTTAAGATGACAAGTCAGTGCAGTGCATTGAAGCTGTTGGCTCTAATTTAGCAGGAAACCATGACGTGCGTCTGCCTACCCGACTCTGGCTCCCAGCTAAAATATATAAAACTCAACCAAAATAGCCAACGCCCACTCACGCAGGTTCATGGCCTGTCCACAGCCATCATATTTCATCAATCTTTCAGCCATGTATTGACAGGGCGTCCACACACATTTGTCTGATGGGTGTTGTAGCCCTGTGAAATATTAATTTCTGTATTATGGGAGGTGCTGCTGTCCTAAATGTTAGAGGTAGGATGTTGCCCGGGGCACTAAAAACACTCATTCTGTTCATTAACCCAGCAGAAATAATGTCCATAACTAGCATAATGGAACATGTATTGAACTCTTGGCCTGTTTAGTGCATGCATATGCCCATGTGATAGTCCTGACATGTCCTCATAGCAAACAATAAAGCCCCATTATACATGCTTTAATATCATGGTATCTCATTTATGTGCTTAACTTTGGTTCTCTACACTGGTTCTCAACCTTTTTAGCCCCGTGTATATTCCCAAAGCTGCTTATTTTCAAAATTTATTAACAGAAACTAAGGCTTGAGTGTCAACAGAGTTAAAATAATTATAGATAATTATATTTTAAATTAAATTAACATTTTATGATTTAAGTTTTAAGAGCTAAGAATTCTTCATGGTCCTGTTTTTTTTTTTTTTTTTTTTTTTGGCCAATGAATACATTATTTCTTCAGGAGTTCATGATTTACTAATATTTTTTTTTTCTTTTTTTTTTTCACTCACAGTTTCCTATAAAGAATTTTACAGCTTGAAAAATAGAAAATGTATATTAATTATATACAATAATAATAATAATAACAACAACAACAATAATATGCTAAATAAATAATAGATACATACATTTATTACAGTTGTTGAGGGAATAAATATCTTGATTTTTTTGCTGTTTTAACTTATTTTAAAGCTTATTTTGTATTATTTTGAATCATTTTAAGTCATTTTTGGCCTGGAAATTTGCTGAGGCCCTTAATGGCCCCGGCCTTCTGGTTTAGAACCACTGATCCACGCTTTATGCCGCCTATAAAATGAAAATTAAAAATGTGTCAATAGAGAGCAAGCCACGGCCTGTTCCCGTATTCACAGCCAAAGTTCCTGATGACAAACAAAAGGGAGTCACGACTGTGTGTTCACTGAATTAGCATATCCAGACTCACTTCTATTCAAAGTGACAGTGAGATGACTGCACTTGGTGAATGTACCAAGGTTATGCTGTGTTTCGGTGTTTCTTATTCAAAACCTGTCAGGAGGTAAATAAATTATGCGCAATAGTTTGAGCATGGCATGTACAGAGGAAAAAGAGACCGCTGAGAGTAATTAGACCTCAGTGTATGGAGGACGGGGAAATCAGAGGAAGAATTCATGAATCACTTGTTGGATATTATACTTTGTAGCATAGGTCTGAAGGATTCACACAGAATTTCTACATTTTATGGGTAGCGTAACACGCTTAAGGCCTCGTACCTGTAAAATGTGATATCACTCACATAATCGCATAATGAAGTATGGGGGTGGGCTCTGCATTGCTGGTTTAGTGGGATGCTTTTAGAAAGCCATGAGCTGTATAGTGAAAATAGTAAATCAAAAACAAATTCTAGTAGAGCACTGTTCCAAAATCTAGTGAGTAACATGTGTTGCGATTTCAAGTTTTCCTTTCTCTTTGGAGTGTTACAAGCTGATTGTGCATAGATAAGACCCCTGAAGTTGCAAAGACTAAGGCTGTGTCCAAATTCAGGGTCTGCATCCTTCGGAGTACTCATTTGAAGGATGTTACGTCACAGCGCCGCGACGAAGGCTGTCCAAATTCGTAGGATCCTTCAAATGCGGCCCACAAATACGTCCTCCTTTTCCCCGAATTGGAAGGATGGGTGTGGTGGATCCTTTCCCGTCCTACCTATCCCATAATTATTTTCGGCAGAGCGTAATGGCGGACGAAGCGAGCGGTAGCGGAGTGGGAGAGGAGTTTCTCTGACAAAACAAGCTAAAGTTTATGCTTCGGCTCAATTAATTTGTAGGAGAAATTAGTAGAATACTTAAAAACTGTCTTGTAGTCTGATATAAAAAACTCTCCGACAACGAGCAAAGAAAGTATTTAATTTATTTAATTGCTTTATTTCTTCCAAAAGAATTAAAATGAGGAGAATAACTCTTTGTTTGTCCATTTTCCCGCTTCTTGCTTGGCGCTGTCACGGTTGCTAGGCGACAGGATATGACCAACGGGTAAGGGAGGGAACTGAAAGAAGGGTAGGCTGTCCAAATTCACAAACACCGACTTCTGGGTTTTGCGGACGTCGGAGGATCCCTCCTCCTTCAACCGGGTAGGAAGGATCCTAAGGAGGATGCAGACCCTGAATTTGGACACAGCCTAAAGCAGGGTTCCTCAATAGGCGGCCCGCATCCGGCCAGCGAGAGAAAAATGTTTGGCCCGCGCTCATTTCAAATAATGTGACATTAAAATTCAAACGCAGCATCAGAAAACGGAAACAACAAAATACAATTATAATCAGTGATAATCAGCAACTGCTCCCCGGGCGCCGCAGCATAAATGGCTGCCCACTGCTCCGGGTGTGTGTTCACGGTGTGTGTGTGTTCACTGCTGTGTGTGTTCACTGCTGTGTGTGTTCACTGCTGTGTGTGTTCACTGTTGTGTGTGTTCACTGCTGTGTGTGTTCACTGTTGTGTGTGTTCACTGCTGTGTGTGTTCACTGCTGTGTGTGTTCACTGTTGTGTGTGTTCACTGCTGTGTGTGTTCACTGTTGTGTGTGTTCACTGCTGTGTGTGTTCACTGTTGTGTGTGTGCACGTTGGATGGGTTAAATGCAGAGCACGAATTCCGAGTATGGGTCACCATACTTGGCAGTATGTCACTTCACTTCACATTCACCATAAGATATTTTTAAAAAGCGATAGATTTTAAATTATTTTAGTAACACACTTCTTTTCTTTGTTTGTTACAGAGAGAGACATTGCCCTGTTTAAATGTTCTAATAAATAGCTAGCTCTCCTGTTGAGGTTTATTAGTGCGGTGTCTGACATCCATTTGTAATGAGCACCTGTGCAGGTCACTCTTAATTTCTTTGTTAGATGGTGAGGATGTGATTGTTTATGTGTGTGTGAGTGTGTACGTGTGCCTATCCATCCTGAAGGGCTCCGTGTTCATTTATATTCATAATTTCTGCCATCTTAATTAGGTCTGATTTAGTATTTAGCCCAGAGGTGCTGTTGTTTGTGTTACACCATTTTACCGCTTGTTAAATGTTAATGGAGTTTTTTTTCTTATTATTATTCGTCTGCATTTCATTTAAACCCAATTAATATCACACTCTAAAGATCTCTGCAGAAATGATTTCTTCAGGTGTTAATACTCCAGGATTTCTGCTGATTGTTGACTCTGTCTCTTCGTGTTATGAAGTCATGTGTTTTTCCCTCTAAACAGCCATCTGGAGACTTGTTAGAAGTTGTACCGTTGTAATTGTTGTGAAGTTGACACAACCATTTCTAAGTCATCAGCGCAATCTGCACATCCTTTAAACGATTTTGCTGTTGGTTTGGAAAGAGTCCCGTTCCTCACACATCCTTCACGAGCCTCCCAGCGTCTTTCACCGCCTCCCAGGCTGAAACTACTGTTATTTACAAGCACTTTCTGTTGCTCCAGCCCCCATGGCCCACTAATGAGCAGACAGCGTAATTAGCCCTGAGTCTCCCTCTTTGGGTCCCATTAGTGCATGCTAATAGTGCCTGAATGCAATAGCAGCTTATCCCATGCTATTAGAGAGCAGGCATGGAACCAACTTTTCTCCTCTACTGTATGCACACGATATAATGTGAGGCTCATGCGTTACTCCTGCAGTGTCCATTTTAATGTTAGCAACTAACTTTGACATAAAGTGCATTTAAAAACTTGACATCAATTTGTTCTTAAGTTAGAAGATGCAAAGAAAATAGCAGTTTAGAATAATTTTATTCTTAAGAAGGTTTTGTGAATCAGGCCCCAGATTGTAATGGCGGATTTCACTATTTGTGTGTGCAGTATTCATCTTAAAGTCCATGAACTGTTTGTGGGTGTGCCATTTAAAGCAAAAACATTGTTTTTTTGTTTCCGTCTTAAACATGAGCTTTCTTGTAAGCCGCATTGGTAAGAAAGCATCTGCCAAAAACACAAATGTAAATGTCACATTTTCTTTGTTAGCTTTTGAGGAAGCTTGTTTTGGCCATGTGGGATAGTCTCGGAGGGAAATGTCATTTGGTAGCATTAAGAATAGGATTAGCTGTAAAGCCCTTTAGGTGGATATTGTGGTGGTTCCCACAAACAACAACTCAAGACTCATAACGTCAACATGAAATTAAATGGACTCTTAAAGTCCTGTTTGAGTTTGTTAGAAATGCCTGGTAAAATTTTGAATAATTCCTTGGAACATGTTGTCCAAAGGGTTAGTCTTTATTCAAAATGTGATAACTTGCTGATTTATTATGTTTAAGGGTGCTCCAATCAGGATTTTGAGGGACGATCACCAGTCACTAAAAGCTGTATTGAGCGATACTGATCATCGATCACATGGTCTATTTGAAGCCTTCTTTTTCTTATGTAGCATAATAGATGCTCCAATCAGGATTTTTTTTTTTTTTCAGAAATTAATACTTTTATTCAGAAAGGATGCATTGAATTGATCAAAAGTGACAGTAAATACATTTATAAGGGATTTCTTTTTTTTTTTTACTTTGTATTCATCAAATAATCCTGAATTATTATATTATGTTATATTATATTATACAGTCGTGGTCAGAATTATTGGCACCCTTGGTAAATATGATCAAAGAAGGCTGTGAAAATTATTCTGCATTGTTAATCCTTTTGATCTTTTATTTAAAACAAAAATCTAATCTTTCATTGGATAAGAATTTAAAATGGGGGGGAAATATCATTATGAAATACATGTTTTTCTCTAATACACATTGGCCACAATTAACTTTACCCTTTTATTCAATACGTTTTGAAACCTCCATTTGGCAGTTTGCCTGATGAGGTTAGAGAACACCTTACAAGAGATCAGAGACCATTCCTTCATCCAGAATCACTCCAGATCCTTCAGATTCCCAGCTCCATGCTGGTGCTTCTTCTCTTCAGTTCACCTCACTCATTTTCTACAGGGTTCAGGTCAGAGGACTGAAATGGCCATAGCAGAAGCTTGGTTTTGTGCCCAGTGACCCATTTTTGTGTTGTTTTTGAGGTTTGTGTTTGGATTATTGTATGGTTGAAAGATCCAGACATGGCCCATTATAAGATTTCTAACTGAGTCAGTCACTTGTTGATATTTTTTATCTGTTGGTATTTGATAGAATCCATGATGCCATGTGTCTAAACAAGATGTCCAAGACCTCCAGCAGAAATATAGGCCCACAACATCAAAAATACAGCAGTATATTTCATTGTACACATTGACTTTTTTATCCCCGTGTTCACCAAACCCATCTTGAGTGTTTGCTGCTAAAAATCTAATTTATTAGTTTCATCTGACCATAGAAGCCAGTTCCATTTGAAGTTCCAGTCGTGTCTGACAACTGAATATGCTGGAGTTTGTTTTTAAGCTAGGAGATTTTTTCTTGAAACCCTCCCAAACAACATAGGATGATGTAGGTTTAATGGGTCTGGTGTATATAAAACAAAGCGCACAACGAAGGAGTAGAAATCAAAGAGTTATTTTAATAATTCACTGACTGAGACGGGCACAACCAAACATAAATCCAAAATATTAGCAGCGGCTCAGGCGACTGAGGCGGAGGTGGGGATCCGGAATGCCACGGTGGAGCCGGAGTGATGGAGGACGAAGGTGAAGTTGAAGGGAAGGAGGAGCCTGACAGAGCCGGAGGGGCAGAGTGACGAGGCGTAGCCAGAAGAGTGGAGTCCCAAGGCGGCGGATGGTCGATGACTGACCAAGGCAGAGCCGGAGGGACGAGGGAGCCCATGGTGGAGACGAGGGAGCTATGAGCCAAGGTGGAGCCGATGGTTCGGAGGACCGAGATGGTGTCCAGGGCTCGGAGGCTGGAGGTGGAGACAGGGGATCCTCACGCCTTGGCAGAGCTGGAGGCTGGAAGTCCCGAGGCGATGGATCAAAGCGCCCAGCTGGCGCAGACTAAGGGTGAGCTGAGGGGCTGACAGGCACCAGCGGGACTTGGGCTGAGGAACTGACTGGTTTGAGAGGAGGCGGGAGAGGGAGGCTGGGAGGGAACACAAGAGGATTTGAGCTGGACGGAACCAGTGGAGACACAGGAGATTCAGGAACAGAGGGTAGTACTTCTCCAAACCAGTCAATCAGGTTCATTTCAAAGATGTTCATAAGTTCCTCAGTATAGTTCTCAGACACCAGTTGCAGCTCACCCTCAGTCGTGGGAGTGTGGACGGGGATTCCCTCCAAGCCCTCGATCACCACCAAAACTCCCTCGGGGACGGACGATGTTGCTGGCTCACACACTTGGTCAGACAATACATGAGGCTCAGGCTCTGTGGCGATGATAGGCTCAGTCGCGGCGGGCTCTGGCTCTCTGTCTGCAGTGGGCTCAGGCAGTAGCTCCGTGTAGCAGGATGACAGCTGGCTGGTCTCTGGTACGTGAGTTGGGGGGGAGATGTCTTCCTCGGCGGGGCAGAAGGAGAAATACAATCCATTATTCTCCAGCACCCACTCCACACAAGCGGCAAAATTCTTCTTTGGACCATCTGCTGGCAGGCATGCCTCACACCGCTCGCTCAGGCTGGTGATGTAAAAAACACAGAGCGAGTGGTCCGGGAAGCGAGTAAGGCACGCCAGATTGATAAAGTCCCTGGTGTGTTCTTCCAGCAGACGTTCCTGCTGCTCCAGGCAAAGCAGCTGGACTGCGGGCAGGTCCATGATGGGAGAGGAATGAAAAACAAAAAATAAAGAAAAACGCTGCTATATATACTCAACTTTGTGGGTCTGCTGTTCTGTAATGGGTCTGGTGTGTATAAAACAAAGCGCACGACGAAGGAGTAGAAATCAAAGAGTTCTTTTAATAATTCACTGACTGAGCAGGGCACAACCAAACATAAATCCAAAATAATAGCAGACAAAGGAACATGGGAGAACACAGGCTTTAAATACTAAACGTAATCAGGGAGGAATAGAAAACAGGTGTGTAACTAACTAATCAAAAACCATGGAAACAAACAAGGCAGGAAGACGGAGACATAGAAACTAAACTAAAACAGATCATACATATAACAGTAGGTTTGACTATTTTTTAAAGATTTTCTGACCCCGAGACGCAACTATTTTCTGCAATTCTCCAGCTGTGGTCCTTGGAGAGTCTTTAGCCATTCAAACTCTCCATCTCATCTTGCATTAGGACAATATAGACACACGTCCTCTTACAGGCAGTTTCATAACATTTTATTTTGATTGGAAATTATTAATTATTGCCCTGATGGTGGAAATGGGAATTGTCACTGCTCTAGCGCTTTTCTTAAAGCCACTTCACTAATTTGTGAAGCTCAGTTATATTTTGCTGCACATCAGAAAAATATTATTTGGTTTTTCTCATTGTGATGGATGATTAAGGGAATTTGGGCTTTGTTTTCCCTCCTGTTTATATTTCTGTGAAACAGGAAGCCATGGCTGGATAATATCATGTTCATAATCACCCTGGACTGCTCAAAATTGTGAATATGAATGGGAATATACTTCAGAGATATTTTACTCATAAGTATTTCTAGGGGTACCAATAATTGTGTCCAACGTGTATTTGAGAAAAACATTTATTTCATAAAGAGATTTTCCCCCATTTTCAATTGTTTTAGTTCAATGAAAGGTTAGATTTGTGTCAAAATAATTAATATTGCAGGTTTATTTTCAGAGCCTTCTTTGATCATATTTATCAAGGGTGCCAATAATTCTGACCACAACTGTATATAATTATATAACGGTTTATGGAGGAAATTGAGCTAGTTTGGCTTAATCTGACACATTTTACATGTTGTTTATTATTATTGTGTATTGTACCTCATTACATAAATATATGATATGATATATTATATCATATTATCACACTTTAGTTTGAAGACCAATTCTCACTATCAACTAACTATTAACTATGACTTTTGCCTCAAACTCTTGATTTGCTGCTCATTAATTGTTAGTAAGGTAGTTGTTACGTTTTGGTGTGGGGTATTATTACGGTACCTGGCAATAAAGCTCATTCTGATTCTAAATATGTGCTTTATAAGTACTAATAAACCACCAACATGCTAGTAATGTGCATGATAAAAAGCATCTAGTTAATAGTAAAAATTGGTCCTTAAAATAAAGTATTATATTATATTATATTATATTATATTATATTATGCTCAAAACTCTTTATAAAGTCAGATCGATTCTGATTGGTTGTCAATGTTTTTATTATATACACCAGTTGAAAAAAAGTCATTCTGAAAGTGATTCCAACAATCTCGTTCCTGTGTGTTTTTATCATTATAGTTGTGGTGAAATTCCTTGTTCTCAGAATTAAAATGATTATTAAAACTTCTATAATCATAGTTATAATCATTGATGTAAGACTACAACTGCTGCCCAGTGTATGAGCAAAATCTTGTGACTGTTGCATTAAAGTGCATTTGGAGTTTTACAAGATCTCATGCAAACTACTGTTTGAATTAAATATAAAGATACTCAGCAGCTTTGGAAACAGCACACTTGTCAGAGAGGCAGAGAGAGAGAGCTTGTCGTTGTGTGCGATTGATGTTACAACGCTTTGGTGCGGGGTCTGTTAAAAGCTCTTTGTTAATGTATTTTTAAAGGCTTCCTTACATGTCACACACCTCCCTACTCTTAGTCCAAGGTAAAGTGCCAGTCTGAATTGCATTAACCAGTCTGACACCACAGAAACTTTTGTTGCAACAGCGTGAGATCTCCTGAGGTTACACAGGGAGGACCTTGAAGGCGGACTTTGAGTAAATTGCTCAGAGAAAAGAAAAATCCCTTACAGAAAAAAAATCTTTAACAGCCCTGAGTTGTCAATTGCATTGAAATTGGCAATAATGCATCAATGAGACAGGAATTACCACAGAGTATTAGTCATATTAGGCTGTACGAGCGAGTTGAGAAGGCCATCGTTGTGCACAGAAGTAATGCATGTAGTTTGCTGCTTCTACACTAATCCATTTCTTCTCAAGAGCTGAAGTGTGAGAGCAGGGCTTCCCCTGTCATCTCTCCCCATGACTTGCAATAAATCACCCTCATCCTATCATGATAAAGTTGGCTGCGCAGATTAGTTCACTCCGTAACGGCGCAGTAAAGTGAATAAGAGCGTGAATCCCACACCATTGACTCTTAACTGCTCTGCTTCCTGTAATTAATGTGGCGCCATAGTGTCTTTTCTTGCAAAGCTATTTAAAAATGTTCCCTATGTTTTCCATTGCATTCCTTTCTTTACCTATTGGTGACTAATTTACATAGAGGTCAAGCAAACAATTCTGTAACACCTGGAGAAAGCTATCCATTAGCATGCATTTCAAACGTAATTTCTCAGCTCGGGCAGGATTTGAAATCTGCCATCTTTGCTTATTGGTTGTTCTGTTTTAGATGCAATTTTTGAGCTATTCTTCAGTTGGGAGTAAAAAAAAAAGTTTGAAATACCTTTGCAGTGGTTTGCTGTTATCAAACATTACGTATGCTGTGCGCGCAACAAAAATGAGAGCGTTGAGTGTACTTACTTAACAGCAGTTAAGTAAGCATCTGATCATAGACACATGTATCTATCTGCAAACCCAGTCAAGTCGCATCACGTTGTTAATACAATACTTTATACAATAGTTTGCATTAAAACACATTTACAGTATTAAACATAAAAACAGTGTCAGTTTCAGATAACTTCAATTTATACTATATATCAGCTCTCCAGTTTTTCTTTTTTACTTGTGTCTGACCTCAATGGACTGAACAGAAGATTTGAGTGGGAGAAGATTTCCATGTCAAAGTGAACGCCTACCCTGCTATGCTATCGCCATGGACCAGTGGGAGTTCATATTGTGTTTTCCAGAGAGATTGCTTTAGCAATCTGTTTCAAACTTTCAAAACAAACTCCAAAAGAACTTCCAAAAGGTTTTGGCCTGATTTGGTTCGAAATGACTTCACATAAGTTCTCAGATTTCACTTGAAGTATATGAGGAGTATTTATGCACTTATCCAAACCAACTTATGAACAAGGAATAAAAACAATTTGTCAAAGGGCCAACATATTTGTAATATACAATCTTAAAAAATAAAGCTTCCAAATGTTGGTTTTCACAGTGATGCCATAGAAGAACCATGTTGGCTTTCCCAAATAACCTTTAGACGAACAGTCCTTAAAAGAACCGATTCTTTCTTTGTGTAAAGAACCTTTTGTGGAATAGAAAGATTCCATGGATGTTAAAGGTTCTTTAATCATGGATGGCAATAAAGAATCTTTCTTTTTTTTAAGGTATACAGTGCTAGATCAACTCTAAGTTGTGTTAAGACATTCTGGTGAAGTTTCATCTCATGGTCTCTCCTCATGGGTCTTTACTATTAACCATCAAATAGTTTTTTTTTGTTGTTGTTGCTTTTTTGTTTTTTTCCCCTATTCCCCATTTCCCCATGTGACGTCGTCTTTGAAGCTCTCCTGAAAGGCCAGCAGATGAAGCTGGTGTTTAGTGTGTACTGTTCAATGAAGCTTCCAGCTGAGCACCAGCGAGGGGTCCGTTTCTCAAACTACAGACTCTCATGTGCTCCTCATCTTGTCGTTATGCGTCTGAACTGTTCAGTTCTCTGTCTGTGCTGGTTTGATTCAGTTTGTGTTCTACTCTTAAGAAAGCAGTGCATAAACTAGCCTTCATCTCTCAAAAGAACTTCAGGCTGTTGTGTTTCTAGAAATATGGGTTTGTGTTTGACTTGCAAGTGCAATGTGACTTGTGAGAAATGTGCTCAATACTTCAGCGGCTGAATAAAAAAAAAACACTCTATTGCTGTTTCCACACTTCATTAAGCAGCACAGCCATTTTCAGCTGTGTTAATAACAAAAACAGGTACCAAATTACCCTGCTAGAATGATTTCTGAGGGATCCTGTAACAGTGTTTTCATAGTAGACTGAAGGAATGATTTATGAAAATTGAGTTTTGCTCTAACAGGTGAAAAATGCATTTTAAAATATATCAACACAGAAAATGGTCAAAACTGTGGTTTTGATCAGTTAAACATTATATTTAAGAATGTTTCTTTCAAAGACAAACAAGATTTTAGAGTGGCATATTCATTTGGGCTTGGATACCGGTGCTGAGTCGTCTACAGTGGAGGAAGAGGGTAGGGTGGGCTCTTATAGTGGTAAAGTAAATGAGACGCATGAGAACTCTCTTCATTGGGGCACAGATGCTGTATATAGGTTTGTCCCTGCAGTGGGGTGTGGATATTTTTAACAGGCAAATGTGGGTTGCTGCTTCTTTTTTTCCTCAGGAGGGAGAAGAGAGAGATATTAATACTCTCTTCCCTGTTTCCTACATCCGGCCCTGGAGAAAAATAAAATGTCATAGTCTCATCTAGCTTCTGCCGTGCCTATCGATGGTGTTAGAGCCGCGCTGAGGCCGATATGGTATTTTTATTAAAATTACTGATGCAACACAAACCCAGACCCTGATGTAATGCACTGAGGTCCCTCCGATGGAATCACATCATCCGTCGAACCAGTTTAAATTGATTCCTCTAAAGACTCCTGGGCCTCAGATGCCCACAATTCTTTATGAAGGTGTCAGAATGTTGAGCCCGACTGCAGAAATGAACATATTAGAGATGAAAACTCATCTGTGGTGATGATGGGGGCACAAGAAGTCACACCGACTTTGTCTTTTTACTTTTTGACAGGACAGAATATTTGGCCACACATGTGCATCTGAATAGGTATGGTCAGTATGACCAAAATCTTAATGATATGGGTGATTTTATATTATGGTATTGCTATATTTAAACCTCATGCATGAAATAAAGTGGTAAAACATATTTTGAGTAATCCAGAGAATTACATACTTTACAAATTAAATGCTAGTGTTCTGTTTTTATTTGTAACTCAAAAGATAAAACTGAAAATTACAACAAACTATTGAAAACCCTGATATACAGCTTAAAGCAACCTAAAGTGGTTTGCTATTTTAGCTGGGCCATCTGGTCTGACAATCGGTCAAAGCCCTCTAAAACCATTATGCCATTGCACAGCAAAAAATTTACTAAAAACATAAAAGTTTCTTTGCAATTTAAAAATTAGATGACAATTTTGTCAAAGCTTTTTTAAATTAATCTACAAAAACACTACAAAGAAACACTACACACTGGTGCACATACACATACCTAGACTAAACACATAATATGCATGCATGGTCACCATTTTCACAAATTCACATTTTGTAGTTTACTCGGATATGATAATGGTACTGTTCCCAAAACTAGAACTTTGAAATCTGTTTTCAAAAGTTAGCATTTTCAGTTCCCAAAACATCATCGTTGTGTAAATGAATGCCAGAAATGCATAAACGTTTTCCATTTTTAGTTGAAAACTGTGTTGTGTAAACAGAGTAAGTCACATTCAAAGTTGTTGTAAAATGACGTATACAGTCTTAGGTATATCTATATTAAATTTGTTATTAATGCATCTAGTAAAACCATATAAAGTTCACTTTGTGTTGCACCTAACAACATCCATTAACAATCAAGTTTTGGGACACATTTTTCAAGAAAGTGATTTTTCATCACTTTCACAAATAACATAAGCAGTCCTTTCTACTGATACCAGCCCACAAATATACCTACTACAGATAAAATAAATAAATAAAACAGTTATTGTAAAACCTTAAAATTCTTCATATGCTGTCCTTCATAATACATTGTAGAAGACACTTGCAAGCACGCCTGGGCTGTTTTCCCTGAATGAGACAATTAAATTATGTCTCAACAGACAGGAAGTGTTGCTCGCTTTGGCATTTTGAAGCCATTAGACAATTATTTTCCTGCATAAATTAATCTCAAGAACATCTGTATTTTATACTACAAACAAACAATTTACATCAAACACAGCTGTGATCATGGCTGATTTGCATGTTGGATGTGAATGTCAGCTGACCACTGCAACATAAAATCTGGGATTCCTTTTCCCCCTCACCTCCTACGCACCCACCGTGCAGCCCCACCCTTTCATCCCTAACCCTGCGCTCATCCTTGGGGCTAGCATTTGTGAATTCATCTCTGGCCTTCCAGCCCCCCTCAGCTGTCACATTGTATCTCACACGCACAGACAGTCAACGAGAGGAGCGCGAGCCCCTTTCATCTCTCATCCCCCTGATCAGCCAGCCAACCATCTCCAGCCTTGAATGAGCACTGTTTCCATGTTGTTCCTCTATTCTATCTCTTTTCCATCATGACATCCCCTTTTCTTTCCTTTGCTCCCTGGCATTCTGTTTTCCTTGCCCAGTCATCTGTCTGTCTGTATTCCAGTCATATGTGTGAAATGGTTGTCCACCCTCGTCTTTGGAGAGCTCATCATTGGAGAGCCCCCTCCCACTCCCCCCTCATTGCAGTTGAACACTAGAGGCAGTTAGACTCGGAAAAATTGTATTCCTTTTCACACAAAGCATGATTTACGGGGCCAGAGTTTTGATTTAGAAAGCCTAATTTTCACATGACATACTCCGAGATTCGAAAACTGATATTTTTGAATATATCATCACATATACAGAATCATATGTATTGGTTTTCTTATGCAGTAGGTTTGCTCAGTAGCTCACCCGATACTGCGTTGCACTTGTGAGGTGAAAACAACTCAAACCTGCATATAAGGAAGTTAAAATAGCATGGTTGCATCAGCAAATATGTTTTTGCTTTGGTTAACATGTTCAGGTAGGGATAGGCTTTGGTTTGGTGTAGGATCATTTTAATTTTAATTCGCAACATGATAAAGCATCAGCCTTTTAGCAACACTTCACAGACATTTGAATTCTGAGCCCCCACAATACATGCCTCTACCAACATAATAAAAAACATGGCCACGGTCATGTATTAAATGCACGTTTTAGTGCCACTCACTGGACATTTCAGAAACATTTACATACAGAAACTGTTGTAAAATGTGCAGTGAAGTACGTAATATCCGTGTCACAGAAACATTGCCACAAGCACATATTTCCGTTCAGCCTGAAGCATACAAACTAGTACAGGGTTGTTTGGAAAACTTTTTATGCGTTTTGGCCGATCATGTACACGTCAACTGTGTTTTGAGGGCAAACACAAGACAAACTTTTGAAAGTTCAAAATGTAAGCTTTTGAAAGCAATACTGTTATTGTCTCAAATGTGAACTATAAAAACGTGAATATGAGAAAACGGTAATGTCTGGCACATGCATATTATGTGTTCAGTTTATAGGCATGTGTGAGTTTCTTTACAAAGAGACATCGCCAACTACTGCCCATGTACATGTTGTCACATTGTCAGTATCTGGTTAGGACATGGTGTTCCAATTAACAGCCCTCTTTTTTTTTTTTTTTGCCGTTTAATAATTTTACACACTTTTTGAAACTTAAATGAAATATGGTTCTTATGAACCTGCTACAGGTTTGCTGATAGACCAGATTTACTAACAGCTTGCACCAGGGCAAACCCCTTTTGGCATTAAAAAAAAAATACTGTCAGGATTTACTAAAAGCATGCAGTGAAAAATTAGCGTGGACATTATTGGGCTATTTTTGTGACTGACCTTATTGCATATGCATTTGTAGGAGTTTCCCTTTCAGATGCAAAGTTAATGGCAGGAGAGTATTTAAATGAATCACACAACATGATTTACTCAGGTTAGTAGTAGTCAATCTACTTGTATTTGTGGCATTATATACTACCCATAAAAAATGAAGTGTTAACAAATATGCGCCTGTGTTGTTAGTAGAATACATGCACCTTATTATCATCAGCTCTGCTCATTTGTGCTGCTCTTGGTGTATCGCGATGGCCATTATGAAAATGCGCTGGCTGCATATGTGTTCTTTATTTTGTGCATTGTCAGTAAATCACCTGTAGAACTTTCCACTACCATCTGCATTTTTTGGGGATTGCGCTCTCATGCTAATTTGCCCTGTTTAGTAAATCTGGCCCCATGACTGTTAAATTTTGACAGTCACAATCCACACTGAAGTATGTTGCTGAAACTGTTAAGACATGAGACTATGATGGACCTTGTTAAAATGAACCTTTAGTCACTCTTTCCTACTATTGCCATTGTCTGGGATAATATAGGTACAGAGGTGTAGGTGCTACACACAGCCATAAACAGCACAAGGTTTGGTAGTTTTTTGTTTTGTTTTTGTTTTCCCATGTTACTATATTGTTAGTTCTTCTAGTGTTTAGTAGTTGAACAGTAATTCCTGAAAAGACATGCATAGAAATATGGAAGTTATTATTTCATTTTGAGGTTTATATAAATATACTGAAAAGTTATAGTTGTATTTATTGGTACAATGAATGGTTTTGCCACAAAACATTAAGGATAATGTGATTCTCATGATTTGTCCCCTTTAACATTCAATACATCACTCTGTACCAGAATAAATGTGATGAGTGGTTTTAGCCTGGATATCTTTACTTAAAAACTCTTACCTATCAAGGGTAATGGCCTGCTTCTCATACACGTTAATTGTTGTAGAAAATGTTGAGAAGACAAAAACATAAAGTAAAGTCTCACATCCGGGGGGGATTGAGTCTAATGGAAGAAAAATGGGGCAAAGTACAAAGAAAATAAGAAAGAACTACTGGGAGATGGACACACATACACACTCATACCCCGGAAAGAGCATTTCTTCATCTCTGTGCTGATGAGACCTGACAAAGTGGACAAATAGAGTGCAAGAAAGAAAGAAAGAAGTTAAAAAAGGGAAAACATGAGAGAATGAGTCAGATGTAAAAGCTACTTAGGGGATGTAACTATATTGGCAAGCTTCAAAGACATATCAAGCATGCTCTGAGAGAACAGAAGACCTCAATAGCAGGGCTGAGAGCCATCAGACCTTTGTCTGATCTGCTAAAGGCAAGAGAGTCAGTCACACCTTAATGCTTCTCTGCACAAAGAGCATGTAAGTGATCGCTTAGGAGACAGGGACAGAGAATGCCAGGGGCAGATTTTTGTCAAGATGTGCCACATGTTCGTTAAAGGACTGAGGTCATCTCTTAAGGTCAGCTGTGCTTCATTGGTTCATAGCTAGGCAGTGGTGATGCAGTCACAATAAATAAGAGCTGTCTCGTTGTAGTTGTTAAAGAGCCTGTTTAATAGCTGAATGAACATGAGGAATCAATAGATAACATTTTTTTTTTTTAAATAATCTCTCTGGACAGAATTTCATGTTGCACAAGAAAATCTGTTGGCAAGCAATGTTCTTGTCCCAAATGCTCTTGACAGTTATGGTTAAACATAACACTCTTCTTAATATTTTACGAAAGCACTGCTGTCAATTGGTTAAAGTTAAGAAACCATGTACCGTTGCTGCTGCAAAGTTTAGTTTTTGTTTTGCAATGTGAAGGAGAATAATTTGTTGAAGGTCAAAAAAGTGTTGAAGTGTACACTTCTTGTACTCCATGACTTACACTGTTTATCTTTTCAGCAAAAATACTTTGATTTATAGACGCCGGTGATGGACTGTGGAGAAAAATGAAAACTGAATGAAGATATTTATTAATACTTCCCAGTGGCGAAATGCAAATCTTGAGGGCTTTACTCGTGAACTGTGAGACATGATTTGTATAAGGGGAGAAATGAGAAAAAAAGTGTAAAATAGTATTACTGATGGAGACAGACATGATGATTTTTGTCCGTTTGTCCCTGTAGGAAATACTTTCCTCTTCATTTATCCCTTGTTTCTGTGCTAAAATATTTAGTATGCTGTCATTTAGAAAGTGTGCATCTGGGCTACAGCAGGTTATTTCACATTTTAAATCAATTAGTATATTCACGTGCTCATGCATTTATTTCTCAGCACTGTTAGCGAACTGTACTCAGAACAGGAGAACCATGCTGGTGGACTTTAGTGAGTCCTGATGTTCCAGCTCCACAAAGGAAAGAAACACTGTAACAGCATCAACAAGCTGAGGTTGGTATAAAACGGCACAATTTAGCAATAGTAACTGTTCAACTCAGAGGTGGGAAAGTGCTAACTGTTTTCTAATTGCTATGTTCTTCTAATCATCTAAGTATTTCTAGTATAGGCCGCCTACAGTATATGTGCACCAGCAGAAAGCCTTTGTAAACACATTATATATTAGCCACATTTTATGTAAAATTAGATCAAATTTAAAGGGATTTAAGAATCAGAATCAGAATCAGAATGAGCTTTATTGGCATTTATAGGAATTTGTTGTAGTGACAGAAGCTCCACAGTGCAACAGAGAGACAGCAACGGGACAGGACACAGATAATAAAGACTAATACAAATATCCAAATAGGCAATGTCCAAATAAAAAAGTAAGCAAGTGAGGTGAATAAATAATAAAGTTGTGTGTTCCGCGTTTATTGTCCAGTGTTCATGAGATGGATTGCCTGAGGGAAGAAAGTGTTTCTGTGTCTGGTCATTCTGGTGCACAGAGCTCTGTTGCGTCGACCAGACGGCAAAAGTTCAAAGTCCTGTGTGCTGGATGTGAGGGGTCCAGAGTGATTTTACCAGCCCTTTTGCTCACTTCTTGGAGAGTGGGGAGGGTTGTACCAATGATTTGCTCAGCAGTCCGGACTACTCTAGTCTTCTGAGGTGAGATTTGGTAGCTGAGCTGAACCAGACAGTTATTGAGGTGCAGAGGATGGATTAAATGATGGCAGAGTAGAACTGTTTCAGCAGCTCCTGTGGCAGGTTGAACTTCCTCAGCTGGCGATGGAAGTACAACCTCTGCTCGGCCTTTTTCACAATAGAGTCAGTGTGAATGTCCCACTTCAGGTCCTAAGAGATGGTGCTGCCCAGGAACCTGAATGACTCCACTGCAGTCACAGTGCTGTTCATGATGGTGAGTGGGGGGAGAGCAGGGGGGTTTCTCCTGAAGTCCACAATCATCTCCACAGTTTTGAGCGTGTTCAGCTCCAGGTTGTTAAGACTGCACCAGACAGCCAGCTCCTTAACCTCCTGTCTGTAAGCAGAATGAGGCCGATCAGTGTGGTGTCGTCTGCAAACTTCAGGAGCTTGACAGAGGGGACTTTAGATGTGCAGGCGTTGGTGTAGAGGGAGAAGAGCAGTGGGGAGAGAACGCACCCCTGAGGAGCACCAGTGCTGATGGTACGAGTGCTGGATGTGGATTTACCAAGCTTTACTAACTGCTGTCTGTCTGTCAGGAAGCTGATGATCCACTGACAGACGGAGGTGGGGACGGAGAGCTGAGACAGTTTATTCGTAAGACAGCTCACATAAGTCCCTGGTCTGTCCAGATGCTGCAGGATGAAGTGCAGTCCCATGTTGACTGCATCATCCACAGAGATGTTTGCTCTGTAGGCAAACTGCAGGGGGTCCAATGATGTCCTTCAGATAAGCCAAAACCTTTCAAATGATTTCATGGCCACAGACGTTAGAGCCACAGGTCTGTAGTCATTAACCCTCTGGGGTCTGAGGTGATTTTGGGGCCCTTGAGACGTTTTAACATGCCCTGATATTTGTGCTTATTTCAGCTACTTATAACATACTATTGACCAACATGTATTTTTTTGTATTCAGCACAAACTATGCTACAACAATATGTGACCAAGATGGATGTACATGTTTGCATTTTTTAGAAAAAAAATATTATGCGTGGTTAGTAAGTTTTGGGAATTTTTTTTTTTTAGCTGAAATAAGGCCATAAAACCCAGACTAAATAGTCCTGAATAAGACTGTTGTGTAATCAGTCTTGTAGGCTAGAATATTTACTTCACAGTTATGTGAAAATCATTCTGCTTAATCATTCACAGGAAACAATATATTAATTTAAATTTCTAAAGACATGTTTTGTGATCAAAATCCAATATGCGAGGGAATGGTAATGTCCTTGAATATTAAGTGATTTTCACCTGAGAGATAATGGGCCCTCCCCTAAAGGCTCCTAATGGCCCATCAGTGTGACTGTGACTGAGGCAGGTAAGACAGAGTGTGAGGAGACTGAAAAAAAAGTTTTTTTTTTTTATTATTTGCATTTTATTTACAACAGTATAAACAAAACATAGATAATGAAGGTCAAAGACACATTATTGTGCACACTGATCTAACCACAGAGATGTGAACACACTTTAAAAGTTTTTGTTTTCCGTCTCTTTCATTTCATGGATTTTAGGAGTTATCCGGGTCAGAGCGTTACAGCGGGTGTGGGTTGCTTTTTCAAACATACAGTAAAAGTCATTCAAATCGTCTGCCAGTTGTTGATTCTCCCGAGTGCTGGGGGATGGTGACTTGTAACTGGTGATATCCTTTATACCTTTCCACACTGAAGCAGGATCACTGGAAGAACATTTTTTCCTTAGTTTGTAATAATTCCTCTTTGCCACTCTTATCTCCTTTTCCAATGTGTATTTGGCCTGTTTATACAAGACTTTATCCCCCTTTCTTTAAGCATCTTCTTTGGCCTGACGGAGCTGTTTGAGTTTTGCAGTGAACCATGGTTTGTCATTGTTATAAGTTAGATGAGTCCTGGTAGGAATGCACATATCCTCACAGAAACTGATATAAGATCTTACAGTCTCTGTGAGCTCATCTAAATTGGTTGGAGCAGCTTCAAAAACAGTCCAATCAGTGAGAGAGAAATCTTTTAACAGTTCTTAATACAGGTTTTGCAGATTTAAGTTTCTGCCTGTAGGACGGAATAAGATGAACCAAACAGTGATCAGAGAGTCCTAAAGCTGCTCGTGGAACAGAGTGATATGCGACCTTTATCGCTGTGTAACAGTGATACAGTATATTACTGTCTCTGGTGGGACATGTGATGTGCTGTCTGTATTTTGGCAGTTCACAGGAGAGATTTTCTTTATTAAAGCATTGGCTGCCCACTTCTCCGGGTGTATGTTCACTACTGTGTGTACACTTGGATGGGTTAAATGCAGAGCACAAATTCTGAGTATGGGTCACAATACTTGGCCACACACCACTTCCCCTTCCCTTCTCTAAAGTCCCCGAGAATGATTAAAACAGAGTCCGGGTGTTGTTGCTCACTCTCTGTGATCATATCAGCGAGTTTCTGTAAAGCTGTGCTCACGTGCGCTTGCGGTGGAATGTAGACACTCACGAGAATGAATGAGCAGAACTCCCGCGGCGAATAGAACGGCTTGCAGTTCATGAAGAGCGTTTCTAGATCTGAACAGCACATCTTCTTTAACACAGTTACATCTGTACACCACCTCTCATTGATGTAAAAGCACGTCCCACCGCCGCGCGATTTCCCTGTTGATTCCACGTCCTGATCTGCTCTGATCAGCTGGAAATTAGGCAGATGTAGTACGCTGTCCGGTATGTCGCCATGTAGCCAGGTTTCCGTGAAACACAGAGCAGCAGAGTTAGAAAATCCTTGTTTGTCCGGGAGAGTAGAAAGAGTTTGTCCGTTTTGTTGAGTAGAGCGCGGAGATTCGCCAGATGGATGCTAGGCAACGCCGTTCGAAATCCAAGCTGACGAAGCTTCACGAGCGCGCCGGCTTGCTTTCCCCGTCTGCGCTTGCTTTCCCCGTCCCTGAACTGTTTGGCCAGAGCTACGACTCCGCCAACTACAATGTCCAACAAAACGTCCGAGTAGTCAAAATCAGATTTTGTGGTGTGTTCTGCCGAATGTTCAGCAGGTCATCCCTGGTAAAACTGATCCCATTTGAGTAACAAAAAACAGGAAAAACAAACAAAAACAGTACAAACACCGAAGAGCAACACACAGTAGCTGCCATCTGCGGCGCCATCTCAAACTTTTAAATAACTTTTACTTTTCAAAAGAGAATAAAGAAGAGATAAAATAGTAAAAGTATAATTTATTTTCAAGTAATCTATTTGATCTATATTTTAAAATATGCACATACTGTATTCACTCTTGATCTTGTGCTTAAAATGCCTGAACTTATTCTGTTAATGCTCCTTGTCTTGTCACATTCAATTATGACTTACATTAATCAATGTAAATAATAGCGTTATTTAATTTTTTGTTCAGAACACTAAAATTTGACATGTCCGAGTAGTTTGCATTACTGGATACTGGACATACAGCCAGTCGTTTAACATTTTCATCATAACAGTTGTCAAATATTTAGCTACTTTCATCTAACCTCATCCTCACACTTTTTCACTGTTAAAACTGAAACGTCATAGCTTCTGTGAACAGTAATGTCTGTCTTCTTTGATTTAAACGGCGATCTCAATCATTTTGACACAGACAAACACTGTTATACTGCTGAGGTAGACCAGCCTAAAAATGTAAATTTTAAACATTTCTGTCATCCTAACAACATACAGAGTGGTTCGTAACAGAATACAGCATCAATAATATGAAATTTTGGGGGAACAGTTTGGACATATAATCACATATAATCATAGGAAGCTGTTAATGTTGCTGAAGCAGAGTAAGACACGAACACCATTGCTATCACATTTAACATTGTGCATTGGGCCGACCCTGCAGGTTTATTCATGACGGTAATATCCTGCAAACATGTTGATGCTAACAAGAGACGTTCTGTGCAGATGCAGACAAGCACTTGGAGCCAGTTGTTCAACTGCTTTGTGTTCCTTTTCCACTGGGCTTATATCCAATGACAAGTCCTTCCTGAAACTCTGTCTACCTGTGTTTCCACAGAGAATTCCTGTCTTGTCAAAAGAGCTGTTTTTTTTTTCTCTGTACACAATGCAGCACAGCACACTCATCTCCAGCTAGCCAGCCATAAATACTTGCCTGTCTAAAGGTTAGATTGATTCGTAGAAAGGGCAGTCAAGAGTCGATAAGCCGAATGCCCATCAAAATGAGCTTCAGAAAAAAGCAGAAAGCAAGAAAGACATTCCCTTGACCACCTTCCAGCGTGATATTGAACTCAAAGGCAGGCTGGGAGAGGAAGAGGTGAAAATAGAGAGGGTAAACATAGTGTGTCAGTTCTTCAATTTCACAGAAGAACGGGTAGCATCATTGCAGCATATCCTAGTAATAAAGAGAGTTGCGGAATGCATCATAATCAACTCACCGCCGCCGTGCTGCTAAGACTCAAACTCAATATAACGGTTCTGCAGGTGGGGCCGTCTCGGCTGTACTCCACCGGGACTGTGAAAGTGTGTGTTTATGCGTGTGTGACGCGAATTGTGGTGTTTACGTAAAACCCCCCAATGCTTGCACATCTTGGCAGATGGGCACCGCATAGTTTGTCCCTGCCGTTCACCCCTGCCATCCTCGGAACTGTCGGTATCGACCGGCACGTCCATCAAAGCTCTCGTCTGCTCTCTCGGGGTCCACCTCTCGCTCTGCCACAGCCAAAACCAAACAGGTCTGTGCCAAGGACACCTGTCAAACCAGTAGGCCCCTACATGTCCTCTTCCCTCATACCTAATCAATATTAATTCGGAGGTGGACACATGTGTCGTGATTAGCCTACAGCAGCCGGCTACATGTACACACCCACTGCATAAATGCAAACATGCTAGCAGGAAATCCCTTGCATCAGCAGCGACTCTACCGAGCCGTGATGGCTGTTTCTGGCCATTAGCATGACTGATTTAGTGGATGTTTGTTAAAAAGGCGGGTGTGGATTCACACTGGAGGGGCGATTAATCAATCAAGTGGACACATTTAAATATGACTGGTAAGACATGAGGAGGACTTATATCCAGCAGTGCCAAAAGATGTGAGAATGGCTTGATAATGAAAATAGGAGAAATGATGATGGAGACACTGTAGTTCCCCATCCAGACTGGAGGATCTGAAGTCTCTGTTAGGATTGTTTTGAGTCTCAATCTCTCTAGAAAGAACGAATTTGACAGCAAGAACCAAAACATCCACCTATGTTTCAGTGCCAAAAAAGTAAGAAAGGCTTGGTAATAAAAATAGGAGAAATGATGATGGAGACATTGTAGTTCCCCATTCGGAGCAGAGGATCCGAAGTCTCTGTCAGACTAGTTTTGAATCTCAATCTCTACAGAGTGAAAGGCTAAGTGACATCTCGCTTTATGTCTCCCATGTGGGCTCTGTGATTCACACAATGGTGTTATGGTGTAAAGATGCCTGCCAGATAACCCATGTTTCAAGGAGTAATGCCACACTTAGTAACCGAAGAATGCAAGAGTAATGCTTAATAAAAATCTGTGACTGTAAAGCGTGTTTTTTCCAGATACACGAGAATGCTCAGATGCAGGATGTTGAACAATGTCATGGTTCACGTATTTCCTAACGCTAAAGGTTTTGACTGGATGTGATTTGTGATGATGATCCGGGATGATGAAGATGCGAGTCATGTTGAGGTGTTTCTGAGCACAACATTTTCAGGGAGAGTTGGGTAATGGGGATTGTCACAGAGTGTGTTGCTTAAAGTTATGTGCATTGATTTTATAATGATTTTATGTAAATATATAGCTTTATTTCTTTCACACAGTAGGTCACCATGTCACAAATGGTCATATCACTTTATGTAAGAGTTGCTTTGTTTGGAAATGTATTCTGCTTGTGTTTCATGAACAAAGCCCAATGACCTTGTGTATTCTTCACCAGTATAATTCATGCAGGAGACTGGGGCTATAGTTCACACATAGGGATCTTGTCATGAGGACTTTATCTCCATAACTGAAATGTTAAAAGTCAAAAGTCCAATTACACAAATGTGTTTTCTCTAAATTGCCTTGTGTTTTATAATCGTTTTACTGCTTAAATTTAGCTGACAACTCTATTTTCACAGTTTAATGGCAGGTTCCATTGACAACATGCCTCGCTATTGGTCCCAAAATGTGCTAAAGGTGCTAAATTAACATTTATCCTGGGTGATAATGGAGGAAATGTTTTCTGTAGCATGGAATTGGAATGGTTGTGTGTATACAGAAGTTGACTGAGATATATTCCCTGGTGTAAAAAGTAAAATCAGTTTCCCCTAAATGAATATCATATCCATACACAACAGTTAACATTGTAAAAGAACACTAGTTGTTAGTAGTCCGAAAACTGAAAAAAAAAAAAAAACGTAATTGGTTCTGTATTACCTATAAAATTATCCAGACTCACACCTGCTTGGTCAGCAGTTACAAGCAGTCAGGACCCGCTCTGCAGTTAACGGCAGTTTATTCTGAGGATTTGCCAGGCAATGGCAGATTTTACGGATCCTACTTCTCTTTGGTAAGCCTTAGTGTGGGAGATGAAGCATTAAAGTAGCCGAACATGTCTGTGGCTCCGGGGAAACCGGGGCCCTATAAATTATTCAAGGGCACGCAAACACAGAAAGACAGGTTGTCAGTTACCAGACTTCTTTCCTCTTTCATTTCTCCAGGAGACAGCAGAAGAAGAAAGGACAAGGGGACTGTGTCTGGCTTTGCCATCGTTGTTCCTTGTGCCGGTCAGTAGCGGTAGCCGGAGGTTGTTAGTGACTGTCTGGACAGACGAGCACAGACCGTTCTGAAGAATGTTCGAACTTTGGAGGAAGAGCCTTTCATATTAAATATCCACCTAGGTGCAAAAGACAGACTCGCCTCTTTTGACAAGTAGGGACACGCAGTTTCTGTTTGCCCTGCCAGAGTTTTGAATCTTTTCCCTCTCCACCACTTTAGTATGTTGTGATCTAGCTTTTAGCAGCCCCCGCCCTGTCTTTTCCCAGCACTCTCCTCTCCTGAGACCACGTGAAGTAAATAACAGACAGCGAGGGGTAATCGGTCTGAAAGGATCTGTAGGGTCATGTTCCCGAGATTGGATTAGGATTTGTATACAAAACAACTCACAGAACTTAACACAACTGAACTTCAGTTTGCAAAGTGCATATTGCAATTCATTCAGAAATATATTTTTTCATACAATTACATTCTTTGTAATCTTTTGGATTCAGTTCTGGGTTGTTTTAGCATGCCAAACAGAGGAACTGGAACCCACCCTTACAACAGATGGTCATAGTGTGGAGAGCAACAACATGTAGCCATCCTGACTAAATACAACAGGGCACGAATCCGATCTGAGGGAAGCACCAATCCCAATATTGTGTGATCAGTAGACCTGCTTAATGGTGCTTCCTTCAATTAGGTTGCTCTGGAGATTGCGTTTAGATGGCACAAGCATGTCCTAACCCAGCCATATTATAGTAGCAATTACAAGGTTGATCGAAACCGAAGTTGCAGGATGAAAACAATGGCTCAGTCTCAGGAAGCTGCACAAATCGAGTCAAGTGGCTCAAGATGGCATGGCTCCCTCCCTTCCTTTCACTTCCTCTCCTTGCTGTTTTTGGGACGGAGCCAGGGCTGGGACGGACCCTTGCTGAGTGTGCAAGTCAGCATGACTCATTTAGTCGAGACCTCCATCAGTCGATCTGTGTGATGTGTAATCCAAGGTGGGTGGAACTTGGCGCGAATCAGTCTGGCTTGCTCCATAGATGGGGACTCACTTCTGCGTACAGCCACAGTGCCAACATTTAAGTTTGTTTATGCTAAAAGCTTTCTGTCCTTTTTCTCTCTCTCAGTCTTACTGAATGCAGTGTGTCTCAGACGTAAGTATAACATGAAGCATGACATGCATTTTCACTTCTACCCATCTCCCAGGCAGTGAAATATAGATATTGCACTGTCCATTTGTGCATGGCATCTCTAGCAAGCAAAGTAACGCACTGTTCCATGTGGTTGCATTGAAATGCCAAGTTTCTTGAATACCTGTGCATGATGAATGCAACTATAATAGATCACCTGTATTTGAAACACACTGATTCGTCTACACACTGTGGTGTAAAGAACAAGATACTGTCAAACGCTGATAGTTATCTGTCACTTAAGAGGAACTCGTAAAATCTACTTCTACACATCAACGAGTCACCAGTCAAAACATTAAAACACTGTTCAAAGTGGCAACGTTGTATTTGTCACATCCTAAGATCTTAGTTTTGACATGTTTATGCTAACCTTGCACAGAATGTGGGCAATTACACACTAATTGGCTTTCCGAACACACAACAGATGTTGAACACATCGGGTGTTAATTCGACAAATTAATTAAAAATACAGAGGCAGGTTCAACATGAAGTTCAAAGCTGGCGCTCCTCTCCATCTATTCAACCAAAGCCTGAGTACAAAACAGGAACATGAGATATGCTTTAATCAGTGCGAGTCGATGTGCGTCATTTATCTGCCCAGTGTAGTTTACGCCACTTGGCCAGCCTTGGGAGTATTTCTGCATGGTTGAGAACAAGAGTTATCACTCGTCTGGCTCTAATCCAAGGTGAGGACTGGGACTGAGCAGAAAACCTCCAGAGTAGGTGGCTAATATCTTCCTCAGGCTTTTTGGAACACAGCCAGATGAGATAACTTCTAAAATCAGTCAGGTTTGTCATTGTCAGGTGTGTGTGTGTGTGTTTTTTTTTTTTGTTACTAAACTATAAGAATCAGTAGATTTGAAGGAGCTGAATCAGATATCTGATTGTTCTTCAGGTTTACACAATGATTTCCAGAGCTGCAAACTGTCAAATCCAAAATGTGGATTATATATGGAATAAGCAAGATGCGGTCCAAAGTTAAGTGTTTAGCAGAGAAACACCAGACTTCCTCACGTGTGCCGGCATGACCTGTGCTTCCTGTTCGACATTATGTCAAATAAGGAGATCTGCTCTATCTTACACTCAAGTCTACTTCTAGATGATGTATTAGGGTTGTATAACTTGCTTGTTTGAATTACCATCTCCTCCTCCAATCACTTACAGGTACACAGTGACTGATGCTCAATTCCTGGGCATTATTATTTTGCCGAAACCTTTGTTTAGCTCTTTGATCCACACGTTTTAGTGGGTATTTGTCATTGCATTGACTGCTGGTGTTACTGGAACCTAGGGTGGTGCTGTATGTGAAATATTACAGTGTGAAGGACGAACTGGCCACAAGGCCATGCTGTCTCTCTTGCTCTCTTTAGATCTATGCATACAATGCATGCTGCAGTTTGGTTCTCATTCTTCTCACATCTCTGCTAGGACCTGCAATTAACACCACGACACCGGGCCACTGCAAAATAAATGACTATGCCTTGTTTCTTTCCCTCAAGTCCTCTTTAACGTGTTTACTAATGTTGTCACAAAGAGAAAGAGAGCAAGTGGAAGACTTGCTGAGTCCGTTCTTCAGTTCTCCTAAAGGGTAAATGTCAGATATCGAACATGTATAGTACCTAAGCAATACTGTAAGATCCAATACTTCACTGTAGGCTGGTTTCATTAGAAAAAACAAAACAAAAAAACTTTTAGCTGTTAAACAAATTAGCATTGTAAGCATACCAACCACTTCTGTAAAGTACTGTTATGTACTGTTCTGTTCTGTAAATTGCAAGCAGTCTACTTGTGCATCGTTGTCCTTCATTTCACAACAGAAAGGGAGATGCTCTGTAAGGATGGAAATCATTGAAGACGATGAGAATACACATGGCGAGCCAACTGCCGGCGAGCAATTTTCCCTCTACTATAACAACAACCTATTTATATGCTGTTGCCATTTCTGCTCAGCTATTAACCTTTTTGTTTCACTCAATTTCATTTACAAATGGTTCTCTTGTGTAAGCTAACCATTCTAGTATCTGTGTATTAATATACACAAAAATAAACCGCTGTGAGTTTATCTTGGGAGCATTTCGTGACTCGGTTTTATCTTGAGTACATGTCAATGTTAATACTTCTCCCTTTCACCCTTCAAACAGAACAAATGTGTCATTTTCCATCACAGATTAGAGCTGGTGGACTGACTACCACCCACTGTCCATGTTGAGAGTGCTGCAGGCCAGGCCAGCGCAGGCCGCCATGTCAAGGTCACTTGCTGAAATTGTCGACGCACATCCAAAAACAACCTCAGCCTTGCAGTGGTTCTACAACCAAAGTGTACCAGCCATCCACATGTTATGACAGGTGACAACCGAGCTTCCGACTAGACTGGAAGCTATACACCCCCCAACCCACACGCAGCACAGACAGTTCCCTCGAGGGACCGCTCACCATGGGAACCCGCGATTTGTTCGTGGCCACATCTTTCTAAGGTAATTAAGTGTAGGGAGATGAGGAGGTTCATCTTGAGATAAGCTACTAATTGAAACTCTCCTATCAGGAAGAGCTCAAATTGTTCCTCTTTTCCTTACTCTCACAATCTACGAGGCTTTTGAGTAGCCCTTGCTATTAAAGTCAAGTGGTCCGAAGAGGTCAGTGGATGGTATGTTTTGTTGGAAGTGGTGCTCATACACTCATTTGTGCCATTTGGTGGTTAACCTTGATTTGTGACCTGTCCTGATTTCATCTTTAGCTGTCATGACTCCATTCCATCAAGTAAGAGAAGCTTAATTGGATGTTTGCTTGTTTGTTTTTTCTATAATCTTGATATAGCGCATGTGCTTTCTTCTGAGTGGTTCTTAGCAGTTTGTATGTAGTGAAGGCCAATTACGCTAACAGCACTAGTGCACTCAGATATTTTTTTCCCTTTGATATGTGGAGTTCTTAAGTCTAGTGATTCAGAGAATTGGTTCAGCGCAGTTTTGTGTACTTTTTCCCCATCTTACACAGAGAACTGATGGAAGTGTTTGGGTTATTGAAGCAAGCCGAACTACATCTAATGGCGGTGATATCTCCAAACAGACACAGATAATTAGTTTAATGAGTTTAAATGTCCATATCTTTTTATTTTAGGCCATTCAGCTTTAAGTTCTCCATTAAAAGTCTCACTTTTGTTGGAATTAATTAGATAATTATGACGAAGCTAAGAGAGGAAAATGTCTCACTTTATTGTTAGCCATTTTTTTTGCACCTGTTCTAGATGACATTGCCCGAGGTATAATCGGGGATGTTTAGTAATTGTGTGTACCATGTAAACAGTTCTCTTGTAGAGAAATTAGTCAGAGGAAACAGTAAACAAACCATGTGTCCCTAAGCCTGTTAGCCACTACGGCACCTCTGATAAGTACAGCTAATTTTCTCAGTATCGTAATGGAGTTTCTGCGGCGTTAAATGAAAAGAATATGCAGTGGGACTGATGAAGGGGTTGGCTCCGGATTGTCAGGCTTGCTGGGCTAACGGAGTCCCAGGCTTCTGTGCAGCAGATGCCCTTCATCTGTCCTTCAAAGGGGGAAAGGAGAAAATCGATGGGGCTTTATTGTTGCTTGGATTCCACACATAGCATGAGTAGAAAGGAAGTGCTCTGTAGAACTGCTGGACATATTGGATGTAGGGAGGGGGTCAGGAAGTCTCAGGTATCTGGAGGAGATCAATAGAGGAGAAAAACAGAGGAGAGAGAGACAACCAGAGGACTGACCTGAAGTATTCTTTGTTTCAGTGGAGTTTAATGTGATAAAATATGTAATGCATCTGTAATATTAATACAGTTTAATAGTGTAACACTGCTGTACGATTCAAGTCACTTTAGAGGGCTTCCCTCTTCCAGTAAGCATGGGGGGGGGGCTTGTTTATGTTTGTACCTGAAATGGGATTTTCTGATGGTAGGTACCATAGTAGATAAAGGGATAATGAAAACATGTTTTTTTTTTCATAGTACAGTACAATTCTTACTAAAGGAAAACATTGAATATTGAAGGTTATTAAATATAGAGGTTACAAAATTATCCTAAAGCAGTGACATTTTGAATTACAGTATGTCAGTCATTTCACTTTTTTTAACTGTACATTAAATGTGCAATAAGTAGTTCACTAGCTAGCTTTAGCATCACTGTTTGTCACAGTGTAAAACTTTATATAGTAGCTCCAATGCACTATTAAACACAACTAAAAGAACAATGCAGTAACTGTCATTTTAAGTGCCTTCTCACCTCCATCTTCCCACTGTTTCGGCAAGCTGCAGTGTAACACCATGCTAAATGAACTACAAAGGAAAGAAACAAAGGCATTAAATGGTCTGCACGTTTGTAGTTTGTTCTGTGTCAAGCTTAATCATGCAGTACATGTGCAGCAATCAGAATTGAGTCGGATGCCCCATAGCAAACGTTCTTGCCTGGGGTGGAATTGGTCGCCCGGGGCCCTCATGCTTGAAAGTTTAGGAAAAAAAATAGCTAGACTTTCTCACAGATATTTTACAATCTACATTATGATGCTCTTTTATACTCCATGTTTTTGAAATAACATGGTAAATTAATTTACAAGCTTAAACTTGGTTATACAAATTCTCTTTTACAGTGTGTATCTACAGAATTCAGTTTTGCAGTAGTACTTGGACCTGAACAAAACAACAATACTATTTTGTAACATATTTTAATTGTGCATCATTCAAAAAGTTTCCCATGTATGGAAATTTATTATTAAACATACTGCATTATATTTTCCAGTATGTTTCCACATATTTTTCTTTTGTAAATGCATGAGTGGTTTTCATAATATAACAACACTAGTCTTATTTACCATCTCAGGAGGTCCTCTGAGCTTAATACAAAATATGACAAATATGACAAATTTGGTAGCTTCAGGGTCACCTGAAACAGTGTTTCAAAAAACAAAACAAAAAAACAACAGTGAGAATGGAAAATGAACTGAGACTCTAACCAACTGCACTAGAAAGGAAGAAGATAAGAGTTGGATGAGCTAACAAGTCTAATGACAAACAATTAACACTGGAAAAATGAAACGCAAAGAGAGGAAACACAAAAAGATCTTTAAAATACATGACATCAAAAAGGGTTAGGAGATCAAGGCATTTATTGACATTTACATTAAAGCAGCTTTTATTGGGCTACTGATATGACTGTCACATATTTATAAAGTACTATATATATATATTTTTTTTTTACATGTAAAACTAGGTGCTTACAGCAGGGGGCGGCAAATAAGTTTGGCATTGGACCAAAAAATAATTTCACCACTAGATGGCTGGCCAGAACATATTCAAATAATAATTTAACTATTTATTTTGTAACTGGTAGTGAGCTGTTACTCTGTGTAAAATCCTGCGACAGTCATTACAAAAAGCCACATTTGTGTGGCGGTGTCCGAGTATGTGAGCGGAGTGGAGCGTCAACAATTCCCCTCCGCGCTCCGAGCATTCAATAATCACTCTGCTTCGTGCTCACTGATATCAGAAACACCGCTCCGCGTCTAAAGTATTTCAGTATGTTTGAAATATCACAGTTCTATGGAAGCCCGTTTCTGCCACTGAATAAGAAATAAAAAAAGGTTATTGTAACTTTTTGTCTCACAATTCTGACAATTTTAATTTTTTTTTCACAGAATTGTGAGACATAAACTCGCAATTGCGAGTTATAAAGTCAGAACTGCGAGTTAAAGTCCAGTTTTGAGGGGGCAAAAAGACTGATATGTTCTCAGAATTGCAAGTTTATATCTCAGAATTATGACACTTTAACTCACAATTGCGAGTTTATATCATGCAATTCTGAGAAAAAAAAGTCAGCTGTCAGCTGAAAATATTCAGAAATATAACTTCCCGCTCATGTCCACTGCAGTCATCATAGCCTTCACATTCTTTCTGATTTTAGTGATCCTTTTCTAGCTAGCTAAATATGTTTAACATGTGAATTCTTGCTAAATATGCAGTTATATTACGGGTCGGTGGCATGAATTGTACTCGTGATGGAGCGCTCTTGGAGCGAGTGAAAACCAAGACACTCCGACTTTTAAAAAATTTGCTTCTCACTCCATTCAAAATAACACCGCTCCACTAGCGCTCCGCTCCGCTCACATAGCCTACTCTGTTTGTGAGCAACTGTTGCTGTCATGACAGATCTATTTCAGAACCAGCCGCTATCAAAATAATCTGGCTACGGGTGCGGGCCAGATATTATTGCTGGCTATAAGACTCGCAGACCGCCTGTTGCCGACCACTGGCTTAAAGTATATTTTTCAATATAATGCAATATATTCATGGAGCATGTATGGCTACATATTGATACAAAAAATAGCTTTATTGAAACACTCAGTTTCTCCAAAAAAATTTTTTCAAGCGTTAATGCTTGGTTTTACATAAAGCTGAATGCATATTATCTCACTTTGTTGTTTACATATTTGATATATGAAAATACGTGTGATGTTATACAAGAAAAAAGCCTGACATTTTACTGAAAACAAATAGTCAAAATTTTAGATTATTTGTATAATTGGACATGTTGGAAATTGGCAACATGGCAGGTCGAATATGAGATTTGACATGTATATTATTTATCGATTTAGTGTGTTATATAATATATATAAATACAAATACATGGATATAAATCACAATATTATATTTTCCCCAAAATTAAGTATATTGGACATGTTCCCATATAAATATATATATATATATATATATATATATATATTATATGGCACATGTATGTTCAAATACATTTACACACACACATACATTACCATACTTTATTGTATGTACTATACATTTAAGGATATTATTGAATATAAAATTACATATATTACAATATATAAGTATATTGTCATATATTTTTAAATATATGACTAGCAACAATTTTCTGCTTTCTCTTAAAAAGAAAGAAAAAACGTACAGCCAACTGCAGCGATTTTATTTATTTTTTAAAGACCAGAAGACCAGCCTATTTTCATAATCTCATCCAGAGCCTCAAAAACCTTCGGGCCACTTCTGAAACCACGGTCGCTGAATAGCAAACGGCAACTACTATTTATAGTGGCTGCGCTTTACAGAAAGACACGGACTGGGGGAGTGGTTTGTCTAGTAGCCTAAGGCGTTCACACAACGGGACTTCATAACACATACATTCATGTGAGATCTGGTTATTTCTGTGGTTAAATCAGTGTGAAATCACTCGTTCATATGGCCTCTATGCTTGAAGTCATTCCTTACATTATAGCTGCCAGATCTGCAACAGTCAGGTTCTTCGTAGTGCTATTTTGGGACTGTGCACATCACGCAGGCAGGAGCTTTCCAATTGCCAGGCTGTTTAATTTGAGCCGTGCTAATGCACACTAATAACATTAATTTTACCCTGTCAGCAGTCTCATTTATGCTCCTGTAAGCATTACACCCATCACCATACCAGGCTTATAATAACTAAAAACATTTCCATTTTTAGAAAATACAACTTTTTTTTCAAATTCAATTAACCAGTGTACCGGGGTGTTGGCTTATTAATCAGTTTTTAGGGACGGTAAAGTGCTCCCAAGGAAAATGATAACACATAGAGAAGTAAAAAATGAACTGAACTGGACACAATTATGTATAATTGAGAATGTGGCACCCACAATGCATTGGTGGCATGCCTTGTGGGCTATTAAGCAATCGTACTTTCCCATTAACAAGTCAAAGCCATTCCAAGCCGTTGTCTTGTTCCACATTCAGCAAATCCCAATGAATGTAGGCCTGTCCTCGCGGGTAACACTCAGATCATCTGAGCTGAAGGGGCTTTTTCTGAAAGTGCTTTGTCTGCCAGTATCAAGGAACTTAAGGCACTTGTGTCTATATGCATTACACAGAGGAGTTAAAAAGTAAGAAGGCTATAAAAAGAAGCCCACTATTTTGTGTGCTTTCATTTTATTGTTTCAGAATTTAAGGCAAGATGCCTCCCTCCCGGCTTTTTCCTCCCTTACCGTTTGTTTTTTCCTTCTTTCTGTGAGTCTTGGGTGAGTCATTTCACAGGGAGATCTCCCTCCACGCAATGAGCCTCTGCCTGCGCACACCTGTTCCTCAAAGACAACACATCTTCTGTCTCTGCAGTGCATGATTACTGATTCAGGAGCTGTTTGGTTCATTTTTTATTTCTCTTTTCATTTTCACTCAGTTCTTCAAGATTGTCACTATTTTTTTCACAATCGTTTTTTTAAACATCTGACAGGAAAGAACTGATTTTGTCTATAAATATACAATTATATATAGTTTTAATATTTTAGTAATGTGACTGTCGTGATATCAGCATTTCAAAATGCATATCACATATCACAATGTGTATAGAAATATTATAAGCCTTTTTCATTTTGGTATATATAGTGGTATTATTGAAATTGGATTATATGAAATTGCATAATTATAAATGAAATGCAAATAATGCACTTAATATATTATAATACAATATTTTGTTACAGCTATGGAATCTGTAAAGTGGCACACTTACATTTTTAAATTAACAACCACCATGGAACCACTTCAGTGTGTGTTTGCTTTTGCGTTTGTGTGCGTGTGTGTGCGTGTGTGCGTGTGTGAGAGAGAGAGAGAGATGTATATCACCCTGCAGCCCAAGACTGGTTGCCCACTGAAGCTAAGCAGGGTTGAGCCTGCTCAGTGCCTGGATGGGAGACCTCCTGGGAAAACTAGGTTGCTGCTGGAAGAGGTGTTAGTGAGACCAGCAGGGGGTGCTCACCCTGCAGTCTGTGTGGGTCCTAATGCCCCAGGATAGTGACGGGGACACTACTGTCAAAAGCACTGGCTTTTGGATGAGACGTTAAACCGTGGTCCTTGGATGAGACGTTAAACCGTGGTTAAAATCCCAGGATGTCATTCGGAAAAGAGTAGGGGTGTAACCCCGGCATCCTGGCCAAATTTGCCCATTGACCTCCGACCAACAAGGCCTCCTAATCATCCCCATACACTGATTGGCTGCATCACTCTGTCTCCTCTCCACCAATAAGCTGGTGTGTGGTGGGCGTTCTGGCGCCATATGGCTGTCGTCGCATCATCCAGGTGAATGCTGCACATTGGTGGTGGTTGAGGAGATCCCCCCCCCCTTCCATGTAAAGTGCTTTGAGTACCCAGAAAAGTGCTATATAAATGTAACAAATTATATATATATATATATATATATATATATATATATATATATATATATATATATATATATATATATATATATATATATATATATATATAAATACACACACACAGTATATCTATCTATCTATCTATCTATCTATACTGTAGATTATAGTTTTTTTTGCCATTTGGTATCTTCTATCATTTATTTTTTGACCAAGTGCATTTTTATGTACCTTACAGAATATCATCCACACAGGCCCCTACAAAAAATAACTAAATGCTAAAGAGCAACTGGTTATCCGTGATGTCAAAGTCTTACATTCACATGTAATTCTCTCCCTAGAGCAGGAAATAAAGTTTTTATCTGACTGTGTGCAGGCTCGGCTAGCGCACAATGAAGCCGTTTTATAGAGAAATTTATAGATTTCAGACAACAGGAACGTGAAGAGGGGCATCCCGCAAAAGAGAGATGATCCTCAATCAGCCAGGAGTAAACATGAGAAAGACCAAAAACTGAGAAAGAGAGGGAAGAGAGAAGAGAATTAGAGAGAAATACCAGAAGAACTTAAGAGAAAAAAAGATGGGTACAGCTAAAAGGATGAAAGAGGGACGGTAATTAGGGCAAAGAAATAAGAGAAAGGGGGCAGAGTGGGGAAAAGATATGGTTGAGGTAATGGAGAGAGAGAAGCGATAGAAAGCAGCATATGAAGAACTTAATCCCTCTCAAAGATGATTGAGAGAGTGTGAGACACATGGGGAAAGAGCACAGATAAAGTTGGGCTGAGAGAGGTGGAGATAGTGAATGAAGGAGCTGGTGTGTTGGATTGGTTGGAGACGGATGGCGTTTTATCTGCCCTCTGCAGTGGAATGGCGAGTTTGACCTCTGCTCCTCTCAGCCCCGACAGAACAGAGGGATAGAGGAATGGAGAGTGAGGGAGAGTGGGATGGATGAAAGGATAATCAGTTACTATGTAGGTCATTCCTGCACTCTTCAGAGGAGTAGCACTGGAATAGCTTCAGCTCAAGCTCACACCATGAGGTGTCCCATTTAGATGTTCCATGCCAAGACATCCAGCTCCTCTCCTCTCCTCTCCTCTCCTCTCCTCTCCTCTCCTCTCCTCTCCTCTCATTCCCAGTTTTTTTGTTTTTTTTGTTTGATTTTTTCATTCTCGCTCATCAGAGCTTGCTTTCTCTATCAGCTGTGTGAAATGAACTAGGTACTTCACTTCAATACTCACACCTTTGATTCGAGGTCATTGAATAAGACAGCCATTATGCAGAAAATATAATCATGTGCAATTAGATAGCGTCCAAGAAAATCACATGCTCCCCTGAGTCATTCCTCACTGATGTGTTTAAGATATGCAGCCGTCCTGGCCGAGGTTTGCTCTCTAATTAAAGTGAAATGCCCTCCGAGAATAAGCTGTCATGGCAACCGAGTGACAGAGAGGCTGTGCTGCTTTTAAAGAAGATGAGGTACAGGGTGAGAAAGCATCGCACGCAAAGAGTACACTGTGAAAATATTTTCACATGCTTCAACTTAAAGAACTTAAGTTTATCAGAATCTACTGTATTGCTATCTGTCTATTTTAATTTTATTTTACAGTTTACTAATGCTTTGTCTTATTTCAAAACCAAGACTAATTTGCAGTGTTTGAGAAAATGTAATACAGTAATGTTATATATGTAGTGTAATGTTGTATATACTGTATACCTTTTATTGTTTGTGATTTAGCCTTACTGTCATTCTGTAAAACTGATCATATTACACACTTTTGACTTTAAAACTTTATCTATTTTAAAAGATGAATTGAACCATCAATTCAATTAACTAAAAAAAAATAATCTTTATGATTTTTAAGGTTCTTTCTTTCTTTCTTTCTTTCTTTCTTTCTTTCTTTCTTTCTTTCTTTCTTTCTTTCTTTCTTTCTTTCTTTCTTTCTTTTTCTAAAACAGGCAACTGAATCTCAGCCTCCATGGTGGAGATGTAATATGATTTGGGTTTCTGCTGTCATGAAGCACAGTGGATTCGGTGTTCATGTGGATATTTCATCATGTGTAGATTTGGGTCAAGAGGTGTTATTTTAAAGTGTTCGCTCCTTTAGCCAATGTCTGCTGGCAACATGCGATAACTGACACTGTTGTTAAGTACGGAAGGGAAAAAAGCATCTGACCTTTGCTGTGGTCTCATTTAGTTTCAGTAATGTGACAGTGGCCACTCCAAAGGGGTCATTATTAATTTCTGCATATTACTCACCTGTGAAAAAACGCCAGATTATTTTAATGATTGAGTCACAGCCTGCGACTCAATCATTAAACAGCCTGCCCTTTATATCCTCATGTGACCTCTCACTTCCTCCTTATGGCACAAACGGGGACATTCTCATCAAATCAGTCTAACCAGAAACCAATTTTCAGGAAAAAAATCCAATTACTGAATCTATAGGATTATGTGACAGCCTGTGGATTTTTTGGAATCATTCTGTCCACGTAAAACGAGGCACTCTGGGTATTTCGGGAGGACAAAATATCAAGTGCTTAAGACTGATTGGACTTGGACATTGAAAAAAAAGTGAGGAAAAAGAAGTCTCAAAATAGTCCAATAATTGAATTGCGTCTAGTGCTTAAATTTCAGTCATAATTTTAGTAACACTGGTTTAACTATTTAAAAATAGCATACCTGACCATGCTACCTGACTCAGATTTACTATGCAGTACAAATGTGCTAATATTGCAGTCTCTGTGAAGTAAATTAATAAATCAATAATATAATTTTAAAAATAATATAATTTCAAACTATTTAGTTTGAATTGAATGGATGAATAAGTACGTAAATCAATAAAAATGCAATACAATACATTTAAATATTCAATATATGGGATTTATAGAACAAAGAAATGTATATTTTGGTTTGATTAGGTGGTACTATACAGTACTTTCAAAGTTTGTGTAAAACTCTCCTTTAAATAACATTGTTCCTCATCTTTGTCTTCATTCCCTTCTACGCAGTCTATTACGGATATGACTTTGCAATATGCTATTTCATTGTTTCCTCTTGTCTTGTAGTTTTATTGAAATATTGTTTCACTTTGACAATTCAATTTGAGAGAGTCTTATCTGCTGCAGACGAAACGGTGCGTGTGCTCTGCAGTCTGCCTCGCTTTACAGCCTTCTGCTGCAGACTCGCTGAGAACGACACGGTGAGTGATTTCTTTTGCCATCATATACAACTATAAATCCCGCAGGCCCACCCTGGATAACACCAAATGCTGGCTGACAGGATAGCGCTTGCCGTTTGATATCGATGATCGATGGTCTTTCATAGGAAACACATGCACATTTCAGCTTTGATTCGGCCTTCACATAAGAGCCTCTCGAGAAACAGCTCTCCATCTTATATTCACAGCTATTCGAAGGAATTTGAATAATATATTCATGAAAATGGCTGGGGATACAAACAAAAGATGTGGATCAGGCCCGATCACGTTGCAACAGTCCTTACAAAATGTTCCTATATGAAATATGATTTTGTTCTATTGAATTTCACATTGACTTTCAGTGCATGTTGCATTATTTGACTGCAGAGTGAAGGAAGCCTCCTTTTCTTCACTGATCTCATATTTTAAACATCATGTGATGCAGTATCTGAGCTCAGAAGCCAAATATGGGATCAATTCTGGGAATATTGTAGGCGTATCATCTGCAAGTCTAATGACCGACTAGTGGAAGTACTTAGTGAATTTGGAAGTTAAGTTCACATTCATCACTCATACAAACTTTTAAGTAGAGAGTTTAGCCAAAAAATAGTAATAAAATTAAATACCCACAACTTGGGTATTCAATGTGGTTTGTCTTATGTTTTCTGCATGAAGACAAAGGCAGGATGAAAGTCAGTGGTGACTAGGAACTGTTGAGGTCCAAAATATACATTTATGTTGTATAAATGATGATTTACATTCCCAGGTGAACTCTGCTATTATAGCACCCTAAGCCTGAGTGCTGTGTTACGGGAGCAACACGACTGCCGACAAGGTGAATCAGACCGACCGACAAATTCATGGTGCTGTATGCAAAGCTTCACGCTCACAAACACAAATCAAAGAGCTTTTTCTGTCTGTATGTGTTGTTAAAGCTCTCTTCCAGTCCTTCTTTGCTCATTACAGTGTGAGGAGATCCAGCAGAGGCCTTGTTAAAGCAGGAGATGCCGAGCCCCAGGCGTGAGTTAGTACTCAGGCCGAGAGCTCGTGTATTTACTAATATTAGTGGAAGTGCTGGAGGCAGAAGAAAGAGAGGCCAGGGAGGGCAGCTATTTTTACCCGTTCCTGGCCTGTCCCTGCCACGCGTGGCCATGTGTGCGCTCACCTAGTGCTGCCACATGAGGAGGATGGCAAAACTCTAATTTCTATTTTTGGGTGAACTAACCCTTTAAAGTCTGCTAAATTGGAACAACTAATTTTCAACTAAAGTTGTAATAAATATACTTGTTTGTGCTAAAGTGGAGCTATTCCAAGTATACTTAAGTACACTTTAAATATCCACTTGTTTATTTAATTTTTGAAATGCAGAATTCATTCAGCATAAACTTCAGATGTATTTTGGTGACATTACAATTGCAATTCAATTACACTGTAAGAGTGTTGAACATACATTAATATTATACTAATAACAAACTGAGGTCATGTTATCCCTTACTTTTGGTGACTTTAAAATGCATTGCAACGGCATTCCAAGTAAACTTGAAATGTGCTAATGGCACAATTATTGTGTGCTTCAAATTCAGTAAATTAACCTTTATAAATAATGGCACCGCTTAAGAAATTGCCTTTTACTCACAGCCCCAGCATCGTAGTCAACTCAATTATCCAGCGAACATCAGTGGAACATTGGACACAGACATTTGAACATTGACTGAAGGAAACACCGCGGACTGGATTCAAACCCGGGTCGCTGCTACACACGTGCACTCACTTTACCAGATGCACCACCAAAGCAGACATGAACGGTGATAAACTGCGGTTACTTTGTAGTCTTTCTATATTGTTACAAATACAAAAAGTCTCTATTGCTTTGTGTCTGTTAAGTGTCTATATCTAACACCCCCCACACCTACAGAACCAATCCTGCAGTCCTATACCGATTGAAAAACACATTTAAAGGGGACAATAAACTAAACTAACTATTATGCCCCTTTTTACAAGATGTAAAATAAGTCTCTTATGTCTCCAGAGTGTGTATGTAAAGTTTTAGCTCAAAATACCCCACAGAAACACTAAGTGCAAATAGCCCGCCTTGTTGGCAAAGGCTATTTGCACTAACTCTGCCCACCAATGTGTGATTGGGTTAGTCAAGACTAAAAAAAGATGCCATTTTAGCATTAGTGTCAGTGGCGTAGACGGTAAGGCACAAGCCTTTTGACGCGATCGACACGAGTTCAAGCCTGCCTTTTGGAAACTTTTTTTCTCCCTTTTCAAATCTCATATCACATCAGAAAGGCATTTATTTTCAATAAAAATGAAGGAAATAATCAAAAAGTTGAAAATAAAGGTACCGGGTAGGGTTATGGTAGGTGTAGGGAGGGCTTTATTGTCCCAATAAGGTGACATCCATTTAATAATGGAACGTCTGCACTGAAAGCGAACGTCCCACCCTTCCTGCAAATCGCCATTCAAAGCCATGCCTCCTGAATGCATATACACTCACAGACTAGACTAGTTATAGGCTAGACTCTAAGAGCCGATTCTTTGAAGCGAACGAGAAGAGCCGACTCCCGTCAAGGAGATCCGAATCTTCAGCCATAGCCTTCTATTCCTACAAATCGCCGTTCAAAGCCACGCCTCCTGAACGCATAGACACTCACAGACTAGACTAGTTATAGGCTAGACTCTAGGAGCCGATTCTTTGAAGCGAACGAGAAGAGCCGACTCCCGTCGAGGAGATCCGAATCTTCAGCCATAGCCTTCTATTCCTGCAAATCGCCGTTCAAAGCCACGCCTCCTGAACGCATATACACTCACAGACTAGACTAGTTATAGACTAGACTCTAAGAGCCGATTCTTTGAAGCGAACGAGAAGAGCCAACTCCCGTCGATGAGATCCGAATCTTCAGCCATAGCCTTCTATTTTTGCCCAGTTTAGCAATTGTGAGTGGTTTGTGTGTTGATAAGCAATTTTTTTGATTTACTGTTTTCATAAAAGCCTTATTTTTATGCATTTGTTCGTTACAAAAAAAATAACAAAATATAGACATGCGGCTAATCACATGGGGGGACAGACTAGGATCACACCATTATGTGAAAGAAGAAAGGGGACACAGAGTTACACAGAGCGACAGAGAGAGACCCGGGGAGCTGGATTTAAATGCAAGCGCGTTGGTTAAGGTAATTGGTAGAAAGACTCTGCATTGTTGAGAAATCGAATCAGCCCATCCAAACTGAGGCATCTGATACTTCTGAATGCCAACCTGCACTAAAGACTAAAGGCCCTATTTTAACGATCTAAGCGAATGGTCTAGAGCGCACGGCGCAGGTACACTTAGGGCGTATCTGAATCCACTTTTGCTAGTTTAACGACGGGAAAAATGGTCGACGCACCCGGCACATGGTCTAAAAGGGTTGTCCCCAGGGCTTGAATTGAGGGGGTATGCGGGGAGATGGCATCCAAAAGCATCCCCTCTGTAAAACCACCATCCCCCCTTACCATCCCCTTTGGATTATTAATTTTGTGTATTACGTAAAACTTATCATGCACATGAAATGTTAAAATTCTGTACTTATGATCATATACAATCTAAATAACGATGATTGGTCAATCAGAACTTGGTACTGTAACAAGCTGCGCACAAGCAGAAGCAATTTCATCATTTTTCGCGCAAAATGGTTCAAGCGCAACATTTGAAGTTCTTTAAAAAGAAGACAACAGAAGGTATGATTTTTTTATTTTCTATTCTATTTACATCTGCATCCTAACTCAAAACTACTACTGTCAACTAAATGTCAACTGTGCATTTCTAAGAGGCAAAACAAATATTAATGCATTTATATATGTAACATACTGAACAGAACACGAAGGTAAGTGAATAACAGAAGAAGTTTATTATTTAACAGGAGAGCTCTGGAGAAGTGACGAGAGACTCCGGGTGAGTAAGCCTACTCAGAGAAGTACTAGAGGATGAATTCAGGGAATAACGTAATCTTCTTTGCCTCACAGGAACTCGTGGAGACGGAGACCAGGATGACAGGGAGCACACACCTCAGCGGGTGATTGGAGCTGGAGATGGAGGACACAACTGGAGAGAGAGATAGCAGGTAAGTACCACAGGTAAGTAACCTTAGATAGTTCAGAGTATTGATACCGAGGGTTGAGTCCACTTCGTATTTATGAGATCGGACAAAGACTTCTGCTGAGGTGTGTTCCTAACACCCATAACCAACCCAGTCGACCAGATACTCCAATTTACCACCACGGCGCCGGGATTCCAGGATCTCCTTTACCCTATAGACAACGCCTTCCTCCAAGACTAGCAGGAGAGGGGGTTCTTCTGTCAGGCCAGGCTCTAGGGAAACAGGAGGAGAGAAAGGTTTAAGCAGTGACATGTGGAATGTGGGGTGAATCTTATATTGTGGAGGTAACTGGAGTTTGTAGGTGACGGGATTTATTTGCTCCAGGATGGTGAAGGGGCCAACAAATCTGGGACTGAGTTTCCGGCAGGGCAGGCGCAGTCTGATGTCTCGGGTAGACAGTAAATTCATGTTTTAAACAGTATTCCTGCCACGCATACAACATCTCTTACGGTACTACCGTATGGACGATCCTACCATTTAAAAAATGCAATGACACTGTGGGTATTTTTAAGCTTTAGTATTGCGATACTACCGTAGTACCGGTATATTGTGCAACCCTAATGTGTACACACACTTCCAACACACATTTATGTTCAAAGAACTTGTAAAGTGAATTTTGCATCCGATGACCCGTTTAAAGATCCACTGTGCTCCTGGACTTCAGTGCAACAGCAGCAATTAAAGCACCAGCTAAACTACTAGCTCTGGTATAATTGTTCTTCACTAAGTCAGTTATTTTTAGCAGTCTGACACGCACAATTATACTTCCAATATGTCATTTTCTTCGTGTTGTTTTGATGAAGGGCTGGAGGTCACCCTGCCAACCATGAGAGTCTGTGTGTTGTCAAGGCTACAGCATGTGGCGTGTCAGCCTGTTGCGTGAACATCTTGTTCCCTCTTTTCTTAATTTGAAGCTAGCTCTGCTTGGGATCAATCAGGTGGGTACATAAAACCTTCAAATGTAGGTGAAATATTAAGTATTTATACAATATTTAGCAATTTATGCACTAGAATCTGCACTTTTGGAAGACGTCATAACCTTGGCTTGCATCTACTGGCGTTTTTCACCTCTCATTTGCCTAAAGTTTATCATTTCACAACTTTTCGGTGCTCTCACAGTTTGCTGCACTCCAGTGTCAATCCCACAATCCCCCTATAAGCCTGGAGCTCATCTCCCAAAGAGAATGCATTGGAAACAGCTGCTTATGCTTCCCTCGCTCTGCACAAGTGGACACATAACCAAACTTTTCCTATATGAAACCTGGAGACTGTATTGTTCAAACACAATCTGAAACACCGACCGCTGACGTCTCATTGCTACAGTGGAGGGTACGGCAGTCTTGGACCCTGCCTGTTCTCCTGTAGAGAGCGCCTGCAGCCAGCGATCACTCACTCTGTAGCAAAGGAAGTCTTCAGCCAGGCTGGAGGGAGACTGCATTGCTGGCACAGGGCCAGGACTCACCTAGCAGGCCCACACATCAGCATTTGTGTAAGAGTGTGTGTGTGTGTGCCAGGTGAACAGGAGGCTGCATTGATATAGAAAATCTGCAACGAGTGACGGCTGTGTATGAAAATGATCTTTGCTTGTAGCAGATCGCATTAGGATTTTTGTATCACTTCAACAATATACTGTTGACGTCTGAGCTGAGAACTCTCAGTTTGTGCCATCATATACTGCACATTGCCAGTCAAAGGTTTGGAATCGTGAAGATTTCTGAATGTTTCTAGAGGTATGCTATATGCTCATCAAGTAGGTATATGTTTAATCAAACAGAAATATTGTGAAATATTTTTACAATTTAAAGTAAATGTTTCCAATTTGAAAATATTATTGCTGTGATGCACAGCTGAATGTTCAGCATCATTAGTCTAATTTTCAGTGCCTCATGATCCTTCAGAAATCATTCTAATATGCTGAGTTGCTGCTCAATTTAAAAACTGCTTCATAAGTGTGGAAACTGATTTGTTGTTGTTTTTCTTTTCCAGATTCTTTGATGAATAGTGTTCAAAAGAACAGCATTTATTTGAAATAAAAAAGCATTCTACTGTCCCCTTTGATCAAATTAATATTTGCTGATTAAAAATGTTACCTTTTTAATTTTTTTTTTACCCTAAACTTTAAGCTGTAAAACCTGTTTTCAACTTGACAATGATAATAATTAGAAATGTTTCTTGAGCAGCAAATCAACATATTAGAATAATTTCTGAAGGATCATGTGACACTAAAGACTGGATTAATGATGCTGAAAATTCAACTTTGATCACATGAATAAATCCCATTTATATGTTTAAATAGAAAAAAAGTTATTTTAAATTTCACAATACTGCTGTTTTGTTAGTATATCTTTAATCAAATAAACAAAGCAAGGATAAGAGACTTCTTTCAAAACCATGAAAAAAATTCAATAATGATTCCAAACGTTTGACTGGTAGTGCATACAGCAAAAACAAATACTCGATTTATGAATTTATAACTCATACACAGTTCATTGAGCCTGCTATTAAAACAAAATCTCCAAAGTAGCAATTACTCACTAGTTTCTCTTAGCTTATCCCAATATATAAAGTTTTAGAGTATGCATGCTAAAGCACACTAAGCAGAGCATCTGAGCACAGCGCTGCTTTCCTCTGATGTGAGTAATGAGCAAAGAGACGGCGAGCGTTTAATGAGAGTGGTCTGCTCTCGTAACGCTCTGAGTCTGCTGGCATGCGGAGATGTCATTTGTATTTTATGAAACCCAAGTGTGAGTGTCTGAGAGTGGCTGATGGAGTTTTGGCCCAGCGGGATGAGCTGATGCCTCGGATTGAGCGGCGTTTCTAGTATGCTATCCTGGGGTGGGCATCTAATGTCAATTTCAGAAGAAAGTGGGCCGGGTGAAAAAAAAGGCAATTGCAGTGGCATATTCGTACTGTTTACAGCACTGGGTTATTCAAAACACACACACACAAATGTATGTAAAAACTTTTTTTTTTTTTTTTTTTCACTCAACAATTGCTAGTATATTTCAAACAATTACAAAGAAACAGTGAGTAACACATTGAATTAAACATGAAATTTGAAGAAAAAAAAAAAAGTATAAATATTTTGTTTTAAATTTCAAATTATTTTTATTTTTTTGCAGTGTAGGCGTTAACCTGGGGTTAGTAATAAATACATATATCAGATAAAATTATATAAATCATGATATCTATGTTACCATGATGAAATAATCACTTTATTAATTTGTTCATTTTAAGTTGTAAATACAACAGAGATTATTGGAGTATGCAATAAAATACTGTTTCAGTATTTCTATTACAAAATGTCAAGTTAAATTCAATGCGTTACTTGCCATTTGTGTAATTAGTTGCAATGTATAAGCCTTCTGCTGATATAGTAACGGATTAGATCTACAATAACAACTTTGCTATTCAGATTTAACGGCTGGTTTCTAACAGGCTTTTATTTTAATTTCCTTGGAAAATCATGAGAAGCATTAAAGTAGAACAAGACTCAGCTCTTACGACAGTTTCTCAAAGAGCGCTTTCAGATCCCAGCAGGAGAGCTCCACTTAAATGAGTGCAGGATTTCAGCCTGCAAGCTCTTCTCTCTCCATCGTATGTCTTTAGAGGTTCTTGCCTCAATTTATGCAGCTTGAAACACCATCTTCCCCAGTCCCCTTTTCCCTATATTGCCATATTGCTTACCTGTTTGATCAGAAAACATGCATGCAAAGCCGACACGTTTATTTGCTACACTCTTAAAAAAAAAAATCTTTATTGGCATTGATGGTTCAATAAAGTACCTTTAAAACCCATGGAATCTTTTGGAAGGTTTTTTATACTGGTATTTTTTTTTTTCTTTAAATGATTAAAATATTGTTTACTGTTCACTGAAAGGACCTTGGAGGAACTAAAGCGGGTTTTTCTATGGCATTGCTGTAAAAACCCTATTTTGGAACTGTTATTTTTAGAGGCAAAAATAGATTTTTGTCAGATTTCAGTTATAAAAAGGGAGTGGTGAAATGCATTAATCTGCATCTAGACAGCAAAAAAAAGACATTCGCTCAAGACAGTTCAGAGATGTTATGGGTGAAATGCAGGAGAGAATACGAGCAAAAGAGATGATGCATTAAGAGAAATAAAAGATAAAAGATGGAGGAATTAAATCAGAATGGCATCTGAGCCAGCGTGAGTGAGGCCTTGGACTGGAGGGATTTGATTTACCTCTCCATTGTGCCAAACGCCACGAGTATTGCTGTTAAATGTCCTAAATTCCTTACAGAGGAAGAAAATCTATAGAGATTTCTATATTTACTTTGATGATAAATGGAACCGGTTCCAGAACCAAAGGTCAGCCCAAAAAAAGAGGCAGATTTGTGTCCGAGTCTTGAGATTGTAAATCAAAGCGGTTATAATCTCAAATAGGATTAACAATATTGTTTTTCTCCCATCTGATATCCTTCACACGTTCTCTAGTCACAGAGTCACGTCGAATATGTATTTCGCAGAAATCTGACATGTTTAGGATGACACTCATGTGGCGATCGAGCTGGAAAGAGCGAAGCCTGCCATTATCATTCAACCGACATTGAATAATACCGCCTATGCTATTTTCCAGCACAAAGCCTTTGAAACAACCAATTACACGCACATTATCTGTCAACCTATTCACATTCAAGTGTCACAAATCGTTCATATGCGGCTTTATCTGTGGATATAATCTGTATGCGGTCTCCAGGAGAGTCTGTGAGCGAGGGTGGATTTATTGATTTTTTTTAATGTGTGAATGCTGGAAGCCTGTGGACTCCCAGCGTAATCTACGCACGGCTGCTGAGAATGTTAAATAGCGAACCTTGAAAATCGTCTCTTCCTGGAAAGACCCAGCAGCCTTTGGTATTTCCACCAAAAAGCCAATCTTTCCTCTTTAATTGTCCGTTGACTGCATTTTCAGAGAGGAATCCGTGGCTCCTTGAACCCCAGACTAGAGGAAATCTATTTTTAGCTCGACACTGGCTTCACAAGAATAAACTGAGCATACAGAGGGATTGTGATACAGCAGCTCTGCTGTACCTTCATTAGGAGCGAATGTAAATCGTATAATCTTCTGTATCATACGCTGCAGGCCTGTCTAATGAGTCTCTGCAGTTGTGTGAGTGTTTGGAGATAAAGTATCTTTTAATCCTGTTGAGGTTTTGATGCGCTGTCACTCTTCTTTTGTCAAAGGAACGCCCTTGCTTGGCTTAACTCTATCCATTCTTCACTATACTGGAAAAATAGTTGAAAAAACTGGTTTAAACTTAAGTCTTCCTACATTTCCTTTCACCTTGAAACACATGTACGTAATGCAGGTAAAACATGCCATTACGGAAAATTCCTTTACATTAACTATACATTGGGCCATGTTTTTACAGAATTTCCTTATAGTGCTTCCTTATAGTCCTTATAAAAGTCCACCATTGGTCAGATAAATAGATAATTCTGCCTGTGTTGTCAGTACGATTAGACTTTATGAATATTATAAGTATATGTAATCATAAAAAAATAACTAGATTTCTGAGCTTTGCCTTAACAAGAAGAAATTATTTTATCATTTTAAATTATATTCAAATAGTAAACCGTTTTATTTTATTTTTTATTAGTACACATAAGAGACTTCTTTCACAAACATTACTTTTTCCAAACACAACTGTAATATTTTATAATGTAATCATTATAAAATATAAAAATTGATAATTTTGCAGTTGTGCATTGTCAGAATTGATGTGTAGTGCATGATATGATACAATTAATCTTTGTTTATGGTCACTGAATCATACCATTTACACTTTCCAGGGAGTCAGCCTACAAATAACTTCTGATTATTAAGCACAAATATTTTAATATTCAAAAAAATCACTTCACACTTAACCCATAAAAACCTGGACCAATTTCTTTTTATAAGAAAATTATGGGGCATATAAAACAAACCAAATGGACCACTTATAACATGTTTCTGCAGTTGTTTCTGAAATACAACCCCTCCTTGTGAAAGATCTGTAATGTTACATATATGACACATTGGGCGTTTATGATACATTTTTCATGTTACATATATGTTAAATTGGGCGTTTATTTCTCAATTGAAAAAAAAAAATACATTTTATAATTTTGTTTTGCTAAATAGTTTTGTTTCTGTGTATTTGCTTTTCCACAACATATATTAAAATGTTTAATTTTCTGGGAAGATAAAACAAAAACCTTTTTCAGAAGTAATACAGTTTTGTTTTTGTTTTTTTATTTGCTTTGCCACAACATATTTCAAAACCACATAACTGTGACCATTGAGTTTTACAACAACTCTTTTGTAACATATCAAAATTCTACCTTTTCAGGTATATGGTTTAAACAGAAATTAATAAAAAAAAAAAATTCACAACTCAAAAATGTGCGAACTGAATAAAAATAAATAATTACCTCACACTGGAGGTCAACATGTTAAACGTGCACGTAGATTTGTTAAGATATGCTTTGAAATGAGCAGGAGAAAATATATAACACTAAAATAACTGAATCAGCTAAATTAATTGAGCAGCTCATTACCATTTTTCCTAAAGGGATAGTTCACCCAAAAATGAAAATGTTATCTACCGCAAGGGCATCCAAGATGTAGGTGACTTTGTTTCTTCAGTAGAACACAAATCAAGATTTTTAAGTTAAACTGTTGCAGTCTGTCAGACATATAATTGCAGTCAATGGGACTCACGGCTTTGAGAGAAAAAAAACATACACAGACAAAACCAAATTAAACCCTGCGGCTCCTGACGATATCCATGCGGCGGATCAGAGGTAAAAAAATATATAAATACTGTTCAGTTTCTTGCACAGATCGATCGTTTCGTGTCTTTAGACCTCAATGTATCATGATGAGCTGCAGGGTTTAATTTGGTTTTGTCTGTGTATGTTTTTTTTCTCTCAAAGCCGTGAGTCCCATTGACTGCCATTATCTGACTGAAAGACTGCAATGGTTTGAGTTAAAATTATGCGGTGAGCAAAGGCGCACCTCACAGTTATCTTAAAATCCTCAGTGATCGTGAGTATTTACACACAGAGATATGAGTCTTCTCATCTTTCTTCACTTCCATAAATTGAAAGCTGCCCCTTTCTGTCCGGCTCATCACACTGCCGTTGTGCACGGGGTCGAAACTCTTAGAAATGCAATCTCACCTTTAACCTCACTGATGCTGATGGTTCAGGCACGGCGGTAAAGGAAAGTGCTGCCTGTGCTAGTTTAAGCGAGAAAGAGACGACATGGACGGGTGATTCCCAGTGACCCCAGAGAAAGGCTTCAGGGCAAAGGCAACTGCCGTCTGTACTGTCACCTTCCGCTAAATTGCATGAGGAAACCCTTGGGGCCTTAAATAACTACTCTGCCAGTTTTCTTCCATTTCAGTCAGGCTTTGCCAAGTTTTATTTGCTTATTCAAAGCCATAAATTACGCAAGGTTTTGTTGACCGGACTGAACCGCCTGGTTAGTGTGTAAATCACAGACACCTTCTTCTCTGGTCAAGGCTGGATGGTTCATTTAGCCATTTGATTCATGACATGACTGACAAACCAAAGCAATTGGTTGTGCTCGAGCTTGCCCCCTCCAACGCTGACTTGTTGATTTAGAGGCTTTTCCATCCTTCTACAATCCCACATACTCGAGGGCCACATCAAGTTTTCCACATTAAGTGAAGGGCCGCATAATATGAAGCTTTGATTTATTTTTTATTTTTTTTCTAAATTGGCACTCACTTACTACTGTACTCTGTATACTTATACCTACATGGCATTTCTATTCTTGTATCATCTCTACCTATTTTTTATGAGCACTTTGACACACAGATCAGTGTGCAAATCAATTAATGTATAAGACACATTTTATAATTTCATTCAGAAATAATGTAAAATAAACAAAACGTTTACAAACATTAGAAACATGTTTTTATATTCCCTACACTCCACAAACAATCCTGTAAATTTAGCAGTGTTCAGAATAGAAAAAAGAACGAAAACATAAGTAAAACACAAACACAAATTATAGTGGCATTCACCATATTATAAACGCCCAGTCTAAATATTTAAAGCGAAACTGAAACTAGCGGCGTGGCTGCTGGAAAATGAACAATACAAACTCAAAACAAACTCACTTGCCTTTTCTCATTCATCACCAATCCTGATGTGTGCACTTTGCACTTGACCTTGATAACTTTATATAAATCGCTTTGAAAATCGCAGCACATTTCAGATGAAAAACGCAATTTATAATCCAGAAAAACAGTACTATATCAATTTTCATAAAAATGTGTGTGGAAAACGGAAGAAAGCATATCTTTGCAAGATAAAACGACAAATTATTTCCATGTTTTTCCCACAAAATGACAGCACCCGTGAGCAGGAGGATAACACTGGCATTTGTTCTGATACTGGAAAGTCTTTTAAACATTTTTAAAATAGTTCCAATACAAGGCATTTTTCAAAACAAATGAACACTTTCACATTTTTAAAACATGTAACTTATTTACAATGGTGCCAGTTTTGTAGTGTATATTGCTATTTTGACTTTTTATTTTGTATTCGCTGTGCGGCTTGAACACGGCGTCCGTCAAAAATAGACGCGACGCCTGTCTTTAGTGAAGCCGCGTGGAGAGCCACTTCTGAAACGTGCCGCGGATCGACTGGAGCGGTGGGATGGTGTAAATCAGGGGTTATATACTGCACTACAGGCTACAGCGCCATCTATTGGATTTTACTGATACTGCCCACCTCTGCAGATTCTTATCATTTTTTTTTTAAATCCCTTGCGGGCCGCCACAGGAGTGATAGCGGGCCGTAGTTTGGACACCCCTGATGTATAGTAAAGACAATCTCACCGTGTCTATCTAGTCATGATGAAGATGTAAATACATTTAAATTTCAGCAGGCAACTATTTTTACAGCTACATTATTATTCCAGCCACAATTAATCACAACAATGTATATGCAATTACAAATGATTATATATAAATTGTCAGTTTGTTGTTTTACACACATGCACACAAGAAATCTTCAGACGCGCCCATAACAACAAAAGACAATACTGTATTGAACCTTTTCTGATAAGAAGTGTGCGCTGCAAACGCAAGCATTTTTGACAATCATTTCTGTCCAGTCCGCTCGTTTTATCGTATTTAACCACAGCTGTCGTCAATTTTTTTTGTCTGGCAGTGGCAGCAGGTGTGCGATCAAATTTTTAATTTGAGGCTGTATTACGTCGATTCTGGCACCCAACATTACAACAAGATGATATTTTAAGCTCCTTATGTAGCCGAATCTGCGCTGGTTTGAATGGGCCGCCTCCAGTTTTCCCTTTGTTTTGCCGTAATTGATGTAATTGTGACGTCGGCCCTACATTAGCCTAGTTACCTGTGGTTGGCCTAGCCGTGCGTCACTCAGAAAACAACAGGCCAATCAGAAGATAGGCTCATGAATATTAATTAGACGGGCCAAAATCGACCTGTTCTAAGCCTGAGAGAAGAGCTGTAAAAATATATTGAGATGGTTTTTGGTACTTATACCGCAAACATATATTCCTAATATTAAAACTCCAGAAAGGTGTACAATATGGGACCTTTCAGGAAAATGTATATATTATTATTTATTAATAATAATATATACATTTAGCAGACGCTTTTATCCAAAGCGACTTACAAATGAGGACAATAGAAGCAATCAGTTGTAGTATTAAAACAATACTATATACATATATTATTTCATTTCCGTTTGTTGAAGTATTAAAATAACTCGAATTAAATAAAACTAAAACTTAATAAAAGACCTATACAGACATAATAAATTCTGACATAATTTAACTAAAATTAAAATAAATAACAAATACAAATCAAAAGACAGTAGTTTATCAATAATGCTAAGAAATAACACTACCAAACACACATGCTAAAAACACAAGAGTGTCCTAGCAATGACAACTGCGCTAAACACTAATAAGACAAGTAAATACACTTATGAGCTACTTTTAACTTCCGCTGATAAAGACTGCCTCTCTCAAAGAGTATTTCTTTACACTGTTTTCTGCTGGCGCTTGAACACACTTTCCTTATTTTTCCACAACAACTGGCCAAGCAAGCGCAGACACTGACAAGATACGCGATACAGAGCGAGACCAAACTCAATAATGATAATAATAATAATATTATGATAATAATAAACGAGATATATGCATGTAACAAAGTTCAAGACTGAGGGAATAAGGATGCATACACTGGTAAACATAACTTTAATAACAAAATAAACATAATACATAAACAACAAAATTAAAGTAAGCGAGAGCCACCTCACAGCAGGCTCCAATGCGTATTTGTTGTTTGAGCTCCGGATTGCATCAAAGGTTTCTATTTACAATGTGATTTTGCAGCGTTGAACATTGTAGCCAATCACCAACATATCTGTTGATTTCTGGAACACAATGGCCAATCGGAGGTGTTTCAGTTAGTCAGAATCCATTCCAGTTTGTTCAGTCCTGAGTTCTGGGAGCTTTTGAATCCATTTCACGTGGTGTACACACTGCAAAGTTTTGAGAGAGGCATCCACATATAAATGGGGCATTCCCTCTCGAAATCGCACTGATTGACATAGAGATAATCATAACAATGGACTGGACAAAATATAATGTGTCAAAATAGATGTTCATGAAGGCTATATTACCCTCACTAACTTCAGAAGCACCCACAGTGATTTCATCCTGAAACAGAGCCTGATCCTTCTGGAGCTTCTCCGTCCTCTATATGCTCATTAACATTCGCTCCACCAGCCATATATATTTATATACATATATATGTACATAGATAAATAGATATGCTTTACTTGCTACATGTAAATGGTTGTATATATAGTCGCGTCAATTTAAAAAGAAATAAATAGGGTTTGTAACGTAAAACGTAATATGTAATTTAAAACAAATAGTTTAATTTAGCTCAAAGGGAATTTGAACAGAATCAGTGTTTCACGGCTGATCACTGAGGCGGCAGCGATTCATTGACCAAGCCATATAACATCAACTCTGCACTGGATATTAAGATCCAAAATATAGTGAAAACACTATTTAATAGCACAGTAACAAGATCGGCAGATTAAGACATTAACTTGTAAGCACAAAACACAAGATACTTCTCTTTTCAATATAAATAAGATTTTATTTATATAAACCTAAGACATAAACGAATCTAACACATGAACACAAGCATTCACACATTCACACGTTGCAGAAAGAGAGAACGTGAGGAAAGGGTGAGTTTAAGAGAAGGAAAATGTGAAATCCCAAGTTTACAGCAATATGTGCAATTGCATAGACCAGAACAAACATCAATCACTTATTTAACCCTCGCTTTGAGTTTCTCAATGAGGCTAAAATTTGTATTAACTGCACCAATTCAGTTAGAATTTGGAGGTTACTTGCTTGTTGCTAAGGGAACCCCTTTTGTGTCGTCGTTTCAGGAAAGGGTGTTCCCCGAAGTTGCTGATTGGCTGAGAGTTCAGTAGTCGTGAAGTGACGTCTTGGGAAGCCAATGGTTGGGCGTTGGCTGAGAATGTGGAGTTGTGGTAGAAGTTTTGAGGCAGTAACAGGCTCGAGTTGAACTCGGAGACGAGGCGTGGCGGCAAAACTTAACTGAGTACACGAAACTCGTAACGGAAAAAAAAATAAAGTAAAAGAATAAAGGGATGTAAAGAGACTAGGTGGGCTTTCTTCTCATCGTGGTGTTAAGTAGCCGCTGGCATGTAGGCCAGAGCATGCTCAGAGAGCACTAAAAGGCAGCGTCAAAACACTGTGAGAGGAGACAACAGAGAAAGAGAAAGAAAAAAAAAAAAGCTTGATGGAGTCCTGAGTTTTTAAACTCGGCTTCTGGACACATCCCATTTGGTGTCTTGACCAATTAGATACGGTCCTGGCTCGGGGTGTTGCTCTGTTCCTCCACCCAATCAATAAATCAACATGTTATCTGATCAGTCACGTGTCCGAACCTTACAGGCTCTTGCAAAGTATACTTTTGAATGTGATTTCTATAACCAGAATATGATATATTTCACAAAGAATTAATTGGAAGAAACATTTAAAGCATGATTTTTCAAACTCATACATACCAAACACGCATATGAATCCTTCAGCTATTCAATAATGATTAAAAAGACATACATAATATTTGATTAAAACATGATAGTCTAATGTGTGGGTTACAAACATAATATGGGGTTCTGCATAGAAATGTCTTTTTAGGATGTCTTCTATGTGGGGGAGAAGTCAGTCTAAGGAAGCTCGTGACTTCCAGCGTGGAACCCATGTGATGGCCATCTCTTTGACCATCAGTCTTGATTACTTGCCCCCAATCCTGAACTGGAATCATCAATAAGTGTTCTTTTATCTCAGTGTTGCGAGCTGGTTTGTGAAAGAGTTGGTTAGTTCGCTTGCTTCAGACTAGTTGGAGCTAGGAATCTGATTTATGACGTCCTGTTACAGCTTTGAGGCCCCTCTGGAATTTCAGCTTCAATGTTTCGATGTTCTGATTCTTAACTTTGTCTGACTCGGTCTCTGATATCCTACAGGTTGCTCTTAAGCTTTGAAAACCACTGCTCTTGTATACTACATATGCGAATCAGCGGACGGAGCTAAAGAGGCATTAATGTAGATCAAGGGTAGGCAACGTCAGTCCTGGAGTGCCGATGTCCTGCAGAGTTTAGCTCCAACCCTAAAAAAAAACACCACCTGCCTAGCCCTAGTAATTCTGAAGACCTTGATTAGTTTGTTCAGGTGTGTTTGATTAGGGTTGGACTAAACTCTACAGAATAGCGGCACTCTAGGACCGACATTGCCTACCCCTGATGTAGATGTAGGCGTTGATCTTCTTCTGCAGAGGCGGTCTTATGTTGCGCTATGATGTCATAATGTGACAAATTCCAAAATAATGATTTTTCAGCTTGGTTTCAATAAAAGCGAGAAAGTTTTGAGTTCTGAAACTTACAGGATGTTTTTATAGTACATTGACCTGTTATATGTCAAAAGATCAAGGGAAATTTGATTTCTCAATTCATGACCGCTTTAAGAGTGTAGTCGGAAAAGGTTCTTTAGATGATTAAAATCTTGGCACTAAAAAACATTAAGAAAAGTCCTTTGAAGAATTCAAAAATGGTTCTTCTGCAAAATCCCCCATTGGAACTTTAATTTTTAAGAGTGTTCAGAAGCGTAAATTCTGTACGTCAACAGCCATCTGTGATTCAAAGATTACCACATTTTAATTAACATAAGCAGGGTCGCTCTCATCATTAAACGAATTCATAAAGGACAGAAATGCTTTATAACTGAAAGAGGATTTGGCAGAATTCTCTTCAACTCTTTTCCTTATCAACACACCAGCTAAGGAATCAATGTGTTCCATTTGCATCTAAATCCAAGGATAATCAGCTAATTAATTTAGTCATTCATTTGATTCAATAAAGTAGTCTAAGCTATGCAGCCCGTCGCAGTTGCTGCTCAAAAGTCCTTATATAGGAATAAAAGCTTCCATTTTCCCAATTACCCACATACGCTGGGTTTATTTGAGTGGGGTTGGGGTTTTTGGGTTGGAAACCTGAATGTTATTGGCTGTGATTAATCTACTCGTGGATGAACTCCAACAGGACGTCACAGAGGACAGGAAGAGCACTGGTTTGCATCTGGTCAGGGATGGAGTTGCGGGTTAGTGGAGGGTCTTCAGCTAACTCCATTTGGCCACAGTCTCAGCTGATCTCATCTTATTAGTGTCTCTGTCGTCTCAGTGTACCGAAGGAGGCTGTTCACCATCAGGTTCTGTAGAATGAATATAAAGAGAGTGCAAACAAGAAGGTGATGGAGAAGATGCTCATGAACTACATGAATATTCACCTAACTCTATTTCAAATAGAATGTGGATATCGCTTTATGAATAATACATGGACTAAAGGCAGAGTGAATAAACTGAATATGATATAGTGGTTTGATATACATAATTATTAAGCTCCTTAAAATGAGTACACTATGCTTTCTATACAATATTTAAGTTGGTTACAAAAGTTGCTTCCAGAGTATTGACCACTGAACTAATTTTCATAGTAGCCATAGCCATACTTCATATAAGAATTTGGATGGAGCACATCTGTTTAACGTTTTTCTGCCTCTTAGTTACAGTATCTTTATTAGCTGTAAATCAGAAATAAAGACAACATCTGGCAGAAAGTCTAAACCTTTAACATTTTATTTGGCATCGCTTTTCTGTTTGATAACTATGTGGTCCATTTCACATGCTTCATCTGCTGGGACATTTTTCCTTCCTTTCCCCTTATCATAAATTCCAGCCTCCTGGACTCTTTCTCTCTCTCCGTGTAGTAATGGGAATCTGCCCTGAATAAAAGGAAATGAAAGCACAAGGTGGACCTTTGATGTCTGTGTCTAGAACAGATCTGACGTTTCCACTCCTTTTTTTTTTTTTTTTATCAAAGTTAGATTTAAAGTCGATGATCCACTATAAAAATAAACCATTTGTTTATCTTGTGCTCATCACTACCTTCAAGATCCAAAATTATTATTATTTTTTGTTCACCTTTGCCAATTTTCTAAGCAAATTGAGAAAATGTATTAGCTGTATACAGCTATATACTGTATACTAATATTAAAGTATATTTTGCATTTATAAATAAAAAGAACTACAAATAGATATATACAATTGCCAAATAAAAGTAATTGTTTGTGTGTGTGTGTGTGTGTGTGTTTTATATATGTATTAAATCAAGATTCATAAAATAATATTTGATATAATTAAAAATAGAAAATTATTTTATACATAATAAAATGTAATACAATTATTATGTGTATAACTGTATATTTTTATTACACACATATGTACATCTATCTATCTATCTATCTATCTATCTATCTATCTATCTATCTATCTATCTATCTATCTATCTATCTATCTATCTATCTATCTATCTATCAATTGTTAGAAAAGGTAGAAATAACATATTATTATTATTATTATTATTAGGCAAGGCAAGGCAAGGCACGTTTATTTATATAGCACATTGCATACACAGTGGTAATTAAAAGCGCTTTACATAAACAAGTGAAATAGTCATTCATTAAAAGTTATAATCACAGCAATAAAAACAAGGAATTGGAAATATTAATAAAAACAAGGAATTTTAAAATGATATAAAAATTGATTTAAAATTAATTTAAAACAGTTAAGAGAAAATGATTATACATAAAATACAGTGCAATGAGTTTGGACATAACACAGTGCTCCTTCAATAAATCCACAGCTAAACAGATGAGTTTTGAGTCTGGATTTAAATGTGGCTAATGTTTTAGCACATCTGATCTCTCCTGGAAGCTGATTCCAACTGTGCGCGGCATAATAGCTAAAAGCAGACTCCCCTTGTTTTGTGTGAACCCTTGGATTTTCTGCTTCTAGTCAGAATCCTGGCAGCAGCGTTCTGGATGAGCTGCAGTTGTCTAATGGTCTTCTTGGGAAGGCCGGTGAGGAGACCATTACAGTAATCCACCCTGCTGGTGATAAAGGCATGAACAAGTTTCTCCAAGTCTTGACTGGAAACAAAACATATAATTCTTGCAATGTTTTTGAGATGATAGCATGCTGATTTAGTTACTGCTTTGACATGACTACTGAAACTAAGGTCTGTCTCCAGAATCACACCAAGATTTTTGACTTGATTTTTAGTTGTTTGACCCCTAGAGTCAAGGTATGCATTCACCTTGAGGACTTCATCTTTGTTTCCAAATGCAAGGACTTCAATTATCTCCTTGTTTAACTGAAGAAACTTTTGGCACATCCAACTGTTAATTTCATCAGTGCATTGGCAGAGGGAGTCAATATGGCTATAGTCATTTGGAGATAAGGCTAGGTAAATCTGGGGATCATCAGCAAAGCTATTATATAAATATGTGGCAGTGTATTTCTTTTAAAATATTTAAAATATGTTTTATTAATTACGCATATTATTCACACAATATGCAACACTTGGTAAGTCGCATGACATTTCCTCAACACAAAATTTTCCTCTTCACTACATGAAATATACTGATACATAAAATGATACCGGTGACATGAAAGGTAGTTAATTTTATATCAGATTAAAAGGTGCTGGATGCAAATGTGCGGTGACCCAGAGCCTGCTCTATTAAAATGAATAGGAATGTGCTTTGCTGATCCATAAACAAATAAAATGGATCAATAAGCCATGTGGCCACTGAGGCCTTGAGCCTCTGTCCATAAATCTCAGAAAGCCACCCATTCATTAAATTATAAAAGATCCATGAGCCGTGAAATTCTGAGGCCGAAAGATCCCAGCGGTGCCTAAAATAGACTTCTACTGACTTTTACGTTCATATTGTTTCTTCAGAAGCCTTTTAACTTTGTCTCTGTCCCAGAGGTCACCAAAGTCATGCATTCTCCTTCCCTCAGTGCAAATGTGTCTCTTTTCGTTTTCTTGTCAGAAGAATGCTCACACGTCTTTGAAAGATGTCACGGAGAGAGGTGTGTGTGTGCTGGAGGAGACAGGAAGTCTTCGCCGCAGCACGACTGCATGCTGACAGTATGCACACAACTCACAATTAGCATCGTGAAGCCGCTCGTGGCATGTAAGGAAAAGACTCTAAAGTAAAATAGATGCATGGGACTTTTTAAAAAATCATTCACATTGCACTTAGGAAAGATTATATTTTTATGCATGGAAAGAGTTACTGACTTACGAAGAGTCTTCTCCTCAGCCTCAATTTAGAAACGCACACTCACAAGTCATCTTGCCAGAGTCATTGTTTAGTGCCACAGTGTGGCACACAGTTTTCCAAACCAATCGGTTTTAAAAAGCTCTTTCCACCCGGATGGGTTTTTGGGACCTGCGATATAAATATCAACCATCTGTGTGACCATCTGCATTCAGATGCTACATCAAGTGCAAAGGCCAAACCACCCAACACCCTCATATCGCTCCTTCATTTTGAGCTTTGCTCTATTTTCATTTTTGTTTTGCTCCTTTTCCTTGAGGCAAGATAACCCAAGACTTATTGGTTTTGTAGGAGCCCTTGAGTTGTTCATGTTTTAGAGTTGTTTTGATGAGCAGCATCTTGTGATAATTTGTGTGCAATCGATTTACGCAAAAATAAAATAACAAAAAAAAACTGTCATACATACAAATTCTAAAGACACAGCCTAAATACATATTTGACAATCACATATTCAAGTCAGCAGCTAATTACGTTCAAAAAAAAGGTAAGTATTCTGTATTAAAAGTGTTTATTTGAGTATTGTTTATCTGGCATAGAAACACTTTGATTATCAATTAGGAGATTAGGACTAAACTGAACAGGAAAAAAGTCGAAATCAATCTAGATTCTAAATCTGAAACCTGAAAACATGGCAAACAGAAGCATTTAACTTGTAATCCCATGTGTAAGTTTTTTTTTCTTCTTTACATGAACTGGCCAAACACACTGATGTACTGAAATAAATTGGACTTCCAATGATAAGAGAGAAGAGTTTATGAGAATGTTAAATCTTTTGGTATACATAGATTGTAACTGTGAAAGCTATGAAATCTCAGAAGCTGATATATTTTCACAAACATTATTAAAACACAATGATAATAAAAAAAATATTTCTTAGTGAAGCCTGTTTCGGCCACAGAATACTCTTTTTTATTATTTATTTATATCTCACAATTTGACTTAAAATTTAAGATATAATAGACTTAAGATATAAGATTTGAATTGCAAGATATAAACACAGAATTGAAATATATAAACTTGCAATTCTAAAAAAAATAAACACACTATATGCTCAAAATTCTGACAATTTTCTCACAATTCTGAGTTTATATTTTATAAATATTGCAATTCCATTTTTTCCACCACAGAATTAAAAAAAAAAAAAGTAATTTAAAAATAACTTTTAATTTCACAATTCGACTTATATCTTGCAACTTTTAGATAAAAAAAAGTTACTTTTTAAAAAATTATTCATTCATTTATTTATCCATGGTGGAAACTGGCTGTCATTGGTTTAAATTGACGTGTAATGGTTTTCCAATTTTCATTTTTGAAAAGTTAGTAGTGCTGTTACTTTTAGTTAGATACTCCCAAACATTGCCTATATAAAACATTACAAAACTAAATGTACAAAAAGGTAAAAGTAAAGTAAACTCAAGTATATGGAAGTATGCTTTCCCCCACATAAAAACAGAAGTTGTGTTAAAAGTAAGTATCAAAAACGTTTCCAAAGAGAATGTTCCTTTGTGTGTCTCTATGTACTGCAGTAAAAAAAAAAAATCTATGTCTGTAGTCCTGTAGGAAAAGGAGAGAACAGAAATGGGCTTCTTATTCCTTAAACCTTAAGAAATAAAAAATACAATAAAAGGGAACTTCACAGAATGCATCACAGACTGGTTTATTCCTAAGAAGCAATGTGATTAAGAAGATGGAAAACTATTTCTATAGAGACCACAATAAATCCTTTTCAAAATAACATCCCCTGAGACAAGAGCTTAAAAAATAGCCTCCATGGTCAATTTATGTTAAATCAGGACACATATGTAGATGCCGAAATAGATACTTGTGATATGTGATGATACTCCTAGCAGTTATTCTGCTGATAATGGCCAGATGAAAGACAATCCTCAGCAGATCTGTGAGGGAAGGTCGAAAACAAACATGTGTGTGGGTGCATATGTACTTGCTTTCACGTGTAGGTCAAATGAGGAAGTTCAGGACTTTTGCAGTGCTGCTAAGCTGTTTTAAGAGGCGAACGCTCCTCAATGTGCCTTGAGACATGCACACCGCTGCCTTCTCTCCATCGGCTTGTTTGCCTTTCTCAGCCTGTTCTTCCTCAAACCCTCCATCTCAATTCTCATAGAAACAGAATAAATAAATCACCAGCCCTAACTGCCTCAAAGGGAACGAGGCAGTGTGGGAAGCTAGTTGAATACAGATCAAAGCTGGATTCTATTTAAAGTCAGTTTTCTAATCGTGTGCTTCATGAACTGTAACTGATTATTGCATCGCACATTATTACAAAATAATATGAATATATTACATATTATTACAAAAATACAACAGAGAGAGCTGCATCATATTTCTCATTAATAAATGTTTTTGCTATAACAGGTGCCGCACTAAGGATGAAATGTGTAACATTTTTGTTGTTCAAATACTTTCTATTGTAGCCTAAAATGCACAAACTAAAAGTAAGCCATTTGTAGGTTGATTTTCCTGAAAAGTGTTTGGTTGATCGCAGTCAGTGGTGTGAAAAAAGTTATGCTTTGCATAAATGCATGCGCTAAGTACTTGATTACTTAATGACTTAATTAATTGCTTTTCTATCTTCAGCCTCCTCCTGATTGTGAAATGTAGGTGCTAATTGTGTTGATCACGGAGATTTTCTATATGATGATGTTACATTTTTTAATGAGGAACATAATATGTGACCGTGGACCACAAAACCAGTCTTAAGTCGGTGGAGTATATTTGTAGCAATAGCCAAAAATACATTGTATGGGTCAAAATTATTGATTTTTATTTTATGCCAAACAACATTAGGACATTAAGTAAAGATCATGTTCCTTGAAGATATTTTGTAAATTTCCTACTGTAAATATAACAAAATGTAATTTTTGATTAGTAATATGCATTGCTAAAAGAACTTAATTTGGACAAACTTAAAAGGTGATTTTCTCAATATTTTAATTTTTTTGCATCCTCAGATTCCAGATTTTCAAATAGTTGTATCTTGGCCAATTATTGTCCGATTCTAACAAACCATACATCAATGGAAATATTATTTATTCAGTTAATTCGAAAAATTGACCCTTATGACTGGTTTTGTGGTCCAGGGTCACATATAGAATCCAATGCAATCATTCAATCATGTATAATTGACAACATTTGACATTTTAAAAATAGTATAAAAAATATAATTACTTTATTATTAGACAAATTAGATAAAGAGATAAATGTCTATTTTGCCAAATTAAAACTGTACTTTAAAATATGTATATTGTGTATACATTTGCTAAATATTTAATACAATATATTACAATTTTATACAATACATTCTGCATTACCTGCAAAAATATTATATTAATGTTGTTTGTTGTTGCTTTGTAGACTTTCAGAACATATATTACATAAAACTGTACAATATGGCATCAATAAATGTGAATAATGATGTGATTAAATTATATAAATATATACACTGGTACTGTAAAATGATTAATCGCGATTAATCCAAGTTAATCCACATCCAAAATAATTTGTTTTGTTTATATAATGTATATGTGTGTACTGTGTATATTTATTACACACATACATGTATATTTTAAGGAAAATTTTATATTTATAAATAAAATATTTATATTTATACATAATATAAATTATATATATATATACACACACACATGGTAATATTTTTAATATATATAAATGTATGTGTGTGCATTTCTGTATAGACCTACATAATAAATATAAACAGTATACACAACATACAAACTTTTATTTTGGATGCGATTAATCACGATTAATCGTTTAACAGTAAGATTCCCAACAACAATTATTTATTTATTTATCTTCATTGCCATCATTGTTATTATTAAGCACATTTATCACATGCTATTTTATGCTAAATAAAATATCTCCTTGCATTTTGTAATACCATTTCAACATAACTATATGATATCAGATAGCAGTAACACTCTTGTTAACATAATGTTCTTACACTGTGGCTTTTTGCATCCGCTTCCATCAGAGCACATGTGCTGTGTTCCTCTCCATCCAGACAGTGCGAGTGTGCTTCAGACTCTAGAGGTCTCCATCCTTCAGCATCCACACACGCGCTGTGCATTCTTCTGCATCGGCTACAGACTCAGAGAGAGAGAGAGAGACAGTGAGGGAGAGACAGAGGACACCGCGCAACGGCAACCTGAGACGCGCGTCCTCCGTCAGAGCGAACGGGAACTTTGATGATTTGACGGTGAAACCGATGGAAACGTGGAGATGATGTTCCAGTCCTTGATGATGGATTCGTCTTTCAGCATGTCCAGCTATGCTGTCCTTGTGCTCGTCTCCTATTAGACTGTGCTGATCCATTTTTCTTCTCAAATACTTCTGCTATATCACAGCTTTTGTGATTCCGCGTGAAGAACCGTGAAGGAAACGGGGCGCATTGTTTGAATTGTCATTTTTATAAGGACTTCCAGTTCATACAGGATTCGTGATGACTGCAACATACCGCTCCTTATTCCTCTGTGAGTAAATCGAGTTATTTATTTTACATTGTGGCAGGATTTTGGACGTCCAAGTTGCTCGTCCGCTTTATTAGTAGCATATTGTTCACCTTCATGTCAAATAAGTTTTAGCATGAGCATTGGATGACGTCTTCAATATGAAGCCATGAATTTAACAAATTTAACCTAAGCTTGGTAAGAAGTTCATAACAAGACCCCCACCCAGTTGAGTAAATCAAAGCCAGATGGTTTTGGGGCTCTGATGAGTTACACCCTTCAGACAGACAAACCTTGAAAATAAAGGTTCCGGTCAGAATAAAAAGGATTTTACAGTCTAATGTCGCCTTTTTAAGTTCAATGGAGAACTTTTTATTCACTAGTTATGTGGAAAACCATTATGTTCTGGTGCTTTAATAAACCCCGAAAACAATGGGATGGACCTATTAATGTCTGTTTTAATATCTAAACTCGGTGTAACCAAAACGGTTCTTCATAAAATATTATATGAGGAACCTTTATTTTAAGATTGTTCCATCATTGTGTTTGCGTCTGAGACACCAGTAACATAAGAACACTGGGAGAGATAGTACAATATGCATTTATGCGTATATTAAAGCGTATATCACGACTTGATGATGATTATGCATCATCCAAATACTATTTGGGTAACAAAAGGTCTCATTTGCCGATTGCGTTTGTGCAACGGCAGAAAATTGAACGTTCTTTGCAGAACGGAACAAAGACCGGGCACGTCGCCCAATCCAGATCTCTTAATTTGTTGTGACATCGGATGGCAAAAATAGATCCTCCTGTTAAACATCCAGAGCTGAGCCGGTGGCGCGAGGCGCTGGTGTCCGGTGGGCACGGGCGTCTCGCGTGTGTGCGTGTGCCGGGGTCAGACCCGGGGAGGATGTGTGAGAGCATGCATGCGACCATGGGTCACATTCGCGGTTCATTGTCCGATTCTCGGGCTGCACGCGCGTTTGTAACGGGAGTTTGGTGCGCGCGTGACCCGTGGTTTATTATAATCACTGCGCCAAACTTTGTCCCATCTTTCGTGCACTCTGCGCGTATGCATGATGCAGGATGAAAGCGGTGTGTGTCTAGTACCTGCCTATTGTGCTTCCTAAATGCATGATATTGTGTATTAAAATTCCTCGCGCATTCTCCGTGGCGTATTGAGAAGGTCAACGCTGCTGTTAAACCCCTGACAGAAGCATCAGCTTGCTACAACATTTCCAAGCACGCTTATTTTATAGCAGTAGAATTCCTGCGTTAAGGATTTCAGCAAAGTGTCGTATGTCGTTTGGTTTTGAAAGCCAGTTTCTGTGTCACAAATCTTAAAGTCATGATTACGAAAAGCAAAAAGAATGCAGCTGATTAAAAACACTCCCCAACAGCAGGACGTTGTCACACTCTCTGGAGGTAAGTTGTCACACTTGAAACCTTAAGAGTTTTGAGCTAAATTTAGTATGGCAGAACAATTATAAAAAACAAAATGATACATTAAATGCATGAAAATCTAATATCTAATATAATTTCAAATTATAAATGAAATTACAAAATGTAAAACCATGTGGCAGCCTTCACTTTAAAAACTTGACAATTTGATGACACAAATTTAATACAATTACTTACAATCCTCCCATGCATCAAACACACACACACACACACACACACACACACACACACACACACACAAATCAATCAGATAGTTCAACTTTTGGGTTAAAATCTATTTTAATCTATTTTACCTAAATGTAACCCATGCTGTATTTACTTTACAGCAAAATTAAGTGTTACTGTTATTTAAAATCTTTGTAATTAGACGTGTGAAAGCTAGCCTGTGTCTGTCTAATGGGAATATAAAATGCCTGGCCACACTTTACATTAGTGTCCATGATTTAATTAGCAATTAGCCTAATTGCATGCTTAATAGAAAATTATTGCTGTAGTAATTAATAAGCCCTTATTTACATATGTTATGTTTTATCTACATTGCATGAAAAGTGCAGTGTAGATATTATAGATATACAGAAAAGCGCTGCTTTGCTTATACTGCTAAAACGGTTACCCACACAACTATGGGATGCTGCTAGTTGGCGTAATCCCATTAGAACGATGGCAAGAGAAGACAGAGAGTGTGTTACATGCGCCCTGACATGTAAATATTTTGCCCTTATAAACACCCTTATATTTGCAAAGATGCATTTGTTTCAAGATATCAGTTATACTTATTTAAATGTAATCTAAAGGGACATTATCACATTTCACTTTGAGATGACCGCATTTTAAAGGTCATGCTTATTTGTTATTGTTTTCCAATAAACAATATTCAATCGACTGAGCCTTATTTATTTTCAGACATATTAGGTCATTTTAATGTGTTATTTGGTTAATGAATATCTTGGTCTGTGTATTCGTGAGAGAGGAATGGATTGAGAACTGATGCTGTGCTTGTAGTAGGTCAAATTGGTTTGTGCTTAAAATTAGTTAAATGAAAAAGCCTTGTAGTGTCATTATAAGTAAATTCCTTCAAGAATGTATAACTCCATTACGGAAAAAATAAGCTTTTAAACTGGTATGTTTGGCGTGTAGAGCTCATCTCATTGCTGAGAATCTTCAATGATCGACTGAATCAATAGTGCGTAATGGGGTAATTTCCATTTCATTTGATTTGATGCTTTCGAAGATCTTACATTACTTAAGTCTAGAACCCTGGAGCAAAGTAATATTTATTTAAAAGTCACATAGCAAAAATGAGCCGGCGCGAACTGCTGCTATCAGGAAATGTGCTAAAATAGGACAAACCAACCAAACTGTACAGAAACCACACGGATGATAAATCACTAGACTAACCCCTCTAATGCCGACTGACTTGAATGGAAAGCTAATAACAGATTGTAATTCACTTGTCAGAAATGTAATGGAAGCATAATAAAGAACTTTCTCCATGTCACGTGATCACTTAGTGCTCATCCAACACAGCCGAGAGTCCACAAAGTCACACTGACCACTAGATATGAGGATTTCCATCATGCAATGACTGAATGTATTCATCGGCCTTCTGTTTTGAATATCCGTTGCAGGTTGCCAGTAGTTACGCTAACATGGCAAAGTGTTGGTTAAAGTCACTCATTTTCTCATCCTGTGCTATATTTGGCTGATAACCACAGGCAGTAAGAAGATTTCTCGTATCTGAAAATGACAGGACGCTGCAGACCCAGAGGTTATAAAATGACATCTCAATGTGCAAGTCCCTGAATCACAGCAAATGTGCGCAGAATGAATAAACATGCCAAACACTTACAAACTTTTACTCACAGGCTTGCATACACGATACAACGCTGCATAATGATGAATGCTTTGGCATTTTAATACATTTTTCTTGTAAACACGGTGAATCTAAACATTGGTGCATATTACATTTTAAGAGAATTGGGTTTTTTCCAATAAATATTTATGAGAAAACTTTTGCAGGCTTCAAATAAATATGTTTTGAGTGGGTTTAAGTGACTGAAATTTTCATCTGGAGTTTTGTATTTTTGTTCGCCTTGTTTACTGAAGCTCAGATGTTTGGTTAGGCAACATAAGTAGCATTGCAATTTTCCGAGCAGTGGTTTGGTGTGTCTGGCTCTGTAGTGACATGAACATTCCTGAGGTTTTCCGTCAGGATATCAACCAAACCTATCTACATTTAGGGACGCAGTAATCCAGGTCGAACCATTTTTTTTTCCTCCTTTGGATATGCTCTTTGTCATGGGATTATATGAGTCCTCTACATTACGGACTCTGAGCTTCTAGTTAGCTGGTGCAGAGCTGTTATAACAAGCTTCTCCTGAAAGACAGTGTGCTTGTCTCCTGCTGCACCACATCTGAGTTGACATTGTCTCAACTCTGTAATGAAATTCAATATTCTCCCTGTGCTGTCACGCCGCTGCTCCTCACAGTGCAGATAAACAGCTCGAAGAGTTCTCCAGATGTGTTATTCTACTCGTTTGGCCTTAAGGAACATGTGGTGCCGTTTCATTTTGTAAATATGCTGTGACTCAGTCTGTAGGAGGTGCTTTGACTATGTAATAGAAGTGTTTTAAAGGTTAAATTTGTATATACATACACTGGCTCAACCAATGGCACGAGTTATATCTGTTTGTCCAACCAATAGCAGAGCAGGAGAGTAATAATGGAAAATAGTTTCAGAACTTCACCTTTAAATCTTAACCAATTGATAAGGTGTTGTAGATGACAAAGATAGTGAAATGTGAGTTATAGTAATGTACTATGTTTATAGTTATTCATTTATTTTTTAAAAATGTCATTTTTGTTTCACCATTCCTGACATTTCAAACCACCCTCCGCTCAGCTGCCGTCTCATATTTATAGACTAAAAGTAAATGTTGAAAATAAAAAAATTAGGTTGAGTAAAATGGTCATGTTTGCAAAAATGAATGACTATAACGCACTCCTCGACAGAAAAAAAAGAATCAAAGGAAGCCACAGTAAACACCGGGCCACGTTTGAGTCGTTCTGTAGCCTATAAATCTCAGACTCTTTTGACTCCCTTGGCTAAATTACTCCCAGATTACTTTGGAGCCGCTCAACAGGAACTGCCTGTTTTCCTTTACGGCTAACCTTTGACAGATGTTCATGAATGGTCCGGTTTGACAATAATTCAATCCAGCTGCATCTTGGTGTAGCAAAGCCCAGCTTGCTTACATAAGTCATTGGTCATGAGTGGCCCTCCGCCCCTCACTCAGCCCTGATATGCAGGTTTTGGCTTCCAGAATCGCATGGCCCAACAGGATTTTGCTAATCGCCACCACTATTTGCAAGTGAAAGAATTGTGTGCATTATTTGATGCAGTAAATAACTACGAAAGTCAATGATGCAAGGGCAATTACTTTTTTCCTGATTCCTGGAAGTACTTTGTTTGTAGTGAGTGTAAACAGTCTGATGAGGGTCCTCAATGAGGAACTGAGATTAGCACAATGATAAACAATATAGCCAGAAGAATTGCCAGTGAACCAAACAATGAATACCGAGAAGAGAATTTGCTAAACAGTCACTTTTTTATGTGCTATTTCAGGGAAAGAAAAGACAAAAAGAATGTGTTCAATATAGGTGATGTCTAAGATAAAAATAAATGTAATTTGGTTATATTAGCTGTGTCTTTTATCCTGTTAAGTAAGGTTGTTCACCCAAAATGGAAATTCTGTCATCATTTCACCCTCTAATCGTTCCAAATCTGTATGATTTTTTTGATGGTAATCATTGACTTCCATAGTATTTTTTATTTTTCTATACCGTTTAGCTCAATGGCTTGGTTACCCACATTCTTTAGAACATCTTTTGTGCAACAGAAGAAAAAAACTCGAAGGTGACAACTTGAAGGGGAGTAAATGATAATGGAATTTTTATTTTTGGGTGAACTATCCCTTTAACGATCAGAAAACGTGTTGTAATCGTTGTCTTGCGTATTTTATACCCATGAACAGCCACATATAAACCACAGCTTAAACAAATTAAACTCAATAATGCTGGTGCCTCAACTCCTTTTCACCACATTTTTTTAGTCAAACATCTTTAAGTGTTGGAGTGATGCACAGTAACTGGTAAATTTCTCAGTCATTGACTGAAATTTCTCACATTAGTTGGCGAAACACTCTGTGAAATCCACTTTGCAGTACACTTACAGCTGAATGGAACGATCATACTTTCTTTGTTAGTGAGTCATTGACTCGTTGTTTTAATGTTTATTGAACGCATTGTCGCACATGCTATCATGCTATCAGCAGATTTGGTCACTCCTTAGTGAATTCCGTGAATCTTTTTCATCACCCGCGCGGTGATGTACAACACAGATCGCACGCATTTGCTTTCTTAAAACATCCAGAAAGACCAAATAAGAACAGTGTCTTGGCTTTTGCATCATGTTGTTAGGAGTGATTTCATCATGGATGTATATTGACTGAACACTCTCCGCCTGAGCCCGAGGCTTTGCTTACTTCCTCTCAAGAAGGGAAGCAGTACCTTAATGAAATCATGCAGGCATGGCTGAGGCTGGCATTCTGTCTATTCTGAGCTCAAGCTGCATTTGATCTCGACTTTTTTTCAAGGTATATATTTCTGTTTTCAGCGAGGAGCAGTGATCTGTCTATTCAGAGAGACAATAAATAAATAAATAAATAAATCGATTGGCAAAAAGATAGCAAACTGCTCTAGGAGAAAAAAGCCTATCTTATCAAATTGTGTAGAGCGTACATGAGGATCATGGATATAAAAGTAAATGTTTGCTCAGGAAAGAATACCCAGGAGATAACCTGCTCTATTCTGAGAGATGCAGCTCAGTTGATGATCCACCAAGGCTGTTTTGTTGGAGCTAGAGAAATGGGTTTGTCTTGTAAGTGAAGACAGAGATGGCTGTGATAGAAAATGTTTCTCAGCGCTGTCACCTGATCACTTACTGTATGTTAATTCAAAATGATTTTTTTTAAGGATTAGTTCACCCAAAGATGAACCTTCTGTCATCTTTTACTCACACTCATTCATTTATCTGTCTACCAGCAAGCTCAAATAAAGCTACAATGGAAATGAATGTCAATGTCAAGCTCCAAATTCCACATAGTTATCTTATAAATGATTCTCAATGAAATGAGCAAACCAATATTTAAAGAAAAAATATTTAAAACGTTCCCTTCACTGTGCCTGTCAAGTCACTTTTGCACTTTTCAAAATGCATTGCACCAAATGTATTCGTTTTTTCACGACTAATTGACTTAATTTGATGCCAGAATGAATTTTCTGTCATGGGTAAACTATTCCTTTAAAATATGAAAAGTGGTATTTCTAAGGTATGTGGTTAGGTTTTATAATTGTGTTTTTTCTTTTTTACTCTGATCTGATTTCATGCAGCAGTTGTTTTGCATTCACAGGCATAATGTGTTTCTGTGCTGATGTTCTGTACTAATTTACTTGCCCGGTTTGGCATTTCTCTTTGTTTTCTCTGCTGCTTTCCACTGTGCTTTTGCATTTCCTTTCTGATAAGATTGCATGCACCTGCAGTGGTGTCTGTTGCAATGATGCAACATGTTCCAAATGAGTTTTTCTCCCTATAAAATCTTTTTGTAGCATTGCCACAAGTTTTTGTATATCCTTCCAAATCTACTGATAATTGGAATCCGAGAACCGTCTGCTTACAGGGAAATCAGAATAAGACAGTCTGAAGAGGCTGCTTATGTTTTGATTTTTTTAAGTTTTCATTGCCAATGCACAGAATGCCTGAAAGAAAGATATTCTATTACAGCAGGAAGGGATGTTACATCCTTAGGCAGGAAAGCATCTTCTGTCTCCCACCAGGAATTCATTAGCATGAGACTCCAGCTTTGTTTCCATCGGTTTGACAGGCAGCTGTAATTGAATTTAATTGATTATAGATAGATAAATATCTTGTCCACTGCAGACGCATGTTTCTTCATGTGGAGAGTGGCCTTTAGACTCTTTTTGTTGCTCGTATCTTTTTCCCGTTGTTCTGGGAAGGGCTGGAGACAGAATGTGAGGGGAAATGTTCCACGTCGCTCTATTTAGACACCCGCTGTTCCCTTCAATTTGAAACAGTCTATTAGCTCTGCTAGCAGGCCACTCTGTTTGCTGTTTTGAACCGGCTTGCTCCAATGTCTCACTTCGTTTCCATCTTTTCAAGCCAAAATCTTCCCCACCTCACTTGCACTTGTCCTAGACCAGCTTGTTTCTATCTGCTTTCCAAAGGTTTCCACTGTTGAAAAGAAGCATTTGAGTCACACCATGCCCAAAAAATAAAAAATATGTTGTTATTTCATGTGATGAGGGTGTATTTAAATTTGATTTGGTTTATTACATACAGTATATCGTTTGCCATTTTTAATTATATAGTTTTACATGTCTTTATAGCCAGTGTGATTATGTGTAAATCCACTTATTTAGGCCTACCTCAAAATAATACTGATCTGTCATTTTAAATGTCTGTTCAAAGGATGTCATAGAGTTCAAATATTAGCAAATATTCTAGCACTTATAAGCTTTATTTGTAGATGTGTACTTCAAAAATCACCATTCCGGAATGGAAAAGGCATCTGTTTCATAGAATGACTCATTTGTTGTTGGTGAACTCATTGTTTTACTTCTGAAAGGTCATTAATAAGTGGAAGTGATATGCACAAGCAGAATATGACTGCATCGATCGTTTATTGAACTGATTGATGAGACGCAGGCCAGCATTGAGGATTTTATGATACTGTACTAAATTGAGTTTGAGTTGATGTTTGTACTTCCAAGACGATGTGACTGTTATATATTCACTGTTCCCTTAATGGACCTTTTATGAATTTAAAATTAAGGAGTAAATAAATAAGTGAGACAGACATTAATGTTATATCATAAAATCGCCAGAGTTTCACTTATATTTGAGCTTAGATGATAATTCAATTCAAAGAGTCCAAATAACTGAATTTCATTCATGTCAGTAAATTTGTCATTAAATTTAAATTTTTCATTTTTTTTTACGGTGGTTCTTCATCTATTAATGATGACAATTCCAGTAAAGTCAGGATTAAAAACCTTTATATATTTTTGTTTTACCTTGAAACTTTACTTAATGGATGCAAACCAAAATATAATATTCATATAAAATGATTATTTGATTTTACTTTATTATTTTATTTTGGTCACAATTTATTTTAAGGTCCAATTCTTACTATTAATTGTGACTTTTGCCTCAGTAAACTTCTAATTCGCAGCTTATTAATAGTTAGTAAGGTAGCTCTTAAATTAAGGTATGAGGTAGGATTAAGGGATCTGAAATATGGTCATTCAGAATAAGGCGTTAATATGTGCTTTATAAGTACTAATAAAAGTATTACAAAATAGAATTTCTGGCCGTGAACCAAATTGCAATGCATAAAGTAGAAAAATGTGTATGGCAATTTGCTAAAAAAAAAAAAAAAAAAAAAGAAATGGATGATTTTGGACGGTCACCAAGTTAAATGGATTTTATTTCTGGATTTTATGATCTGCATAAGCATTGGTACTTGTACAAGGAAGTAATAGGCCTAGGTGATGAATGACTTAATTATCAGGCCTCAGTGTCAGACATTTTGTTCTTCATACTAGAGCAAAACATTGCATAAAGGAGTATCGCTGATCAATCGCAAGGCTGTCTGCAATTAACTCCCTATAATGCGCCTGATTACACCGACTCCAGCGTGCCCATTTAGCTAAGTGACTCAACCTTTTAAGCGGCCAGCGGCTGCACACACTCAGTGTTTGCACTCAAGATTAAACCTCTTGTCCAGGTGCTTTCACCTTGAGAAAACGGTATTGTGCGCTACCGTGCTGTAAAAAGTACCTACCTTTCCTCTTTACTCTTCGGAAACGGTTTCCGAACAGATGGCGTACCCACCCTCATTTTTTTTTCTCGAGTCGTTAGACTTGATTTGTTGATGAAATGGAGACCTTCCGCTACCCTGCTAATGCAGATGTGTATCTTTACAGTTTAATATATCTTCCGTGTCGCTGCATACCAGATGCAGGAAGCGTTGTATAGCCAGTGGCATCTCTGGACATTACACATTACATGCCATCTGACAGAGGCGATATCAGGAAGCCTTCGCTGTCAATGTCTAAAACACAGCAGATTTATTCAGAAACGCAGCCAAAGCCTTTGGTTGCTACTCTGTTTGGTTGAAACATGCACACTCCCACATTGAGACCTTGAGACTAGGCCTGCGTATGGCATAACAAGCTTACCGCACCTCAGGGAGCAAACATTAAAGCCGTTCTCTTCCTGAGTCCCAGCCTGCAGCCATATTCCTCTGTACATGCTTAATTGTTTAGTCATTTTTGGCTTCCCTTGTGTCTCTTTCCAGCTGATAATTTATGATTTTCATGTAGGATAACTGTCTCCATGCACCATCAAACTAGAAAACAGTAATATTTCAAAGAGAGGCACGCTTGAAATGGATGGAAGGTAAGCGATGTTTTGCAAGTCGGAAATACTAAAAATGCATGAATGTATTTGCACACAGTGCTTCATTCACTATTAATTGCACGCAAGAGTTCTTATGTGAACAGAAAATGTGCTCTCGGAACAAGTGCATACACACATGAATTTGTTTTATAGCCTCCTTTAAAGGGGTCATCGGATACAAAATTCACTTTTCAAGTTGTTTGAACATAAATGTGTGTTGGGAGTGTGTGTACACATCCATCCTATAATGATAAAAATCCACCCAGTTTTTTTTTTAAATCCCTATTTTAAAATCCCCTCTCAAATCAAGCTGTTCTGAGATTTCTGTCAGAATGACGTAGTTCTGGACGGACCGCTCCCACGATAGTTGATTGACAGCCGTCTTACCTTAGACCCACCCTGAGTGAGCTGTCATCCGTCTGCCATTGTGTCGCCTCTGGTGCAGGGGAAGACAAGTATGTCTCCGATTGAGTGATTGAAGTGTTTTGTTTTTGGATGTAATAATGAATATAGCAGTCGTCATTTAATCCCGACATCTGAGCCACTGAAGACGCAGAGGATTAATGTTACTTTTGCTTTGAAGTGTATGCACCGATCCCCAATCTGCCTAAATGCGTCTATGTTCGCGCAAATCATTCGTGATCCAGCTTCATCTACAGAAGAAGTGAGTATAAGAGTTTTTTATGAATCTTTGCAAATCACCTTTACTAATAATGTACTAGTTAGCCAGTTTCACGGCTAAAGTAAACAGTACCGCTTGTCACCCCACGGAAGAGAGGGGCGGGGTCAGCAGAGCTCATTAGCATTTAAAGCAACATGGACTAAAAAACGGCTTGATGAAAACAGAGATGATTTTAACAGGGTAAAGATGGTGTTTTTTTACACTACCATTGAGAAATTTTAACTAAAGTATGTTATAGACTTTTCATTAAAACCCTAAAGAATCATATCAAATTGTGGAAAATGGGCATCCGATGGCCCCTTTAATGTTGATAAATCAGGATTATTCTAAATAAGGGTGCAAGTGATCATCTCCATATAAGGGCTTTCCACACAACTGCTCATAGCCATTCATCACTCTCTGCAAACATTTCCCTACACTGTCTTAAGATGTACGTGCCGAGACTACACATAATTAACTGCATTTATTATATATTTCTGAAACTCATCCCAGATTTACCACAGCTGAAAAAAGACTTTTCAGGAATTTTATATTACACACACATTAATGTGACATGCTGTATGTTTGATTACAGTTTGTTCCAAATTTGATCTTAAATTCGGGGAAGAAAAAAAAAAAAACTCTTTCATGACTCTGGATTCTGGTTGAAAACATTCCCTAACAGGTTTTATGAGTGCATTAATTTAGTGCATTAACTTTTGAGAGTGAGATACAAAATACATTCACTGTGCAGTGCTTTGTTATATTTCTTTTTATTGTATTTTTCAAAAATGTTAGTTGTACAGTAAGTTTACTTCCAAAACGTTTGCAGTTAATTTGATCTGAGACACCTAATATACAGTTTCCAGGTTTTTGTAAACATATTTTTTAAAGAAATTGTGACCTCATAGACTGCTCACATTCCACGTTTAACCTACAGTACTGATGTCATTGAAATATTTGCATACTGAATGTGGATTGGTCATTATTCCTGCATTAATTTGCATTATTTCTTGTACAACTGTGTTTACACTGCAAAGATGGGCTTCCACTGAGTTGATACTTGGGACAGAAATCAAGAAGCGTTCATGTTTCTTCATGACAGCAGCAAAGTGGATCTGATGTGGCATTTAATTTACAAAAGAAGCTTTAAACCTTTAAAATTGTGGCTGTTTTTTGCTGCCTTGTAAGCAGTTGTATTTTTGGAAATGCACATCTAATGTTTCAATACTGTTATTGAGCTGCACTTTGTTCTTGTCACTACTGACTTGAAATTACATTTAAGAACTAGTTGCAGGTACAGTAAAATTAAATCCCATTTAATCTTATCTTTTTGTTTCCTATGTATTTTAATACAGACAAAGGATGTGAAGTACTCAAATTTGGCATGATTTATTGCCCTTGGTCCAGAGAGACTTGGTGGGAGAAAATAGCTAGGTTTGCAAAATAAGGCTTTCAGAATAATTAAAATCTGAGCGAGGATTGCAGCAGACCTTAAACAATGCTTTACAGCTTCAGTAAACAGTCTTATTGACTCTGACTTTTGATATATTGCAACATATGGAGCACCAGTACCAATTTTATTATTTTCAGCTCCTCTTGGGAGTTCATACATCTGTTAACTCATAGTTGCTCTGGTCTTTGTTTGCTCTTTGATTCTTCCTTGATTATGCAAAACCAACACTGTGTGATGTGAAAGGGCATGTGATCTCTTAGTTGGTTAACCTTTCCTCTTGGATGCTCTTTTGACATTGAGCAATGTGGTGGATTCAGCTCCTCACCAGCATCTGTGCTAATGAGGCAATTAAATCTCTGGTGTTGTGGTGCAGAGGGCTGGGAGAGAGGGAGGAAAGGGAGTGTGCTGTCTCAGCAAAGAGCGGCCCAGAATGCCTACTAAATTCCAACTGAATGCAGAAGCGGAGCTCCGCTGGGTGCCTCGCAGTTCCATTACATGTCTTCATAGTACTTCAGTTGAATCTTGCTAGAGACTTCAATCCATCCAATGGTTTGTGTTTTCCTTTTCTTTGTGAAATTTCTAGGGTTTCTGCACTGTTAGTGTAAGAACCATCCCTGGTTAGCATGCATCACTACTATGGTGATAGCTTATACCAGGGGTGTCCAATCTTGGTCCTGCAGAGTTTAGCTCCACCTTGTCCCAGCATACTTACCCAGAAGGTTCTAGTAATCCTGTAGACCTTGATTTCCTTGGTTCAAGAATTGGAGCTCAACTCTGCAGGAGAGTGGCCCTCCAGGAGCAGGATTGGACTCCTCTCACTTGTATAGTATGTAAGATTACAAATTTACACAACTTCACTAACTTCAAACCTCATACCTTCTAGTAGACATAAAAACAAAGAAAGAGAGAGTCAAGCCATATCAGGTGCTTTTACTTTTGCAACCCAAAAACTCCCTAGCAACCACGTAGCATGCATTTAATTAGAGAGCCCCCTGATAACTACCAAAGCTCTGCCGCATGACTTTTCTGCATTTTCCACTCACATTTTTCATATTGTGGTGGGAAGAGCAAACGACAGACACAGTGGGTGTGGCGTCAGGATTCGGAGAGGCTTTTATTAAACAGAAATAAAGTGTCCAAAGGGGATAAAGTGTCCAAAATAAACAGGGGATCTGGTGTCCTCGTTTTGCTGCGGGGTTTGTGAAGGAGGGAAGTGTGCTGAAAGGAAGGGTCCAGGTAAGGGGCGGAGTCTGGCAGCCGCACACGCTCCCCTCTGAGGTCCGGGGCGCGAGGGACGGTGGCTTCTCCAGCGGCTTCGTCTACCTCCAGGTCCACGGTGCTCGACGGGACTAGTCGGCCCAGCATCCTGGCCTGACGGCCGTATCACGGGTGCGGTTTCGTTCAGACTGCGGGTTCGGCAGCTCACATCTCTGGCGGGAGTCCCTCTATGCTCCCTTCCTGGACCCACGAGGACACCAGTGTGCATGCACAGGGAAGAGACCGGTCCCTCGAGGAGAGGCGCGCTCGGAATTTAAACAGCGGCGGTGATAAGGCTCTATTCGGATCAGGTGCGCCTCATCACCCGCCGCCAGACCTGGCTATTCAGCGCCCCTCCACTCTCACACACCCACTCCCGTCGGGAGCCCGGTGAAGGGTGGCGAATAAGGGACGGGGTGGTGATGATAATAATGGGGGAGGCAGCCAACTCGTCACATTATTTAGCAGCATTTTTTAGCAGCAAACAAGACTGGTACATGCATTTCCATGGTGGTTAGTACTGCTTTGCATATGTTTTTGCTGATTGACTAAACAGATGTTAAGGTGTAATTTATAGCTGACATGAGGTACCCAGCCAAAGACAAAGACCGATGTGCTTAGTACAGAATACACAATGATAGTTTTTGAGTATGAATTGATCATGTTGAGCAATGAACTCCAGATGTCACAAAACAACAAGTTATTAAACCTAACAACAAAAGCAAGTAAGAAAGTATTTATTTCAACCTCAGAACACCATTTTTCAAGTTTCACCGAAGTTAATCTGCTCTTCTGTCTGATTTGTGGTTAAGGCAAGAAGGGATACATGAAACCTTTGAAAATGGTGTAAAGGCACATGGCGCCATAGTTTCATCACTTTAGAGTGTTGCAGTGACAATCTTTTAGCAGTGAAGTACCTGTCATAGATTAATGAGTGGGAAGATGACATGAAGCGACGCGAGGCTTAGCTGCATTGAAAACAGATGAACAGACATATGCAAACATAGCTCACATTCAGGGCAAAGTTCACAGGATTTTTTCCACATAATGATTTCCACTGCACACGTTTAACTTATTATTTTATTATTTCACACTCAGCATTTTACCTTAAGTGTTGCAAGCCATGCATTCAGCACCAGACATGACAGATTTCTAGTACGCAAAACAAGTACTTTAAAGGACTCTGTTAGTTTATTGGCGTTACTGTGGCAGCAAACAACAGCACAGCTTAGTTATATTAAAAAAGTTTCAATTCTGTCGATCATTTTTACCCCATTTTAACATGGATTTCTAAGGAGATCAGCCGTAGATGTCGGGCAAGATGGCGGATAGCAGCAGCGTAACATAATATCCGCGTTCTGATTGGTCAGATCGCCTGTCAATCAAGCTCCCTGCGAACGGTCAATTGAGTACTGATTTACAATTTACTTAAAAAAAAAAACAACTTTTCTGAACTAAATTAATGTAAAAACTACCTTCGTTTTTCTGTAGGATTTTCTTCAACACAGAATAATTTTTATCAGAATATAATGCAGTTTTGATTTTGGTGCCGTCCCTCTGTCCATGTGCTGGAATACAGAAATTTGGATGTTTGATTTGTAGTTACAACAAAATATTTCAAAAGTGCACTGCCAAACGTGTCATTTTGCCTAATCCGGTGGATTTTTGGCAGATTTTTATGACAAATAAGGAGGTTGATCTGGGTCCAGGTCACATAAAGAAAGAGTATGCATTGTTAATTTACATATGAAGGGTTTCTTTGCAAAAACAGATAACTCCGTTTTTACACATTTTCAAAATTCATGTTTTTTATTATGTTATCATGTTTTTAATTGTGTTTTATTGTTAGTTAGCTTTTTTTTTTTTTTTTTTTTACCTAGTCAAAATAACCCAACTGCAGTTTGATTGAGATTAATTTTAAAGCACAATGAAAAAACATGATTTTTGAGAATTATTAAAAACGGAGTTATCTGTTTTTTCAAATGAACTCTTCCTATGCTGTACTACTAACATTGTGCCAATACAAAGCTGTTTGAAAATTTCTGAATTTATCCATTAAGATAGATCTAAGGATCTTGGTGGGGACAGTAGCATTCAAAACACAGATGGTGACTGGCTATGTCTTTTCAGCAGGGTAACTACTGGTGACAACCTTGCTTGATCTCTAATGTAGTTTCTATTGTACTGCAGAGTTTGGTTCTTACAAGCAAAGTAGTGCTGGTACCTATTTCTTTTCTTGCTGATGTTATTTGTTATAAGCAGGTCCTGATGCAGCTTCTTGAAGTTGTCACAGCAAGTGCTGCTTTTTTGGGTATAGAGGAATTACTAGTAAGTGGATGACATTTCCCAGGTGCTGAGCACCCCAGTCTGTGTTTGTCCGCCTCAGACAGTTTAGCATGACATCTCAAGATTTCTGTCCTTGGGTCTGTGTGTACTTGACTATTTAGGAGCGTTTGACCCAGGAAAGCATAGCCAAAGTGTCTCGGAAGTGGTCACTGAGCCCTTCGCTCATCGAGAAGAGTGTTTACCTTCCTGCGCGCTACCTCCATGACTTATTCATAGCACAGAGCAAGCCGCCACACTTAAAAGAGAAAACGTGTGCCCATGTAAACAGTACCGTCTGCTCTTCGGTGGGCAGGGGAAGCAATTTTTTGGATCTCATCTTTTGTTACTCACCTCGTTTTGACCTCTACAGCACTTTAGTGACAAACACACTCCAGGACAGAAGTATTGCAGTGAGTTTTCTGTCCCCTCTGGGCTGATATTATTCAGAGTTTGATACTGATTGTTTACACCGCACCACAAGTTGAGAATTGTGGAAATAAAGTGCCTCCTTTTGTGCAATTTAATTAGAGTGACATCAATTAGCTGCTAGCAGTGCAGTTCACTGTAATGTTACACCATGATGGAGTTTGCATTAGGGCGCCAGGCTAATATGTTTAAAGCAGACACAATTAAATCGAACGCGCCGCCTGATAACGACAGGCTTACAGCTACTCTGAATGAATTACGGAGTATAGCTTTCTGTCTTTTAATATGCAGCTTATCTGACAGATTCCCTCTCTTTTGCTGGCAGTAATGAATGGCTGGTGTGGCGTATCTTTAGGCAGAATGTATGAAAGGCAGCGTCTCGTGCTGAGCGATGCAGAGCAAGGCTCATTATCGCCACACAGGTGGGGCCTGGACAGGACACAATGGGAGAAACTGTCAAGAACAGACAGAATTGTTGTCTGTCTTGCATGTCGCAAGATTATAACTGTTGTTTTTTGTGTCTTCTTCTGCAGGAAATCTTTTCTGTGGGTAAATGATTTGATGCCCATTTTAAAATATGTGTTCATTATTGTTTTAAATGATTTTTGCATTCTTAATTTTTTACTCAGAATATTTTGGCATGATCTTTCATCATTTTTTAATAAAACTGCTAAGTTTTTGGAGATAAGTTTTGCTTTTCGCAAAAGTTTCCTCAAAATCAGTCATATGGTGCAATGAGTATGCAGACACATACAGAAAAATAATAATAATATAGGAATTTATATCATAGACTTGTGCATTATCATGAATGTGTGTCAAGGCTTGTGTAGCTTAAATGTTGAATGTTGAAGCTGAAAGTTGAAATGGGTTAAACTATTTTGATGAGTTCACACCGTGAACACACACCCGGAGCAGTGGGCAGCCATTTATGCTGCGGCGCCCAGGGAGCAGTTGGGGGTTCGGTGCCTTGCTCAAGGGCACCTCAGTCGTGGTATTGAGGGTGGAGAGAGTGCTGGACATTCACTCCCCCCACCTACAATTCCTGCCGGACCTGAGACTCGAACTCGTGACCTTTGGATTACGAGTCCGACTTTCTAATCATTAGACCATGACTGCCCCCCAAAAAATGTCTGCCCACAACATTTTTTTTTTATTATTCTTGGCTTCACTGGCTAAGTGTGTTTTACATGAACACACAATTAAAGCAACCAGTGTAATATTGTCCTTAATCTGTCCTTTTCTTTACGTAGACTTATTTGTCATTGACCCAAGTAAATGTGATTCTAGCCCACAAGTGTGCACCTGTTTTGAGGTCAATAAGCAAACATTTCCTTTAATTGAAGCCGAGTTACACTGAAAGATCTATGTAATTAGCCTTCGTCTATTTCCTTAGAGTCATGCTAGGCAAATAACTCCTTTAACAACCTTGGTTGCCTGTAGCATCTCAGAACACCCTGTGTAGTGATATATACCGCCTATTGATCTTTGGATCATGTGACCTGGATCAATACCCAGAAATCACTGCCCTGTATTCAGTGACAGAGAGGGGGACAGAAAGGCGGTCTGGCTTGTAAAGGTCGACTGTAGGGCGCAAGGACGGGTCCTTGGAAGTGCTCTGGTTTGCAACGGCTGAGCATATCAATTCTATCATGGTAAGAGGAAGGTCATCGGTTCAACACAGATGTATTTATGGCCCTGGAGGGCATTCAGAGAAGTTACTGCCTCTAGAGTTTTACAGAAACATCCGACTCCATGCCAAGGTTCTGCTCTGTATCACAGCATTTGGCTCTTTCATTAGAAAAGACTTGAATTGAAGTTGAAGCGCCTTGGAGAGTTAGATGTATGTCTGGCTTTAACAATGTAAGACATTACATGCTCTTTGGCTATGTCCAGACCTGACTTTGGCTGTAATGAGTGATTGACATGTGCTTGTTAGCAAGATCTAACAATCGCCTTGAAGATGGATCGACAGCATGGCACCTTTTTTTGCTGCAGCATCAGTAACAGACACATTGAGGCATGAAGGGGACAGGACTATTGACCAGCTGGTTACCGTTTTAGACTTCTGCCTGCACTCTGAGGCATCAAATTAATTCCAACAACAGCATCCTCATTGTGAAGAGCTAACATGGTTAACATGTGCTTTTGAAGTCAATGTGGATCAAAATTAGCTGCATTTTATATGATCTTAATGATTTTCCTTTCTGCCCAAATCTTCCATTGAAATGTGATAACCTGCTCCACCTCTAAAGTGACTGTCTTATGTAGGCCTTATGAGGAATTGGTTAATGTTAATGTTAAGAAATATTAAGCAGCATTCTAGTGTAGGTATCATTCTGCTATGGATTAATTCATGAAGGATAAAATCAAGACCCTACAACTTTTTGTCTTTAATTATTGTGTTTTATACTGAAGTATGTCACATTACCAACGTAAAATGGATTATGAATGTGATTCATGTTAACTTGTTCAACAAAGTGGTGCAACATATTTATTTTTAATTTTTTGGCTGAGCCATTCATGGGTCTGCTAACAAACTTTTGCTCTATTTCCACATTCTGCAATCTTTGCCTGTTGCCTGATTGATATTTCATACTTTTTTAGTGAATAAAAGGACTGTTTTTTTCTTAACATAAGAATAACTTTAGGATAACATAAATGATTATCTAAACTTTTTTTTAGAAAAAAAAGTGATAAAATGTAGGCTATCAAATATGATCCACCAGGCTTTAGAGGAGTGTCTATTTGTGTGTCTCTCAATCTTCTTTGTATTGCATCAAATTATTTGTTTTGCCCCCACACTAAAAACTGTATTGGTTTACAAGCTTTCAGAATTTCATCTTTTCATCATCTACCAAACTGCATATTTTTGCTCATTTTGTGCCTTTAAATAAAACTGAGGTGATTTTTTTCCTCCTCAAGTATGACCTCTACATTTTTATTATATCATACTATATGAGACATAAATAAATATTACTATTATTTGACATGTCAGACTTTATAGGGTTAACTCAAATGCCTTTTTCCCCTACCCTCCCTTCAGTGCCATTGCCACTCACTTTATCTTACTCTCTTGCATTTTGTTCTATATTTAACCACTTCTCACTATTGATTCAGAAGGATATTCATGCGGCATAGAGAACAGCATTTAGCCCTCATGTCCAGCAGGCAGACATTTTGATTTATCAAATCGATATTATCACGTGATAATATCACATTATAATCATCAATAGTGTCAAGATTCATGGGGTTTCCAAAGCCCCTATTATTTTTCCTTCTCTTTTTCCTTTTTAAACTTGTTTCTGCTTATCACAGGTGCTCTAGGAAGTCATTCATGGATTGAGCAGAAAACCATTACCTTCCTGTGAATTGATTGGTAGAAAGACCTCATCATGAGGAGTCCCATGTGTACACGTGTGTTGTAGAAGGAAGGACACAGTTAAATGAGAAGCACTGTGGTTTGCCCTTTATAGGTTCCTATCCTCAATGACTGCAGGGTTTCAGGTCTGACCAGATCCCCCTGTGTACTTAAAACATCAGCCCGCGGCAAATACCTGTCATTTCAAGGGTGCCACATTTCAAAATATCCACATTAACACTCCTGTGACCCTCACACACACACACACACTACTCCATCACTCCGTAAATCTGAAGCGTCAACCCCGATTCACTCTCAGAATTGGTATTGTTCCCTTTGGCACACGCCTATATGAGGAAACATTTTCATCGCCTCATTTTTCTGGTCTCAAACATGCGGCCGCCACTCTCTCGGCCTCCCGCTGCGTGCGATACGTGCTGCTGCAGGGGGCAGAGCAATGAAAATGATGATGATGGATCCTCATAATCGCTCTTGAGTCCTGCCTACCAGAGCAGCTCACGTGTCGATCTGATGGGGACCAAAACAGGTACCGTCGAGTCAAGGCTGTGTGCGGTCATATGTGGAAGTTATATATATATATAGAGAGAGAGTCATGTAACCTCATCCATCATCTGGCATCTTGGCCTGAGATTCCTCTGAGAAACTGTACAAACATACTTTTGTTCTGATAATGTGATCTGAAAAATGAATCAGTGTACAAAGAAAATGACAAGTTGTCTGTCGATGCGTGCGTTTGTATATTAAAATATCTTCTGTATGAGACTATGTAACATTTCTGATTAGGAATGGGCAATATAAGTGAATAAAAAAAAAATCATTTGGATTTTTGTAATGTCTATTTGTTGCACTGAAAGAAAATATTTGGTGTAGGATTTATTTTTAAACGATTTTCATTTAGAAACTGCTGTTAAATTTAACAAGTAATTACAAAGAAACTTTGCTTTGCCTTTTTTTTGTTTGTTTGCTTTTTTTTGGTTTTGTTGCATTTTGCTTTGCTTTGTTTCACATTTGTTTCAGTTTTGTTTTGTATTTTTTTTTTTATTTGTTTGGAACCATTATTTCAACCAAACGGCTAAAATATTCACTAAATTTACACAAAATATTTAAACACCTAAATTTAAATATTTAACACAATAATATTAAATATTTAACACATAAATATATGGATAGCAATACACAGCAATATTCTTTATTTTAATTTATCTAAATATATTACTTTGAGTAAGACATTAATATATAACATTTTAATATATAAAAATGTTACAGAACAGATTTTAAATGGTTACAAAACATATTTTGAATTAATTCATAAAACCTAAATAAATAAATACATACTCATACTCTAGTCTAAAACTAGTCTAATGAATCCCAAACGCCAAAGTAAAAGGTCATTATGATCATTACAATATTAATAATGTTACTTAATATTATATTGTCACCAAAATTCTTGTGAATATACCGCAAGTATATCATATGCCGTCCAGCTTTAGTTCTGTTCTATGCGTGTTTGTAAATCTGTAATTGCAGGCAGTTTGGTATCCTTGGGAGGTTACGTTCCCCACTCCAACCAGAAGTGTGAATCAGCAAGACCCAGTCACTGGAGAGAAGTGTGTGTGTGTGTGTGTGCACGTACAGGTGCCTGCTATGAACTTCCTTCCTCCTGTCTCAGATGGGATGGGTGAACCAAGGTCAATGCTTGTTTCTGAATGCTCAATGTCCTTTCTCTTCACACCATCCAGAAGAGAAACACTGCGGGGAATGGAGACTGAAAGTGAGTAAACGAATGAAAAGATAAACAGAAATCAGACATATTCAATTTAAATCTATCTTTCTCCCAGCTCCTTTATACAAAGTCCTTCTTAAATCCCTTTCTTTCTCGTTTCGCTCTCTGTCTCACTAATCGTATCATTTTCCATGTAAGCGGTAAAAGATGCTTGCGGGAGCTGATTGGCTGGAGACGCGTCGTTAAAATCGCCATCTATCCTGGCCTTGACCGATTTTATTACATCTGCTCAGAATACGACCTCAAGCCAAGTAAAGCCTTCCAGGTTTTACCACACACACACACACACGATTCATTTTCTCTCGCCCACTGTCTTACACAAGATTCATAGGTTGTCTGAATTGATCAGGATTCAATTGCAGCTGTGTTTATTTCACCAGGGGAGTAACTTCAAAAGACATGAATCAATACCAGAAAGCTTAACCAAGATTCGGGAATCTGTGAATTTCCCAGGCTTCCCTTGATCTGCACACACGTATGATATGTTAGACTTTAAACCGTTTTAAAATTAAATAATGCACACACACGTTCTCCCTTCCAGATGTAAGACACTTCGTGTTTCAGTCATGTGTAACAAAGTGCTGAATAGCACCTGACACTGGCTTATCGAGGAACGGTAATCTTTTTTTTTTATGGGGTGGCATATGTCACTTCATTCGATAATCCACAATGCATTTAAAGGATGAAGGCCATGTTACAAGCAGGAGGATTGCTGCTTTAATCCACCTGCTGTCACTCATCTTTCTACCCCGAAAAATTTCACTGATATAAAAAAATAAGGACAAAAATGGGCATCATAGAATATGTTTCATATCAGTGTTTAGTACATACTGTATGTGAACTGACATAATGGCTCTGTTTAAATACTACTACTGTAAGTCTAGTAAGCTTGCTGATAATCATGTGAAGCAACATGCATTATTCATACAAAAAGCTTGTTAAACTGTATGCAAAACTGTCATATGACCTCTCCACAATGCATTTTTAATTATTCAAATGGCCTCTAGTTACCATGCTGGACACAAATAGGGTTATTTGGCATTTTATGGCATTTGTGTGTTAAATGTGTTAACTTTTGGCAGTGCAATGAAATGACTCAAGACAAAGATGTTTAAAACTGTGGCTGATATCAACTCTAGCTCATCTGTTACACTATCTATATAGACTGCTACTACAACTATTATATGATTGTTGTTGTAGTTATAACTACATTAAAACTAGTATTATAATATTTTACTGTAAAATAAAAACAGATTTGAAAAATTGAAATGACAATAGCAGTATGTATGGCTGTTTTAGTTTCCTCAACTTTAAATGAAAATTAAACCCTTGTATTTTGACAGAAAACCGCAGGGAGCCAATTAAGCTTCACTGTACAGCATGCATGTTGTATTCTGTACTGATATTAGTATGCTATTTGAAACTCATCCTAGATACTGTAAATACACGTATTGTAATCTCTGCTGTGTTATGAGGTTTAATAAGGTGATGATGTGAGCCTAGATTGGGATTTGCATACTAGATGCCTAAATTCTGTGGAGTCCAGTTGAAAGACTTATTTTGTGTGTGTGTTTCTTTGAGTGGGGGGGTTGCTTGCTGTGTACAGTTTCAATCACAGAAACAGTGAGAACAAAGAGTGTGTACTAGTGTGTGTGTGTGTGTGTGTGTGATCAGTTAAGTGGGAGATGTCAGCTCAGTCAGTCAGTCATAATGAACGGTGCTGGTGCACCTGCTGCCTCACGCTGAGCCATTCACAACACACAACAAATACACAGTAAAGGAATTACACGGCCTTCTCTCATAAACGCAGTGCTGGAACGGTTTCATTACAGGACAAAAGCTGAGCGCTTCAGAAAAGAGCTCCTTCCTGTTTGTGTATGTATGTGCTTTATTCCCCCTCAGTTCACCTAAATATCACATATCATAGTCACAGCGATCTGGTCTCTGGGGGTTCTTCGGAGAACATGGGTTTTTCTTGGGTTTGGAGGAGACCTTTGATGTTCCTCTGTGTTTTTCTCTCCGTCTCAGCTGTGGTGCTAACAAAACAAACTTAAGATGCTGAACTCCGGCTGACATTTATCTACAGTCGGAATGAAACGCAAGAAAGACATTAAAATTAAAGACTAAAAAAATCTAAATGTTGCTGTATTTACTCCGGTGCCCAGTAAGAAAAAATCTCATATGTTTCTCCTAAAACAAGCAGATGGAGACTTTTACTTTTTGTCTCCTCACTGCAATTAATTTGTTGTACATTACCGTAAAATATAAAAATGTCCCTAAAATAATGTACGCTTAAAGCAAGTGATTGTAAATGGAGAACAAATTGAGAATTTTGTTTTTACCTCCTCTGTCAGATATCTTTATACAAACTGAAACACTTCTCATAAAATGCAATTTGTGTTTATATTACTGTAAAAAAAGAAAGCTTTTTCGAAATTGTAAATTTTTCCCCCTCCTTTATAGCGTTACGATCTCTGGTAGGATAAACTTCACGGAGAGCAGAAAATCCCAAACACAGTCTTTTAATAATATAATCCACACGAATAGAAGGAAATAACACAGGTTGTCTCAAGCCACGTAACAAACAATAACTGGCACTGAACTGGGGAGAACTCAGGACTTAACACAGGGACTAATGGGGTAATTAATGAAAGAACAGCTGGTAACGATGACCTTAACGAGACAGGCAAAAACTAGGTCAAAACAGAAACTCAACATACAGACATGTGACATATACATATTTTATTGAGTTGTTGATACAAAATGTAGCTTCATTTTATTAAATGTTAACATTTATTGTATTGTTATATGCACTGAAACTTAAATCTGAATCTGCTACGAAATAATGTGAGGTTGACTTAAACACTAATACTGTCTATTTTTATTACTTCTAGGAAATTTTAGGAGCAAACTCTGAGCGCGAAGGTTCTGAAACATAACAGAGATCTCGTATTAATTATCCTGAGCTATAAAAGAGCAACGTCTGAGCAATAAAATGTATCAAGCACTGGCTGCCTAATTTGACTCTCCGATTAAACCACTTCCATATTTGCAGGAAAATATACGGTGTGTGAGAGTAGTGTGTAATTACATCTTTTAAAGTAACATCATTAACTAGAACTAAATTACAGAGGCCGGGTGGAGACATGAGTAAAGACTTGATTGCGCTCTGGATCCTGGCTTTTTGTGTTGCAGCGAGCCATTTGTAATGATGGTGTGATAACGAAATGTCCCTCGGTGGGAAAGCGATCTTATCGCTCGTTTCTCAGGGCAGTCCAGAACGTTTCTTCGGTCACCGAGTTCAGACTTTGCAGTTGGCCGCCCATGCAGATACACGGACCTTGACGCTTCACACGCTAATGAAAAGCTATTTAGCAGTTCTTAATGATAGCGCCTCTGAGAGCTCTCCGTCTCCCTGTCTGCCTCTTTGTGCGATTAGCAGGAATGCTAATTTGTATCTTAACAGTCTGAATGACCCCTTTTCCTTGCACACTCCAACTCATTCATATTCTCTCAGATCTCTCCGTCTTACAAATGGTCACAGGTACATTAATCAGGAGTAACTGCAAGTTTGAGCTCCTCAAGTGCTCAATTAGCTTAATGGAGAGACGCCCCGGGGGATTCATTCACAACGGTGCAATTTAGCTCTAAATGAATTAGTGCAGAACGCTGGAACATTTTGTTTAGCGTTGTTTGTTCACTCATTTCATAATTCTTAAAAACCACCGCACATGAGTTACAGTAGCAAGGTTTTCAGCGTGCAGGAGAAATCCCAGTAGTCATTTTAACAGCTTTAATATTTCTATTTATTGAACCAGGAGCAAAATGCACAACTTTTGAAAACAAACTCTTTTCGTTGTGTTTCCAAACATGCATATCAAGAGAGAAGGTTAGATCTGCTATTTGGATGGACCTCCAAAATTGGGCGGGCTTAAATGGAAATATATATTGTCTTAAATTATACAAAAATGTTCACATGGCATGAACAGAACTGGGTTGGCTTGATCTGTAAATAAATGCCTAATTTTCATTATAGATTATCTTTTTTCACTCTCTTAAATAGCACAATATGATTTCTTGGATCAGTTTTTGGGCAAAAAATATCAGAACGTGTAAAAATGTTGGTCAAAATTGTAATCAAACTGAGAATTGTTTTAAACCCATTGGTAAATTTTGTTGTAAGCGTTGACATCTATAAGTTTTGGTTATATTTATGCATTAAACAAGAAACAATTTGCCAGTGTTGTAAACAAAATTTAATTCAAAATCTCAGAACACAAAGAATATGTTATCTCATTAGTAATTATCAAGTACAATTATACAGGTACAATAATACAAGTTTTAATGAGGTTTAGTTGATTCTTGTCCTAAATTAAATTAAATTAAATTAAATTAAATTAAATTAAATTAAATTAAATTAAATTAAATTAAATTAAACATACTTATACTTAAAAATATGTATTTATTTTATTTGTATTATTTATTATTGTGAGTATGTGAATGGAAACTGTATTTAAATGCATTTATCTGCAGACTTTGGCTACTTTTGGCACTAATATTTATTTAAAGATAGAGATTTTAGCTGATTTTCTTTGAAGTATCCCAAATCGTGTCATGTTTGTGCAGCAGAACCCTGTCCAACATGAAGTAAACAGCCCATTATGTTCCATCATGTAGACTGTCCTTTGCTTCAGTGAGAAGTGTGGTAGGTCATCTCTCTCCTCACACTCACTTAATGAAGTGTAATCCAGCCTAAACAAGTACATCTGTACACCTCAACTTCAACGAGATCCGAATCAATCTGATTGTATTTGCCTCGGACCAATCTACAGGAGTGTGAGAGTGGGGTTGGGTGGGGAGGGGGTTCAGCAGAGCACACTATATCAGCTGCAATTTCACCGGAGGATTATTACTGAAATGAATGATAACAAAATGATACAATGAGCTGTGATGAAAAGATTAGCATAAGACAACACGGAGAAACACCAAAGAACAAATTAATTGCGTCTCTGTTTCTCTTCGTTCAGACAGGGAGAGCATGTTGAGAGAGATTTGTTCACAAGTGTGCAGGATTAGTTTTCAGTTTGGCGAATCCACATATGTGACCCTGGACCACAAAACCAGTCTTAAGTCGCTGTGGTATATTTCTAGCAATAGCCAAAAATACATTGTATGGGTCAAAATTATAGATTTTTCTTTTATGCCAAAAATCATTAAGACATTAAGTAATAATCATGTTCGATAAAGATATTTAGTAAATTTCCTACCGTAAATATATAAAAACTTAATTTTTGATTAGTAATATGCATTGCTAAGAACTTCATTTGGACAACTTTAAAGGCGATTTTCTCAATATTTAGATTTTTTTGCACATTCAGATTCCAGATTTTCAAATAGTTGTATCTCAGCCAAATATTGTCCGATCCTAACAAACCACACATCAATGGGAAGCTCATTTATTCAGCTTTCAGATGGTGTATCAATCTAAATTTTGAAAAATTGACCCTTATGACAGGTTTTGTTGTCCACGGTCACATATGTTTTGTGGTATATAAGATGTTATGTCTACCGATAGAGATCATGCTGTACTGTTTATGCCGTGGTAGATATATCTGTAGTCAGGTGGTAAAAGTTGTAATGGTTGTGATGCAGTAAGGCGTTCACCTGTGAATTGAAATGTGGAGTGCAAAGTATAGGTTTTTGTAGTAGTCTTATTGTATTACTGTAAAATTCTGCTGATTTTCAGTCACTCGTATGTTATCTATTTAACAATAGCTTTAGGTAATACTTTTTTTTTTGTGCCATTTACAAAACTCTGCTTGATGTGCATTGGCATAAATGGTTATGTGTGGGAATTCCAACCTGGTCTCATGATGAAAACGTACCTCTTGGAACTTTTTCGCATGACGCGAAATACGTAACGTCATGTATGTTTCGTGACATATTCAATGTGAAATATTCACTGGGTGGAGCTAAAAGAGTGCCCCCCCCCCCCCCCCCCCCCCGAAAGGGATGAACGTACATATGGTACGTTTTATGTGACGTTGGTTTTGTATGTGTTACTGCAGTTCTGACTTGAAATGTCCGTTGAGAGGCGCTATGTTCCGTGCCGTTTTAAAATAACGTACCATCTGCACTACACCTAAACCTACCCGATAGTATAAACGAAAGCAAATGTGACGAAAAACAGAATCGCAAGCATGCCGTTTTAGCTTGTTTTTTGAGCTCTCATCTTTCAGGTCTTTCATCGTGAGTCATGTTTTTGACGGGATTTGTACCCAAGCATTCCGCTTCCTAAATCCAATTCTGTGCAGGCTGAGCTACTGTGATATGTACTTATAGGTACGTATTTTGCGTCTTGCGAAAACATTCCCAGAGGTACATTTTCATCATGAGACCATGTAGGGAATTCTTTGCAGACTTCTCTTATTATCAAATTATGAAATATGGATTGTATTTAGTTTAGCAATGAATTAATCTGATATCGTACGGACTCGTAGACCTTGACAAATCTACGAGTTTAGCCTGAACTGAGATATAAATAGATAAAACAAATCATCTTCAGTAAATTTACCCTCTTTCATGTCATCAGAAGAAAGCAGACTGATCTGCTCTCTTGCAAGGTCAATTCGTGTTTAGACTTCAGGCAAATAATCACGACGCAGATGCCATTCCTCATCATCATCACGGCTAATGTGCTAATCATGGAAAAACTGGGAATGATTGTCATGGAATGATGGAAACTTCTGTCTCTGGATGCTTTTACCAGAAATTCCACTTCCAGCAAATTAACTGTTTGAACGATTGCCGTCTCTATGTAGCAGGAAATAGTAATGAACAGAAATTACATGGTAATATCTACTGAAGCTATTCACCCCACAAGGAATTTCTGAAGCTCATCACTGTCAGTGGAGAATGATTCAAAGTTCACAAAATTGCTAAATGTGTAAATTGACAGTCATTTGTGTGTGAGAATGTCTATGTAAAACGAGGTATGCTTGGCTTACTCTGTCATTTTTTATGGCATTTGTCCTCAGAGAGAGCATGTTTTCTTGGTTCATTGCTTTTCTGAATATGATTTTTTTTTTTATGTCTGGACCATTTAGAATAACAACAAGCCTTCCAATGAGGCCCTTCAGAACGATCATGTCTTATTGGTGGGAGTGAATCATTGGAATGCCCTGGCCCGCTCTCAGCCAATCAAATGACCCCGTGTTGGCTCGGAGTCCTAGTCTATGGATCAGGTTTCAATGTGTGGTTTGGACACCAGATGTTTATAGTGTGAGGAGGAATGGCTGATGGGAGGGGATGAGTGTGTGGAGCCCATTTGCTCTCAGTCCCAGATGCGAGAAGGTTTGGCTCGGCTCACTGTGTTTTCTCATTGGCACAGCAAGGCCTTCTCTCTGCCTGAGCAGTGCAATGTAGGAGATGCCAACTCTCTCTCGGTCCCTCTGTTTTCATCCTCCCATCTTCCAAATCAGGGTTTCTCCTTCAACAAATCAGGACTTAAAAGCAAAAGCAATTAAACCCCCTCCTATTCAGTGCGTTCTCTTCCTCTTTTAAGACAGGCGCACCCACTGAAAGGCGACTCTTAATTGCCAAACTGTGGATACGTATGCTGCTCTGAATGACTGCTGATCAGGGACCCTTAGAAGTATCTTTTTATTTTAAATGCAGTAATGCTTTCTCATCTGTATGATTAAATTGGTTCAAGTCCCATCGAGTCCCGGTGTGGCATCTGAATTAATCAGAAAGGAAGATTCACCGTCACAGACCTCGCGGCTCTAATAAAGCACCTCAGATTGCCTGGATGTGATGAAGGAACTGAAGAAATTATTGTTAACAGTAGCCACCTTAGATAACCCAAAATCTGATCCTTGTCAACTGGTTTTCGAACCCCTAAAGAGAGTCAAAGTTCATAGGAGTTACATAAGCGTGCCTGATAAATTTGAAAGCTCCTTCCACCGGTAATAAACGGAAGCTGTTTACGTCACAGCATCTGATTTGAAGAGAAGGCAAAGCCTTGTATTTATTGCCAAACCTCAAGGACTTACTTACACCATGATGCTTCCAGCCCCCATTTGACTTCCAGCCTAAGACTGAAAGTGGTAAGAGCAGAGGGAAAAAAGATGGCCACTCATTGCTCTGTTAACCTTGTGGCCTCCCTGGTTCTGGTAGGGTTAAGCAGTGCAGTATTTACAATAAGAATGAGACCCTTGGGCCTCGGGCGAAGTGAGAGCAGGTCTGAGGATGAAAGCTTGTCACTGATAATAGTCCATACGGTTAAGGGAGGTTCACTGAAACATGCTACGCTCACTAGCTTTTATCTGCAGCTTTTAGGGCAACATCTCTGTATGACAGCTAATGAAAGAGTGAGAGAACGAGGGAGGAGGAATGTGGGTGAGTGACAGATAACGAAAAAAAAAGAAGAGCAACGGCCTATGCCGTTCATCAAAGAGTACATTATTAAGAGTGCATCTAGTTGTGTACCTCTCTGAAAAACTGGAAAATGCAACTTAAGATGGTAGTTATGTTTTGCATCATGGTTACTCTATTCTAGCTGGTCCAACTGGTCATTATCTGGTTCAAGCTAGCCATTAGTCTATCTAAAATAATTTGCTGGTTGAACCTTGTAATTATCTGATCCGATCTGGTCATTAACAGGTCCAAACTGGTCAGTAGGTAGTTCAATAGTTTGGCCATATTTTAAATGTACAGTATGACCATCTGGTAGCGTGTAAATTGTAATTTTATTACTTTTTGTAACTGGATTGCCCTTTATCTCCACAAGACCCAAGCCTGGTGAAGAGGAAAACTGTAGATTCATCTAATGGCTAATTTAATACTCCAAACTATATCACAGCCAGACATACCAAAACCATATGGGCCCCAGCACAAAGAACCCTTACATTAGAGCTAGATGGTTCTTGCCATGTAAAGTCAGGCTTGTGCCATTTACCTGTTTGCGGGCTCTTGACTTACTGCTAATGCCAGAGCTCCATCTGTTCTGAGAGAACGAGAGCAGAGAGAGATTGAAGAGAGAGAGGAAGATAGAAACTTGCCTCTTGCTGTGGCTCACCAGGCAGCAGCTAAAGAGATGGATGGCTGTGAATCCAAGGAAGGGCAGCTGGGAAACTCAGCCTCAAATGACTGATGGAAAGGTACATTATTGTCTCAATAGGACTGTAGGGGGAAATGTAGACTATGGTAGGTGAAACAACCCATACAGCTTACAAAAAGCATACTACATCCATGGCACTTTGATATATTTCATGATATTTTGATATATTCCAGTACCTTATACATTTTGCATTGATGGTGCAATAGCATGGTACTGGGGCAGTACTGTTAAAGGTACACCTATGGCGCTTTTCCACTGCGTGTTACGACTTGGCTCGGCAGGGTTCAGAACTGCACTGCTCAGTTCGGCTCGGTTTGCGTTTACACTGCAGTTTAGTATCGCTTTAGAGTGGGCAGCATTATTCATGTGTCGTTATAGCTGCGCCGCCTCTTCTGCCGTGACTCCTGAAAAACGTATTAATTCCGCGTCGCTCCCATATGCTCTCGCTGGATCCGCTCCTTGGCTATCAACGAGGGGAACATCTGTACTTCCTCAACAGATAACGAAAAGTGAAAAAGAAAGGTGAGCTCATTAAAAACAGTTGCGTTCGATCCTTCTCTGGCTGTGCTGATTTAAATCTAGCAGGTCTGTTTTTGTCTCGTATCGCAAGATCAATGACGCGGGCATGGACGATTTTCTCCAGCCAATCAGTGGTCAGCAGAGTATATACGTCACGTTTTGGTAACGGTACGGTTCGCTTGGAACCTCGGCCGAGGTGGTACTAAAAATTACCAGGTACCAGTTACTGTTCCCAGTGGAATACCCCCCAAAAGTGAGCCGTACTGAACTGTACTGTGCAGTGGGAAAGCACCACTAGATAAGGTACTAAAGGTGCATCTTCTGTAAGGTACCTGCTCAACAAACACCAAAGGATTCAATACACTGATCCAACAAAGTTCAGTATTTGTTGGACACTGTGAGCTGGCCGTAAACCAGAAAGTAATGTGATTGCAGGATTGTGGAACATTTTTCAAGTATGTTGTCAGAAGATGTCAGATATGTTGATTATTGTGTGGATGATTTCTTCCTTCTTTGCAAATGAGAATTAAAAACTATTACTAGGACTGTATGGCCGTATTGTGTTGGCTGGAAAGACACACATTTCTGTCACATTTCTGGGCCCTTTTGACCTGCACAACTGCACATATATACAACAGACCATGGCAGAGAGTAGGTCATCCATCACAGGAAAGCAGTCAATTTGGTTCCTCCACTCTTGCATCACTGACATGCACATACTGTATATTATGAAATAAATAATCAGATTTTGTTTGGCTATTTTGGTTGGGCTTATGCCGCTTATGCCTTTCCCATGTCTGTACAATCATGTCCTATCGTTGCTGTAACAAGTGAAGGCACTTGTTTTACTGTGAGCGCAAATCAATAAGCCGGTTGTAATTCCCATAACTTGTTTAAAATGTTGTGGCTTTTTAACTGCCTCCATTAAGGTATGTCAGTTCGAATGTTCATGCGTGGCAGCAGTTATTGTCATCCATTTATAATGAGCCCGCCGCTGTTCCCCAGAGTTGTAGTGTGGAGAGCAAACTCCTAAAGTGCAGTCAGGCAGATCGTCCTATAGGACAGAGGAATCTGCTCCATGTCACAGTTAAGTCACAGTTCTTGCTGAGATGGAGCAGCTGCTGTACTTGAATAAGGAATTCAGGCTTCTGACTTTAGTACTGACCTGCCTTCTGGACCAAGGAAAGTGAGGCTGTTCATCGGAATACATTGGTAGAATGGATACACTTGCTGATTATGCTAGTTAAGACATCTACTGGGGACTCCAGGAATCCCTATTCTCAAGTCTCCAGATGTATCTGGTGTAAAGGCTTGCAAAACATAGGTGCTCTCTAACGAAACTTAGGCAGTGAAGCTGGTGGATCTGTGTGGTATTTCTGGTGAAGCCAGTTAACCGGTGTAGTTTTGCTTATTAGGCAAGTTAAGTCTAGTGGTTACTCAAGGCATGTTCTCAAGTCTCCAGGAGGTTCATCTGATAGAATGGCTTGCTAAATATAGGTGCTTGCTAACAAAACTTGGATGGTGAAACTGGTGGATCAACATGGTGTGTCTGGTGAACCTGGTTGACTGGTGTTGTTCTGCTGGTTATGCTAGTTAAGAAGTGTTTTGGGTACTCCAGGCATCCCTGTTCTCAAGTCTCCAGAAGGTTTATCTGGTGGAACGGCATGGAAAACATAGGTACTCACTGGTGGATTAGCATAGTGTTTGTGGTAAAGCTGGTTGACCGGTGTAGTCTTGCTGGTTAAGCTAATTAAAGGTGTCAGCGTCCTTTCAGCAGAGGTAAGTCCCTTCAAGATCTTGGAAGATTTTTTATTTTTTTATGATTATTGAAACTTTCAGACAGTAATTACCATTTATTGTTTCTGTGCAGGACTTCTCAAATTTAAATTGTAATCCTTATCCCTCAAGTCTGTTTTAAGTGCAAAAATACTGCAGAGAAAAGGCAAAATCTTAAAAAAAAATCTAAAAAGTGTGGCTCTTCCACTTCCTCTTTCTGTCTCTCTCCCCTCACCTACCTCTTACCTCAGGTCAGTTTCTTTCTGTATGACGTGATTGATATGAGCATGGAAAATAACACATGACAAAAGTCCTGGCCAATTAGGCATATCTCTCGATGTCTCTCTCTTTCGTTCTCTCTCTTCCATCCAGCCTTTTCTCTCCCTTGAAAGGCAAGGGCTTCCCATCATGCCTGTATATGGTTGGAGTAGAGAGGAGCTGTTTGGCTGTGTGACAGGAGTGTGGGTGTCTGTGAGACTTAACAGGAAATGTGCGGCTCTCACAGCCACCACACCGTTCCTCTTGACAGGTTCAGGTCTGCTTTGTTTAATCCAGCAACTCTTACTAGCAACGGGAATTTTTGTGTTAGCGCACATGTTTTCAGTGTATTTGTGTCATGCTCTGTGAGTCTTTTAAACTATTCTGCTGTTTAAGGATGTAGAGATGTTGAATGTGTTGTGTTCAGGTGGCTGTCTAGTCATTGTGCGTTTGGCTTCAGTATTGGTTTGTGTATAGTCTGGTACTGAAGATGTGGAGACTGGACCATTTTAGGCTCTCACCTCATTTCCATGTGTCTGTAAAGTTGATAATGCAGTCCAGGACATCTTATTGTATAAACAATGTTTGTTCCAGGTTTCCTTACATGATTAAAGGACTGTTGCTACAACTTTTATGGGTATTGGAAAGGACAGGTAGCTGTCACGGCCCAGTGACTTTTTGTGTGCCATTAACCTTCAGCTGTGGGAACTTCAAATTATTTTGCAAAGGTGCATGTCCCATGGAGACACTGTATATTGATCATGCAGTCTTCAGGTCTGATGCTATTACTAGTTTAAAAGGCACTGCCACAACCTAATTCAAAGAAGGCACATGTTTCTAAAATCTTGTGATTAAAATATTATTTTTTATACCTTACAGTGTGACAAAGCAACAGTATTTGTTTAACCCGATTGCTAACACGTGGTTTTTGAAAGAATGCAACTGCTGTGTTTCTGGATTTAATACTAGAATGTTATGCATATAATTACGTATTTTACTTTCTCCTTTGCTAATTTTGATTGATGAACTATACTCATAAATCAAATTTCAGTTAATGTGAATTCTTAATTAAATATTCTGCATTGCTTGACAGTTACAAACTGCTGATAATAATAATAATGATAATAATAATTTTTATATATTTTTATTTTTGTTTTTATTGGAATTGTTTTATTTATTATTTTGTATTAAAAATAGACCCTTGTACCTCAAACGATTGCTAGTTGTCAGGGCTTGTAAGGCAGACTCTTATAAACGGCACGTGACCTCTGTTTTAATCATAGCAGCGATGACATTTTCCCTTTTGGTTTTGATGTTGAAACAATCAGCTCAGCAGCAGCGAGCCAGCAGAGTGTGACGCTACACCAGAAAGACCAATACAGAGGTTTCTTTTTTTTTTTTTTAAGTTTCCTTATTTGCCCGCATCTCATCTGTTGCCTTTGGACACAAACAACAGTGCCATTTGAGCAGCCAATTAAACGGCACTGACATTCAGAGTATGCAGGAAGAGTGACATTAAGATTAATTTCTTATAGAAGCCAGTGACATTACACTGCTGATCACTCGCTGAGAGCGCACGCACACCTTCACCGCTGTCCCTCTGCGGGCAACTACAGTCCATGCCCGCTCTGGAGTTTATCTGGAGCCTGTCGTTCTTGTAAATGTCATTCAAGTGTGCATGTGTAACAAAATTAGGTGTTTTTTTTTTATAATACCAATAGAGAAACACACACAAGTTAGATCTCTTTAACTCTCTAAAACATAAGTTAAAAAGTAATCAGCTTACTAATTACTTTACTTTCAAGTTACTTTCAAGTTTACTTTTACTTTTCATGTTATCAGACCTAAAAAATACACTACAAAGAGAAACTTGTCATTGTATTCATTTATTGGTGCAGATGCTGATATTTGTATGACCAAAAAGAAAGATGAAATTGTGATAGATTGTCAGTACATTTTTTTTTCATAAGAGGATAACAGACTACTTACATTAAATGCTTATATTAAGTATCTTTTGTCACTCTCTATATTTAAATGTCTTAGTAAGATGATATTTATTGTAAATAATATATGGTCAGAGCTCTGTAGTTTTCATTCAGGGGGCAAAACATATAATGCAGTCCAATACAATGATGATCGAGAGATAAATGTTCCTCAAAATCCTGATAATCATATTTTAACATGATTTATCTAAAACATTTGTAGATTATGTACAATGGGTTTTTCAGATTTGATCATGTTGCTTGTTTAGAGGCGAATCTCCAGAACAGCAGTGAGGCTAAATGGTGAACAAATTCACACTTTTGCTTTTCAGCCTGTGTGGAGTCAGTAAAGAAGTTTAGGAAAAACATCTGAGACAAAATTGATTCCTACATAAGACAATAACTCTCCTGAGCTAAGCTCTGAACAATACCGTGTTCCTCTGGGCAGCACATTTTTGTTTGGCAGCGTTCCCTGAGGCTCGCTGGCTATATCTGCAGCAGCGGCTAGTTTGATACACGCAGTATGACAGAAAGTCAAGATCACCCTGCCCTTCACGCTTATGCAAATATCCCTGCCTTTGTGTTTGACTGGCAGGTTACAAGTATCCCACTGTTATCTGGACCAGGAGAGACACTTGGCCTTGAAGGTCATATGATGGATTCTGTTGCTCTTTCCCCAGAGGCTCCAGCTGATGCTGCGTTCACGTGTGCAAACATGGTGGTATATGTGTGTTAGCTCAAGGGAATCCTCCTTCGCTCATTAAATCATGCCTGCTGTGTCTCCTTCTTCCTCACCAGAGGGTTTCTGGGTAATCTCAGTGAGCATGAATTGAGGAGACCTGTTTCTCAGGACACATTCACAAAGTCAGCTACATCAGCACCACAGAGAGCGAGAGAATGAATGGAACGCAAGCGTGTTTACAAATGAGACGGGTTGTAAGTGAGAACCCGAGACCTACAGAAATAGGCCGAACAGAGAGACAGCTAATGAAAAAGGGGCTGAGATAACGACGTACGAGGAAATTGAGTCTCTTGTAACATATAGCTTCTCCTCTCACGACCCCATTAGCGGACTCCTCCGCACCAGGCGACTTGTGACGTGCTGCACAGGAGGCTGTCCGTGCCTGGAATGATGGAAACACAAATACTGGAGCCATGCTAGGGCTGCTGAGCAGATTAGACCCGACTAATCCACAGAGAATATGGGTAATCTAAAACGTGCCCTGGGAACCATGTGATTAATATGAGCAGGGTGAGGGATGTTGGGGGAACTGATAGATTCTGCTCAGATCGTCTCTGTAAGGGTCTGGGAAATCTGAACAGATGACGACGTTTAGAATTTTTTCCTGAATTTTACGGCCTTCTGTGTTTTCACTGTACGGTAGGGGGCGCTATTACACATCTTCTCAAAGAGTACTGAATCTCAGGATCAAAACATTGTGAAGAAGAATCAGAAACATGTGACATCATATGTAAGCAGATGCATACATTTATGTAAAATAACGTGATCATCAAAAATTAAACGGCATAGAGATTCTGTTCTTTCTTTTTATATATTGCTTGTTCATACAACAAACAAATATTCCCGGGGATAATTACATTTTTGTGAAAATAAAAAAAAAATGCTGTTGTTGGCTGGCGGGGAAAGATAAAAATAAGTTTCTTATGCTTACCAACCTTGTATTTATTTGATCAAAACGCAGTGAAAACAGTAAATATTTACATAATTTTTTATATTATTTGAATATTAAAAAAAAGTAATTTATTCCTTTGATCCAAAGCTGATTTTTAGCATCATTACTCCAGTCTTCAGTGTCACATGATCCTTCAGAAATCATTCTAATATGCTGATTTAGTGCTGAAGAAACATTTGTTATTATTCTCAATGTTGGAAAAAATAGAAACATTTTATTTTAAATAGAAATCTTCATAATAAATGTATTTACTGTCACATTTGATCAATGTAATTAATAAAAGTATTCATAACTTTTTATGTGGATTTTTGGGGGAGGGCCATTCTCATTCTAGAGTGCATTTGATTGGATCACAATTTGGACACGCCCTTGGGTGCAGGATGATTTGTCAATGATTTTGGTTTGTTTTTCAGGACAAGACAGAATGATCTTTTTCTCCATTTTTAACTGCACGCTAGCATATTGTTGACATTTAAAGTTAATAGACACAGACTACATGCCACAAAACTCCATTTTTGTTTTTACGCCGTCTTTAATCACCCGCTGAGAGTGTTGTCAATGCCTTAGACCCAGCCATGCATGCTCAGCCAAAAGTAATGTTACTCAAATGTTACTCAGTGATGACACAAATACAGTCTGGACCAGAGGAGGGAGGAATGTGAGACTGTGGGCCTGTTTGGCAGATTTTCAAGACCGATTCATGCGACTGAGCAAACAGAGAGGGAAGGGAGGGAAAGAAGCAGATTAATCTCAGAGTGTATGGTTTTGTTGAAATGTTGCTTCTGGTGGTGATGACGGTGGGCAGACCCCTAAGAGAATCAGGCTTTAACTCTATAGACATCCATAGGAAAACATATGCATTGAAGTATTATGATATATAATACACTTATATAATATAATAATATGCTACAAATGCAGGATGCACTTGATATACTATGTGAAGGACACAGTGAGAGTCTCCAGGGTTCAGTTATCTGATAGCGTTAAGGTCAAACCTCTCGTTCTCCTCCTCGCTCCTCTCTGAATAGCACTTATTTTGCAATGAATTTATAAACATCCTTTGAGACTCTTTGGTATGATTCTGCCTCCCGCTGAAAAATAAATAAATAGACAACAATACCCACAATGCTTTGCTTTAAGTACTGGTGCTGCATGCCATTTAATTCCAAAAGTCAGAAATCCAAACTTTCTATTTGTAAAAGTGCGACAGAACTACTTGAAAATAATTGATGTTGAACATCCAGCTTTATAGGAAGGACATGTACTGTATCTGTTTTCCAAAAGCAGCGCTGGTATGTTGCTCTGGGCAGCATTGAAATATTATATAAATATTTATGTATTTATAATAATCACAAAGAATAATTTATAAGTATTCTTTGTAAAGAAAAAATAGCATTTGTATATTTGAAAAATGTAAAATAATATTGTTTTTTTTATTATAAATAAATGATATTTAAAAAATTAAAAATAACTGAGAAATATAACCAATAAATATAAAAAAAGGTATTCATATATAAATATTAGTGGTTGACTGCTATTGATTTTTCAGTGGCCCATGCCGATATCTTAAAGGGCAGGGTGACCAATGGCTGATATAAAGGCAATATATCACACTATTTATTTTATAGATAGTAAAATTACATGCATAACAACTACTGAAATTCCTAAATATGAAAAACAATCTTCAAATGCACCCTGAAGATCTTACAGCTAGATTACAGCTGGATCAAACAATGCATTTGTGATGTGTATTAGACATGTTGAAATGATGTGCATTTGCTGAATACAAGCAAAAAACTGATTGGCCGATGCCGATAATGAAACAAGTCAACTATCGGCCGATTAGCAAAATATCGGTGGACAACTAGCAAATATAAATGAATAAATAAAAATATAAATCTTTACTCTTGCATTCTAACAAGTAGTTCTGTATAAGTTGCGCAAATAACAATAAAGGATCTTGTCGATATTGAAATGCCTGAAGCTATCATCACTGTTTGTTCAGACAACAGAACAGCTTTATCAAAGGCGGTATCATGTAGGACTATCCTACTATCGGACTCTCTGAACGAAACACACGTGCATGCATACATAGATATCACATAGACGATGGAGTTGAAGGGAGGTCTCAAGCATACAACATAACTGGATCTGACTGTCATCGCCATTTCAGTGCAGTCCAAATCCGATTTTCTGCCTCGGAAGCAGACCTGCTCTATTGTTGTTTATTCAATATTGCTATAAAATGGTGGAGAGGGAGAAATTGCTTCACAAAGTCGGTGGATTGTTCTGCAGGGTGTGGAGTTCTTCTGGAGGAGGGTTGTTTTTTAACCTCTTTGTTGGATTCGGGAAGCCAAATGTCTGTCATTAATCTTCGGACAAAGCTCTCGCATCAGCAGAATCGAGGAGGGAGAAAGGACTGTATCCAAAGATGCCATTTTTTTGCGGTTTCTTTTACACACAAAGCCAGAAGTAGCCACACCAGCTTTAGGCTGCGAGCCGCTGCACCTTATTTCCTTTAAAACTCAGTCAAAAATATTACCCTTGGGCTGATACATAAAAGACAATGCATTTAACATGTCTAGCCTTAAATAAGATTCTTCATTCTGTTGCCAAAAATAAACCTCATTTATGTAGGACTCCAGGGCATGCTCTCTCATGGCTGAGAGGGGGCTTTCTCTGATTAGCGTAATGCATTCGCTCGCTTTCTCTCTTTTCCGTGCTTTCCTTTCTCTCGCTTTCTGTCTTCTGTCGCTTTTTAAGGCTGGGAAGGCATATTGGAATGAAAAGATTGAAGGTTTGATTTATGTCACGCTAAATGCAAAACAATAAAAGCGGACAGAAGGAATGAGAAGTGAAGGGACGACATAAATCTGTCAAGGAAAACATCGAGTCTGATAGGAAGCGATAATTATGTTTACTTTTATCTCCCAAAAGCCAACATTACGAATGCATCTCAAATGCAATCATCTGTAAATGTATTCTTTTTCATTCCTGCAGTGCACAGCCTTCACCCCACATGAGCTGCGTTCATTAATAATCAAGAGCTTCATTTGGTGGGAGATGGAGGGAGATGTTAGCTTTGTTCACTGATCTTTCCTCAGTGGTGCCACGGGGGAACATGCTGCTGTAGCTGAATAAAGATCCCATGGTATTGCTTGGCGAGTGCAGTTGGTGTTGGTGTGTTTACTATTTAAACAGGAAGTTGGGGCGAATGGCGTCTAGATATATTTTTTCCCTTCCCAGCATTATTTGCCATTGCTGGTTGGTTTAGGGCAATTAAAGGGTTGGTTTAGGGCACCATTATTTGCCATTGCTGGTTGGTTTAGGGCAAGATTTGTCTGGTCAGCATTAGCAGCTTGATCATGGTTGCTTTATCATTTTATTGGACGTGTTGATGTACTCCATCTATGTTTTGAATCTTTCTGAATCTGATACAGACAGTCGTTAACAAAACACAATTTTCTCCACTTTTTGTTCAAAATTATGCTTTTTTAATGAAATTTACCCATGATCAAGTGTTGATTAAAATTTTTTTTTTTCTTTGTTTCCTCTGTGTACTAGTTAGGGATGCGCTATTTACGAATCTTCATGGACATGAACATTTTTTTTTTTTACAAGCAAATGGGCCAATTCCAGTTGTTAGAGTTTCCAGGTTTTAAGGCAAGAAAAAAGAAATAATTAAAAAAGGGCTGAACTGGCCTGAACTTTATTACAGTTTGGAACAACTTGAGTTTGAGTAAATTAACTTTCATTTTTGGGTGAACTATCACAAATTTAATAAAATTTCATACCTTTGAAATTTACTAAAATCTGAAATATTTTTTAATAAATAATAATATATTTTCTACTTTGGAATTGATACTTGAGAATGCAAAGTATAAAAAACCTGGGTTAATCCATCTCAAATGGACCAAAAAGTATCATTGATATCCATGTATTCAGTGGCAGGATGGTTGCTAGTGAAGAGTTTGGGACTGGTTTTGAGGATGGCATTTTGGTAACACTTTAATTTGAAGGTCCCTTTTGAGCATTCAGTTGACAATAAATGTATGTAACTTTGCTACTGAGATGAATGCAGATTGTAAAAGCCCCGTATTCTAAATTATATGGTCCATTTACCTGGAAGAGAAAACCATGGTTTATTTTGTTGACTTATTTTTTTAAGTACACTAGCATGTTATGACTTCAAAGCTAACAGACGTGAATTAAAACCCACAAAACCCTTAAAGCTCAGCTATGATTCAAAGCAGGAGGAAACGGATGAGAGGGGGATGAAGGAGGTGAATGAGAAGCAGCTCTTAGTCCTATTAAGTTGATTAGAAGACTAATTGGCCTACACTTATATTGTGGGAACAAGTCTCCCGTAAAACAGTTGCTCTCAGCAGGTAGAATATTAGCTGGGCTTCCTCTCCCTCGGCATGATGGGAACCACATGCACAGATCTCCTACTCACTGCTTCTTTAGGAAAACTCTTTGTCTCTCTGCTGGGCTTTTGTAATGAGTCATTAGATGAGTGAATGGCTCTTTTGCTCGGCGATGTGGAGGGCTGTGATCTTTATTGGATCAAATGCTCGTGGATGGATCTGACGTGCTGGCTCACTTAAGGGGTCGTGACTTGTAGCACTCCTCCGAAACAACAGCGTGTTTGGCACTCTGTGTACCTCACGACACAGCAATGCCTGGGGTTTGCTCCAGAAAATAATGTGATTAACCTACCATTTACAAGGCAAATGTTGCACACATCGTAATAAATAGATGTAATAAAACTGAATACCCAAATGTGGTGAGCAAAGGAAGGCACATGGGTCTGGAGACAAGTCTGTTCAAAAGATTTGGATCAGTAAGATTATTTTAAAGAAGTCTCTTCTGCTCATCAGAGCTGTATTTATTTGATCAAAAATACAGAAAAAAAGTTAAATATTAGTACAAATCAAAATAACAGATTCCTATTTTAATATACTTCTAAATACAGAAATAAATTATACATAAATTGTATTTTAAAGAATATTAAAATGGGAAACTGTTATTTTAAATTATAACTAATTTACTCATATTTCACTTTTTATGAAGGCTATCAGAGAATCAAAGACTCCTGAATAAAAAGTTAAAAAGAACAGCAGAATATCATTTTACATTTCACCTTATATCATTTAATATCATTTAACATGTATATTATTTAAAAGTTTGGTTTAGTGTACGATAAAGTACTAAGCACTTCAACTAAAACTAAAGTAAATAAACCAGAACGTAAAACTATATAAAAAATAAAATTATAAGAAATTACAAAAACACACAACATTAAACAATTTAAAATTAATAATTTAATAAAATCTAATTATATATATATATATATATATATATTATAATATAATATAATCATATTAACAAAAACTTTAGTAGTATATTAATAATAGGAAAAACACTTAAATTGTTATTTATTTATTTGTTTTAATTGTTTGTTTGTTTGCTGTTACCAGAGTCAAAATTAATAATGAGCCAATATTATGAGAAATTAAATATACACAAAATGTCTAAAATTAAATGGCCACTTAGTTTCATTTAACTTAATTTTAGTAAATATTGTAATTAAAATAAATTAATTATTTGAAAAAAGGTTACAGTACATTTTGAAACTGACACTAGGACAGTCTAACATTTCTGTTAATTGGCCATTATGGACCAATTATTGTCTGATCTATCAATCTATCTTTCTGTCTGTCTGTCTATCTATCTATCAATCATCTTTTTTGTGTCATGAACACATTGAACCTAGTTTGTCATGAGTGTTGGGTACATCAGTATATGCCTGTATCTCTGTGCTGCGCTGTAGCGGCTTCATCGTGACATTGCTGCAATGTCATGGGAATGTGCATAGCTGGTTGGTCCGAGCTACATAGTGTTCAGCTGTGTAAGTAAGTGAAGGAAAAGAGACCTGGATCCAGAGAGGGAAAAAAACACAGCAGTGCCTCCCTAGAGGGTCCATCGGCAGTGCAACGGCACTGCAAACAAGACTTCCAGTCACCCACACCCAACCCCAGCGCACAGAGCTCCGGCTGCACGCCAGCCTCCACACAGAGACACGTGCTCGGCCCTCCACCGGCCAGCCGACTGGAAAAACAAGACCTCCGCTCTTTATTTGTTTTCTTCTGTCCTTCAGGGAATGTAAAGCCTAGAAAGAAATAGGCCAAATTGCACAATCCATTGCATTTGTGGGTTGCAGAACGTCTGCTGGTCGAACTTTGCGCCCCAAGGCCAGAAAACATGTGTCCCGTGGGGCGACGCTTTGTTTAGTAGAAAAGGAGTTGCTGAGGTGTGAAACTGTAACAGTTTTCTGAACCAGACTGCACATTGGCACTGAATACCATTTCTGTTCACCGTCGCTTAATTTTAGATCATTCGTTCCAGTTTAAAGAAACTTTCAAAAATGTGTACAGTTTGTCCTCGTTTTTATGAAAGTATTTCATCACATTGTTTCCACCCCTTGGCCTGCATTTCGCCTTCATGCCAATGCATTTATTAAAATACAACACATACACACACTCAAAGCATCATCGCTGCTATGTTTGAACCTAATTTTTCATATTAAACCTTTTTTATTTTTAAAAGCCCTTGTGAAAAAGAAGTGCACTTAAGTATACTTTTATAAAGTGTATTGCAGAAATAATATACTTTAAAAGAACACACATAAGTGCAAATTAAATGTTATTTCCGACGTTTAAATACATTGCAATTATAATTAACTTCAAATGTATCACATTTTAAAGTGATATTAAATGCAATAAGTTGAATTTTTGAGGGATTTTTTTTAAACCACTTAAGTGGTACTTTTTAGTACATCTTTATATGTACTTTCATAATTGTTTCTAGTGTCTTTAAAATATGGTTAAAGTGTACTGCTAATGTACTAACAAGCAATTAATGTTAACTAAAATACACTTTAATGTCAGTTAACAATACACTTAAGCATGCATTAAATGTAATGTTTTCGAACCAACTAAATGCATGTTATTTGTAATTGATTTTAAATATATTACAGTTTAAAATGACATTAAATGCAATTAGTTGAACTTTTGAGTGATATTTTTGAACCACTTAAGTGGGACTTTAGTATATTTTATATGTTAAAATAAATATAAACTTCCCCTTTCCCTTAAGACCTATTGTCATTAAAGTGTACTCTCTTTAAGTACACTTAAGTGGCCTTTAATTTACATTATATTATATTATCTGCAAGTGCACTTTTTAAAAAGTATACTTTTAATAATTGAAGTACACAGAAAGTACACTTTTACTGCAATTAAGCACACTTATTTTTCACAAGGGAGTTGATGACACTTCATTCAGTATGAACTAAAAAAAAAGTTAACCTAAAACACAATGAACATTACTTAATTTAAATGTTTAGTTCTTGACTTATCAGCTGACCAGTATATTTTATCAGTAAGGATTAAACACATTAATGATGATCAAGATAGAATTAGCACACATTGAAGTGAAATTTAGTCAGTAATATTAGTATTTTCATATTAATATTAATAGATTTGTTTGTGTGTGTGTGTGTGTGTGTGTGTGTGTGTGTGTGTGTGTGTGTACAGTTGTGTCTCTTTCATTCATTCATTTATTTATTTTTTCTACATGTAATGTTGTGATCAAGTCTTTTTAAATGTCAAAACTGGTATTTTTACTGTAGGCTAGTGACAGGGAGTCAACTCCAAAATATTTGATTAGTTGATTCTGATTAGTTTGATTCTTTTGGCACATACCCCAAAGGGTAATTATACTAAAAGACAGTCTTGAAGGAAAATATAAAACTGTCTCTTCTACACAGCAGCTGTTTCCAAGTTAGATGTGAAGGCTGTTTTTTTTTTCAGTGTTTTATTTTAGTAATCATCCTCTCAGACTGGGATAGAAGGTCAAGAGGGCCAATCGAAGAGTGAGGGAAAGTGTGAGTGTGAGAGCGAGTGAGCGAGGCGTGTAGTCAGAGCGGCAGAGACGTCAGTCAGAAAGTCAGTCCAGAAAGCCCGAGTCTCGATGTGGCCTTTTAATCAGCCTTTAGGGAGTGAAATATGAGGCTCCACACCCGCCGCTCCAGAGCCTCCTTCATCTGCTCTCAATCTTCCCTCCTCTGCTCCTCTGCTCCTCTGGATGTGGACGCGTGGGCCTTCTTATCAGGGACAGCCGGACTCGCGCGGGTCAGTGAGCAGAAGAAAGACAGCCAGACTTAGGAGCCATTAGCCCAGAACGATGTAACGCAGTGTAATGAAAAAAAAGAAAAAAAAGAGATGTGTTATTTCAAGTATTTGCTGTGTTTTAAGAGTGCTGGGTCAAATACTAGTGCGCAATTCCATAGAAAAACAATAGAAAAGCAGTGCAGCTGAATACTAATGTTCTGTGGGAGCAAATGAGGCCCTGTTTACACTAATGCGTTTTCATTTTAAAATGGCGTTTTAGAATGAAAGAGATCAACGTTTACACTGGCGTTTCCGCTGCATTTCAGAAACGATCTCCGTTTACACTACACAACCTAAAACGCATGTCACATGGCCATTCTTGCAGGTACTATCATAGATATGTATAGGTAGATTCCCTAATATTTAGATGGCGGACGCGTCTGCATGCTTGGAGCAGTCGAATGGGGAATCTACCCATACATATCTATGGGTACGATAATGCACATGATGTTATTGTTTACAGGGTCGTCAAGGATACTCAGAGCGAATGTGAGCAGCCACACCATCGTTTTCAAAAGTCTCTGTTTTGGTCCGTTTACACTGAAATGCAACCCCGGAATTTTCAAACTAAAACAGGGGTCCGCAGCATTTTCAAAAGTCTCAAAAGTAGTGTAAACGATAGGCGTAACCGTAGCAAAAGTTATGCATTTTAAAACGAAAAAGCACTAGTGTAAACGGGGCCTTAGTCACGTGGTCAAGAATTGGTTCTAATGTGACTGTGAATTCCGAATTCAACACGTCCAATAAAATGATAAATGAGTGATCAATCATGATTAATTGTTTTACAGCACTAAATAAAATAGAATAATTTCAGTATGTGATATGTTATACAAGTGTTGTTATGAAGTACTGCGGCAGTACCATCTGGTGTTGATCCTTGATATACAGTATTATAGTTTTGAATAACTATTTGCCAGTTACATATGCCAGTTTATGTACATGCACACCAAGGTACTTCAGAGAATACCATGGTAATACAATGGTACAGGTATAGAAAACAGACATTACCATGGTAGCATGTCCCAAAAATGAATGAATAAGGCCATAGTAATATCTTGGGACCTTTTGGAAGTATTTTTATATTGATATTTAATTGCAGTAAAAATAGTAAAATTGGTGATTCTAGAGAATTATTCTAGTGAATAATAATAATTTTTGGCCTAAATATTTTATTTATTTATTTTTAAATTAGCTCCAAGGATGAGAGCAATTTGCTTTATTGGACAAAAATGAAAATGGCATTTTTAAACTATAATAATTGAGTAGTCAACAGAACAGGTGGTAACCTGCTCTATTAGTGATCATCTCTAATTTAATGGGACCTTCATGTAAGCCTTACTTTGCCTTGGCAGGACAGGTGGCAGTTTGTCACTGTCACACTACCTTCACATCAAAGACGTGCTCATATTTGTAGCACATGAAGCTTTGACACCAGCTCAACTCCAGCGGCACAGCTGATGCCAACTAAACCCTCCGACTGAACATGCCTCATCAATCTCGTTTGCTTTTCTCCTCCCAACTCTACTTCCTGTGCTCGGCTCCTGTTGCAGATGACCATCGCTCACCTTCTCACATCAGAATGATCCTCAGATGAATGGAATAAGTCAGAAGACAGCTTCAGGATTTCCCTGTTGTATCTCATGTAATTCAGTGAAATTAACAGATTGAAATCAATCATGGAAATTAACTCATGCTGTTTTTGCACATCTTACATTATTTATTTATTTAAATATCTTAAAATATATATATTTTTAGGATTTGTATTTTTCTAGGAACATAGGCAAATAAAACTGCATACAAATCAAAGCAACATTTGCAATGTTTCTTAATTTTCCACAATCAGCAAATTCATCATGAGTGATGCAAATATTCAAGATATATTTCCCAGACTCAATCAGATAAGAATAATGGGACTTACTGTCAATTAGCTTTTATGTTCAAACATTTTTCGTATATACCTGTTTTTTTATTTTATTATGTAGTTGTTTATGAGCCGTGAACACAGTGCCAGAGGCTCAATTTTAAATCCTCCAGAGTATTGAATTGCTCATAATACAAGGCAAGAGAGTGGTGAGGATGATAGTATTTCACATTCGCATCAGCCTGCTGCAGTTACGGGCCGTCCATCAACCAATAGCTGTGAGATGCAGATACATTCTGCAACTCCATTCACCTGTAGTCAGCTGGATTGCCCATAATGGACTTAAAAAAAATGCAGATTGCAGCAAAATCGGCCAACTGCACAAAAGTTTATTAAGTATCGATCCGGGGAGGTCACTGCTGAAATTCAGCTCCTACAATGTGCGACAGGATCAGACGCCGGCAGCCAGAAATGGAGATTAGACGCTATCAATAAAAAATGGGAGTTGTCCTTCATTCTGGTGTCTCAGATCAGGTGCAGCGTTTAAACGTCAGGTGGAAGATGGAAACAGAATGGCCTGTGTCAGTGTTTTGAGTGGTTTCTGTGCCGGGTAATGAATCCGTTTTGTGAGGGATTCTGCTGAAGTCATGAAAAAAGTTCAGAGGCGTTCAGTAGTAATTTTTTGTTTTTTGTGCCACAGACAGTGCTTGCACTTTTTACTCCGGGAACTGAGAGGCCACCTTCCATCTTTCTTGACAGCAAAACTTTATTATGATATTGCAGCCAGATTTGAACGTACCCAAAGGTGATTTTTATGGCTCAGAGATTGCAAAAAAATCCTTAGGAGAAATAAAAATAGACGCAAAGAAGGCAAGTGTTGACGTAGAGTAATATGAATGAGGATAGCAGAGCTCAGATCATTTGGCTTTAGAAGAATTTTATGAAAAATCTTTGAGGTCATGATGAGTTCTCAGACTGGAGTTCTCTGATAAACTCGCAGAACAATTTGAGATCATTAAAACTCTAGAGGAAACATTTGTCAGATTAATCTGAGGATTGAAAAAAAAAAGAGAGAAAAGTCTCCACTGTTCTCCAATGTACCACTCGTGGCACCAATAGTCTCCTATTTTTTCTATTGAAATTTTCAAATATATTCTTGACATTGACAACATAATTGAAGTTGTTTGCAATTTGGGCTGTCAAGCTCCAAAAACGACAAAAAAGCCACCACAAAAGATCATAAAAGTAGGTAAAACAAAGCAAAACACACAAATTCAATTCAATTTAATTTAAATATTAGATGAAAACCTTAATGACATTTTGAAATGTTACCATGACAAGTAACTGAAATGGTTAAAAAAGTTAAAGCTAAAAGTTAAAGCAAGAAAATTACTAACTTGTAGATTTAAAACTATACTAAAACTCTGGAGTACTGAAAACATATACTCAAGTAAAAGTACCATTACCTTCCAAACAATGCAGTGTGAGTAGAGTAAAAGTACTTGTCCAAAAACTACTTGAGTAAAAGATTCGCCTATTTAAAAGTACTCATGAGTATTGAGTAGTGAGTACTGAGCTGTGGATTCTACCCCGTCATAATAAACGCTGTACAATTTAAAAAACATTGTACATTCTGTAATTCACATTATCTTGTTTGTCATAAAGAATGAAGAATATCTATCATCCAGCAGTTTTAATTTTGACTGGCAACTCTTTAAAACACATAAAAATACGGAAACAGTATTCAGTTGAAGAAAAGATGAAAGTTATTCTCAGTACAATCATCCCCGTTTAAAACAAAGTTTGAAAAATAGATTTAAAATCATGTGTAAAGCCACTGAGACAGCATGCTGTTGTTGCACATAAAATATTAATGTTTAGAACAGTGCAAATACAAACATCATTAGAAACTCATAGTTCAGCATCACACACCATGATATGGGTTAAAATGAGAGCCTGTATTTATCTCCAAAACGGTGCCAGTTTTAGCATTTTGCAATAATGAAATAAGAATAACTAAACTTGATCATTTAAGTTACAATTTTAACATAAATGCACATTGTTCTAGAAGGATGGCATCATTCCATACTTTATATACATTTAATTATGTCGATAAAACAATTTGTAAGGAAAAATGCATTAAATAGCAAAGTATTTCTGGGGAAACTTTGCTGAGCCGCGGCGGTCTCGGTGAATCAGCAGCATCCACAACTGAATGCAACAAAAAGTGTTGAACTTGAGAATTGTTTATGCGCGAGTGCACTTGCTAAATGAAGGTGGATTATAATAATACATTCAAATATCAAAATAACAAAATATCAGTTTGAAATATAAGAGGCAGAGACATCTGAGATATTAAATATATTTAGTATTTTTTTTCTTATGAGTACAAAATAAATGTTCATTTCCATTTCGATGTCCGTATATGCAGATTCCTTTTGTCTTTTACATTTGACCAGTTTTCTACCCCTCCCAAACGCTATTTTGGCTGACAAGTAAAGTCCAGGTGAGCTTCTCTCTCTTCCCCTCAGTCATTGTCCTCCTCTGAGGCCAGACCATCTGTTTGGGTGTCACGGTCAGGAATAAAGCTGAACTTTGCAGGGACAGACGTTTCTGAGTGTGTGAGAGAGAAACACACACCAGGAGTGAGAAATGGAAAAACTAGTGCTTCCCTTCATCAAGTACACTTCCAGTAATGGATATTTCCTTTTCATTTTCACAAAACCAAACGTCTGCCAGGGAAAATAACAGACTGTCATCCTTAGGTGAATGCTTTAGAGAAAACAAAAGTGTCTATATCCTGGCGAAATTGGCCTGTTTTGTCACAGGCAGGAGATGAAAGGAATGTGGCGCTTACCAAAAATAAGCTTTCCATTTAGACAGACGCAAGTATTTACACAAAGCTTTATTTATTCTGACCCACACACACATTTATAGATATCTAAATGATAGCAAAGTAAACATATGTTTCCTCTGAAGCTAATTATCCCTTGTGAAAATGTACATTTTTTAAGAGTATATATTGCAGAAATGTAATGAATTTAATTGCTTAATTGCTTGTGAAATGCAACTAAATTAAATATATTATAGTTTGAATTTATAAAAAAGCTGATTTGTAAAGTGCTTGATTTGACCTACTTAAGTAGGACTTCTGTTGTCTTTAAAATATGATTAAAGTGTTCTGCCGAATGTAAATATACTTATTAGGAAAAATAATATAGTAACAATTTAATTATTAATAATTATTAGTATTGAAACTTCTATGTCATGTATTTAGTTGAATTATATATTTGTAATGATGAATTTACAATTTAGTGTTTAAAATGTATTAACTTTAAATGCATTGATTTTACATGTGCTTTAGTATGTTAGTCAACACATCACTAGCCGGGTTTCCAAAGTTGCGAGTTTAACTTCTGTGCAAAATTGGAATATCGCATACAACATTTGCGAATAAGCACCGTTTCCATCCAACGAGTCAAAAGGAACAAAATTGTCACTTTCTGATAAACTGGCACTAAATATCACAAAGACAAGTAGGAGAAGCCACTGAATATAATAATTGTCATGTATAATAAATTACCTGCGCTTCAGAGTGAGCGTACGGAAACAGTAAATGCGGTCATTACTTCCGGAGGTGGAGTGGTTTAAGACAGTTCTGGGAAGCAATTATACGGAAATACTTTGACGGCAGACTTTGCTCAGGCATTTCAAAAAGAACAAAACATTAAAGTGTCAGGATTTCTATGAGAGAGGACTCAAATGCAGGATAGAGTTGGCAGTTTATTAATAAAACAACAGACAGGACAAGAGATGGTGAGGAGGGGAGAGAACACAGTCCCGACAATAGGCAGGGAATGAATGACGACAGGCGGCCTAGGTGAGCGGCCACAGAGTCCAGTCCAGGATGGCAGACCACCAGAGAGCAGTGAAGGCAGCAAAGCTGGAGGCCGGAGGTTAGCAGCAGTGGTCAGACACTCCACACTAGAGATGTCACAGGCTCGGCACAGGCCTAGCAGCGTGGTAGACCCAGGGAGGAGACCGGTTGCCCAGCCTGCTGGACAGGACAGAACAGGACAAAACGAGACGAGACTAGACTTGGGACTGACGAGACTAAATCTACAAACAACAAGGTAGGGAATAAGCGTTTTCACAGGACTGGTAAGACAGAGCAAACAAACACTGACGTAGCACAATGAACTGGCAAAACAAGAGGGAAAGGGAGAACAATATAAAGGACAGGAGAACATGAGGAACAGGTGACAACACTCAGACAAACAGGGACTCAACAAGGGGAGAACGAGAGGAGCACATGTCAGACAATAACAAGGACAGAGCCATGTGCTCAGACACAAAACAGACATGGAAACATGAAATACAGACAAGACTGACAAGACAGTGAGGGCGGGATCCTGACATAAAGATGCTGTGCAACAAGATCGGTCTGCTGGTTAGTCAGGTTATGCCGTCCCATAGCGCAGAGTCAAAAGAATTTTTAATGCACATGGAGGAATTTATTCGCCAAATGTGTTTCCATCTCCCATTATTCGCATTAACCCTTTTTTGCACAAATCAAAAACCACCTCAAGCCAGCGTAAAAACATTGTTGTGAATTAGGAATTTTTTTTTTTTTTTCGAAATTTGGCATTTCCGTCACTCTTTTCTGATGCGATACTTCAAAATGCGCATAAAAACATTTACTTCTTTGTGTACTTCTTTAAATCATGGCAAAAGAGCATTAAACCATGATAGAAATGTACTTTAAACTTTTACTTTGACATTATTGCAAAGTGCCCTTTTTAAAAGTTAACTTACACATGTTTAGAAATTTAGTCATGAAAGTATCAAAGAGCAAATAAGTGGCCTTTTATTTCATTAATATTACACTTCCAGGTTTTAAAATGAAAAACAACTCAAGTGAACATTCAATACAATTAAGTGTGCTTCTCTTTCACATGGGATATGACAGCTAGTTTTGGACCGGTTTAAGCAGTGTGGAGTGGAAGCAGAGTTTTGGAAACACTGTTGTAATTTCAGACAGTGGAAGGTGTGGTGTGTTTAAGAAATCATCTTGTTTAGTCTGTAAATCATCTGTTTAGTCATCATCCTCTCAGTTTGGTTTGGTGCCACTAGTAGTGCAGAAATGACACACTGCGGCTTTAAATTCTGTTAAACAACTCTGTGTTGACCAGCCATTATTTAAGGCTTCCCTGGCCTAAAGGCATCCAGCGATTAGTCTCAGAGTGAGACAGAACACTCAAAGATTCATAGGCATAATTAAAATGTAAATGCCGAACATCTATTCTAGAAACCTCTAACCGGCTTTGAGTGAAGCGTCAGACCGTGGGCTGGGTGTTCGGTGCCTGAGACGTGGGTGTGAGCTTTGAGCTTCAAATGTCCTCTACCCTTTTCCATTTTGTCATGAGCGTGTTCTAGGTTTACAAACGGTGCCAAAGCATGACGGGAAATCTGACGGTGTTTCTGGGAGCGTTGTGTATGAGTAACGCTCATTTTCTCTTCTAGTGCACAAAGTGTCCCGTGTGACGTGAATTTGGAGCACATGGCCAGGTTTTCCATGATCCAGCAGCATTCCAGAGGGGACAGACTCTACTGGACTCGTTGCAGTAAAAACACTGTTTCCTAGATACTGATTAAATCCAGATTAGGTGTTGGAATATTTGGGTATTTCCTGTATTTAATCAATAAGAGTGATTGAGTTTAATGCGTTTAGGCAAAATCATGATGTTGTTTTTTTGCGTTTTAATGGGAAGCAGATGAAGTCTATAGAAAGTTCCAGTGCAGAAAGCCACTATTAGCCACTAAACACACTGTGTTTGTCATGAAGGCTTATAAAAGCAAGTGACTTCAGTCAGGGTAGATGCCATATTTAACTAACTTGGTATATCTTGAGCTTGAGAGGATGGGAACAACAGCAAGCATGAAGTTATTGTTATGGCATCAAGACACATTTCAATCCGATCTAGATCAGACTTCTTATAAGTGTTACATTATTCATGTATAACTGTGATATGATTTAGACTTCTTTGTTAGTACATTAGTGGCTCCCTGACCGAGAACTTCTTCTAAAATAAGTATATCGGAAATATTTACCCTCCTTTTTGAACATAGACGTGAAAATGCACTTAAATGGTTGTAATTCATGAATGCTTTGGAATACAGACATAAGTTTGTTCTCTTTTTAAAGAAGAAAATCAGCAGATTTGTGCATAGATTAAAGTTTAAGTTTAGGATTGAAGTTAGATTAAAGGTTTAAGTGTGCTGCCAATAATTTGTTTTTTATAAGAAATAAACCAGGGTAAATGTCCAGTCACCCGGCTGAAGTGCATTATTCACATCCTTCACTGTTAGCATTACAGCTATCATGACCCCCACAGGCGTTTGTCAAGGACGAGCTGTGCTGGTATAACTGCAGTGTAAATGAGACGACCCCGCTGAGGTTACGGTGACCACCCATGACATTACGCATGAGGATTACGCTACATTATCCCACAAAAGCACCGTCTTTAGTCTGAAGGAACAGCAGTCCAGTCAGAAATATCTAGCATGTATGTGTGTGTGTGTGTGTGTGTGTGTGTGTGTGTGTGTGTGTGTAAAACGTAGCAGACATTTGGCTGATGAAATGATTTTGATTAAGGGTGTGCCTGCTGGTAGAGCTGTTAGAGTACTTGCAAAGTGTATTTTAAAAACTGGGAATAACGATGTTGGAAGCTAATAAACTTCGTAACAGATGAAGGCTACAGATGATCTCACCGAGGAACAAGCTCTGAGTCTTCAAAACAGCAGATGGAAAGTCTGTTTGTGTGACTTTAACGCATTTTGCATGTCATTTCTGTCCATCCAACACATTCAAGTGTGACCGAACAATCATGCACCATTCTAAATCATCTGAATCATTACAAATGTATTTATTTATTTGGAAAGAAGTGCATTTATTTACGATGCAATTCATAAAGCTGTTTATTTATTAAAAGGTATTATTATGATTATTATTATTTTGGACTATATTGTATGGAAGCCCATTTCCACCACGAAACAAAATAAAATAAATGAATTAATAAGTATATAAATAAACATACAAACCTAAATGTAATTGCAATTTTTTACACAATTCTGGCTTTTTATGATTCAGTTAATAAAGCAGTTTTTATTAACTGAATCATAAGTTATTTTATAATTATTTTTATCATTACTATTTTATTTTATTCTTTATTTATTTGGAATATATTTTATGGAAGCACATTTCTGCCACAAAATGAAAATAAAAAGGTAATGGCGACTTTTTATCTCACAATTTTTCACTGATTCATTTTAAAAAGCTGTTTGTTTTAGCCCATTTCTCCCATGAAAATAAATAAATAAAAAAAATTATTAAGACTTAAAGAAGAGCATTTATTTGTGATTTAATTCACAAAGTTGTTTATTTATTTGAGTTATTTTATAGTTATTATAAAATATAGTTTTTGAGCTTGCATAATATTGTATTGGTTTCTCCTCACACAGAAGGATACACACATATATTAGTTTTATTGTTGTTGCTGTACACTTTTTCTCACCTCATAAACTCTCAAACATATCCAGCCAAGCTTCCAAAGAAACAAAAATACTGTTTTGTCTGTTAATTCTGGCACCTGTCTGGAAGCGCTGTAGAGATGAATATGTCTGTGTTTTCTCATCGGCGACGGCACTTTATCATGTGTCAGAGAGAATCAGATGATGTGTGCTGCATGTCAGCAGCGCCCATGAATTTATTTTCATAAATGAATTGAATTGAGTTCAGTTGAGATGTAAGACAGGGCGAAGCAGCATCAGGGGTCCGAGAGTGTTTACACAAAGAGTTCAGCAGTTTTTAAAGGGACCATGAGCAAAAAGGACTATCCTTTCTCTTTTGAGATAAAAAGTGTCATGTGTTATGTAGATGTAGCCTACATTGTTATCAATGCAAAGCTCCTTCCCCATGCAGTCCACATAGATCATTAATAAAATTAAAAAATAAAATTCATTCATTTGGTTTTGACATTACTTCGCATATTTGCATATCATTGCCTATTGAGTGTTCAGAAACATAGCCTGTCATTGTGAACTGTGCATGACGTCACAACAGATGTAATTTACATACTGAGACTTGTAAAAGTACAGCACATGTATTCATTTGATCCAAAGTGACAGTAAAGACATTCATAATGACACAGGAGAGTTCTATTTAAAATAAATGCTGTTCTTTTAAATGTACAATTCATCAAAAAAATCCTAAAAAAGTAACAATAGTTCATGAAATTATGACATTAAAAGACTCAGTACTAAGTGACTATGTAACTCAGTAACACAGTACTAAGTATCAGACTTAGTACTATGTTTTTTTTTGTTGTTTTTCTCACACACACACACACACACACACACACACACACGTGTATGTATGCTGAATGACAATGGAACATAATATTTCACCTATATTTTGACATTTAATTATCACAAAGTTACCTGAAACATTAAAGCAGACACTCTACTTGCATTTATGTATGTATGTTTTTTTTTGTGTATATAAAATCACTTTTGTAAATTGTATTTGAGGACACAAAAACGGGACGTCCCATATATATCATAGTATATGCAAAAATAATGTTACCCGTTTCAGCGCTGAAAATAATAAGAAATGTCCCTTAAATAAAAAATAAGTTGAAAATAGCAGCAAATCTGCATATTAGAATAATTTCTGAAGCTGCTGAAATTTCAGCTTTGCATCACAGGAATACGTAACATTTAAAAAATGTTAAAATAAAAACACTATTTTGTAATAATATTTCACAATATTACTGTTTTACTGTATTTTGTATCAAATAAATTGCGTCTTTCAAAAATATCAAAAATTTTACCAAACCCCAAACTTTTGAACAGTAATGTGTAAAAGTAACCAGATGTAAATGTAAATAACATAGAATCTCCAACCATATATTATTTTTTATCTGATATGTTTAGTACAAGCTGTAAAGGTACAACATGCTTAAACAAAGCCTTGATGTTAGTTAATGGCAGTTATTGATTATTCTGTTAAATTCATCAGGAAGGCTGTTTCAGGGTTCAGTGTTGCTTTACATGTCAGCAGTTGTCCCCCACAGACAGAGAGCTCACGTGAGATCACGGATAACAAGATGAGCAGCATTAAGACATCTTAGCTCTTCTTGATCTTGTTCTTAATGTAAGACTCTTAGAAGTCAAAGGTTTTGAGTTTAGACCATTGCTAATGTAGAAAGACTTACGCTGGACAAAAGAAAATCAGACATGCCACCGCAAGCCTGATTTGCTTTTGTGCCAGTTCACGAGGACAGTTAATTTCTTATCATATGTAGGTTAAAGAGGGATTGTTTTGTAGTACTGTATCGAGTTTAGAAGCTGATGTGTTGGCTTGTGCTGCAGATTGAATTATGAGATTATTGCTTATTAGCAGTCATTGTTTTGACTAGTTGGCAATCTCCTTTGCTGCCTTTGTGCTCTGAATGCAATCTAGGGCTGGATGTGGTCGTACATTATATTTGCAGGGTTGAGGGCTTAAGGATGTTTAAGGGAGGTTTGAGGTATTGGTTACTGCAGTGTTGTGACTAACACAGGGGATGCTTTCTATTGAGTGTGAATTTACTGGAGCACAACTCCCCCTAGGGCATTTTCACAGAACTCTCTCTCTCATATATCCATTTCATTTCCATTATCTTTTGTTACATTTCCTCTAAAGAGGTAGTTCAGTCTAAAGGGCAGTTGAATGCAGTGAATTGACAATTTAAACACCTGCAGCAGAAGTGGAAAGAGAAGCAAAAGAAACCAGGACTTGACTGTTACTCGCCTTGAAGACTCTTTCACTCACATCAGGCCTTCAAACAAACCACTTAATGCATGTTATTTGACTTCCACATAATAAATGTTGCAGAATTGTGCTAAGTTGTTACGGAGCAAGATGCTGTACACAGTAAACAGTGAGAATAACCTTGAAGTTTGAATACTTTTAACAAAAATATTGTCCATTATTAACATTCTTGATGGCAATCCGTTCGTCGGTTTATGTGAACTCCAATAATGTCTTGTTTGAAATTTGATTGTTTGTGGCACTGTGGAAAGAATAAAGAACACATCAAATGCGTACAGTTTTCAAATCCAACATCATATCACTCTTATTTTCAGCCTCAACTGAAGTATAAAGCAGACCAATGTGTGAAGCAGTGCTATTAAACCACCTGGCAGGCAGTATGCTGGATATTTTTGCTGCTGAGCTTTACTTTCCTTGAAGGAGGATGAAATTAAAACAGCTTTCATTTTGTTCTTTGATTTCTTGCCAGCTTGTTCCAACACATTATTATGTCCATCCGTAACCGGTAGCAGGCGAGGAATGACTCAGCAAGCTGAGCTAGAAAGTGTCTAAGGAAATATGCAGTCAGAGGTCTGAGCATAGAGACACACTTCTCACCTCTAGGTCTGGATGTGCAAAGAGGACAGGACCGGTGGTTATAGCAGAGATTTAATCACACATTTCTGAATTCAGATTTATCAGCACAGAGCTAAACCAGTAAGAATGCCCCCAGTAGACTTAATCTGGCCAAACACATACCGAATGAACCAATATTGTGTCTGCTTCTTCTCAACACAGACAATTAGGAAAAATCATCAATAGTGATCAGTAAACCAATGGTGGGTTTCAGTTACTGATGCCAATAAGCTGGCTGATGATATGCTAGTATATATTTAAAATCACTACATTAATTTAAAATCCTTCAAACAATATTTAAAAACAGAAAATGCAGTATCAACTGAGAAAGTTGTAAGGTATATTTTGACACAACTTTGTTAATCAGCCTAGTACTGGCCAATGTCTATCTTATCAATATATTATGAATTCAAAATTAAATTATTCATGTTTATATATCCCTTTTTTATAGTTTCTAAAATATTTTTAGTAGAACTATTTTTTATAATCTTTCACCAAACTGTCTGTAATGTTGATATAAAAAGCCTCACATCTGAATAACAAATAGTCAACCAACACCTGTCATGTTTTCTGTAAGTCTCTTGAGAAAGCTTTGATGAAGCATTTTGACAGAGAGGAAATAGCTAGTTTAAAATCAAGTGAAAATTCTTAACTTTTCAATGTCACTTTCACAAACACTTGTATTTTTCTTTTGTTACTAAGCTGTACCATTCCCAATTAATTCAACTGAACTTCAGAGTTTAATACACACACACACACACACCTGACTATGGAGATCACACCAGATGATGGAGGATACAAGCAATGCATTAAAAAATCATGAGCAGGGCTGACTGCAGGGGAGCTCCATGCTGCTTTTTTGCTGACTCATTGTTTTAGTTTGGCAGTTCACGCGCAGAGACAAAGAGCCATAGCAGCAGAGTAATTTCTCTAATTCTTCTCACTGCCTGCAGCCTATTGAGCCCTTTGAGACTGTAGAGCTGAAACTCACCCTTAATAAGAATGACTTCTGGATATACCCTGAAGAGACCCATGCATATCTCATTTGGGTTCTCTCATTAAACCTCAGAATATGTGCAGATACTACATATCAGCATTTCCACATTATGCTAATTAAGTTCTTACTGTTTGAAGGACAACGTGTGTAGGTGCAATATGCTGTAAAATAGATGAACCATACACTTTTATTTATAGATGAAATAGGAGATGAGGAAACATCATTTGCCAGACTCAAACTCAAGCCACTCATATCAGCATCAAGGCTTTCTGAGCATGTGTGTTAAATGTGGCCAGATCTGACAAACATCAAGTGTTTGTGGCTTTGAAGCTTTTTTTATAATTCTTGAGGCTTTTTATTACTGTATTCTTCAGACAGGATAGTGGAGCGATGACATTAAAGTATTGGGTAGAGAGAGGGGAGCAGGATTGGCATAGGACCTTGAGATAGGAATCGAACTCTGGTTCCTGTGAGCTCAGTTGCACTGTATATGTCCACGCTCTAATCACAAGGCTATCAGTGTCGAACCTTAACAATAAACTACAAACATGTTAGTTTGAACATCCAAAATGCTCACAAAAGTGTCAGACTCAAGATATCCACATTAGCTTTAGCATTACAGATCAGTGACTTGGATCACTTGCGCTAAAACTGTTAGCTAGCTCTTGAAGACAACATACTGAAGAATATTTGGCTTTAAATTGGGGCAACAAACTTCAAAAAATGTTGGTTCGAACATCTAAAATGCTAAAAAAAGTATCAAACTCAAGTCATCCACATTAGCTTTAGCATTAAAGCTGAGTCTATTGGAGCTCATAAGCTAACTGTTAGGCAGGTCTGGAAAATAATGTACTAAAGAGTTTGCTTTCAATTAGGGCATCAAAGATAAAAAAGAAGGTTTGAACATCTGCTGTCAAGTGTCAGACTCTAGTCACCCGTTTTAGCATTAGCATTAAAGGGATAGTTCACCCAAAAATGAAAATTTGATGTTTATCTGCTTACCCCCAGGGCATCCAAGGTGTAGGTGACTTTGTTTCTTCAGCAGAACACAAACAAATATTTTTAACTCAAACTGTTGCAGTCTGTCAGTCATATAATCCAATAATTCAATCCAAGCAGCCGAATCCTTACCCATCTTCAAGAAACGGCTAAAAACTCATCTGTTCCATCTTTACTTGACCCTCTAACTCTAGCACTCTCTATTCTAATTTAATTTTATCTATATGTCTTTTTATTTAAAAAAAATAAATAAATAATAATAATAATAATTATCTGTACTGCGTTAGGCTAACCAAGATTTGTAATAGCACTTGCACGTTGTTGCTCTTTTGTTGCTTTTGATTGCTTCTTATGTCCTCATTTGTAAGTCGCTTTGGATAAAAGCGTCTGCTAAATGACTAAATAAAAAAAAATAAAAAAATTTAAATATATAATGGCAGTCAATGCGACCCATGCTTTGAGAGTCAAAAAAGCACACAGACAAAACCAAATTAAGATATCTGTCGCGCATATACATCTCTCATTGTTTGCATACGCCACTCATGAGTGACATATACGCACGACAGATCACTTCCGTGCATGCGTCTACTATACCAGAGCACGTTGACACATCACGCGCTGGCTGTTGTGAACGCGCTCAGGACAAGTTGGACATTGCGGTGGATCAGAGGTATAAAATGATACAAATACTGTTCAGCTTCTTGCATAGAACGATTGTTTTGTGTCTTAAGACATGAATGTATTGTCAAGAGCCGCAGGGTTTAATTTGTTTTTTTCTGTGTACGTTTTTTTTACTCTCAAAGCCGTGGGTCCCATTGACTGCCATTGTATGACTGACAGACTGCAACAATCTTTGTTTGTGTTCTTCTGAAGAAACAATGTCACCTACATGTCACTGGATGCTCTGGGGGTAAGCAGATAAACATCAAATTTTCCTTTTTGGGTGAACTATCCCTTTAAAGCTTATGTGTTGGAGTTCATATACTGACTGTTAGGCCACATTTTCAAAAAGCAATGCACTGAGGAGTTCTTGGATTTGCATTTTGACAACAAGCTCCAGAAATGTTTGTTTGAGCATCTAAAATGCAGACAAAAGAGTCAGACTAAAGTCATCTGTATTAGCATTAGCATTAAAGCCCAATGTATGGGAGCTCAAGTACTAACCGTTAGGCCACGGCTCTGGAAAACTATGTACTGGTGCATATTTGGCTTTACTTTAAGAGGCTTCAGAAAGGTTTGTTTGAACAGCAGGCTAAAAAAATGTCAGCCCTAAGTCGTCCACATCAGCAATAGCAGTGAGTATGTGCATTACGGTTAGATCACAGCTCTGAGAACTTTCTGAGTGTACCTTTGTGGCTTGCATATTGTAATGAAGACGTGTCGCGGTCACCTAGCCACATGCCCTGGTGGACTCCGGAACCGTAAATCGGATGCATTACAGCCCATTGACTTTGTATCATGACGCAGTAGGACCGGTGTTTTGGCACAGGTGGTTGAGGACAGTCACTCATGCATGTCAGTCAACTAATACCGAGCCGTACTTTGCCAGCGACACGTGTCACATGCATTCTTAACATGACATGATGATTGCCAAATGAGCACAACCAGACAAAACCCATTTAAAATGGCACATCCATCAATCCCAAGCTCATTCCCTTCCCTATTCCCGTGGGTTGAAAAGCTAAACTGAGGAAATGTCATAATATTTACAGAAGCAGAACGTATGTGTATGCTGGAATCATTTTAGCAACAGTTGCATACGTAAAGAGTCTGCAGCTATTTGTGATATTCGACAGCAGATTAAGTGTAATGTTATGCTAATGCCAGAGCTCCATAAATATCTGTTGGTTTTGCACATATAAGACTGGTGAAGCTGCGAGTATGCTTTATTGTTTGTCTTGCAAGCTCCTCTCACCAGGTGGAAGAAATTGCGCATCTCATCCTGTTCATCCCTCATGGGACCTAACTAGTCTGCAAATCCCCACGACGCCTGTCTGTAATGCTACTCAAGCCTCCGGCAATGTCCAGCAGCCAGCAGTAAATTAGCCAGGATCGCTGTGGCAGAAAAGACTCTGGGTTCATAGAGGCCCTGTCTGAAATAGCATACTTGATGTGGACTTGCCGTTTTGTGGTGCATTTGTAAATAGTTTGAAAATGTGCCTATCTGGGATTTTAGGACTTTGCTAACCTTCCAAAGTTGCACTAAAGTATTTTTACACGCTGCTGCAGTGTGTTTTGTTAGACTGAATGATCATTTCAGTCTTGTAGTAGAACTTTATTGTCGAAAATTTAACCTGTAAAAAATGTTGAGTACTTTAAAAACAACATGAAATGGCATTCACAACGCATGTAGCTTCTGAATCGTATTCCCATGTGAAACATTCAGTGAGAAATTGTGAAAAAGAGGCTTTTTATCCACCAGGATTTGATTGGATCATAATGGGATTTGATATTATTGTTTGAGATTATTTGTATCCGCCCAAAGGCCTTAATTACATCAGCATAACTAAGAGTTTAAGGTTTGGCTGGTTAGCATGGTGCAGTTAGCCCCTAATTTTTTTTCATAAGAATAGCATGACTGAATTAATCTTCACAGAAAAACAACAAAAGGTCATTGAACATTGAACCTATACATACAATTCACTGCAGTTTCCAGTTTGAAATCAACACAAAGTAACAAAATACAACAAATTGTTATGCCTTTTCGCATAAATTATGATTATGGTGCAGATTATTGATTAATAAAGACTTATTTTGTGCAGTTTCTTGCACAATGCTATGTTACGCCCACAAAATACCATAGTACGTGATTTGTTAACAAATTAATTTTAATGTTTGCATCACATAACCAGCTCCATATATTTGCCTTTTCTGGCATAGTAAAATTGCTTGGTAGCGCACCCAGTACAGCATTAGACTTGTGATGTGCAGCACTCGGGTACTAGTCCTGGTAAAGCTCAAAGACTTATAGAAGCCAGCTAAAATGGCATGGTTGTTTCAGAAAATATGTTTTGATCTCACATTTGTTTGTCTTAACACTCGGTTAGAGTTAAGTGCAGATGCTATGCGATTAACATTTCATGATATATACCATTGTGTGATCTCATGGACATGTTGTGCGTGCTTCTTTTTCTACAGTGCTGTTGAGTTTACTCTCGGCAAGGGCTCAGACCGAGATGAAGCGGGTTGTTGGGGACAACGCCACATTGCCTTGCCATCACCAGTTCTGGCAGTCGAATGGACAAACATTGGACATTGAATGGCTCCTGCAGAAACCCAACGTCAAACAACGTGTGGTGAGGAATATTTTGCTTTTTATGCCCTCTCAAAATTTGTCTTGTTTACACTCATTTTCTCTTGTTTATTTTATTTCAGTTTCACTTATATTTTGTTCTATGGACACAAGTTTTGTTTTTGCATCTGTCCTTCTGATCTCCTTCCAATCACCTCATCTTACTGTGTACTTGTGAGGTGATTTTAGCCGTACAGATACAAGTGACTTTATTTTGGATTTGTGAATGTTAATATTTTATTCTCTATATCCTGGAGAAAATTTCTAGCCAAATTACTTGCTATGTAGTTTGTTCAGGGTAATGTTGTGTTGCACAAATTGTACAAAAACTGAGTAATACTTTATTTGGATAGCTCACTTTAGACATTGAACTAATTTTAAGTAACTTTTCAGTCATTAGAATATTAGTAGACTGTCTGCTTAATATCTGCTAACATTTTATTTTGATGGTCCCCAACATACATTCGACTTATTACAAATAAATTAGCAAGTATTTGTTAAATTATTCAACTAACCCTAACCTAAAAGTCTACTAAAACTACTAAAAATGACAGTTAACGTAGTTACTAATGAATTAGTTGCCGTAGTTGCAAAGTAACATATAGAATTTCTAAAGTGGACTATCGAAATTAAGTGCAACCAGAAATTATTTTCGAAATCTTTTTTGGCAAGTTGTAAGACTACAGTTCAACTAACCTGGTTTATTTTTCAGTGTGTTACTAATGTCTTTTCCCTGTATTAGCAAAATATGCACAGTTTGACGAAAAAAAAAAAAAAGGAAATATTATTATTATTAGTGCCCAACTTGTTATAATCCTTAAAAAACTGAGAAAAGTGAACGTCTACCCTTCATTAAAGATTTGATTCTGTTTGTCAGTACTACCATGGGAATCTCTCAGAACAACCTAACAACCACCCAAAACACCATAGCAACCTAGTTTTAACTGTCGTCTCTCTCAGAGATACAGCAGTCACAATGGCTGCCTTCATGGTTTCACGGTAAGAGGTTTGTGAGCACAGTGCTTCTCCCGTCCTGTCACAGGTCTGAATCAGCTTTTTCTACACATCTCTCTTTGAAATACATACCCATCTGTATCAGTACACCTAACAGACGCTTCGCCCATCTCTCTTCTCTCTCGCTCTCGCATAAACACATTCAGATAAGAGCTTTGTCTTATCTGCCTGAAGTGAGAATCTTTCAATGTGAAACGAACATTGTTTGAACACAGCTTTGAGTTTGGTATCCGTTATGTATCAGTGCACCATAATTCATCAGGGGGAAGTCAATACGTGCCAGTCAGGCGATATACTTTCAGATTAATTTAATTATCTGATTGCGATAAGGCTTTTTATTCCCCCACATAAGAGACATCTTTTTCTTTGTTTGAATGTCAACGCAGATCTGTTCGTAATCAATTGAGATTTCATTTCAGAAGACAGAAAGGCCTGAAACTCGCATCAGAGTCTGCGAAGCCTATGGGACGGGTTGCCCATCACATGTAATATTTATGATGTAATAACATTTGAGCCGGCATTAATTAAAATCACATGTCTGAAAATTTGATTAGGAATCAAACCGAGCCCCTGGCATAACGAATAAGTCATTCCTTTGTTCCACTGTAATGCCTGTGCAACTAGAAGCGTTCGGCTTGTCAACATTTAACCACAGCTTGTTTAGTAATGTGTAGTAGACTCTAAAGGATTTTCTTCTCAAGATCATTGTCGTTAATGGCAAAGGGTCAAGGTTTACGTAGTCTCGCGTAGTCAGACCTTCAGACTGACGGCTGAAGGTCTGGAATAGATGCCCGCTTTCATTGCCCGCCCATGCCAGTCCATGAGGCCGCTTGACCGACATGTCAAACAACCAATCATAGTTCATTTAGTTTAGAGTCACGTTTCGGGGCGTGGAAATGTCTCCACAATAACAAACCGGTGTGTGAAACTCTCAGATGTATTTTAAAGATTATATGCCACAAACTTTAAATATTTCCCATACTTTTGAAAATCCAGAGTTTAGTTGACCCTGATAAGTGTTTGTCGTCACATTTGTAAACACGGTGGCTTTCTGTGCCATCTTTGTTTCCCGGCGGACCGAAAATAAACGCAACACTCGCGTCTCCCGGAAATCCGCTTTAATTCAACCAGTCAGATGACGACTTCGACATTCCTGAAGTGTTTCCAGAAAAGTGTGCCATATGCATCATATATTTAGCCAACGTTCTGTGAGGCTGAGACTAAGGTTTACATGGTTAACGTGTCCCAGTTACCCCTGCTGGTAAATGCCTTAACTGCACCATCTTTTTCCACTGATGGCCTATCAGTAGATTTTGATTATCTCTGCTCACCAAAGCTGCATTTATTTGGTCAAAAGTACAGTAAAAACAGCAATATTGTTATTAAATTATTACAATTTAAAACTAGATGTCAAGACCATGATGTTGTCCTGAGAAAGCCTGAACTAAAAGTTTAGATAGATAGATAGATAGATAGATAGATAGATAGATAGATAGATAGATAGATAGATAGATAGATAGATAGATAGATAGATAGATAGATAGATAGATAGATAGATAGATAGATAGATAGATAGATAGCTGTGGATGATTACAAGCTGGTTGTTAGGGTGTTGCTAAATTACATTTACATTTATTCATTTAGCTGACGCTTTTATCCAAAGCGACTTACAATTGCTATATATGTCAGAGGTCGCACGCCTCTGGAGCAACTAGGGGTTAAGTGTCTTGCTCAGGGACACATTGGTGTCTCACAGTGGATTCGAACCCGGGTCTCTCACACCAAAGGCATGTGTCTTATCCACTGTGCCATCACCACCCGCAGATTAGGTGGTTGTTAAGGTGTTCTGGGTGGTTGCTAACCAGGGTGTTGTGGGTGGTTGCTAGGCAGTTGCCAGAGTGTTGTGGGTGGTTGCTCGTTGGTTGCTCAGGTGGTTGTTAAGGTGTTCTGGGTGCTTGCTAGCCAGGGTGTTGTGGATGGTTACTAATTGGTTGCTGGGGTGTTGCTAGGCAGTTTGCTAGGCCATTGCTAGGTGGTAGTTAGGGTGTTATGGGTGGTTGCTAGGCAGTTGCTAGGCCACTGTAGGTGTTTGCTGGATGGTTGTTAGGATGTTCTGATTGGTTGCTATGTTGTTGCTAGGTGGTTGATAGGCTATTATGGGGGTTGTTAGGCAGTTGCTAGGGTGTTGCTAGGTGGTTGCTAGTCTTAGCTCATTTAAGATGGTCTCCCAGTTTGCTAATCTAAAAAGTACCCCAAAACTCTTTAATAATCTGGATAATAGACCAGACTGAGAGACCATAAACACAGTTTAGGAAGGTTATTTTTCTTCTTCTTCTTCTTCTTCTTCTTCTTCTCCCCTGCAATGCACACTTGCCTTTGACTTTGTGTTCACGTAGTACTATGTAGCATGTAGTTTACACAGGCAACTTCTATATGACATCCATGCAGCTGCCATTGTGATGAATGGAAATGCTAACGGATAGCTCTCTCCAGCTATGTTACACCTCCTTGGCTAATGCTAACATTACAGAAACTCTTTCTTTGAAGTGAAGCCATAACCCCATGACTCAGATGTTACTCGTGTTCAAGAAGATTATACTAGAGAAGATTATTCTGCTGTCATTTGTAATCTACATAAATAAATATGACAAAGAGCATCATGTTATGTCTGTCAGTGATACAGAATGCATACAATAAGAATGACAGATGTTTTGCCAGAAATGCAAATGAGTAGCACATCAGAGTTTTCTCCTGTTTGTCATGCTGTAGTGTGTGTTTGAGACGAGCAGCAATCGCTCTGGCAGGTGGACCCGACCGCAGGTCTGCTGATGTGTAGTGGCATCAGTGTTTAGTCCTTTACCGCAGGCATTCAGGAGGCTGTCACCGTCAAACTGTGTGTGAATGTGTGTGTGTGTTGGCAGCTGTGTTTGTGTACAACAGCCATTTAGCATCTGTTCCATGGCAGTCGGTACAGGTAGAGGTTCTTATATTAGAAACACTTTTGTCTTTTGTACAGAGCAGTACAGTTGTCGCAGAGTACCCATCAGATGAAAAATAAAGGAACAACCAGTTTTGTAGATTTTCTGAGGAAAATAAAAGTTCTTTCCAAAGCAAAGTTCCATGCTAAAATTATATATTGCTGCGAGAAGTTGCCATTAGAGCATTACAATAGATATAGATGTCTCATTAGTGGCTGTTTCTATGGGCCACTATTTGTAAAGAGTCTGCAATATTGGAATGGTTAAAGCAGGTCCGTGAATACTCCAGATTATGTTTAATGCAATCATAGTTAGTAACTGTAGTAAACTGAAAATGTAATCACATTATATTACATAAATGCTTATAATCGGATTACAGTTACTTTTTTGTAAATTACATGATTACATATTGTGCACACAATGGCAGTAAATTATTCATAATTTGATTCGTCCCTAATTCTTCATTTTTTTTTCTCTCTCACTCTCCTACATTTTCCTTTCTGAAGTTCTACTGCTTTTATACATATTTCTAAAGTAATCCAGCTTTTCATCAACTCACAAACCACCTGTAGTTTATTCAGGATCTCCAGTTTGGGAAACCTTGGCATAATGCAATGTTTAAGACACTTCAAGATGTTGATAAAAAGAATGGAATATATTTTAGGTCAAAAGTAATCTAAACGTAATCAAAAATAAGTTTCCTAGAATTTAGGTACTGATGTTTGCCTACAAGACAACAACTGGCGCTGCACCAATATACGTAAACTTGCTAGTTCAAACTTATGCACCCTCCAGAAGCTTGCGTTCTGCAAGTGAACGGCACCTTGTGGTGCCATCCCAAAGAGGCACAAAATCACTCTCACGGACCTTTTCCTGGACTGTGCCCAGCTGGTGCAATGTCTCAATCTGAGTCTTTAGCCATTTTCAAAAATCATCTAAAGACACATTTTTCGCCAGCACCTGACGAACTAATACTAGCACTTACCTATTCTATTCTGTTCTATTCTATTCTGGATAAAAGCACCTGCTAAATGAATAAATGTGTTAAATCTCGACAACTTTTACACCTAGGGCTGCACAGTGTCGTGGCATCTTGGAAATCTCATAGTTTTTACTGTGAGTGACGACACACTGACCGTTTCAAGACGGTAGATGCGTCAACACGTCTGGAGTAGTCAAATATGGCATCTACCTGTTCATATCTACGAGCTTTACTATGAGTTTGTGATGTGTTTTCAGTATGTTGCAGTTTGTGCATTCTACGTTGTGGTTGGTTTTTTAGGTGGTTGGTTGTTGGTCGAAGTCAAAATCCACCCCAGGTTTCTATGATATTCAGGTTTGTAGTGTTTTTTGTATGTTTTTTTTTTTTTTTTTTGTATCTATTAAGCCACAAATCATAAGTCTGATCTACCATTAATGCCCATTTCCTTAAAGGGTACCTTTTATGCCCATTTTTACGAGATGTAAAATAAATCTCTGATGTCCCCAGAGTGTGTATGTGAAGTTTTAGCTCAAAATACCCCACAGATATTTTTTTTATTGCTTGTTTAAGTTGCCACTTTTAGGGCATGATCCAAAATGTGCTGTTTTTGTCTTTGTCTGCTGCTTCTCACTCAGAGCTGTGTTTATGCTATTAGGGCAGAGAGAGTCACAAATGGGCGGAACTATGGTGACGTGTACCTAGGGAGAAATCTGGACTCGCTTGTTCTGGGAGTCTGTTTATGATTTATTGGGATTATAAACAAAAAATAGTGGGTGGAGTTTTTACCATTACAGGCTGGTTGTTTTCACACATTGCAGCCACACAGGTGTTCAAACACCTTATAAAAGTGATTTTTGTATAATAGGTCCCCTTTAAGATTTATTGTGTTCCTCTATCACAAATGTCAAGTTATGTGCCAAAGATTTCAAAATTAGGGTTTGGAGTTTAGTATGCTTTCCTACTACAAGTCAACCACGTTTGCTTTCATTATAGACCATTATAGTCAGAGTAGATGTCATATTTCATTTGACATGAATGAAAATAAGGTTGTGATGGATTGAATTATTTGTTTTTTTAGAGTTTTTGCACTGGAACTTTGTGGAGGGGTCAGTGTTTCATCAGCGAGTGATGCATCTTTTTTACTGAGTCCGCTCAGGCTATTTTATTTTGCGTCAACTGAAATATGGTGTCTGATTCCACTGATTTCTTTCATCTATATTTATATGAAAGCTCTGTCGCTCTCATTTCAGATCATCACGTTCTTCAACAACGAGGTCTACACTAACGACAACCATGCTAGTCGTTTGTCCTTTGCGGGCGACTACCTGAATGGAGACGCCTCTCTCCTGATCAACGATCTGCAGCTGACCGACTCTGGAGAATACCACTGTAAGGTCAAGACCGGCGGCAAATACCACTGGAGCCAAGTCAACCTCATTGTGCTGGGTAAGGCTCATCTTCCTGGAATCAGCGCCCAAGCGTTTCCTCCATCAGCCAGCCTCGCTGTGATTCGATTTGATTATTCAAATTACAAAATTTGCCCATTATTGACATAATCTAGAAATATGATTGGTGGCATTTGCTGAACAGACACTCTCAGCTCTGGTGCTGTTTGCTTCACTTTGGATGGTAAATGAAGAGAATGTTAATTTGAAATGGTGGGATGAGGGAACATTGATTGAGCTCTATCTCTTAAAAACGGAAGAGACAGAGTTAGGAGCTTATGTGATTTCTCTTCTTTTAGCAAAACAGTTTACTGTTATCCCAAATGAGGTTCAGATGAGCTTCTTATGATTTGATATTTGGCTATGTCTGGTTTCCATTATTAGACCGCAGGGTTTCCAAGCCATCATTCAAGCGCAGTATCTCTGAGACCACAGCTCTCAGCCAAGAGAAGAACTGGAAAGAAGCATGTTTCTTTGTATTTAGCCTCATCTCTATCATATGTTCTTGGTGCATAGTTCCTATTTTCAAGGACTCGCAGCTTATGCCAAGCAATTTGAAGTTGTATATCATGTCTTAATTTTATTTCTTAAGTCATTTTATTAACAGATTAGTACGCTAGCCACAGAGGGACAGGATATTGGCGAAATGTTGAAAGAAAGAGAAAGAGAGAGAGAAATGGGAGGATGGATTGATGTAAATCCGGCCTCCACCCCAGAGTTTCTCTCATTTATTAACATATCACAGAAGATTAGCTCAATACTGCCTTCCCGTAATCCCCCTTCTCCACTCCCTGTCTCTCTCGCTACTCTTCTTCCTCTTTCCTCTCCATCACTCTATAAACACATTACCGAGAGAGCTAGTGTTCACATTATTGTATTATTTTCAGCTTGTATTTTGCCAGTTTATCGAAATTTGCAGTTGAGAGCGAATAGAAAATGATCACAGTAGGGTTGAACCAGTTGTTCTCAAGTTCTTACTTGAATTAGACACACCAGAGGCTTAGTCACTAGAGTCAGGGGACTTGAACTTGGACTGAAATTATGAATGAACTCTAATTCGTAAGAGTACATGAAACATACATGAAAAATAAGTATCAACATAAAATTAAGATAACAAGACATTAAAAACTTCTCACACTCAAATTTAATTGGTTAATGATTTGGACTGGGACACAACATTAGTAAATGGTTGCACCATTGGTTTTTAAAGCAGAATGCAGCTTGTAGGATGTAAGTAATGCATAGTCACACAATATGACATTTACCTTCAGTGATCAAACAGCAGTCCTGAAATTCATTCAGTTGTAAGTGAATTTCAGTTTATAGTAAAACTAACTTCCCATTGAAATACGATACTTAATCAGGAAATAGTTTTATATGTATATGTCTGTAAGGCGCAATAAATATATGGTGCAACCAGCCCCAGTAAATTATGCAAGTCTCACAGGCATTAAACATTAGGCTGTGGGTCCAAAACTGTGATTTTTAATAAATTGCCTGCAACAATATTCCCTCTAAGCTCTGCTTGTTTCTTGAGATTTCCTGAATCAGAGCTAAATGAATGGGCATCGTTTCGATTGGAGTTCATCCGCATGTCCATTGATTTTCAATATGGAGCTGAAGCTGTGAAAAATCTTGTTTGCTGACTATTTTATGAGATAAGGACCACTTCCTACAAGAGTAAAGTTATTTCAGGTGCCAAACGGGTTTCTAATCAATACACTCCACAGAAGCCATGCATTATTATTTTACTGCCTTCTTGTGAACAACAAAACAAGGCAACATCATTATATTAAATCATCCTGACCAGTGTCATTTTAGTATCATTGAGATACTGTTGTAGATTTTATTCATTTTTAAATTATTTTTGTATTTTCTGTTTTTATTTTAATTTTGTATAAAAGAAGGATCAAGGTACGCACATCCAAAAATGTTTTGGCCAGGTGCAAGATCAAAGAGTATTATTTTAATTTTAGTCAAAGTTTTAGTAAATTTGTTGTGTTTTTATATATTGTTGATAATTATTTTTAAATATGTCTGCATAGTTTTTATTAATAGTTATTTCTCTTTTAATTTTAGTTATTTTAGTACATGAAGTTAAACTAAATGAAAATGTTGCCTTGGCAACTAACTGAAATAATATAAATAATGTAATAATAAATAATAAATAATAATAAAATTATATAAAAATTATAAAGTTAAAGGTTTTTTATATATATATATATATATATATATATATATATTTTTTTTTTTTTTTTTTTTTTTTTTTTTTTTTTTTTGTCAAAGTGTATTTTATTGAAAGTAACACAATTTTTATGGTTTTAGTTTTTGTTTTAATTTTAGTTAACTAATAGTCTTAATCCTGATACAGTTTCACCTAAAAACATAATATACAAAATTATTAATTGCAAATTATATTATCAGCATAAGAATTTGAGTCAGAAAAAAACAAAAACAAACAAAACAAGTGTATACTGTATTTGTGTGTTTTTAGTTATGGTGTAATGTAAAATGTGATAAATTGCCTAGTAAAATAATCTATATTTTATAATATTAGAATTTTTAAAAGAATTTAAAAAATGCACTGCACTATATAGCCTACACTGAAATATATGCAGTATTCTGTTCAGGTGGCTAAAGCATCTTCCCATTTACGTATAAATAGATTTTGCTCTGCTAGAACAACAATTTGAGGATATATTGACTATGAGACCTCCATATATTTAATCATTGCATATCCCATCCATGCAGATAAAATAATATTTTGGCTGTGGACCCAAGACAAACAAATATACACAGAATTGGTGCCTGTGTCCTTTTGGTGTGTTTGTGTGTTTACAGAGAGGGTCAGTTGGGCCAAAAGGGGCCACAGAGGTCTACAGGCTGTCTCTTAACTGACATTCAGCCTCCAGACAAATCCCTCTGGTCTAACTGACCCCAGAACAGTTTAGAGCAGTGCTGCTGTAAGCAGGATGCCAGTGGGACTGGTCTGAGGTCACTTGGTAACTCGTGTGAGGCAGTGAGATCTTTGATTTGGCTTCTGAGTCGATTCTGATGTGCCGCGTAAGGTCAGAGGGGAGTTCAAAGCAGTCAGCGCGCAGGACAGCAAATCCTGACCCCTGCCTCCCCAAATGTCACAATTCAGACTGATTGCCTCTTTGATATTGATTTCCCTCCAAAAATGCCAGTGTGCTGTTTTTGCAAGTTTTAGTTTCATCTGAAATTTTGAAATACTGCTTCAACGTGTCAAACTATATATTGTTTGACACTATATACACAACCAGCATAAAAAAACCTAACTCTTAATGTTATATTTAAATAAAACCTGTAACTAAATGGTAGTTGGTTCACAACCACAAGTGTTGATCCTTGACGTTTCACTGTTATAGCCATGAAAACGGCATTTAAGAAGTAAGCTGCTTTGGATATAAATATTAAATGACTAATTAGTAAACTTAACATGAACATTTTCTCGTTCACAGTGAAGCCGTCTAAACCCCGCTGCTGGATGGACGGCCGGCTTCTGGAGGGCAGTGATGTAAAACTGAGCTGTAAGTCTTCAGACGGATCTGACCCTATTCACTACAAATGGGAGAAAGTTCTGGATAAGGGCAAGAGCGTGGGAAAACTGCCTCCCCTCGCACTCATCGGTGAGTCAAACACCCCAAAGACTAGAGCGTATCATAACTTACAGTTCCTTGCTGCTGACTGTCTCAAATAATAATCTCGAAAGAACTGATGCCATGAACTTCACACACTTTAGCAAATGCATGGAGTAGATTTTGCACAGAAGTGCTGATTGTTGCAGATTAAACCTGTGCGTTCTGAATCGCAGACGTTGCATGGCACACAGACAATGGGATTAGAAGAGATCTCAACAGCTCTATTGATATTAGCCTCTATGCATTAGGGCTGTGCGGTATTATATCGGTAAATGCAGTACGAACGAAAGCACAAGCATATCACTCACACATATTTTTTAGATTCAGTTCTGTTCAAAGGTTCTGTTCAAAAAACATTAATACAAATATTAAAAACAGTAATATTGTGAAATAATATTACACATTTCAAATAAATGTGTTCTATTTGAATATATCTTAAATGTTTTCTGAAACATAAATTTTTTTTCTGAAAAATGAAATTTATTCTTGTGATGCAAAGCTGAATTTTCAGCATCATTACTCCAGTCCTCAGAAATCATTCTAATATCATGTTTGCTGTTAAACAAACATTTCTTATTATTATAAATGTTAAAAATGGTTGTGATATTCAGTATTTTGTGGAAACACAATATTTTTATTATATAAAAATATATTCTATTATATTATATTATATTTCCTGAGCATGTAGTAAATAATTGTCATCAATACTGTTTTAGTATGATCGAGATCTTAATTTTATTTGAATGTTTAATTAATTTTTGCATATTTTTTCAATATTATTTTTTATAGTAAAATTAAATTGTAGTCATTTTGCTGTGCTGTTTTTTTTTTTTTTTTCTTCCCAGTTTAGGCTTTATTTATTGCATCAAGTTAAAATGAATACAATTTTATTTTAATTCAGTTAAAGGGTTTATTCTTTGATGAATAGAAAGTATTTTACAGTCACTTTTGATCAATTGATTCCATCCTTGCTGAAGAAAAGTATTAATTTCTGGAAATTAATTTCAACTTTTGAACCTTTGTTTCCAACTGAACTATATTATGAAATAAGCTTTTACTGTGATACACTATGAAATTAGAATTACAAATTTCAGTTACACCACCCACATCTAGAATGCATCATATGGACCTTGTGTAGGCTAAAGAAATGACTAAACAATGTCTCAACTACATAATAAAATACAGCAAAAGAAGATGTTCAACAGCCTTTGGCAGTTATTCCATTAGAATTCAATCTCATTGGGTTCTGCTTGGGAAAACAAAACAACAAAAATGCAAGAGCTACACAAATTCGAGTGTAATATGGCTTTGCAGATGGGACAGAGTAATGCACTGATACAGAACGATTTCTCCTGCTGACACCAGATCATCAGAGCCTAATATTGTTTTACAATCTATTTAGCCGTATGCAGTCGGTGTGCTGCAGACCCTCACCCAAATTCAGCAATTAACCAACCTCATCAATGACCACCTGCTCACTCTAATCAGCTTTCTTTGGCCGATAAACTCTCCACCTCCCCAGAATTCACCAGATGATGGGACTGGGATGCAGGGATGAAAGAGGAGGCGTTAGATCCTGGATGAGTAAATGATCCCAGCGTCTCCAATCGCTCCGGCTGACAAAAGCTCCTCGGCCGAAGACGCTCGTGAGGTTCTCAGTTCTCAGGACACGAGCGCTCTCTCACCGGCTACAGGAAAACATTTCCTGTTCATCTCATCCGCCAGAGTTCAGCAGAACCGTGAATCACCTTGACACACTCAAACATTAATTCATTCACTGCACTGGGCTCGCTCTCACTTCACTCCCTGATTAAAACACTCTGTTTGATTGAAGCCTGTAAAGTAGTGTGGTAAAGGAAGTAGTAAAAGACGGGTAACACTGCTAACAATGTTTTGTAGCTTCAGGACTGGAGAGTTACTAATATTATAATCCTGCTTCATCAGCAATGTGTCCTTGAGCAGTGGACATAAGAAAAAACCTTCAAAATATGACAAAACACACCTATATCTAATTCTTCTTAGGGGACTGGTGGTGATTTTAACCCTTTGAAGTGGTGATTTAAAGCAGCATCAGATTTTTTTCTCAGTCGTGGTATTGAGGGTGGAGAGAGCACTGGACATTCACTCCCCCCACCTACAATCCCTGCCGGACCTGAGACTCGAACCCACAACCTTTGGGTTACGAGTCCGTCTCTCTAACCATTAGGCCATGACTTCCCCAATGTATATAGATTGTGGTTGGGTTTCAGCTCATATATTTACAGCTATAAAAATTGCTTTCTATTTTCAGATCTGAAGAACCCAGAGATCGTGACCTTGAGGAACTTGACGCAGGACAGCTCTGGGGTCTACAAGTGCACCGCCAGCAACGATGTAGGAGAGGAGAACTGTATCATCGAGGTCTCGATGCAATGTGAGTTCTGCTCTGAGGTCAGCCTGTGCCCTGGGCCGCAGACGGCTGTAATTAGTGTGGATGTTATGATACTCTGATCTCAGATCAGCCGGTGGAGCTGCTTTTAGCTTGGAGCTAAAGCCTCAGTGTGATGGATGGAGGCTGTTTCCACGTTGTAGAGAGCTGGCTTTTATTATGGGGATCAGGGGTATGACAGCAGTGGTTTGTCACACGCAGCTTAAATGTTGTGTAGTTTCATTTTATTTGTGTTCATTTATTGAAAATGTATCTTTAAAAATTATTTAAAAAAGGTAATTGTGACATTTTGATCTCAGAATAATTGCAACCTCCTTTTTTTGCATATGTGAATTTACATCTCACCATTCTGACATTATTTTCTCAGAATTCTGCTTTTATTATTTTTTCTGCCACAAAATAAAAAGGTATTATAAAGGTATTATACAAATTCAGTTTGTACATTTCTTCTCATAATTGTGAGTTTATATCTTGCAATTCTGTTTTTCCCCCAACCAAAAAAAAAATAATAATACTAATAAAGGTAATTGGAACTTTTTATTTTACATATTCAGGGAGAAATAAAATTATCCCTCGTAATTGCAAGTTTATACCTCACAACTTGAAACCTTTGGCTTTTTTTTATAATTTTGTTGTGTTTTTGAACTTTTAATTTCAGTTTAAGCAAGTACACCATTAAACTAAATGAAAATTACTTATTTTAAGTAACAGAATTTTTTATTATGATTTTAGTAGTTAACTAATAACCCTGAATTATTTTTTTTTTTTTTTTCAGAATTGCAAATTTATATATCGCAGTTCTTTTTTTCCTGCAACAAAATAAAATAGGTAATTGTAGCTGTTCATCTCACAATTAAGACTTTTTTTCTTTCTGCTGTTTTAATATCACTCTGTGAGATAGAAACTCAGAATTGTGAGAAAAAAAAAATCTGAATTGTGAGATTAAAAAATTGCAATTATCTTTTAATTGTTTTCATCCCATGGCAGAAACAAGCTTCCATTTAAAAACTTTTTTCATGTTCACTTTGCGTCCTTTCCTCTCTCTCTCTCTCTCTCTCACACACACTTTCATTGAGCACTAGGAACTACAGAAATCTATCTATCTAGTGTGGCTATTTGTCATCAGTCTTGCTCAAACAGCCATCCTTCAGTGTTTGTGTGTAATGGTTTTGGAAGAGGCAGAAGAATGTAATGCTCACCAGAGGAAAAGATTGAGAGAGTTATATAAACACTTGACAACTGTCCTGCACTTAGGCCTTGTGCTAGTCTTTCTCAACACAGTAAATGAAAAGCATTTATGTGGAAGAGGCATTTTGGGGTTGTGGCTGGCAAAGCTTAATTTGGGTCGGCCTAATTCAGTTTCAATCACAAGATATCTCATGATAACACTGATAAAGTGTAACTACCAAATGGGCTCCCCTGCTAATATAACGTTAAAACAGTGAACAAATCAAAAGCTCTTTGTCAAACAAAAATAAATGTCTCTTAAAGCTGCGCTCAGTAAATTTGATATGACAGTGAACGTATACTGGTGAATTTATAATGAATTTAGAAGCTAAAGTTTACAGAAACTGTAGAAACAATACTGTGTTATTAGCAGTCAGGCATGATTAATTTATTAAAGCTGCAGTCCGTAACTTTTTTTGGTTAAAAATTATCCGAAATCTATATTTGAACAAGTACATAACCAGCCAGTGTTCAAAACTATCGCCTTACTTTAGCCGATTCACAACGGTTAGCTTATAATAATGTTTTCTAATTTGAGTGGTACGGGTAGGTTTTCGCAGGAAATTCGAGCATGCTGCTGTATCATTACGTCACGTCTGTAAACATAAAGAAGTTGTCCCTGCTAGTAGGCTATCGCATATGAGGATCTTGCAGGTGGCAGATCGTTTATAGCCTTTTCTCACAGCAGCTGGAATAATTAAATCTATCATTTTGATGGCGGATTGTAATCCAGAAAGAATTATGTGTTTATGAAACACATGTGAATGAAATTAAATTATATTCCAGTTTTAAATGTGCATCTGATTACAAATAGCCTGGGATTACACATGATTTGTATTTTAAAGACAACCAGTTCGAAAGGAGCATAATTTGCTTTTTGGGTTAAAATAATTTATTAATATGGAATTTGAATGGTATGACAATTAGAGATTAGACTGTACAGAAATTTAAATCTACACGCTAATACACACTATACCCATAGGCACGCAATGCTGATGTTGTTAACATTAATAATAAAGTATAACAATAATAATAACTTGCACGGTTTGATGTGATATGAGCTAACCAATCTTTAGATTAAATCACTATTGGTAGCGCAGTTTATTGTAATTATTTTTTCCTCAGTTGGTCAGAACAAACGTGGCAGACTTATTACTTACTTGTTCAGATGACAATCTGGTGAAAATTCTTATTTGGGTCATATAATCCAAGACGTAGGCTAGAATCTGTGATACACATACTCCTCGAAACATTAGATTCATCAGGGCTGGAGCCGTGCCGGAGCACAGCCCACACAAGGAAGATAATTCCCCAAATAGCTACAATTGCAGGTTTTCAAACAGAGATGGCAACAAATAGGCAAAACTTACGGACTGCAGCTTTAATCAAGCAAAATAACCAATGCTCTGAGAAAAAAGGTAACACTTAAAGTCCCATAAATTGCATTAACTAACAATTACAAACAACAAGCAATCAATTATTACACTATTTAGTGTAAATAGTTACACTATTTATTAAGCTTTGTTAATAATAGCAAATCTTTAATAAAAAATGTTGTTATTAGACTCATAATATGACTGGGGCTTTCATCTCATATGAGAGGAAATGATTTTTAAGTTTTTATTGAGATTCAAAATCATTTGATGCACCTTTATGTGCTAATAACAGATGTTATATGTCGAGTAATATTTGTTAGTACAGCATTGCGTATCAAACAAATGTTATTTGTGACCCTGGAGCACAAAACCAGTCATAAGTAGCACGGGTACAATTCTAATTCTCGAAGCGCCTCTTCATTCTAGTGGAGCGCCTTCTGGAGTGGGCTCAGCTCAACCTGCGCTCGCTGAGAGCAGCGCACTTGCCGGGCAGACTGAACCAAGGAGCGGATATGTTATCTCGGAGCAACGTCCCCTCGGAAGAGTGGATTCTCCATCCCCAGACAGTTCAGACGATCTGGAAGATCTTTGGCAAGGCCAAAGTAGACCTTTTCGACAACTTTCACTGCCCAGCTTATTATTCGAAGGTCAAGGACGCGTTGGCCCACGACTGACCCAACCTCCTCCTTTATGCATTCCCTCCAGTCGCCCTGATTCCACAGGTCATCAGGCAGATCAGGGAACAAGGACACAAGGTCTTATTGGTGGCCCCCTTGTGGGAGACCCAACCTTGGTTGTCGGAGCTGACTCAGCTGCTAACCGCAGCCCCCTGGCCCGTGCCCCTGAGACGGGACCTTCTCTCTCAAGTCAAGTCAAGTCACCTTTATTTATATAGCGCTTTTAACAATGTAAATTGTGTCAAAGCAACTGCACAATATCCAAAAAAAAAAGGAAATAGTGTGTCAATAGTGTAAAATGAAGAAAGAAAAAAAATTGCAATCAGGTCGACGATATTGCTGGAAATGAATTGTCCCCAACTAAGCAAGCCAGAGGCGACAGCGGCAAGGAACCAAAACTCCATCAGAGACAGAATGGAGAAAAAAACCTTGGGAGAAACCAGGCTCAGTCGGGGGCCAGTTCTCCTCTGGCCAAACGAACCAGCAGTTCAATTCCAACTGCAGCAAAGTCAGATTGTAAGGTCTCAACTGGTTCTAGTGGTCATTTGGTAATTCTGTATGTTGTCTGAGCATTGGCATCCTCCGAAATCCTCTGAGGGGTTGGCATTATCTGTTGCAACCCCGTCCCGATCTGTGGGCCCTTCACATTTGGCCGCTCAATGGGAGCCTTCCGACCTCCCAGAGCGAGTGCTGAACACCATTTCTGAAGCTAGAGCCCTGTCTACGAGACGCCTCTATGCCCTTAAATGGTCGGTTTTCTCTGAATGGTGCCTAAACCGCGAGTTAGCGGTGATTCTGTCCTTCCTGCAAGAGCTGCTGGATAAAGGACGTTCTCCCTCTACAATCAAGGTGTTCGTAACGGCTATAGCGGCCTTTCACGCCCCTATAGCAGGCCAATCAGTTTGCAGAGACAATGCAATTGTCCGCTTTCTAAGGGGAGCCAGGAGGCTGAATCCGCCTCGGCCCCCTACCGTCCCTACATGGTACCTACCCACTGTACTGAGGGCCCTGAAGGGCGCTCCTTTTGAGCCGCTACAGTCCACGAACCTTCGATCACTGTTGCTGAAGACTGTTCTGCTATTAGCACTGGCGTCGGTCAAGCGAGTAGGAGACCTACAAGCGCTCTCTGTGAGCCCTGCCTGCCTGGAATTTGGGCCTAACGACTCCAAGGTCGTCCTAAAACCAAGGCACGGGTACGTACCTAAGGTACTTTCGACTCAGAGCTCAGGTCATTACACTCTCCGCACTCCCTCCCTCTGAGGAGGACCGGGAATTATTTTTGTTATGCCCTGTTAGAGTTTTGAGGATCTACTTTGAGCGTTCCGCCTCCTTCAGGCGTACGGAACAGCTCTTTGTTAGCTTCGGTAACCGGGCCAAAGGGCACCCGGTCACGAGGCAGAGACTCTCTAAGTGGATAGTGGATGCTGTTATGACGGCATACTCTTCTTTGGGCCTTCAATGCCCCATTGGAGTGCGAGCCCATTCGACTAGAGGCATCGCCTCGTCATGGGCCTGGTCTAGCGGTGTGTCCATTACAGACATTTGTGCGGTGGCCGGCTGGGCCTCGCCGTCCACATTTGCAAGGTTTTTTAAACTGGACGTCCCGGCCTTACAGGCCAGGGTCCTCTCTGCTTAGATGAGCATGACTTATACGTGTGGGAACAACCCTGACGAAGAACTCTTGACTGCAAAGCACTCAAGCTCTCTGGTGGGTTCCTTACATACTTCGGTCCTATATGTACTGAGTATGCAAGGGTTACATGGAACGATCACCCAGGCCAAGCATGACCTCTATGAGTTTAGCTCGCTTTAGCCCGGAATACACTATAGTGCTTCCCTATGAGCATTAAATGCTTATGGAGGTATATTTACAGTCGTTCCTCTACCTTAGCACGGCGTGATTGAATTGTGTTCCCATAGTGTCTTTAACAAGACGCAGTACGAGTGGAGTATCGATAGGGAACGTACTCGGTTACTGTCGTAACCTCAGCTCCCTGAGATATGGAACGAGTACTGCGTACTTTGCCATGCCAGGTAGCTGCACGACTCAGTCGTCGCTTCAGTCGAAGTAACCTGAGGATCCTATGGCGAAACGGCCGCTTATATAGCCAGATAGCCCCGCCCATTCTGGCGGGATCTGGCGGGCTTCGTATCTCGGTCAAATATTGTCCTATCATAACAAACCATACATGTATGTATGTATAAATCTCAATTTCAAAAAGTTGACCCTTATGACTGGGTTTGTGGTCCTAGGTCACTTTTGTTCTTACTTCACTTCAGATACATATTTTGAGAGTCAAGTTGGTGTACAAATGATTCATATCCATGTGCATTGATGTAAAACAAAAAATTACTTTGAATAAAATGAAACATGGCTTGTAGACATTCGGTTATAGTTGAAATTAGTTTTTTTTTGCTTATAAAAGCTCATTTATTGTTGTAACAAATCATTTTACCATTGATATATCTTAATAGCTATATAGATTTTTTTAAATAACAAAACAATTGTATCACAGTTAAGGATGGATAAGTCAAATGTTTCTCTGCTTTGCACTTCACCTAAGAACGCCCCTTTACCAGGGTAAAATTATTTTTGCACATTTATGTATGTGTACATTTAAAAAAGAAAAACAAAATGAAATTAAGACTTTTTATCTCACAATTCTGACTTCTTTTCTCAGAATTGATTGATATAAACCTTAAACTGCAAGTTATAAAGTCAGAATTGTATGATATTACTCCCAGTTGTGACTTTTTTTTCTATAACTTGCAATTACAAGTTTATATCCTGCAATTTTGACTTTGTTTCCTGTAGCTGTGGATTTATATCTCTTAAAAAATCGAATTGTGAGAGGAAAGTCACAATTATCTTTCCATTTTTTTTTTTTTTATTCAATTCAGAAACAAGCTTGGATATAATCCAAAATATAAGCATTTGTACTTGCGTTAGGCTTTTGCACCCTACTGTAGATAACTATAATTGTTTCATTTTGTATTTTACTTGACATCATATGAAGACGTGGTGTGCTGTAATGAGGCGTGACAGATGTGCTGCTGTGTGCAGATGTGCGGGGCATGGGTGTGGTGGCTGGAGCCGTGGTTGGTGTTTCATTCGGTGTTCTGCTCCTCATTCTCATCATCTGGCTGGTCTTCCGCAAGAAGGAGAAGAAGAAATACGAGGAGGAGGAGACGCCTAATGAGATCAGGTGAGATCTCAGTATTGATTGTGTTTTTATAGATTCACTTTAACTCTTAATATTACTGCAGCAGATAGTACTGTGTTTTTGAGTTCAGGATGGTACACTCCTCATATTGTCTTCAGGACAATCTTCATAATAAATCAGACAGCTGTTTTTTAGGTCTATAGTGACAGAACTGTACTGTTTGTGTTCACATCAATAATGCGGCCACAAACCACGGCTGTACAGTATCTCTGAATTATGCACAGACAAACATACGGAGAGCGTTCCTGTGCACGTTGACTGTCATGTCACAGTGGAATCTCTTGATATGTTCAGTTGTGGAATATTATCCCAGTTTAGCATGTTTAGCACATTTATTTTTGTAATACTGGACTAATACTGCAACCTTAATCAATGATGTCTAACTTGCAGGATACCAAATTTGTCTAGTTGATACAAATACAGCTAAAATGTAATTATTTTCATTATAAAGAAAACTAATATGTGATTGCTAACGATCTCCTTCATTATAAAAAAAATGTATAATGAAGACATAAACAAAGCAAACAGTGCCTAAAGTTTTTCTGTCTATTAGAATTAAATATTTAATCTATTTATTTATTTATAAATTTGTTAAATGGTGGCAATGGTGGTCCAGACTACTTCTATTGATTTGATTGATTGATTGATTGAATATCAATGTACCAATATTTTTTACATCTGTAACCAATATCCATATTTCTGTTATTTTTGCAGAGAGGATGCAGAAGCTCCTAAAGCCAAGCTAGTGAAGCCCAACTCCCTCTCCTCATCTCGCTCTGGCAGCTCCCGCTCCGGTGCCTCCTCCACACAGTCCATGGTGCACAACAGCGCACCCCGAGGCCAGCGTCCACGGCCACCTGCTGTCGCTACCCTCAAGGAGAACGGACAGCCCCATGGGTATCCCCAGTCTCCCCCGGCCTACACCCAGGTCGTGCCTAAAACCCCAGAAACCCCGGCCACCCCAAAATTCAGACCCCCCAACCCTCCAGTGGGCATGTCCATCCCAGCGGGCATCTTGGTCCCTGCTCAAAGCAAGGCCTTTCAGACAGTGTAGAGAGTAAAGGAAGTGCGGCCTGGTGCGGGTCTCCATACAAGACACCCACAGTGACTCTTCCAAAAGTTGCAACTATGATTGGAAATATAAAATACACAGAAAAAAATAAAAGCATAATTAAAAAATAAAATCAATCATGTAAAATCTAAAAAATTGAATGCATATTTACAAGGGAAAATACACAGTGCTTGCCCCCTTCTGAAGTATTAAAAGAAAACAAGGGAGAAACTGAAGAACAATAATTTTTTTATTCTTATTCTTTGATTCTCTACCCTTCTTTTGATCTCATGGCACAGTCTGACCCTTTTTTCACATTATTTGTTTTGCTTTCACTTTTTGAGCCCTTGAAGGCTTTGTGGGCGGTGGGGTGGAAAGATTTCCCCAAGTGAAGTTTATGTATTTATTGCATCAGAGAGGCTAAAGGTCCAAGGGCAGGCTGGGTTTATGAAATATGATAGCGAGTGGAAGGACCAGCCGACTCTGAAGAGAAATGAAGGATATTATCCAAGAACCTGTTGTTTCTGTCGGTGGCGAGGGGAACATGAACTGTCCATCTCATTCCCATTCAATTTTCCCAGAATGCAATGCAATATCGACTGTGGCTTAGACATCAAAATCGAAGGCAATCTTATTAATACCTTATCAAACCCACTAAGAAGAAGTGAAGTGATCGGAAGAAATGGTCCCCGATGGACATTTCAGCATGTGGATGATGCAGTGTCATTGATGTAGCGGCACAGAGAGACTAACAGTTCAGCCATCATGTAACACACTGTGGGGCGAATTCACTGAACAGTTTCGCTACCTTAGCACGCTATATTTAATAAAAAACACCCATTTAACTGTATTTAAATAATGCCATTGTCATTGGTTTTTGCGCAAACACACTTTTTCTATGTAAATTAGGCTGATATTGTATCTTTTCATCAAAAATCACTGCTACTAATGTTTTACTATTACTGCCCACAGATGCAGATGGTAAAAGAAATGCAGTATAAGATGTTTTCTAGCAGCGATAATTCATCAAATGATGATTAAATGATGGAAGAAGAGCATACTATCTGGTAAACCTTTATTTTGGTAATCTACTTCCAATAGCTATAAGTAACTTTGCAAATACATGTCAACTAGCAGTCATTAGAGTATTAGACTGTCTCTACTTAATATCAGCTAAAACTTTATTTTGATGGTTCCCAACAGACATTCAACTGATTATAAGTAACCTTGCAAGTTCGTTAACTTATATTAACCATATTCCTAACCTAACAGTCTACTAATACTACTGAGAATTAGTTGTCATGTAGTTGCAAAGTTACTTAGTAGAATGTCTGAAGTTGACTATCAACATCTATGTCAATGTGTCATGCAGTCAAGCGCATTTTAATCATTTGTTTCAGGTGCCTTGCATTGCTGTATGTACATTCCCAGTAAAGTACGCCAGATTGCAGTAATATGCTGTATCCTTCACAATCTAGTGCTCAGAACTGACCTGTGTAATAGCGGCGCGCATAGAGTTGCATCCAGTGATTTCCACAATTCCATAGGTGAACTGGGTGTTAAAAACACGATGTGTGGAAATCAGCAATGGCATTGGCGGGTGCAATCGATCCTTAGTGAATTCCCCCTGTGTGTCATCTGCTCTCTACACACTGCTATGATTTTTTACAGTTAAATCTATGTATATACATGGAGTGTACTGTACGTCCTTGACAGAAAGTCTGCGGTCTGGTTTCGGATGTCATCCTCAGCGTTTCATGGACTTAAGTTTGTATTACATACCGACTGCGGTATATCTGTTACAGCTGTATTTCCAATGATACTGAAACCAAAACCTGTCAAGAATACTATGAATGTGTATAAGTCGAAGATAGTTTTGTTTTTTATTTATTTTTTCCTTCTTTTCTAGAATACCCAGCGGTACTGCATAATAGCATATGAGGCACAAGTAACTTTGTAGTATAATCGCACAGTACTGTGGACAAGTAAATGAAAGGGAATGCCATAACAGGGACTTATGTACAGAGTGTGTGTGAAACTAGTGCGTGTGTGTGCGCATTTGCGGTACTCTCCTTCTAGTTCGTGTATGCACCACGGTACCGTCCCAGGACTCTCCTAGGACCCTCTAACAACAGGCTGTCTCAAGATGGCTGGCTCTTTGTGCCAGCCACCCCGCAGCTTCCTCCGCCAAGCGCTGTCAAAACCCTCTCCATTAGCGGTGTCTCGAAGCCCCTGGGAAGACCTTGCTTGGTGCATTTGTGAAATTTGAAATGGACAAGTTGCCTGTTTTGTGTGCCTTCACAGTGAATTCTTCCCTCGAGATTGCTTTTGTCCTTGGTTCTTTGCAATGTACCAGACAAAAAAAAAAAGGGAAGCCATGTGTAAAACAGCCCCTATCATTGGAGGGAGAGAGAGCACTCTGGCACAAAGAGGCGGACCAAACGCAGCCCCACGAATAATGTACACTCTGTAGTCATGATGCTGTTTTATATTGTACATACAGATAAATATACGCACACAATATCCTTTAAGTTATCAGTTGAAGATTGGGGTTATAGGCCATAATAAAGATGTAGATGAGGTATTATGCATTTTCAGAGAGTGATAATTGGTCATTGTAGCGCCTGACCCGCTAAGCTCCCTTTAATAATTAAATAATTTCCTTCTTAATGGCTACTTGTATATCTGCCATTGATGGACCTTAATATTTAAGAGAGGAAACGCCATAAGACGTGAGGAAGCAAGCATACAAAACTCTTTTTGGGCCACTTTCAAGTGTGTGTGCCAAACTTGTTCGTCATTCTTATTGGGTTGCAGTCTCTAATGCAGCCGAGTGCTGCCTATGCCAATTCTCCGCCTTCCTGTTACCTTCCCCAGCAATTGTGTTTGATACACACCGATATACTTCTTCCCAGGTGTACACACACACACTACTTCCCAAGTGTATACAGCCTAACACGACCTCATAAATAGAGACACACTCGAGACACGCTCTCCTGAGCCGCATTCTCCACGAGGCAGTGTAGGCGGTGTTGCTGGTTGAACTGTTGTCAGTAAGTGTGATGGATGGGCTGTCATGCAGAGTGGGGAGTGAATGATGGGAATTATAAGGAGAACACAGGGTCCAAACCCTACAGAGGTTCTCCTATACCTTTACCCCAGAGAGCGAGACGAAACCTATCCAATTGGGCCTTCACAATATCTAGCGTCAGCGTTAGTTCTGGCAGATGACGTGAGTCAAGCTTGCATCAGCTGACTCTCAGCTGATCACATCTACCTATAGGAATACGACACCTATCACGGCATCCCTACAAGCGCTATTCAGTATTAAGGCCCCGATATACTTCAAACGAAATCGAAGAATGAACTGATATGACGTCATTTCGAATAAAATCAGGCCGAAGCAAAGTTTGTTTTGAGTTTGTTTTGGCGGTTCGAAACAGCTCACCAAAGGGAACTTTCTGGGTGAGTTCGTTTTTGACTTCTAAACACCTTTGAGCTACCATTGGTCCGTGGCGATTATGCAGTCTGTGGGTGTGTTCTGGAACTCCGCCTTCTTTGATGCGCAATTTTTTTTTCCCGGTTCGTTTCTCATTCAACAAAGGTCAGGCAGGAGAATAACATCTACAAGTCACTAGCAACATAAATACACTGTGTCGAATAGCTCAGCTGCCACAAATATATCCGCACCTGTATGATCGATCGCGGAGAGACTTTAAAGATTCAGAGAAAGCATTTAATTCCTAGAAAGAAATTGCAATGAAGCTTGGTGTCAACGACCCGGAGTTATGCAAAAAGTGACGTAGAGAAACATCAGATGCAAGTTTTCCAAAGGCATAAAAAGAATGAAATGAAAGAGATAAGGATATAAGGTAGCAAGTACCAAATACATGTGTTTCAAATAAATGTTACACCATACTGCTGCTGCTGCTGCTGTTGTTCTTTCAAAAAGTGCATTTAAAAGGTATACAATAAATGAAATGCCAAAACAACATACAATAATAAACCTTTGTTTTGATCAAATTATGACAACACATAAAATATTTAACATGTAATAATTTATCCAGTTTAATAAAAGACCTAGATACACTATCATTGCATCGTTGTTGTGTTTAGCGCAAGCGTCGCGACACGTTTACATTAATCTACAGCCCTCCTCCAGCAGCGCGGGGGTGTTAGAATGTTCGAAAACAGTATACCGTCGCTGAGCCTTTTCAAAGTTCTTTTTGCCCCCAAACGAAGAACGAAAACGGACTTTGTTTGAAGTATATCGGGGGCTTTTTTCAGCAGCTTTGCTTGCTCGGGAGCAAATTATCTTCCTCCATCCCCAACTCCTCTTTTCTCCACAGTCAGGACTTGGCTTCTGACATTCCTGTTGAATCAGACTCCCTAAACTTGAGTAATGTGGTACACTAAATGCAACTAAGTACATTGATGAAATCTGCTTGGTTCTGTTCTGTTAACCCAAGAGGGGTTATTATTATTGCTGCTCTCCCTGCTCATTCATGACAGGCTGCATGGATGGGCAGGGAGTTTTTGTCCAGAACAGAACCATACTGCCAAACCCAACTGTATGCTAAGTGTCTATCAAAGTGTCCAAGTGTTGAAATATTGGTTCTGTTCCAAAACCTATTGAGCTGCCTTTCTGTCTACTGCCTATATAGGTAGCTGGCTCAAAGGTTAGCATCCTAATAGAGTACAATAGTGCCAGTCCACTTTCAGAGGCCTTGGTTCCTGAAGTATTTTTCCCATTGATTGATTTTTAAAAAGTCTTCATTCAAGCATTATAAGCAATGAACCACACTTAACAGTTACAAGGTAAATCACAACATTAAACACTTTGATTTGAAGCAAAAGTATATTTGAACATTGGAAAATAAGACAAAATGTACAACTTTACTCTGAGTGATACTTAGGGTGACCATACGGGCCATTTTTACGGGACGCGTCCTTGCCAGGATTTCTATATTGCCTAAAATTTCCAGGTTTTTTTTTTGTTTGCACTGTGCAGGTAGATCGTTGTGTGACATTCATGAGAGCAGAGCAGATGGCTCCTTATGCTTTCGAATCTTTCTCGCGCCTACCTTGGTGTCTTACTTGATCAGTGCGCAGCAACGTTTCAAATCGAACGAACAAACATGTGCGCATATTGAATCGCTTTGATCGTTCTCTGTAGATCTCACCTTCTTTCGTGCAGCGTCACGATTGGTCGAGTATGTACAATTCCTGCATGTTATTGGTCAAACTACTTTGGATGATTTAGGCAATATTAAAATCCTGGCCAGGACGTGTCCCATATGTACGGCACATATGGTTACCCTAGTGATACTGTATATACGTAAATACATAGACAATTGGACGGGAGCTAAGGAGTTTATTTGGCGCAGTTTGCTTGTTGTGATTCTCTGATTGGTGAAGATTCCTTAGCAGTATCATGGATAATATTATTTATCCACTGGTAAATGCAAACATTTAAGAAACAAGTTGACAATGTGAACTGATGGTGTCAACAAATTTGTTTCCCTATGGAAAACAAAAAAGAATGGGATTTTTATTTCCGGAACCCGAATGTTGAAATGCAACCCCACAAGACTGATGTGGAACACCATCAACAGAGGATAAAAGTCATTTAGAGTGTTATGATTTCAATAGAGCTTGGCGTAAGATATTGCGAAGCTAACGATACACTCTAGTTATAGTTTTTCACTCATTGTCCACCATCTTAGATGGAAGGTTTTTTTGGTTTTTTTCTCTGATCTGAAGTCATCGGGTGATTGCAATTTACAAAATGATGCCTTGCTTTCTACTACCTACATAGGTGAACAGCCTCCAAGGCTGACTTATCCTAATCTATAGCATACTGTTAAATTAGAACCATGCTAATGCCAAACTCGGAAATTAAATGTTGAGGATTTTGATTTCAACACAGCTGCTAAGCTAAAGGTACAATTGCTCCACATATACAGAGTTTCAGAATAAAAAATACACAATACACAAATATTGAATAGTCCATTTTAATTAGATTTATCTGAGCTTATTGCAATTCATCATAAGAATCCAGGTGATGCTGCCATTGGAAGGTATCTCAGAACCTTTTGGAACAACCTTATATGCTTTAAATTGCTGCCTACATAGGCAACTCTGTAGGTTTTGGAACAGAGCCGTTGTTGTATGTTTATTTTGGTCCATTTTCTGTTTTAGGACATTACAGCACCAAACTAGCCAAGATCGGCCCACTTTATTATTGCTTCTATAACTGCCTTCCAGCAGTTCTGTTCTTACATGCAGGCACTTAAGGTGATTTTTATTCCTTTATGAACCCTCCCCAGCATCTCACAGCAAGAAGAACTGGTCTATTTCCTCCGACAATTCATCTTTAGTGGCTATTATATCAACACTGTTAAAGAGCCGGCATGGTGTTTAGAAACCATCAGTGTATGTACACTCTTCCATAGAGCCGCCAAAAGTATCTGACGTGGTGCACACGTTGCAGGAGGACATTCAGTTTTGAATGGGAGCTCAATCCAGGGAATGAGTTAAGGTCCAACTGTGATGTATTTTTGAAATAACACTCTATTTAAAAGATGTACTTGACTGTCTATGTAGCCTCTAACCGATCATTGTTACCCAACACGGTTGTTTTAAAATAATGTCTAAAAAGGCTCATTCGACTCCTCTTAGAAACTGTAGCAGTATGTGTTACTTCGAGGGGTGTAAAAGGGAATTATTTTCCATTGGAAAAGCAAAGGGATTGCATGTTATGGCCTAAAGGTCAGATATTGGGAATGCTTTGCTTCTGTGTTCATACCTGTATTCGGCTGAATATGTAAGTGTAAATATGACCAACATCCTCTCTGTCTCTTTTTTTTTTCGTTCACATTGCTTTGTTTTAACATTTACTGTGCTTTCCTCTGTTATCTTGAGGGATTTTTGTTGTTTTTGTTTTGTTTGTGAATGTGGGAACTCGGGCCTGTATTTGCCTGAGAGTCCTCGTCTGGTGAGACTGAAGGGAAATTAATCACGATCTTCATTTCTCTTTGCTGTTGCACACATTTTGAGTTTTGTAAACCAGTTTGTTCATTTTGAAGAAGATCCATTCTTGTAAATATGTCCCTCGACAAGTAAAAAATTGTATATTTTTACGGACTCTGAGTTATTAATACTTCATTTGCAAATAAAATATTCAACGACAAGCTATTTCGCAGCCCATTATTTGATTAGTCCAAAGCGAAACCACACACATTTGTGTAAACAAATGTGTGTAGAGAGGAAAAAAAAAAGCTTTATCATCAGCAATGTGGAAATTATGCTGAAAACAAAAGGTGTAATTCAAATATCATTCAATAATATTATAATTTGATTTGAGCTATTATGTAGACACAGTGAAATGAGTGAAACAAGTGATATCATTATACAGCGATAACATTCCCACACTCCAGTTTCATGCATCCTTGATTCAGAAAATTATAATTTAAATGAAGATGACATTTACATTGTTGTCGTGACTTTTTCATACACACCATTTTCCAATTTGATTTAACTTTTAAAACCTTCAGCTGAGAATTTAGGACTGGGTTTCTCAACTCTTTTCTAAAGCGTAGCTCCAACCCAGATCAAACTCACCTGTCACTTTGTAATAGTCCTGAAGATCTTGATCTTTTTCAAGTATGAATACTATGATTTCAGACATATACTCTTCTCACATAACTGTTACTGTTTTCCTCCTATAGAAGTAGGCAAAGTTGGACAAATTTAAGGCCATGTATTGAAGATGTCACATAACACCGGTGTCAACTCTTCATGAAAAGTCTTTAGCACCCAAGGAGGAACGCAGACAAGACCAGCAGCCTTGGCTGCATTCACTTTATGGAGTCTAGTCTTAACTTGTCCGGTAATCAGAGGAGGTAGACTACAATTTGGCATCTTGCAGGTAACTTCTTAATGGGCGAGCAATATGCTAATGTTTCATGTTGACGTCAATATGAAACGATTTAGGATTAGTTTTTAAAAATGACTCGTTTCAATGATTCAGAGTTGACTCTTTCCTTTAAGAGACAATAACTTTATACATGGTGCACTTTCAGATTTAAAACTTTGCAGGATGTTTTCATTCACTTAGAGCTGTGTTACACACTGCATGAAAGGTCATTTTCAAAAATCCATAATAGGGGCACTTTAATGTTTGATTAGATAGACATTAGTATTTGTATTTGTATGATGTCGTCACATCTCTAATGTAAAATCTGGCTCCTGAAGCAAAACCATGTGCAAACGCAGTACTCTGAAAAAGTATATTTTATAGACAAATAGCCCTCATGTTCTGTTGAGATTGAATTTGCTGTGTTTATGTTTATGATCCCAGAGGCTCTGGTGCAAAAATAAAAACTTTGGCTATAAATTACTTTAAGAAGTTCCTCTGATGTAGCCAAAAAGCTGATATTGTTGAAGCATTAACCCGGCTTTATCAAAGTAGTCTAGCACACATGGAAATGTGAATCTGTTCTAGTAGCTAATGATGTTTATGTTTGAGGTCGATCTGACCCCAGAAAAAAAAAAAAACATGTTAGAAAAAAAAGTAGCCTGTGAAATAATAATAATAAAAAATCTGAATAAATAGCTGCACAGTTGCTAAATTGGGTGAGAGAATATTTCCATATGAAAATGCATTTTTATTGTACACCTGGGTCCTCTAAAACCCCAAGCATGCTTTTGACAGTTAAGTAGAATTTTTGCCTGAGAACAGCAAATGTCATTTCAACTTAATGCAATGTTAAATATTATATTTATTAGATTGTTTTTTTTTCCTTCGGTTAAAATTACTTTAGTACGGTGGCGCGCTGCAAATAGAAAAAAACACCTGCAAACAAAGAAACGCGCTGCAAATAAAATTCTTTATTTGGTTTTGGTGTGTGCATTTGCAGCACGTTTCTTTATTTGTTTGCATTGTGAGCATTTGCAGTGCGTTTCTTTATTTGGTAGTGTTGTGAGCATTTGCAGCGCTTGTGTTGTCAAACTGATGAAGATGTTTTCTTGATTTGCTGGTGCTTTTTCTATTTGCATGTGTTTTCTGAAGTTGCAGCGCGTTGAGCTCTCTCGGCCACCGTACTTTAGGGTCTCTTATGCGCCATAGAAAGCATGACAGACAGACATACTGTATAGGCACACACAGCAGCATTCTGGCCTGTTAGTCACTCACTCAGCTGCACATTTGTTGTCAAACTCTGCTCCCTAGTGTTTGAAATGTCAGAGTGAGTCCACGTTTACATCCTACAGGCTATTTTCAGACCATCATTTGGACTCAATTTGATTTTTCAACCAATATGCCAAACAATAAATAAACCAGCAGGTATGGAAGAGCAATAAGAGCAGTTAAGACTATTTAATAAATCAGTACTGTATATTTGTTGTGGTGGCTGACAGTTCTGTAGAATCTAATAAGTACATGAGTACTGAAGAAACAATAGTCACATACATTATCCTTTGCAACATGGGTTACAGGTTTTTACGATTGCTTAGGCACGATTTAAAAACAAGGTTAATTTTGTCAAAAAACTACACACAGTTCACACATCTACACACACAAGTAGCAGAACATCTCAGATCTTTTGCTAAATGAAACACTTCATTCAAAACTTTACAATAATAAAACCCAGTTTCAGTACCATATGATGCACACATGGTTCATACAGTCAGATTCTGTTTGAACCACTTACACACTGCTGTGCACAACCTTAAACACTTGTAACATTTCTATCTTTCTAATGATACAGTCTGGGTTTGATTTTTTGTTTTAGTTTTTTTTTTAGATATTGTTAAAGAACATGAATTTACCAAACACAATACACGAGACAAGTGTTGCATACTGATGAAATTATTTATTTCTTACCACATTGCAAAATCCTTCAGTACATCATTGCAATTAGGCTGAAAATCAGAACATATTCTAAATACAATAATAATGGATATAAAATACAATGGATATGGCCACTTCGTCCACATCACAGGCAGTGTCCTCCCTCGCAAAACAGCAAGGGAAGAATCTTCTCGAATGGCGACTTCATCCTTGCCCAGACTCTGCATCTATTAGGTCACAGGCCTCCTCCATAGCTTGAATGAGGGGTATAACATAGGGTCTGGAGATCATAAACCTTCCACTGCCATGTGGAAGGGAAAAAGGAAAGAAAGGGAGAGTGTTGTGGGAGGTACTGGAATAATGGAACCAGTTTCTGGTTGCATTAGTCTAATACCTAGTCTGTCCAATACTTAGTCGTCTAAACACATGAGTATGCGATCAGTGTTGTAAGGAGCTATTTTGCCATGCCCCCATGGAGGACCACATTCTGCGTGATTGCAGCATATATTGTGATGTTACCACCACGTTGACCCGGGACATTCAAAACAGCTCTGTGGCCAAAGATGTTTCTCCTTATTCCTCTTCCTGCACCACTGCCTTTCATTTTTGTTGAAGACAAAAATTGACCTGTTGCCTTTTTATAGTGCTTACTCCTTGATTGTTAAGTTTACAGTTAAGCAGCTAAGTGTCTGCACACCTGACGGCCGTGTTTGATCAATTGGTTCATATGTGTAGTATTTTGGATAGCAGTGCCTTAAAATGGCAAAGAAATGACAACATGTTAGATTTCGGTGTCTAATGTTGAGAATTGTGTTTAGTGTTTTGCAGAAAGTGTGAGGCTGAGAATGTGCTTAAAGTTGTGCAGATTTGGGCTGAGGTTTTGCTCCTTGGGTGTCAGGTTTCACTAATTGTCTGTTATTTTTTAATTTTAGTGTGTAAGCAATCATAAAAAAAACTGTAATACATGCTCTCTTTTGCTTAAACATAAAAAAAAAATCAACCAATCAATCAATACATAAATCTCAGTTAATATTATTTTAAAATTTACTAATATTACTAAAATCCAAAGTTGTCTTTGCAAATATGTATTAATGGACCAGGACAAACATGAACTTACACTAACAGTTGTACTTTTATGAATTAATGTTAACAAAGGTTAATAAATACAAATGAATTGCTAATTTAGCTAATTAATGCGTTAATGTTAACTAATGTACCTTATTTTAAAGTGAAAACTTAAATAGTAACTTTAACTATAATTAAAATATTAACTGAAAATGCAAAAACTAATTTAAAATATTAACCAAAACTATCCTGTATCAGATTTATGATAAAATAGCACTGATATAAACCATGTAAAAATCAAAGTTATGAATAATTATTAAGTATGACTGTGTCTAATATTCACATGCTCATGCATATTTTTGCACACTTATATCTTCCAATCTCATTTATTTTGTCTCCTGTGACACTATAGATGATGAAGATCACATTTTGTGACCCAAATTAAAGCACATTTCACCGTATGCAGAGCCTAACTACGCAACAGCTATAAAGTCAAATGGAGAAGTTAATGGGATGTTATATTTTACAGCCATTCTGCATGATCCTCCTTTTAAAAACCTACATGCCAACAAAGCGCTCAGACGGCGTTCATCAGACAGCTCACCTCTCATCTGTGTTCATATGAATGCAGTTCTGTCAGATGAGGGAAATCCAGTTGCTCATTGAGTTCAGTGGGTCGGCTTCGTTCACAGTCTTACATTTCCAAAGATTAATGGCTCAGTTTTAGTGAGCTGTCACCAGAGACCTGTGGCCCATTTGTGGAAAGTACATTGAAAATTTCACCCTAATTATACTTTTTGAGGTTAGTGATGGATTTGAGAGGAAATTGTGTGCAAGGAAAGCTGGATTACAGAAAACTTTGTAAGAAAAAAAAAATACTACAAACTTTTGATTATTTTAATATATCTAGATGTGGCATAAATATGGAATAAACAACAAAAAAGAAAAGTAAAAATATTTTCCTGACACCCTGAATGCATGACGAGCAACTGCACTTTATTTATAATTATCTTCCAAAGTAATATTTTAATGCATTTTTTTTGTGTGATAGAAACTTTTTTGTCATGAATAGCATGAATTAAATATCAAGTCCATGAGGTTTGTTTTACAATTTGACTTTTAACAATCTGAATGGCATAAACACTTTAATTAGATTCTCAAAAGCAGTTTTTTTCTTGTGTTTTCTTTTTTTCTTTATTTTTTTTCCTTTTGGAACATTATCAGTATTTTTAATCCATTTTCCTGGAAGAGAAAGCCTGTACATATTAAATCTGCTAAAATGTATTTATTTTATTGTTATTTATTTATTTATAATGGCATATAAATGACATTAGAGTTAAAATATGTTTTGCTTTTTTTTTTTTATTTTGTCAAATTTAATTTCATAGCTTTTGAAAATTGGGAAAATAAACCAAATTTGAACAAAGAGGCAGATTTGAACAAGTTGTGTCGTAAATAAATAAATAAATAAATACACTGAACAAAATTATAAACGCAACACTTTTGTTTTTGCCCCCATTTTTCATGAGCTGAACTCAAAGATCTAAGGCTTTTTCTATGTACACAAAAGGCCTATTTCTCCCGTGAATGTTGTATTTGTTGCCCGTAAATTGAATGTTCATTTCTCTACCATAAGCCATCTCCAAAGGCGTTTCAGAGAATTTGGCAGTACATCCAACCGGCCTCACAACCGCAGACCACGTGTAATCACACCAGCCCAGGACCTCCACATCCAGCATCTTCACCTCCAAGATCGTCTGAGACCAGCCACCCGGACAGCTGCTGCAACAATCGGTTTGCATAACCAAAGAATTTCTGCACAAACTGTCAGAAACTGTCTCAGGGAAGCTCATCTGCATGCTCGTCGTCCTCATCGGGGTCTCGACCTGACTGCAGTTCGTCGTCGTAACCGACTTGAGTGGGCAAATGCTCACATTCGATGGCGTCTGGCACTTTGGAGAGGTGTTCTCTTCACAGATGAATCCTGGTTTTCACTGTACAGGGCAGATAGCAGACAGCATGTATGGCGTCGTGTGGATGAGCAGTTTGCTGATGTCAACGTTGTGGATCGAGTGGCCCATGGTGACGGTGGGGTTTTGGTATAGGCAGGCGTATTTTATGGACAACGAACACAGGTGCATTTTATTGATGGCATTTTGAATGCACAGAGATACCGTGATGAGATCCTGAGGCCCATTGTTGTGCCATTCATCCACGACCATCACCTCATGTTGCAGCATGATAATGCACGGCCCCATGTTGCAAGGATCTGTACACAATTCCTGGAAGCTGAAAACATCCCAGTTCTTGCATGGCCAGTATACTCACCGGACATGTCACCCTTTGAGCATGTTTGGGATGCTCTGAATCGGCGTATACGACAGTGTGTTCCAGTTCCTGCCAATATCCAGCAACTTCGCACAGCCATTGAAGATAAGTGGCCAACCTGATCAACCCCCCCGACCCGCCCAATACAGTAAAACTGTACATTTTAGAGTGTCCTTTTATTGTGGCCAGCCTAAGGCACACGTGCAAAAAATATGCTGTCTAATCAGCATCTTGATATGCCACATCTGTGAGGTGGATGGATTATCTCGGCAAAGGAGAAGTGCTCACTAATACAGATTTAGACAGATTTGTGAACAATATTTGAGAGAAATAGGCCTTTTGTGTACATAGAAAATGCCTTAGATCTTTCAGTTCAGCTCATGAAAAATGGTGGCAAAAACAAGTGTTGTGTTTATAATTTTGTTCAGTGTAAATAAAAGTCTCTTATTATCCCAGCAAATCCTCAGCCTTGTACTCTTTTAATGATGGAAAATAACTAAACACATTTTTTTTAACAAGCAGTTAGAAAACGAATAGAGAGTACAACTGTTAGAGGGTCAAGTGTTTTTTTTTTTTAAGAAAACAAAAAAGAAAACAAATAAAATAAAAATTAGAATAGAGAGTGCTAGAGTTATAGGTTCAAATAAAGATGGGAGAGATGTGCTTTTAGTATTTACATAACATTAAACATTACATCAATGGTTTTTTTTTTTTGTGTGTGTGTTTTGTTTTTTCATCAATGCTCCAAATACAACATATTTTCTGTGAAATGATCTTTGATTTCATGGCCTTTTCTGCACCTGATGCAGACGCGCATGCGCGCCGGTGAGCTCAGCTCCTGTCACGCTCCTTTAATTTTCCCGGTAATCCCGAGAACGCCGATTGAGTGCTCTTCTCTTATCCACGGGGGAAACAGATGATGAAGGAGTCAGCAGAGCATCACACCACCGTTGCATCACTCGCTGTCCCGCCATGGAAGGAAAATATGTGCTGATTCCTCTGTGCAGCGCGAGCGCCAAAGATCTATAACTCTGAATGACAGCTGCGCTGCTCGGAACTAACCCGGGTTTCAGCTCTTTTCATTCTTGATCTGAGGACTGAAAGAGGAGACTTGGATGTTTAGATAGATGGCGTTTGGACACCTTATACCGCAGCTGAAGCTGGAGGAAGCGTCTGAGGCCAGTTTACTGAAGAACACTCTGAGACCCTTCACTCATCTCCACAAACAGAGCAGCTCACCTGGGAAGAGCAGAACTCAGCACAGGTATGACACAAAGTACTCTGACACTGCTGTACGATCGATATTTTATGTAATATAGCATCTGGAGACCCAGAAAAAAAAAAAAAAAAAAAAAAAACATTATTTGTCATGTTTGGACATCATAATATCATTATTAACTAAAACAAGTAAATAATATCGAATAACATTGTAGTAGTAGTAGTATAAATAATTAATAATATATATATATATATATATATATATATATATATATATATATATATATATATATATATATCGTAATAATTTGTATGCTATTTAATTTAACAATAGATTATTATTTTAATTATTTATTTTAATTATTAGAATTATGATTACACAAAATCTTAAAATGTGTACTATTATTTAAATAGTATATTAATATGGTTTAAATGTTTAAATATTATTATAGAATTTATTTAATTACTTAAATTCCATTATGTGCTCTTCAAGATACGCCAGGATTTTAAACGTGTGGTCAGAGATATTAACAAATAATGTGTCTGATTTATGAACAAAAGAATAACAAAGGACACAACAGGCATTGGTGTCATTGTGGTGCACTTGCTCTATCTCTACTCCTCAGCACAGGCCTGCACATGATGTTAGTCAATGAACCACCATGCTGGAGAAAAAGCAATAATCGTGTTCCATGTGCACCTCAAGAATGTGCTCAGATTAGGGAAAGCTGTCTGAAAATTTTATCACATTTCTTGAAGCTCTTCCCAGGCTGAGTCATGTCCAACGAGAAAATCAATTTGCCCTGATAATCTCATCTTGTCCGTGTTGGGGATCACAAATTACATTTTGAGCCGTGCCATTGATCCTGAAGAGCAGCACTCATGTGAGACACGTTTAAAAAAGATCCTTTTAGAGACTCACACACTACGGTATCGATTCTTCAAGAGGTTGTAACATTAGATGTGATCATCCTTTCCAGTTTAATAGAGCGTGGCTTTCAGGCCTCTTTAGGACATTTTATATGTTTGTCTACAGAATGCAAGAACTAGGATCCAGTCATCACTTTCAGGCACTAATGGCAGTTTCGTACCTGGCATTACGGTTTATCTCAGAGTTTTGTGTGCTTTGAAATACAAAATATAGACTGTAACAGCAAAGGTCACCTCGAGGATTTTTATACCGGTCAACAAAGCCATTGTGACAGAAACTGTATTACCCAGAGACTCATATAACTGGATTTAAAGGCATAGTTCACAAAAAACATCAAAATGTACTCCCCCTTAAAGTTGTTCCAAAACATTCTTTCTTCTGTGGAACACAAAAATATACATATTGAATAACTGTTTTGTCCATATAAAGATAGTCAAAGGGTTCCAAAACAACATTTAACCTCAATGACTTTCATTTCCTTGTACATTTATTAAAACATCTGCTTTTTTGTTCCACCAAAGAAAGGAATTCAACATGAGGGCAGGTAAATGATTTAAAACTATTTCTTTAAGAATGTTTCTCTCCACTCAATATTGTCACTGGATATGGTAAATAATACTACATTATGTTGATAATAACTGATTTTGGAAAAGAGTCTATTACACTCTTGCACATTGATATGCTTACACATTGCTTTTATGTGACTCTTTTGTTTTACATTACTTATAGTTATTGATTGATCTTAAGTGCCAGCTTTCATACTAACATTTATAGGCACAGTACTCTGCAGAGTAATGCAGTTTTGAAAAAGAGGTTAACGCACACACCAGTGCTTTGCTGTTTTTGCTTTAACTATCTAATTACTTAAGGCCAAAGTGTAAGGCCATTGTAAGTTTAGCTTGCTGCCCATGCAATCTCTCTCTCTCTGCTTTAGACCTTTTCTTTCTGTCTATTGTTATAATATGGGGGTTGTACTCAGCACTAACCATAATCACTTTTTGAAAATAAAAAAAGCCACAAAACATGTTGCAACTCTTTTTAATCATAGCAGGAAGCCAATACTTGTATTTGATATCAAGAATGAGTTGGAGGACAAATTATCACTGAAAATTAAAGGTGCACTTAGGTTTTGTTTATTTAGCTTGCTCTTCTCTGTGATCTTGGATGGACACATTTAAAATGGATTAAACATGGATAAAATAAAACCATTAGCTACAAAATCCATCTTTGTACTGCAGAAGTGGCACAGAAACTGCATCTGAAGGGGCTTTCAGATGTATTAACCCAGACTGTTTAATGCAGCTCAAAGATGCAATGAATGCGTTTACACTGCAGATACAAATTACAATTGCATAAGTAATGGTTTGACATTAATGTTTTAAAAATAGATTGAATATAGAACTATGAAGTGATACTTTAACCAATGTCAGAGAACTGTGAACACGCAAATGTGATAATTAATTATTAAAATATTTATTTTAAAATGTCAGGGGTACTTAAAGGGGTCCTTGATTATGATTATGATTTTTTTTTTACTTTAGTTAATGTGTAACTATTGTTCCTGGTTGAGCATAAACAACATCTGCAAGTTCAATGCAAAGTGAAATTTGCTTTTTAAGGCCTACAACAAACGGCTGGTAGGCACTACAATGAGCTTTTTCCTTGGTTTGTGATATCACAAACCCTAAAATTTACATAAACCCTGCCCCTGGGAGCACCAATCCACAAAAGCAGGATGTTAGTGAGCTCACACAGCTCTCACACAGTGTGTGCATACATCTATGTGTAGCCATTCAGCCACATTTGAACAGAATGGACAGTGAAATCCTGTAAATACAGAATGAAAAGGAAGAAAAAAAATCAAACCTGCTTTAAACACAGCAACACAACTGTAGCTGTATAACTTTACAACAGCAACACTTTTTTGGAAATAGGCTCATTTTCCAACTCCCCAAGAGTTAAACAGTTGAGTTTTACCGTTTTTGAATCCATTCAGCCGATCTCCGGGTCTGGCGGTAGCACTTTTAGCTTAGCTTCGCATAGATCATTGAATCGGATTCGTTCTATTAACATCTCGCTCAAAAATGACCAAAGAGTTTCGATATTTTTCCTATTTAAAACTTGACACTTCTGTAGTTCCATCGTGTACTAAGACTTTTCTAAGCCGATATGGCTAGGAACTATACTCTTATTCAAGGAACTTTGCTGCCGTACCATGGCTGCAGCAGGCGCAATGCTATTACACATCATTGGTCATTTTTGAGCAAGATGTTAATGGTCTATTTCGATTCAATGATCTATGCTAAGCTAAGCTAAAAGTCTGCTACCGCCAGACCCAGAGATCGGCTGAATGGATTCGAAAACGGTAAAACTCAACTGTTTAACTCTTGGGGAGTTGGAAAATGAGCCTATTTCCAAAACAAAGTGGAGTGTTCCTTTAAAAAAAAAAAGAAAACAGCAAGACTTATTTGACATCAAAACAAAAATGGAAAAAATGCTATCTAATCGCTTTTGCGGTACTTTGATGTCACACACAGAACGGTCTGTGCAGTGCTGCTTCAAGTCCAACACCTATTGTGTTTTATTAGGAGACGCAACAGTTCTTCTGTGGCTTTATAGGTAATATTTTCACGTACACAATTTAGCAAAATCAGACAATATTGTGTCTACCACATTAGTAACTTTTTATTATTGAATTGTTGTAAATAAATATCACATTTGCAACTGGTCAGTGTTCACAAAAATGCTGGGAAAGAGTGATTACTGATAAACTGTCTGAAAAAAAGAAAGTCACGTTTTAGAGAAGAAAAAAAATCATCCACTGACTTTCAAAGCTGCTACATAGTAATGACTTTCTACTTCGAGGACCTTGATAGAAATGTAGTGGAGCGAAAAGTACAATATTTGTCTTTCAAATGTAATGAAGTTAAAGTCATAAGTTTCCAGAAAAAAATATACTTAAGTAAAGAACAGACACTCAAAAAGTATACTTAAGTACAGTACTCAAGTAAATGTACTTAGTTACTGTGAATTTTATACTTCTGCAGAACGCACAAGAACAAATTCGTTTTAAACAGTTTTGTCCATATATTGAAAGTTAACGGGATCCAAAACAACACTAAACCAAATTAACTTTCATTTCATTGTACACTATTCAAAATATCTATTTGTTTAAATGCATTTTCTAAATGGTGAAATATTTGTCTCATACAATATGTCATGTGACACAATAACCAACTAGATTTTTCATCTTCTCCACATTTCTGTATATGAATGAAATTTAGGTAACTAATGACAGAAGTATCATTTTTGGTCAACTAATGCTTCAACATAAGGTGTAATTTCGACTTTGGTCGTGCTTTTTGTGCATCCATATATCCGTCTTGACTACACCATCCTTAATGGGAATGGTTGTTAATGTTATGAGTTGTCAGATTAAATTCTGCTGAAATCCATGTTATAATTATGCTGTTTTGGCTGTATGGTGCATTATACTCAATTCCTAATAATGATACATGATTCCAGTCATCTGCTGCAGGGCTCTATAATTATTCCATTTGAGTCTCAGCTCGAGATTACAGGGCCGACTGAATGTGTTCGTGTGAAATTTAGGAGTTGAAGCAGAGTGTTTAGGTGGTCCTGTAACATCAGGGCCTTGAATTTGATGCAAACAGACAGCTGAGAGAGACCAAGAGTGGTGTGACGTCTAAAGATGACTCAAAGATCGCGCATGCTCTTAATTTGTTTCAGGATGTAAATTCCAGGTGAACATGTATAGATGGACTTGTACAGAAATAGATTTCTTAGCCGAGGGCTTTAGATTTTGAAGGGCACCTTTGTTGAAGCACAGAGAAGAGAGATATTAAGAGACTAATAACTCACTCCTCATGCTTAATACAAGTCGCCTGTCCCTAGATCACTTCAAATCCCGTAACCAATATTGTTAAGCCTCTTTGCCATCGTGGTTCCTGTAATAGAGAAGAGAATTCTTCAGAGACTCTTCAGCTCATCAGCACCCTTAGTTATTCTCATCTATTCCAGATCCTTCTGAGCCTGAAACGCCTCCTCTACCCTTCACTCATACTCAGTTGTTTTGCTTTATAGTTATTGAGACATTTTGCATTTGATTTGTTCTGCCTCACAGTAATTGGTTTTAATTTTAAAGCAAAATCTCCAGGCGAACCTTACGAAGAGAGTTTTTATTACTGGGTTAATGATACGCTGGTCTCAGATGACATACCCACAGTCTGTTTTTGTCAGTTTTTCAGATAAAAATTCCACACAAAAATGTCAAGCATTGACAGGATTCACCCGATTGACTGGCCTGGAAATGAAGGCATGATTCTGAGGTATTGATTGATGCAATGAGCACTTTTGAGTATAAAGCAATAACTGGATTTGCAAAACTTTGTCAGTTTAGCAAAGCAAATGATGCGGAGTTTGAATCCGAAACATACAGTGTTTAGTCTAGTCCGATTCCTGAACAAACGACTCTAATGAAGCAGCTCTTTTTTTAGTGAATCAAAATTATACAGTGCAACTAGTGTAGTCTGATTCCTGAACAAACGACTCCTATCAGCCATTTCTTTTTAGTGGATCAAAACACACTGTACTCTGAAACAAGTGTAGTTTTATTCCCAAATGAATGCCTCTTAAGGCAATTGTTTTAGTGAATATTTTGTTTTCCTCAAAAGTACCAAGATAATTGCTCATCGTTCACAGAATTGTTAGGGGAATAAGGAAAAAAATACACCCTGTATGCATCTAAATAAGAGATGCTCATATTATATTAGGCTGCTTTTGCAAATTAAATTTGCCTTAAAAAGTTCAGCGTGGATCCATATTAATCACTAAACACACATCTGGCACTTTTCGTCAATGCTCTAATCATGATGTGACTTCACATTTCTATACAGGAAGATTGATGGTTGTTTTCAGCTGAACTCAACACTCACTCTGGAAAGCTTGTAGCAGTGTAAGCTGTCTTCCCTCCAGAGTAAATGAGCTTCTACTGTACGAGAGAGCAGCGAGCACAAGCCAGCGCTGGGGTAAAATAACGTTAGCTCTGCTCTCATTGATGATATATGCTTTGATTGAATTGTATTGACTGCTTTGTGCACTGATCTAATAAGGACAATATAATTTATGGATGTGCTGGGATTTTTTAATGTTTTTTTTTTTCAGTATAAAGTACTTGGGGGAGATATAATATTCAGTGGGTGGATTTTGGTTATCTTTTAATCTTTTTTCATGGAATCCACTTGCAATATAATGAGTATAAAGTTCTTATTCTTTTATCTTTTTAAAACAAGTTGTTAAAATCAACCAAGTAGCTTGGGGGGGTTCCGAGGGTCAGCTTGTTGTGTTTATTATGAAGAAGGTTTTGGACAATTGTATGTGGCATTATTGTTTGTTGCATTAGCACTGTCATATCTGACTATTACATGTCTATAACACACTCTCACACATTTATCATCATTCATTCATTCATTCATTCATTCAATCATTTATTTATTTATTTTTTGGAAGAGTTACATTTATATATGTGGTTTCAACAACCAGATGCATTTACATTTGCATTTACATCTGGAATGTGTCTCAGACCACCTCCTAAAGTATATTGACTAAAGGGCATTTACAGCTGGTCTTTTCACAGTCAAATAACTATTTGTTCAGAGAAAACGCATGAAGTGACCAGGTGTAAACAGGGCAGGCACATATTTAAGTATGGTGTAATATTTAACACCATGTACTATAGGGTTAGGGTTAGCGTGTAATTATGCTTAATTTACTGTTATTACTACAGTAAGTAAATGTAATGTGTAACAGACACTGACAATAAAGTGTTAAAAAAAAAAAAAAAGAAAAATTTATTTTTACTGGAGCCAGTGTCCATTTTACTACCATTTTAAGTTACAAGGTGGCGCCAGCGACTTTAACTTCTATTCTTATATAAAGATCCCATGGTGGGATGCCATCTAAAGTACTACATATGTTGCTATGGGCAACATTAAATTATTTAGTTTACCGCTCATTATATTATAATATTTGACTGCTCAATTCCATGACTGATCAGTCACAATGAAGTGCCCTAGAAATCCCTCTTTTGCAATAGAATACAATAGTCGGGTTCCAGAATGTCAAAAATGCCATTCGTTTTCTCGACAGAAGAAAACTATTTTTTTGCGATAACTTATAAATCTTTAAAAACAGACCTACTCTGAGCTTGACAGCAAATGCTTTTGCTGAAGCCGTCAGCCTGCATTATTTCAACTATTTATTTTTTTAAATAATTGTGTTTAACAGAATTGGTGAAAAACTACATTACCCATGATTCTGCAAAGGAAATATTCACCAATAAGAACACTAGAAATTGTGTCAAAAGAACACTTTAGAACACTCCCATGAAGCACTGTGAATGACGTAATCGAGTATTTTACACATTTGACATCACGCATTTTAGGTAAAATAATCTACTAATCAAAACTACTTTTTGATTACTTTTGACCTGACTTGTAATCACATATTGGTTTATAATTAAGGATTTGTATCATGGCTTATAACTCTTTAACAAAGACTTAAGTTAATTTTGAGATCCAGACTGGTCTGGTGGGCTACAATCACTTTCAAAATTCCATTTAAAAAATAAGCTACTTAATTTTTAAAAAATGGCAGCTACAACTGTACAAACAGACTTGTGTAATGCTCAGTGGGAGTTACACAAAGTCTTTGAACAGTCAAACGAGAAGGTGTGGATGTGGTAACAAAATAAGAGTCATGAGGCGCTAATATGCCTGTGTACCTCAGGAGGCATATTCTACCCAAACACATCTCTTCTGCAGGCCTCATTTGTCTCTTTCATATCTTCTGCTGTTGGCGGCCTGCTGTGAGAACTCAATTAAAGCCCTAGAGTAAACAATCACAAACCTTTATCCTGCCAAATCTAGCGTGCCAGCTTTCTCTGATTAGCTTTTGGCTGTGCCGACTTCAAAGCGCTACAACTGTGAATTGTACATTTCTAGCTCTCTTTCTCTGTGGTCCTCTCAGTGCACGGAGCTCTGTGAACTACAGGATTACCTTTTCATGGCGGCTTAAGAGAGAGAGAGAGAGAGAGCAAAAAATGAGAGGAGGCCAGTGACTTAGATCTTCTTTTCTAGAAGTCTTCTGCTTGTACTGGTGATGGTCTCATGGCCTGGAGCAAACTGTTCTAGCTGGAGTTCACAGCATTAAATGCTTATGAACACACACACACACACACACGCACACACACACACGCACACCCACGCCACACACACGCACACCCACGCACACAAACACACACTTTATTTGCCTCTGTATTTGTTTATCTGTCATCTCTAGTACTATCACTCCAGTGTCTTTCATAAGTAATAATTTAAGCAGTAACAGTGGGAGAGTTGGTACAGAAAGTGTACTTGGCCATTCTGCAACTAAGCCTGTTAGCCACTTGGTGTCATACTTGCACACAAAAAAATGTAGAAGCTAGAGAAATGCATAGGGACAGGGTTAGAAAACATGTTTATTGCATTAAAATATAAATACAAGCTCAATGGCTTTTAATCATATTAGTTTTGGTGTTTTTTATGCATTTATTGATTTTATGTATTTATCAAGTTAATTGAGGTTATTTATTTATTTTGGGGATGTATGAAGTCAGTTCTCCTCTGCTTCACACAGATGTCCTATCGGAGTAACCGCAGCTATACTGAAACATATTAACTGTCAACATGATGGAAATTTTATACAAATCTTTAACAGTACACTACTCTTCTAATGAATGGGGTAAGTAACTTTTTTTTTATGTTTCTGAAAGAAGTCTCTTACTGTGTTTATTTAATTAAAATGAAACTGTAAAATTAGTGTGAACTATTATTACAATTTAAAACTACTTTTTTGAATATATGTTAAAATGTACTTCATTCCTGTGATGCATCAGCATCATTACTCCAGTAGTCTTCAGTGTCACATGACCCTTCAGAAATTATGCCAATATGCTGGTTTGCTGCTCATTTTTTATTATTATCAGTGTTGATTTTTGTGGCTTCAGGTTTTTGTGCAAACCATGATACAATGTTCCAGGATTCTTTGATGAATGAAAAGTTCAAAATTTATTTGAAATAAGCATTATAAATGTATTTTCTGTCAATTTAATGTGTCCTTGCTGAATTAAAGTATTGATTTCTTGTACAAATCGTAAAAATCTTACTAACTTACAGCAGTGCACTGTGTATCTTTGTAATTTCTTTTATGAAATGTTTTGCTTGAAAGTGTACTTGTACTACTTGCTGTATAATGCTTTTTGTTTTTTAAAATAATGCATACTTCATTAAATGTGTTCAAATACAGTTTGTCTCCAGTGTATGTTGCAATACAGTATATAATATTTATAGCTGCAGTTCATTGTACTGTGTTAGGTCTGGTGTGCCGCTGGGTTTTAATAGGGAGGGTTAATGACTCTTTGATCCAGTTACTTTGCTTGTTTCTATGGATTTATCTGGGAAAGTATAATTGGGTTTTGTCGGCAAATTACATTACAAACTTACACCTTTGTTTACTTTGTGTGTTGCTTGGCAACCACTTTGTTCCCACCATAGGTTCCAACCACAACTGTTTCTGAGGAACTACATTGTTTGGTAGAAGAATACTGTTTTTATTAATATCACTTATTTGCTCAGTAAGGTTTCACAAAATAAAACAAAGTATATGGAATAACCGTTTTATAAAAGCAATTAAGCCTCCGCTCCGCATCGTGCCTAACAACGCCCGAGGGCTTATTGCTTTAATTTAGCACGAGTGTAAATGGAACCCAATATTTTGGATGTTTAGATTGTTCTATATGTGGCCGAGTTGAATATGCAGTCAGAGAATCCCTATTCTTGCTTGTGTTTGTAACAGTCGAGCAAAATTACCCTGGGATTTGTGCACAAACTTCCCTTATTTTATTTGAACAGGCACTTTCCACATAAATGTAGCAGCAGCTGACAGCTGCTTTGAAACCTTGATGACAAATGCTCCCTCATCTCCAACCATCTTCCTGATCAACACAGACGGAACATCACGCTGAGCATGATTCATAACATTCTCTTTTATGGCAAAGCATGATTCATGATTAATAACTTTTCATCCTTTTCATCTGAAGGATGAAAGTAGTTTTATTCTTTCAAATGAGACCTTTGTTTATTGCCAGAATCGCCCACCCTTGATATTGAAATGCCACAAGAGGTTGATTCTCAGTCACAGAAGCTCTTGTGTGACTTGATGATGTCAGCAGCTGACAGTGCAATATGATTTCATTCTCCACAAAAAATATCAGCTCTAATGTTCACTTTATTCTCATCATATTCCGATCTCGTTCTGTTGACTTTAACAACAACTGTGTATCCTTATATCCTATTGATTTTATGCATATTGTAGTAGGTGGAGGAGGACGCTCTGTAAGCCACTGAACCTTTTTTCTTTAAAAAAACAAATAACCTTGAGCCATGCAATCACTTTCTGTACAAAACGTTGTTTGCAGGTGATGTGTACTCTGATCATATTCATAATTAAGTAACTCAAGAACAAACATATATGCATGATTTCTTTTTTTAAATTATTATTATTATTGTCATGACAGCGAGCTTAAATAATATATGAGATCCTTCTCTAGAAGTCTTTTAAATTCTGTAAAATTCCTTCAAACCAGCATCATGCATTTTTTAATATATTAACTTTAAATGTAATGTCAAAAATCACTAGTTAACAGAGAACAAAGTAGCATCAACACACTATATCCATATAATGAACATTAAACTCAGGCAAAGACAAAGGGAGAACTGAGGATTTATAAAGGAACAAGAACAAAAGAGCAAACAAGATGATTAATACAAAACAGGTGAATGGAATAAACGATGATTAACTAAACTAGGACAGGAAAACCCAAATAAGGGCAAGCAGGAACTAAACGGAAACCGACACCTGACAGCAACTTGATTCATGATATTAAATCATACTTTTGACTTGAATAAAACCCAGTTAATTTAGATGATACCACTTGAAGCATTTTTATATCACCTGACATAACTGGCAGTGTTATTCTGCGAAAGCAATCAAAATTCATTATTCATATCTGTATTCATACAGTATATAATGCACATTTATTAAAGCTGTCATACCATTTGGGTGTCATGATCAGGGTTCATTTTGAGACATTTTTTAATTATTGATTTTTGTCAAATGCGAAGCTTTGCTTCAGTAAAAACTGAATGTGAAACCACTGTGTTACTGATGTGATGAGAACACACACACACACACACAAACAATGGAACTGCATCAGATGTGTCGAACAAATTGATTTACAACACAATCGCTCAAAGAATGAGATGGAGAGCAGGACTGAAGTAGATTCATCTTTGTATTAGCCATTCACAAATCACATTCATTCCAAATCATGGATTTTTCCTTTGATATGCAAATCCAGTGGTGCCAAAGCACGTGTCTCCATTCTGCTGTTTGCCAACGATATGAGTGCGAAACAACAGACCAGTTCTATAAATAATAAGCCTGTAAGAACCAACAGCACACGATAGGCATGAACACACATTCAACCTGCCCTCTTATATATTGTAAGAGGTTCATGTATAAGAATAAAGGTCCTTTATTTACATATGTGACCCTGGACCACAAAACCAGTCTTAAGTCGCTGGGGTATATTTGTAGCAATAGCCAAAAACACATTGTATGGGTCAAAATTATTGATTTTTCTTTTATGCCAAAAATCATTAGGATATTAAGTAAAGATCATGTTCTAAGAATATATTTAGTAAATTTCCTACCCTAATTTTATTAAAACGTAATTTTTGATTACTAGCATGCATTGCTAAGGACTTAATTTGTATGTAAGGTATGTAACTTCAGTATTAATGAAAGCTGTTTGTCTGATCATATGCCTGTAATGTTTAACATATTACTCTCATATTCACCTTCAAGTGAGCACAATGATGTATATTACTCTCGAGTATTAACTTCCTCAACTGCAGAGGAATTCTCCATGCATATTTAGAGTCCACAGCTAGAACCATGTTAGAAGTGCCATCTAATAGCCACAATACTGAGGATCTAACTGTGTTGTTTAATGAGACTTGTACAAATATTTTAGACTTACTTGCACTACTAAAACCAAAAGTCTTTAAAATCGAGTTCACACCCTTGGTTCAACCATCATACCCGTGCACTTAGTGCCAAAAAAGCAGAATGTAAATGGAAATCAAATAGGTTACAAGTATCCAAGGATATTTTTAAGAACTGCATGTTGGCCTATCAGTGTGCTGTTAAAACAGCTGAAATTGAATATTTCTCAGATTTAATTTCTAAAAATTCACATGATCCAAAAGTGTTGTTTAACTCATTTGATAAAGTGGTTAATCCCAAGAAATCATCATTTCCTAATGCTAACCCTGAGTTATGCACAAAGTTTAGATGTTTTTAGGAGTAAGATTTATCCAATTGATCTTGATAAATTGATAGAGTTCATTTTAAAACTAAAACCGTCTACCTCTCCAGCGGATTTTATGCCAACTCGTCTCTTTAGAGAGGTGTTAGGTGTGATTGGTCCAGCTGTTTTGACTTTCATCAATAGCTCGCTGAGCTCTGGCGTTATTCTATCTTGTCTTAAGCACTCAGTGATTCGGCCATTTCTGAAGAAGCCAAATCTCGATCCGTCTGATTGTAGTAATTTTCTACCTATTGCCGTTTTTGTCGAAAGTGTTGGAAAAGATTGTCTGCATTCTTAACAGACCATTATATTCATGACCATTTTCAATCAGGATTTAGGGCCCGTCATAGCAACGAAACGGCTCTTCTTAAAGTGTCAAATTACCTCTTGCTCACTTGGGATTCTGGTAACTCTGCTATTTTAATTTTGCTCGATTTAACTGCTGCCTTTGATACAATCCACCATAGAATTTTGTTAGATCATTTACAGCAGAAGGTTGGGATTAATGGTATTGTTTTACAATGGTTTTCTTCTTAACTGTCTAATAGGTCTGTATCTGTTACAATGGGCAATCATTCTTCTCCTGCAGTTCCTCTTTCTTGTGGGCTCCCACAAGGGTCTATATTAAGTCCAATTCTGTTTTATCTATATACGTTACCGTTGGGGAGTATTTTTTAGGAAACATGAGATTCTTATGCTGATGATACTCAGTTGTTTGTCCCATTACACCCAGTTGATAAGTCTTGTGCTACAATTGTTAAGTGTCTCGAGGATGTAAAATCCTGGATGGCTAATAATTGTTTTCATTTAAATGAGAGCAAAACAGATGTGGTTGTTTTTGGTCCTCTTAGCTCTTCACCACTTATTTCTAGTTATTTGGGGCCTCTTTCTAGAAATGTTCATCCATTCGCAAAAAATCTGGGTGCATTTTTTGTTTCAGAGATGAATTGTCAAACAAGTTAATACTGTGGTGAAAACTAGTTTCTACTATAAGGTTAATATCTAATATTAAACCTTTGCTCTTCATCTAGAAATGCTTTTATGTTGGATTATTTTAATGCTGTGTATTTAGGAATTTCTCAGTCATTGGTAAATCGATTACAGCTTGTTCAAAATGCTGCTGCCAGACTATTAGGTAGGAGAAAGAGGGATAGAATAACTCCAATTTTAGCATCCTTGCATTGGCTACCTGTTAGATATCGGATTGATTTTAAGGACTTAATAATTTTAAGTAATAATTTTAAAAAAAAATGTAACGGTCTCGCACCTTTGTATTTGTGAGATCTTGTTACCTTGCATAAACCTGTTAAGAACTTGAGATCTGCTGACAAGCAATTACTACCGCGGTCCCGACTTGAGCGAAAAGGGGATCGGGCCTTTTTTTCCTCAGCTATGGAATAATGCTACAAACATGCTGTAAAAAAAATAAATAAAAAAAATATATATATATCAGAAGAGATGAATTCATTCACTTAATAAGATGTTTAATTCAAGCAAGTATCATCTTCCTGTGCTGTGTGTGTGTTTGTGTGAAAATGTATCTTTCGCACTGCCAGATTTCTTCAGATATTCTGGTACTGTGATGTCAGTTGCTCTGTCAGATCACAGGTGGTAGTGTATCATTTCAAAAGGGGCATGAAAGAAATGTTAAAGACCTTTGAAAGGATTGAATGAACTTTCTTATCATCCAGACGGATTTCTTTTTCTAAAACAAGCTTTTCTGACAGGAAGTCGAAAATATGCTCTTTATGCTTCATTTCACTGGAAATGGTCTAACAGAGATATAACCAGGAATTGCACTCTCTCAACACTGAAAGGGGTTTTCTTTGCATATCAAAGAAGTGATAGGACTTAAAGATTGCAAATATGTCTGTTAGTCAAACATTACTGGTCATTTTTTAGTTTGAAACCAAATATGGAGCAAGAGAATAAGAGAGAAACCAGGATGGGTGACGGTGACACTGTTAAACATGGTCAGTGTGGAGGTAGGGGAAGAGGAAATATATTATATACTAATACTTTCTTGACCCAATAAATTATGAAAAATTATTCTCATCTCATGCAGCTGAAGTAGAAGTGATACAGTCAAAATGAATTAAAGTGCAATAATTCAGTAAGCTTATTTCTTGTAGTATCAGCATATTATTGTGCATGTAAACATGCTTGGATAACCTCTGACTTGCTTGGTTCTTGTCCGTGACGTGATCATTACTGTAAACGCTCTCCACTGAGACACATGGGCTTATACTTGTATCCATAGCAATTGCAATCAGAGATTATCTGACCATTCAGGATAAATACAACCAACCAGATCTGCCCTGGAGCTTCCACATCTTGTGTTTTTAAATGAAATAGATGCATTTGAATTGCTGAATGTGATCCAATATTCTCAGGTGATTGTATGTTGTAGTAGACATACATTTATTTTTATTTGTAAGGACACAAACAAATACAAAGCCTTGATCCATGAACAGAGATGTACAAATGAGCGTGTGTTTAGGTTCATAAAAATATTGAATTAATATGATTCATTGCTGCATTTCTATGGCAGAATTTCATTGTAAATCAGGATCAACAAGCATGAAACACCATCCATGTTGTCATTTGCATGTTTCAATTAATTTTTTTTTTTAATTGCACAGATCAAGTTGAAACTTCACATTTTGAAAAACAACTTTTCATAGTAAAAACATTTATTACATTGAATTGACTGAACCTGTAGCACACTTATACCTATCTCACTTCTAGAAGTCATTCCAAATTGTTTATATTTTTAACTGTTTACTTATTAATACTTTTACTTATTCAGAATATTATAGATGAAGGCCAGGTTTCCAGTGTAGTTAGTGAGGTGTTGTGTAATTCCTCTGAGAGACGTTAAATCCTGCCAATTGCATGGTTCACGCACATTTTATTATTTTGTGTGGTAAGGGAAGTGTATTTCCTTTAAATTGCATAAATGTGTCAGAATATGATTATAATAACAAAATGTTTGTATTACAGGAGACTGCAGGACATTTTATCAAACGCATAAGCAGTATTGACACAGACACAATGCTTATCGGGTATTATTTTATCTTTAATTGTGGCCGATTCCATATAAAGAGACTTTATAGTCTATAAAAATGGAATTTATATGCAAACTCACTTCCTTATGATTTATGATTTTGAGATGCCCTATTCATCCTATTGTGTATTAATAATCTGGCCTTTCAAAAATCAGATGGTTTATGAGAAGCAGACTTCATAGTAAAGCAATAGATATATAATCTCTCTCTCTATTCTCCTATCACTCAAGAGCAATAATTCATAACAAATCTCGTAGTTCTCTCATCGTGCTGCATGCATTCATAATGAGACATGAGCGCAGTGCTGTCACGGCAGTGAGTGCCATGATAAGATATCTTCTCACACACTGTAAAAACCTCTATATCCTGCGTCTTATTTTCATTTATGTTTACATTTATTCTATTTGTGTTTTAAGTGTAATCTTGTGTAATCTTAAGTGTAAAAAAGTTAGGGGTTTATAAGTATCAACTTTCAATCTGTTATACTTATACACTTCAAAAAGTCATTTAGGGGACCTGTTAACTTAATTAAATGCATGGTTGTAAGATATAAATTCTAATTTGTTGGTTTAATTAAACCTTTGAAGTTGCAATATTATTTTGATTAGTTCTATTGACGTAATAATGTTGATCGTCACAATTTTAATATTGTGCTTTTTTTTTTTTTATTAAGTTCTTCTAGTTCATATATTTCTAGTTCTCAGCATGCTGTTACAGATGAGGACAGAGGCAGATGAACAGTGCAGGTAATGTTTATTGATAACCAGATGGATAGCAGGATAGCGGGTGAGTATGAGCAATGGAATTCTTGGCAGGGGTGAATCGGAATGAACTTGCGTAATGCTTTCTTGCAGGTGACGCCGCACACATGGAGAGGAGTGAAGAGAGCACACACACCGCCGACTGGGAGCCGAGACTCAGGAACTCTGGAGCAGACGAGGAACTGGATCCTGAGGGTACAGAGTGCAAGTATCATAAGTAGCAGGTAAGTAAACTTCGTAGCTATACACACAAAAGCTTGGAGTAGCAGAAGTAGTCCTCCTTTGTGAAACGAGACCGGACGTCGAGTGTCAGGCGGTGTGTGGTTTTATGGGGAGCAGTAACGAGGAGCGTGACGAGGAACAGGTGAGTGTAATCAACACAGGTGAGAGTGATTGCTGTGGTAATGTGGTGGCAGAGCCTGGCAGATCTGTAACACATGTAATTAATTTTAAAATGTGTGTTCATCATGTTACTTGAATATGATTTCGTAAGAAGTTGTTATAACTCAAAAAGATTTATGCAAACTTTTACTTTCATGCAACTTTAACATTGCATGCAATGCTAAATATAATGTTCTTGTTCAGATTTATATTTAGTAAGAATAGCACCTGCCAGTGGATGCTTTTAGCCATAGCAATTTACAGTATAGTTATTACAGTGATGGAGAAACCTGAGGTTAGACACACACACAAGATAATAAGATCTTGGGAGCACTTTAATTTAGCGATTGACCTATATGGATTTTTTTATATCCAATACCGATGCAGAAGTCTTATAGAGCAGGCTGACCGATGGCCAATATATTATATTACACAGTTTAATTTTTCAATTTTTCAAAGTTTTAATTTAAAGACATTAAAAACACATGCATAACAATCACTGAAAATAAATGTATATTTATTTTACATAATATTTACTTAATTATAAATAAATAATTGGAACATTAAGAAATATGAAGAAAATATTTTATATTATTTAAATTAATGGTAACACTTTAGAATAGGGAACGCATATTCACTACTAACTACAACTTTTCCCTCAATAAATTCCTAATTTGCTGCTTATTAATAGTTAGTAAGGTAGTTGTTAAATTTAGATATTTGGTAGGATTAGGGATGTAGAATAAGGCATTGATATGTGCTTAATTACTACTAATAAATGGATAATATTCTAGTAATATGCACGCTAATAAGCAACTAGTTAAGAGACCCTAAAATAAAGTGTTAACAAATTAATAAATAAATAAAAAATAAATCTGCAAAATGAGATTTACTGTCACGAATCCTGTTCATGCACTTCCGTTCGCTCACCACCAGAGATCACCCGCTCACTACTATGGACTCTTGCACCACAATAACTGTTGCACTTCACCCTGGACTACAGTTCCCATCATCCATTGCACTGATTACACATACACAGCTGAATTAAATCAGACATGCTGCATAAGCCATGGACTTCCTCTTTCTCACTGCCAATAATTTTTCAGCGCATATCACTCTCCTAGCGATAGCTACATTACAGAGCCGGTCTAGTTTTCCCTGTCATAATGTCTAGTCTAGTCTTGTGTTCGCCTGTTACCTGATTCTCGCCTGAGTATCTTGGATTAACCCTTTGCCTTGCCGTTTGGATTCTGTTTGCCCCTGTCTGGACTATTGTTTGAGTTTATGGATTACCCCTCTTGTCAAGCCCTCTGGATATCGTCTGCTGATCGAAGACCCACGCTTGTCCTAGCATTACTCTTTATCTTGCCTGTGTTTTACCTGTTTGTCGTCTCTGAATAAAAGCCTTGCAATTGGATCCGCACGTCTCACGTCTCGTTCGCCCCATAACAGAATACTCGGCCACATGAGGACCCAGCGGCTTTTCTAAAGGACCCTGGCCAGGAATGGACCCAGTCGACCAGCTGCTCGACCTGCGACAAAGGAGTTTATCCATTCAGGAGAATGTCACTCAATTCTGTGAGTTATCTTATAGGGTACCTTTTGATGAGGTCATATTAAAAAGACATTTTCCGTTTCGGACTAAGTGAGCCCATAAAGTCATGGTTACCTGAGGGGAAGTTTAATTGTAGTTTAAAGGACTTTATGGACTATGCTTTACTGTGTGCTGGCTCTTTGTTTACGGTGTGTGTCGCGGAGGAGGATCGCGATACCGTGTCTGTGACTGAAATGGTGACTGCACCAGAGCGCTCTCACAAAATGGCGGTGACAGTGGAGCCTGATCGCAAAATCAAGTCAAGGACACCGCAGATCTTCATGAATCAAGTCAAGTCACAGTTGATCTTCATGAGTCAAGTCAAGTCACAGCTGATCTTCCTGAGCCAAGTCAAGCCACAGTTGATCATCGTGAGTCCAGTCAAGTCTCGTCACTTCTCGTCTGTTCATCCAGAGTCCTGTCACTCCCTGTCTGTTGCACCCGGATATTCAAGGTCAGTCCTTCGATATCCCAGTCTGGTATCCAGTGTGAGGGATGGACCGCTGGTGTCTGCTCAACAACACGCACACGCACAGAATAAAATTCACAGGAATCAAAGCAAGAATCATCATCTCTGATACTCTCATCAACTGACTCTTTATCTATTTCATCGTTTAAACCTTTATCAGCTTCTTGCATCTCATCATCTTTGTGATTCACAGCAGCAGTAGCAACACAGCCATTAGACGTACCTTCTTCATTCATTAAAAGCATTAACATTTACCTCAACTCGATCACCATCATGATCTTTTGATTGTCCTTCCTCTTTTCGAGCCTCTTCAATGCTTAGTGGCCTTTCCACTACATTTGTCTCATTCTTATTTGACAAACCTGAAGTCCCTTCAACTTCCTCTGCTCGTTGTTTATGGGGCAGGGAAATATTTTGTGACCGATATCACCGCACTCAAAACAGCGAAAATGATCAGTACTCGCATAAACCATGTAACAGCTCTCTCCACACATCACTCGAAAAGAAACATCCAGCGTTTTAGTTGGAGATGACAAAAACATGAAAACTTGCCGTCTGAAAGACAATACATGTTTAAGTTCGGCAGATTTACAACCCAAGGGAATCGTTTTCACCGCACTTGCCATTTTTCCAAACCGTGTTAATTCTTGTACAATTACATCATCTTTAACAAACGGAGGCAGATTGGAAATTGTCACCTTTGTAGCTGGGGCATGTAGCAGTGTAATGGGCAGAAAACTTTCTTTCACTCAAACCCTGCTTTCAATTAGTCAATTAACCAAACTTTTTTAGGAAAACCACAACCGCTTTTATTCATGCGAAACACAGAAACAATGTTTTCGTGGCCTACCTGTTCTCCTGTTGCTATCAGCACCTCTTCAATCGTACGGTCTGTCTCCGGAACGCACCTGAAACCATTCCTAAGCGAGATAGATGGCTCTTCCCTCACAGGGGTAGACGCCATCCTACCTCACTAAAACGCTGCGTGAAAAATCCAATGTCAAAAAAAAAGAAAATGAAATTAAATAAAATAAATCATGAAAAAAAAGAGAACAAAAAAAAGTCTTATAGCAAAGTTTTGTAGAACTTCACGCTCCCACACGTGCCTCTCACATGTCACCCCACTCCCAGCATCCACCAGAGAGAGAGAGAGAGAGAGAGAGAGAGAGAAAGAGTGTACAGGAGGAGAGCGAGACAGAGAGCACTCCAATGAGCTGAAGGCAAAGCTGGAGTAAGACTGAAGAAAGACAGCAGGAGGGGAACGAAGGTGGAGAGAGAGTGAGAGAGAGAGCGAGATAGAGGTGTACAGTAGCTCCCTTCCTTAGACAGATCCTACAGGAGGAGTCTGAGAGAGAGAGAGAGAGATACAGAGCCCGGGAACGTCAGAGTTGGAAGACAGACTTGGTCCTGGTCTTTGCACCCTGTGCTCGGAGCAGATGGCAGCGCTCTCGTAGTGTGTTTCCTTCAGCTGCTGCAAGGTAACGGAGCATCGCTCACTCTCTCACACACTGAATCCATGTCTGCATGAAGCGCTTGTCTTGCTTTGTGTGTTTGTCACTCTGCCTTTTTTATTTTGCACTGTTTTTCTTGTGGCACGTTGTGTGTTTTTGTGTGTGTGTATACACATGCATACGGTCGTGAGGAACAGGGCTGTCTGACAGTAAATACTCTCTTATTAAATAACCGTTAAAGCTTACATTACTTATGCTGAGATGCATTACATGTCTATTAGATTTTTATTTAAAGATTTTATATTCAGATGTATTTGAATGTAAGGGAAAGTGTATGTTTTCAGGGCTGTTTTCACTATTTTAATCACTTTTTCGCCATCCCTGGTTCATTCCAGCGGTCTTGCAGTGTGACAAATGAAGTTCAATTATTCCAATTAATTTAAGCTCATAAAAACTGCATGCATAGTATTAAAAACCCATTAGAAAAAGTGCTGTTTAAAGTAGATTTAGATGGATTGCAGCATGTTACATTGCAGAACTCAATAACGTTCTGTAACTATCTCAGTTGCAGAAGCAGTTTGATTATGTTTTTATCAGTTGTCATTGTGTAGCACACAAATAAAGAGCTGATGAAATGCATTTGACCAGAAGTGCAAATAGTAAAGGGAGTGAAGTTTGAATGGCAGTATCATGCAGATAATGATGCAATCAATGTAGTGCGCAAGCGTAATGAATTTCATCTAGTATAAAATGTGGTTTATATATAGGTCTATATATGAAGACAACTATACATTGATTAATTTTGATGATTTGGAGTAATTGCATGATTTGTTTCAACCAATATTGTCTAAAAATATACCTTGAAATGGCAAATTACATTGTTGTCATTGATGATTCAATTACTGAATAGACAAAACTGGCTTTAGAAATCAATGTGTTTGTTTTATTTCCACATCTTTGAACAAATCTACAGCCCACAGTCATGTAGTTTACATCTGAGCTAGATTTTATGTTCTGTGCTATTTTTAATTATTTGTTTTGATTGAAAGTCTTAATATTTTTACTCCAAATGTTAAATGTTCTTTAGTAGATCTCCTCCCTCTTCTTGTCCAGTCCTCTTATTCACATTCTTATTCTTATGCCATTTTTAATATACTAAATTATGTGTTTTCCATTTTATTTATTTGGATTCGGTTTTAACAGTTTAAATAAATTTAGGGAAATTCAGTAAGGATGTCTAATGCATTGAATTACATTGGATTAAAAATTTAACTAATTAATAATTTATTAACCTTTTAACAGTAATAGTGTCCTATGAAATTTATTTTTTTCCAGAAATTCAGTGTTGTTTGTTTAATTGCTCTGGATTCTGTGTTATGATTTAATTCAGATTTATAAAAAAAAATGGGAGTAATCAAATCAGAAGTTTTTTAAATTCATTTTATTTATTTTTTTATTTTTTTAATTATGGAAATCATTTTTATTCTCTTATTTCTTATGCATCTATTGAAGTTATTTTATGATTATTTTTACATTCGTTAATCTTTTACAATGTAATCAAATGTAATTTGAACAATTATATTTTATATTTTGGCAAACAAAGTGGTACACAGCAGAGGTTAACTGTGTAAATAAAACATGGATGAACAATTATGCAATATTTATTAAAAATAGTTTAATAAAATGCATTATTGTTGTTATTACTTAAAGGAGTACATTCTACTGTACAATCGTAATCTATTTCGTACATTATTTAAGTTTAACCAATCTTTTATTTTGGCAGCTTGAAGTGAAAAGCTTTTGAGTGTGTAACTGACAATAGATTTGATCAAATTAAATAATATAATGCAGATGAAGTGACTCTCAGAGCAGAGATAATGAAGATGAAGTTTACAGAACATGCATTTTCTTATTAAATAGCAGTCTTTTTCGTCATTAATATTCACAGACACTAGTACATATCGCAGTTTAATTAAGTGTACAGTATTTGTCCAAATTCCATCTCATTCCGCTGTATACCTTAAATTCAATTTTTTGGACCAGATTCCACACTTCCATCTGCATTTTCTGCACTGTGGAATTCATAGGGTCCTATATTATGTGTATATATTTCCAGGATCTGAGATGGTTTACTCGTATTGTTAAGGGTTTGGAAAGAAGGAAAGGCATCAGCATGTTGATGAAAACACATCATGAAGAATGTGTGAGACATTTGTAATATTGAATGAGCACTGAGAGGGTAATAGATGGATGCAGAGAGGAAAATCCATTAGGGTTAAGTCTCCTGCAGTGGGGACGGTCTAAGAGTCATCGTCCTTCACTTTCCATCCCCAGAGCAATCATAACTCAAGAGTGTTGAAGATACGTCTGTGTAAATAAACTCTGTGGATAGTGGCCTGAGCTCAGGGCACAGGCAAATTGCTTTGAAGTGGTACTAATAAAACGAATAAATGAATGCTTTATTGTGAGAATTAAGGTCAGCAGAAATGCCTTGAGAAACAAAAACCTATCTATCAGTTTCACAGAAGAGAACAGAAATATTAAATGCAAGTTATTCCCCAAGGGTAGAACAGGTTTTGATTCTGAAACACAGTACGGTTTCCATTCAGTTACATCAGAAACATACTCTAGCTGTTTGCCTGAGGAGATGAAAAATGCTGAGATGTTCTGAAAGAAGCACAGAGATCGCACACCTTTGTGATCATTCTCTCCCAGCGTGTGGAATGTCATGTCCAACATGAGTAGTTATTAAGAAATAATCCACCCACTTTTCTGCACCAACATAATAATAATGGAATGTTGGTGGCCAATTCACTGACTTTTCCAAAGCCACACGATATTGACTAGACTAACTGATTAATTCAGAGTCTATAAGAAACAGTGTTTGTGACCAGTTTTACTCAATGTGGCGTATTGTAGTGCATCAATGAGAAATGTGTTTGTTTGTCTGTTTGCATTTTTTTTCATCCATTCATTCTTTCATTAATTAATTAAGTCATTCATTCATTCAATTATTCATCCATGTACTTATTCATGTATTCATTCTTTCATGTATTTATTTGTTCATTCATTAAAAAAATATTTTATTTATTCATCTATTTATGCAGTCATGTATTTATTTATTATTCATTCATGTATTAATTTATTATTGATCATGTGTTAATTCTTTCTTTCTTTCTATCTTTCTTTCTTTCTTTCACTCATTTATTCTTATTTTATTTAGTTGTTCACAAAGAGCTCAGAAACCTCTATTAATAAAGCAAACGGTTAAAGTTGATTTCATGCTGGCTTTATTACAGTTACTCTGATAAACAAGGTAAAGTGCTAATTAATTTGGGAAGGTGGTTGTCCCTTAATCAGTCATTTCACATGGGAAAAGTGCTGTTCGCACTTATAAAGACCTGGAGCGGTTGGAAGAAACACTCCTCCAGGGACTAAGCAGCCATTAGCAAGTCTTTAGTAACCGTGAAAATGCACCATCTTCCACAGCGTCTTTCTGTGAGTCGTTAAATACACCAACACAATGCTCTGTAATCATGTGTGCTGCTTGTTCCATGAGATCAATTAATAAGAAGTCTTTTTTTCATGCAGTAATGCTATAGCATTCATCCATAGAGATTCACACTGCTGGGATGGTTTCGTTCCACAACAGGAACAGCCATCTGAAGCCTCATTCGTAATTTACAGTGATGGAAAATGGTGTTGCTACTAGCATATAAACTGAATCTGGTCAGACATAAGGAAGCTGGCATTAGGATTATACATTTCTGAAATAATACTAACAAACAAGTGAATTCACTTTGATAGAAAAACAAAGGTGAACTCCTTTTGCATTAGTATTTGAGTACTGCAGGTCTTTTAAAGCACTCCGGTCATGATTATGCTGATTATTGTTGTTCTCTTTTGTACCGGAACATTCGAAATATAAAATATTAATCTTGTTTTGAGACACTGAGTGCGTTTACACGTACAATATCACACCAGTTATGCTTAATAAAATCATGTACACTTCAATCAAAACCCAATTAAAATATTTTATACAAAATCAGTCAAAATTGAATTCTTGAGAGAGAAAATAACATTCAAAATCACATATTGGTTATATTTTATTATTACATTCCAAAATATTAAAATACTGGAAAAGTAAATGAAACTTAACATTAAAAACATATTGCAGTTCCCTTCACTCAACAACAAATCCTTTAAATGTAACAGCATTCAAAACAAAAAAGGAAATAAACAAACACACTCTCAGAAAACAAACAAACAAACAAACAAAAAAGGTACTAATATGTACCATTTACTGTAGGTATTAATATGTACACTTGAGGTACTAATGTGTACATGCAAGGTACTAATATGCACCATTTAGAAGACAATACGGTACAAAGGTTTACTTTTGCAAAACGTTACCACCCCAGTGATTTAAATAATAATAATTAAAATTATTTATATTCCAGAAAATACAGTACACTGACTTGAAAGTGTTGCTGCTGTTATTGAAGTAACTGGACACTGAGACAAACCTGTCTGAAATGCATAGCTCTACTTCTACCATTGAGAGTTTTTGAATAGCACAGGATAGGAAGGGATTCTCCCATGAAGTCAATGTGAAACAGCATTCACAGCCACTTGGCTTTTGTAATTTACTGTAGTGAAACTGGGAATTTAGTGACAAAAGAATAGGGTGTGACTTTATTTTTCAATTGGGAGTTGACTGAATCATGAAAATGTTTGGAGGGAAGTTATTTTTGATTAGAAATAAATAATAATAATAATTTAGATTCACTGGCTGAATGACGCCATCCCGGACAGCGCTTTACATCTGCCTAAGTTCAAGCTGATCGCGACGCAGAATCAATGAGGAAATCGCGTTGCGGCTGGACATGCTTCTAAATCAATGAAAGGTGGTGTACAGATGTAACTGTGTTAAAGAAGATGTGCTGTTCTGATCTAGAAACGCTTTTCATCAACTGTAAACCTCTCTACTCGCCGCGGGAGTTCTGCTCGTTCATTCTTGTGAGTGTCTACATTCCACCGCAAGAGCACATGAGCTCAGCTTTACAGAAACTCGCTGATCAGATTACAGACACAAAACAACAACACCCGGACTCTGTTTTAATCATTCTAGGGGACTTTAATAAAGCAAATCTCTCCTGTGACCTGCCAAAATACAGACAGCATGTTACATGTCCCACCAGAGACAGTAATTACTGGATCACTGTTACACAGCAATAAAGGATGCATGTAACTCTGTTCCATGGGCAGCTTTAGGACTCTCTGATCACTGTTTGTTTAATCTTATTCCGACCTACAGGCAGAAACTGAAATCAGCAAAACCTGTATTAAGAACTGTAAAGAGATGGACTATTGAGACAGAGCGGGTTTTACAAGCCTGTAACTGATTGGACCTTACTGGTTGGAGTGTTTTTGAAGCTGCTGCAAACGATCTGGACGAGCTCACAGAGACTGTAACATCTTATATCAGTTTCTGTGAGGATATGTGCATTCCTAGGACTCATATAACTTGGTTCCATGGACAAACCATGGTTCACTGCAAAACTCAGACAGCTCTGTCAGGCCAAAGAAGATGCTTACAGGAATGGGGACAGAGTCTTGTATAAACAGGCCAAATACACACTGGAAAAGGAGGTTAGAGTGGCAAAGAGGAATTATTCCGATAAACTAAGGATCCAATTATCTTCCAGTGACACGGCTTCAGTGTGGAAAGGTCTGAAAGACATCAATTAAAAGACACCATCCGCCAGCGCTCTGGAGAATCAACAACTGGCAGATGAGCTGAATGAGTCATACTGCAGGATTGAAAAAAAAACACCATTCACACCTCCAGCAACCCCCCCCCCACTCCCCATTCCCCTCCCTCCCCCACACCGGCACTGCAGATAAGAGAAGATGACGTGCGCCAGGTCTTCAAAACGAACAAGAGAAGAAAGGCACCAGGCCCAGACGGTGTGACACCAGCCTGTCTGAAATCCTGTGCTGACCAGCTGGCCCCCATCTTCACACAGATCTTCAACAGATCAGTGGAGCTGTGTGAAGTCCCCTTATGCTTCAAACGCTCCACCATCATCCCCCTCCCAAAGAAACGCAAGATAACCAGACTTAACGACTAGAGACCTGTGGCTCTAACATCTGTGGTTATGAAGTCATTTGAAAAACTGGTTTTGGCTTATCTGAAGGACATCACTGGACCCTTTCTGTGGAAACAGTGGAGTCATTCAGGTTCCTGGGCAGCACCATCTCTCAGGACCTGAAGTGGGACATTCACATTGACTTTATTGTCAAAAAGGCCCAGCAGAGGTTGTACTTCCTTCGTAAGCTGAGGAAGTTCAACCTGCCACAGAAGCTGCTGAAACAGTTCCACTCTGCCATCATTGAATCCGTCCTCTGCACTTCCATAACTGTCTGGTTCAGCTCAACTACCAAATCTGACCTCAGAAGACTACGGAGAGTAGTCCGTACTGCTGAGCGAATCATTGGTGCAACCCTCCCCACTCTCCAAGTGCTGTACTTATCCAGAGTGAGCAAAAGGGCTGGCAAAATCTCTCTGGACCCCTCACATCCAGCACACTCCCTCTTTGAACTGTTACTGTCTGGCCAACTCTACAGAGCTCTGAGCATCAGAACGGCCAGACACAGGAACAGTTTCTTCCCCCAGGCAATCCATCTCATGAACATTTGAACTCTTAACAATAAACATGAAACACACAACACTATCATACTTTTTTATTTTTTATTTAACACACACTTATTACATTTCAAATTTTCACCTAACATACTGAATTGTCTGTTCCCTATCGATACTCCACTCGTACTGCGTCTTGCTAAAGACGCTATGGGAAAAAGCCTTTTTTCTCCTTTACTGAAGCCTTATTCAATCACGCAGTGAAACTGCACGATCATTGGTTTGTGCAGTGTGATAAAACGAACCAATGTGTCGGCAGCGGAGCTGCACGAGCCTATGGCGACGGAGCCCGCCAGATCCCGCCAGAATGGGCGGGGTTATCTGGCTATATAATCAGCCGTCTCGCCATAGGATCCTCAGATTTCTTCTCCTTCAGCGACGACATCTCGCCTTCGCTGATCCCAAGAAGCCGCCTCGCCGTTGACACGCCTCGCAGCTGAGCCAGAGACCTCCTGCCAGCTGAGACGCCGCTTTCACCGCGCTCCAGCCCCGCAGAAGCCCCGGTCTGTTCGCTGCCGCCATCCGGTGAGTGCTATAAAAATGCATATTTATCGGCGTTGTTGCAAATGCCGCAACAGCGAGTGTGGCTCGTGCAGGGGATCCTGCACGATGCAAAAGAGCAGTGAGCGCGTGCCGCCTGTCTGGGTCTCGCCCACGCACTGACTGCGCGCTTACTGAGACAGCTCGTTCGAGTATGAGTCTCGCTCTTCCCGCTCGCTGTCCGTCTCTGTGGAGGCAGCTCCGCTCTCCCGTTTCCCCTCTCTCAGCAAAGCTCGGAGAATGAAACATCAGAGCCACGGAGCTTCCTGCAGCGCTCGGATCCGCCGGTGTTCACACGTGAGAATCAGAGCTCCTCCTTCATTGGGCGGCTCTATTCTCTTTGGCGGACCGGAGTGGAAAGTTATGTGTGTGCGTCACTGAGACTGCGCTCACACAGGCAGCCTGCTTTCACCGAAAGCCGGGCTTTACTCTGATTTGCTCGCGGTCCTCTATGTAGCAGGCCCCGCCTCCCCCCTTCTCTTCTCCCAGTCACCTCGGAGACAGGAACAGCGAGTGAGGCTGAGCAATCAGGTTGAGTGATTTTTCGCGCCGGCTTAGCCCCGTGTGTTTCACTCTGCATACAGCGCTTTGATCTGCCAGCGCGTGTGGATTAGCGCGCCTCATTACATTGAGTGGCTCAATCCTTCTGCGCGCATTGTAAAATGCTGCGCTGGGCGGCCACCCACTCGCGTTTATTTTCTCCCAGTCACCTCGGAGAAAAAGACGGTAAAATCGCATGGCTGGGCGTTCAGGCTTGAGTGATTTTTCGCGCCGGCATAGCCCCGTGTGTTTCACTCTGCATACAGCGCTTTGATCTGCCAGCGCGTGTGGATTAGCGCGCCTCATTACATTGAGTGGCTCAATCCTTCTGTGCACATTGTAACATGCTGCACTGGGCGGCCCCGACTCTCGCGTTTCTCTTCTCCCAGTCACCTCGGAGAAGGAGACGGATAAAAAAAAAAAAAAAAAAGGCTTGAGTGATTTTTCGCGCCGGCATAGCCCCGCGTTTTTCACTCTGCATACAGTCTTTGATCTGCCAGTGTGTTTACACTAAGTATTAGCGCCTCTTGCAGCTCTTTGATCTGCCAGCGCTACTTTCATTATGAAAGCTTCAGTCTGTCCCTGCCGCGCTCACGGTCCCTTTCTTCAATGAAGGTGGCCACGCCTCCCCTGCTCTAGTGTTTCTACTCTCCCAGTTATCTCGGGGAAGAAACTGCAAGCTCCAGGGTTCGTGCGATCAAGCTTGAGTGAATTTACGCCAGGGCAGCCCCGCGTTTCACTCTTTGATCTCGGCTCGCCTTCTTCAGTGAAGATGGCCCCTCCCCTCGTCCGCTACGAGCGGATCTGAGAGGATGCGCGCGGCACTTTTGATCTGCTGGTGTGTTTACACAATGGTAATTAATACCCCTCTTCTAAGAGTGGTTGATCCTTTTAGGCAGATTGAAAGCAAGTTGTCACTATGATTATAACTGACAGCTTCAGACTCCTGACGCTTCTGGGCTGTGCCCACGGCCCAAATGGCCTCTGTCATGCCTCCAAACACCCCGTTTAGCTCCGGGTGCCGATGGCAATGAGTTTGTGGTAAATACTGTTGTGAACACTGGGCCCTTTCAAAAAGCGCCCACACAACTGATCGCTGTTATAGCAAGGAAATAAGACACAAACATTTTCAAAAGGGAGCACATTCCTCTCCCTCTTATCACGAGCTTCAGGTCCCCGCTTGGCGGCCTGCCACTCGAGTTTATCCAGCCCCTTGCCACGCGGGCCAAGGCCTGGAGGGCCATCCCCGGAGTGTCAGAATGGGTTATACGGATAATAGAACGAGGTTAATCACTCCAATTCGCTCGCAGACCCCCGCGCTTCAGCGGCGTGGTCTCCTCTTCTGTAGACGGCTAGAACGCTCACGTTCTACGTTCAGAAATGATGATGCTGTTGAAAAAAGGAGCCATAGAAATGGTTCCTCCAGCTCAGAGCGAATCAGGCTTTTACAGCCATTACTTCCTCGTTCCCAAGAAGGATGGCGGCCTCCGGCCCATCCTCGATCTCAGACGCCTGAATCGCGCCCTCGTGAGGAGGTCGTTCAGGATGATCACACTGAAGCAGATCCTCTCGCAAATTCGCTCAGAGGACTGGTTCTGTTCCCTGGACCTGAAAGACGCATACTTTCACGTCCAGATAGCCCCCCCATCACAGACGATTCTTGAGATTCGCCTTTGAGGGAGTGGCTTATCAGTACACGGTCCTTTCCTTTGGACTGTCCCTGGCCCCACGCACTTTTACGAAGTGCATGGACACGGCTCTTTCCCCTCTCAGGCAGATGGGAATCCGCATTCTCAATTACCTCGACGACTGGCTCATTCTGGCCCAGTCAGAGGTACAACTACTCTCACACAGAGCCCTCCTCCTCAGCCACCTAGAATGCCTGGGGCTCAGGGTCAATTTTGCCAAGCGCGCGCTGTTTCCCAGCCGACGGGTGTCGTTTCTGGGAACAGTTTTGGACTCAGCTCAGATGAGAGCTGTGCTAGCGCCGGAACGCGCTCTGGCCATTTAAAAGCTCGCAGCCTCCTTCCAGAGCGGCACCGCTCGCCCCGTCAAAGCGTTTCAGAGGATGCTGGGCCTCATGGCCACAGCATCGCCGGTGCTACAGTTGGGCCTGCTTCGCATGCGGCCCCTTCAGCGCTGGTTGAAACCACGGGTTCCACCCCACGCATGGCGACATGATCGCCTACATATCAGGGTGAGCCAGGCCTGTGTAACAGCCCTGGTCCCCTGGAAGAACCCACGATGGTTCAGAAAGGGTGTGGCCATAGGGATGGTCTGCAGCAGGAAAGTTGTCACAACAGACGCCTCCAACATGGGTTGGGGGCGCTGTGCGAAGGCAAACCGACCTTTGGTCGAAGGCGGAGCAGAACCTCCACATCAACTGCTTAGAAATGCTAGCAGTGTGTCGAGCCTGCCAGTTTTTCCTGCCAGAGCTAAGGGGACGACATGTGCTGATCCGCTCAGACAACATGTCAGTGGTGTCCTACGTAAATCACCAGGGAGGTCTCTCCTCGAAGCGCCTCTTCCTTATGGTAGAGCGACTTCTGGAGTGGGCTCAGCTCAACTTGCGCTCGCTGAGAGCAGCACATTTGCCGGGCAGATTGAACCAAGGAGCGGATATGTTATCACGGAGCAACGTCCCCTCAGAAGAGTGGATGCTCCACCCGCAGACGGTTTGAATGATCTGGAGAATCTTTGGCAAGGCCGAGGTAGACCTTTTCGCCTCCAAAGACAACTCTCACTGCCCAGCCTATTATTCGAAGGTCAAGGACGCGTTGGCCCACGACTGGCCCAACCTCCTCCTCTATGCATTCCCTCCGATCGCTCTGATTCCTCAGGTCATCAGGCGAATCAGGGAACAACGACACAAGGTCTTGTTGGTGGCCCCCCTGTGGGAGAACCAGCCTTGGATGTCAGAGCTGACCCAGCTGCTAACCGCAGCCCCCTGGCCCGTGCCCCTGAGACGAGACCTCCTCTCTCAGGCGAACGGTTTATTGTGGCACCCTCGTCCCGAACTGTGGGCGCTTCACCTCTGGCCGCTCAATGGGAGCCTACCAGCCTCCCAGAGCGAGTGCTAAATACCATTTCTGAGGCTAGAGCCCCGTCTACGAGACGCCTCTATGCCCTTAAATGGGCGGTTTTCTCCGAATGGTGTCTAAACCGCGGTGAGGACCCCCCTACATCGGAGTTGGCGGTGATTCTGTCCTTCCTGCAGGAACTGCTGGATAAAGGACGCTCTCCCTCCACACTCAGGGTGTTCGTATCGGCTATAGCGGCCTTCCACGCCCCTATCGCGGGCCAATCAGTGGGCAGGGACAATGTTATCGTCCGCTTTCTAAGGGGTGCCAAGAGGCTGAATCCGCCTCGGCCCCTTACTGTCCCTACGTGGGACTTACCCACTGTGCTGAGGGCCCTGAGGGGCCCTCCTTTTGAGCCGCTCCAGTCTACGAACCTTCGGTCGCTGTCGCTGAAGACTGCTTTGCTACTAGCACTAGCGTCAGTCAAGCGAGTAGGAGACCTGCAGGCGCTCTCTGTGAGCCCTGCCTGCCTGGAATTTGGGCCAAACGACTCCAAGGTCGTCCTAAAACCAAGGCATGGATACGTACCTAAGGTACTTTCCACTCCGTTCAGAGCTCAGGTCATCACACTCTCCGCGCTTCCTCCCTCTGAGGAGGACCGGGAGTTCATTCTGTTATGCCCTGTTAGAGCCCTACGGATCTACTTTGAGCGTTCCGCCTCCTTCAGGCGCACGGAACAGCTCTTTGTTAGCTTCGGTAACCGCGCCAAGGGGCTTCCGGTCACGAAGCAGAGACTCTCTAAGTGGATAGTGGATGCCGTTACGCTGGCTTACTCTTCCTTGGGCCTTCAATGCCCCATTGGAGTACGAGCCCATTCGACTAGAGGCATTGCCTCGTCGTGGGCCTGGTCTAGCGGTGTGTCCATTACAGACATTTGTGTGGCGGCCGGCTGGGCCTCGCCGTCCACATTTGCAAAGTTTTATAAGTTGGATGTACCGACCTTACAGGCCAAGGTCCTATCTGCTTAGATGAGTATGACTTATGTTGTGGGAACATCCCTAACGGAGATCTCTTGACTGCATGGGCACTCAAGCTCTCTGATGGGTTCCTTACATATCTCAGCCCTGAAAGTGCTGAGTATGCGAGGAATACATGGAATGACCCGGGCCGAGCGTGACCTCTATGAGCTCAGCTCGCTTTAGCCCGAGTATACTATTATACTTCCCTCTGAGCATGTAATGCTTATGGAGATATTTTACACAGTCGTTCCTCTACCATAGCACGGCGTGATTGAATTGTGTTCCCATAGCGTCTTTAGCAAGACGCAGTACGAGTGGAGTATCGATAGGGAACGTACTCGGTTACTATCGTAACCTCGGTTCCCTGAGATACGGAACGAGTACTGCGTACTTTGCCGTGCCAGGTAGCTGCACGACTCAGTCGTCGCTTCAGTCGAAGTAAACCTGAGGATCCTATGGCGAGACGGCTGATTATATAGCCAGATAACCCCGCCCATTCTGGCGGGATCTGGCGGGCTCCGTCGCCATAGGCTCGTGCAGCTCCGCTGCCGACACATTGGTTCGTTTTATCACACTGCACAAACCAATGATCGTGCAGTTTCACTGCGTGATTGAATAAGGCTTCAGTAAAGGAGAAAAAAGGCTTTTTCCCATAGCGTCTTTAGCAAGACGCAGTACTCGTTCCGTATCTCAGGGAACCGAGGTTACGATAGTAACCGAGTACGTTTTGTATATTGTGTTTGTGCTATTTTGTATATTGTCCATTTTGTATATTTGTACATAATTTTATTTTTTTATTATCTGTGTCCTGTCCTGTCGCTGTCATTCTGTCGCACTATGGAGCTACTTTCACTAAAACAAATTTCTCGAATGTACAAACACCTGGCAATAAAGCTAATTCTGATTCTGATTATTATTGTTTTGGATATTGTTATCTTGAAGTGGAAATACATATGTTATTGTGGTTTATCTCTTAACTGTTTGATTGTCTCTTTCTGATGCCGCTGGTCACCAGGGAGATTCTGCAATAGAGATTCTGTTCCCTCCTGCTCTGTTTTCTCTCTTCCTCTGCCATTTTCCTTCCCCCAGCAACATCTCATCTCTTTTATGTTCCTCTGCTTGCTCTTTTTCAGCATCTCCTTACTCACCTTTCCCCTCTCCCTCTCAGGTGTATAATGGGGTCTGTTTTCATGCCCCTGTAAGCGGATGGCAGATTGAAACTCATAAACTGTGCCATTCATTGCTTGTCTTGGTGCAGATTGTTCACTTAACAGGACAAAGAGAGTGTGACGTTTGCCTATTGATTTTTTTTTTGCTGCATCTATAGGTTGTGAATCTGAATGACGGTACTAAGACAGACAGAGGTTACACAGGTCAAAGATCAGAGTCAGTCAGCAAAGTTTTGCAGTAATTGCGGTCCTCTTGGAAAATGGTTCTTAAAGCTGATTTGTGTAAACTATGTTCTACCAAAAAGACTCAGTAGGCGGATAGTCATTTGACAGAAGTTTATTCCGTAATAAAAGCATAACAGGATTAAACCAGCAAATAGATCTCTTTAAGTATCTTGGCATATAGGCCCCATCTCTCGTCCAGGTCTCGAAGTTTGAAGTTTGTCGTGCTTGAAGATGTAGGCATGGCCGGAACCTACCCCCAGACAAGTAGATAGATACCAACCTGGTGGTGGTGGGGAGGAAGGAGGGGAACTTCGATGAATGAGATGAGACTTTTATAATTCAAGCAGAGCGGTGATTGGCTCAACTAAATTAATGACGTGAAATTTGAGTCTTTCCAGTATAACTTACGCTACACTTTAATTTCTTCTTCCATCCCAGAGAATTATGCAGAGACATCTATGATAAAGACATAGACAGTTGCCCGCCAGCAATACTGGTTCTACCAATGGCATAAGATTGGGGTGGGGAATTTTGAGGAGGGTTGATTATTTTAAAAAGCTGTTAAATTATTAAGGGCCAGTTTTACTAACAGCTTGCACCAGCGCATACCGTCTTTTGGCGTTAAAATAGTACTGTCAGGTTTTACTAAAGACGCACAGTGATGAATTATCGCTGAAAAGGCGTGGACACAGTTATTTTTGCGTGACCTAATTGCATATGCATTTGTAGGAGTTTCCCTTTCAGATGCAAAATTAATGGGAGGAGAGTATTCAAATGAATCACGCAACAAGATTGTTACATTTGCGCTCGTCAAATTACTGGCGTTTGTGCCATTATTTAACGCCCCAAAAAAGCATGTCTTCAGCTGTTTTGAGCTTGAAATGGCAGCAATTGTTGTTGCAGAGGCACAGCAAAGAACAGAGAGCGTGTGGTAGCAGTGAGAGGATTTTTTCCACACGTTTTAATTTATTTGGAATGCCAGAAGAACACATTATCCGAAAAAAAATATTGTTTGCCAAGCCATGTTATATTTAATTTGCTTCAGGAAATAAAAGACAACTTGGAATACCAGGTCTATCAAAACTTTCTTTATTCTTTATTTGCGACTATGCTAATTTGCACTGCGCTTGGAACATTGCATTGGTCGATATGTAAATGAGATGTTGTGTCTGTGTTTTTTAATATGTGCATTGTTAGTAAATCACCAGCAGAAATTTCCACACTCATCAGTGCTGTTTTGGAATTGCGCTCTCGCGCTAATTTGCCCTTTTTAGTAAAACTGGCCCTAAATGGTTTAATGTAAAGGTAATTTTTGGCCCAATGTGTCTGCTGTCTTATATATAAACGCTTATATATAATATATAAGAAAACATAATAATAATACAATTACTTTCATATTACATATTGTAATTTTTAAGATTAGAAAGTAGATATGAAAGCAATCAGCCTCACACCTGTGAATTAAAACAATAGTTTATCCAAATATTAAATTTTGCTAAAAACACTCACCCTCGGCCCATCCAAAATCTAGAAGAGTTTGTTTCTTCAATGGAACTAGGGTTGTGTCGATAGATGATGATATTGTGTATTTTTTTCTGAAGTCAGTGATGATGTTCTTTTGGAATATAAATGTTATTTGCCCATTTTCTTTAGCTTCTTTTTGAATAACTGAGTAAATATAAGCATAATTAGTAACTTATAATGTTTCTTAAATTGTTGTCATACACATTTAGTCGTATTTAAAACATTATGCTGTATTTAGCATTATGCTGGAGTTGGTTCACTTTCCGGCAATTAAACTAAATAAGCAAATAATTAAATAAATTAGCATGATAATATCGTGTATTGGCGATTTCACAGGCTGACAATTGAGCAGATCGCCCAACACTAATTGGAATAGATTTGAAGAAATGTATCATTACATCACTTGCTCACTAATGACAGTGAATGGGTGCCATCAGAATGAGAGTCAAAACAGCTGATAAAAGCATCACAGTAATGCATAAGTTATCCGCACCACTAATAGTAATGCTTCCTCCAGTGAAATAGTATATCCCCTTTTTTCCTCTCAAATAAAATCCACTCACATATTTGTTTAGAGCTGTTTTGGATGGTTTTCATTTGTAAACAGTGCTTGATCTGTGCATATGTCTCTCCTGATTCAGACTAGACAACGTTTTCACTGGATGCTTAGAAGTTAAAACATCTTAATGATGGAATAAGCATTTTGCTTAAAATGTTAATTGATGGACTGGAGTGGTGTGGATTATTGTGATGTTTTTATCAGCTGTTTGGACTCTCATTCTGACGGCACCCATTCACTGCAGAGGATCCATTGCTGAGCAAGTCATGGAATGCTACATTTCTCCAAATGTGTTCCCATGAATAAACAAACTCATCTACATATTGGAAGGTGAATAAATTAAGCAAATTTTAGTTTTTGGGTGAACTATTCCTTTAATCTCTGAATTTGCAGGGAAAGTTCAGAACTCAGCATTAGTAAATTTTTGTGTGCATTTCTTGTTTTTCCAGGAACATTATTAACCATGCATTCATGTGCATTAGTAAGTTTTTTTCTCTCCATCGGTTTGCATGTTGTTTTTGGCCAAACCCATCAGTCTTTGGCAATAGACGAGGGCAGAATTGGCGTAATGTATTTGTCCTCTGCCAGCCCTTGAACATATGCTGCTGTTTTGGAGAATGATGGAGATAGAAAGAACACCCTCTCCTAGCCTGAGACAGAGATAAATGGTTTGCCTGTTGCACGTCTCCTTGCTTAGCTTTCTCCTTATTTCTCCTCCTCACCTTCCTGGTGAAGTGACAAAATATATATTAAAGAATAGGGAGACTGAAAATTTCCCCTCACGTTCTTTGGGAGGAAAATGTGACCCATGAGTTCTGACAGTACATCATTCACAAGCCCAGCAAAGTCAAAAAGTTGAATTTGGTAAGAAAAAAAAAAAAAAAAAAAAAAAACTGTATTTCAATAATTCAGAATTGAAATCTGTATTAAGAATAGACCTGGTTAAATATCTGTAGTCACCGAAAATAATCAGAATTGCTGATATCAAATCATTCAGTAAACGTTTCTTTTGCTGAAAATGGAAAAAAGTGGCAATTTATTATACAGATAAGAATATTTGATGCTATTGAAATTGTTAAAGGGGTCGTATGATGTTGCTAAAAAGAACATTATTTTGTGTATTTAAGCGGTTTTAGGTTAAAAAACACATTATTTTCCACACTGTACATTAGTGTTGCTCCTCTATGCTCCGCCTTTCTGAAACGCACTGATTTTTAAAAAGCTCATCGTTTTGAGAAGCGAGGCGTGCTCTGATTAGCCAGCTATCCAGTGCGTTGTGATTGGCCGAATACCTCAAGCGTGAGAGAAATTTTGTGCCCCTCACCGTATTGTGATGCCGTGTCCCAGTGCGACAACACAAAAACAATAAAGCCTATTATAAACGAGGCATTTGTTGCATCCAGTGGGGACATAATTACTGATTATAATGATTTATACTGTCTTTTTATGCGTCGTGTTGCATCGTGCCGAGTAAACATTGCCATGTCTGCATTTGTGATCGGAGAAACGACAAACAACAAGCGCTACTCTACACTGCTCAAACATCACGTTTAAATCGTCAGTGGCAAATTCTTTAAATAAGAAAACGTACTTACAGGCTGTGAGTCAGAAGCGCCAGACTGTCCTTGTAAAGTTGGAATTGCCTCACTTTATAGAAACAGCCTTTGTGCGAGCCAGCATTGTAGGCTACTCTCCCAGGTTCAGGAAATGGTCCGCTGTAAAATGCGCTGCACACACTCTAATATTTGGGTTGAACTGTTCTGGAACAGTGTTGTAAATACAACTTAACCACTGATTTCTAGTTGTGTCCTCTTTTGGAAGATCAAACAAAGTACTTTCGCTTTCACAACGAAACACAGCGTCTCCAGAACATGGCGCCGGCGGCAGCAACAATACTACAGCGAGAATAATAGTTACGCCTTCTTTCATTGCGTATATGTTTGGGCGGTGTTATGTAAATCTTCCCACACCTTGACGCAGACACAGGGCTTGAAAACAAAAAGTAAATCGGTTCACTCCGAGCAGAATCGATATTGTAACGTTTTCTGTTCCTGCGTTCCTCTGTATTATTACCGTTCTGAAACCGGTTCGAGTAAAAAAAAAAAAACAGTTAATACCATTATTTTTAATATATCTTTGCCTATAATAATAATAATAATAATAAAGTACAGTGTTTCCTTTAGACAAAAAAGAAAAAAAAAAAATACAGAAAGAGATGGTAGTCTATCTTAACGCGCTGAACTGTCACAGCCAATACAGCATCATCTTTTCTAGATTTTAAAATTTCTAAATGTAGGCTACTAAACAAAATAAAAAAAATCTATTAATGCTTTAAAGACATTAAAGTATTTTTTTAAAGATATTTAAAAATGTTTGCTGCAAATTGTTAAAAAAAAAACAATACTTGTATAAAATTGCGTTTTGAGGAAAAAAAAAAAAAACCAAAGGCTAAGCCGCACCGCATTTTATTAGGCTATTATTCAGAAATGTAGACTAAAATGCCGGTAAATCAAAAATGTTTACAAACATTATAAACACAGTTATTAGTTTCTCTCCACAACAAATCCTCTAAACTTAAGGATATAGCCTATAACAGGGGTGCCCAACTGTTCCTGGCGATCGACTGTCCGGCAAAGTTCAGCTCCAACTCTAATCAAACACACCTGCCTTTAATTTTCACGCGATCCTGAAGACCTTAATTAGTTGCTTCAGGTGTGTTTGATTAGAATTGGAGTTGAACTTTGCCGGACAGTTGATCACCAGGAACAGGGTGGGCACCCCTGGCCTATAGGCTATAAAAACGTCATTCAAAAAACTAATTAAAGGTGAAACTGATGCCTACCGCTCTCACTCGGCACAAATCCAAATGTTTCCATATTCTCGACATATTATTTATTGGCTTTTACTTTCATTGACGTAAAACATCATCCTTCAGTATCAGCACAGTGAGGCGGTGGTCACGCTGAATGCAACAGATCAGACAACGGCGCACTGTAACTTTTTACACGTTCCTTTAACTGTATTTTATTTCGATAATGAACAGGTTGCAATGTCGCAAAAATATGTGTCTTTGTGCGCGTGAAGCGCCAGCGCGATATGGCCATACCAACGCTGTCTGGCTATATAGATGCAAGACAGCATTCAAAACTGTCAAGCTATCGCAAAACAAATAAAACTGTAAATCTTTTGCAAAATAAAGAAAAATACTTTCTGCTGTTTTCTTTTCTTTTCCGAGAACGTTGGACTGTGTCACAATGAACCGTAGGCCTAACTCAGCATATATATGTTTTTCTTTCGTTTTGTTAATCTGTAAAGGATTTACGTAAAATATATTTAGTGTATAGGCATATATATTCCTTTTTATGTAAACCTATAGTTTTATTGTGTTTTCGCAGGTGCTTAAGATCTGTTGAATTCATCTTACACTGTCGTTGGATAAACTCTAACGCCGGTGTTCTGATGATTTGTGCTACCCTTTCAGATTTAACTACCTCCTATTAAAACAGATGATAGCCATTGCGACTATAGTTCACAGCTTAGTGCGGGCGGGCGCATAGTCTGTACTACTTTAATTCCTGATTGGTTGACAGCAAATTTCAAATATTAAATGGAATGTTAAAATAACGTTATTAACCGGTTAATGGCCATTTCAAATGATAAAAATTCGATTTCGTTTCTGTTTCCGGTTCTGTTCCAGTCAAACTTTTGTTTGTTTCCGGTTTTCGTTTCCGTTCTTTGAACCGGTTCAGAGCCCTGCGTAGACATTTGGGGATGTGTTTGAATTAGCCATTTTAGGGGGGGGTGTGGTCGAGTCTTAAATTTTATAAAGAATATCTTTGATTTTGAGACTTTAGTCTCAACTTCAGGAATCTTATCTATGCACAAACAGCTTATAACACTCCAAAGAGAAAGGAAAACAGGGGATATTTGTCAGGCTTCTCTGTGATTAGTGGCATGATCAGAGGAGAGATTAGTATTAAAGGACTCTTGCTGAGCGATCCGGTTTAGTTATTAAATGTCAACATGTTCTCTGGCTAACAGATTATTTACTGAAATGTGAATTTATGCTTTAAATGTTTTTTTTTTCTTCCCTACCTCACTCTCCGGTCTCACCACTCATATCAGATCTTTGGGTTCTACTGAGATCTTGTCGAGATCATGTTTCTTTTAAAAATAACTTTCTTGGAAATGCTTTATCATCAGATACCGCTGTCTGCTATCCTGCTGCTAAGAGAGAATAGCTCAGCAGTAGTTCATCCATCCTTAAGTTTTCACCTTATCAATCAAAGAGCCACTTAGATGTGATGCTACGCCTGACTAGATGAGTTAAATGCATGTCCTGGCCAGTAATGGGATAATTAAGACTTCTTTAACAGTAGAAGTCTGATCAGGAGAAGATATAAGTGTCCGCTCAATGGAAATGTATTCATGCATTACATTTTGTGAATCTTTGTAGTAACAGTAATTAATTTGACTCGTGTTCATTCTAGAGTGAACATTGGTTGCTTTAGCAACAGCTAAGTGGAATCCGATCCACAAAAATCAATTAGATATCAGATAATGAAGTATTTCCAAAACACAATTTATGACACACTACATGACCAAAAATGATGTAGACCTTTATAATTAACAGATTTAGGGCCTTATGATTTTTGTAATGAGAAAATGCAGACAGAATTGTGGACTTCAGTTATAAAAATGGAATTTACTGTATAATTTACGGAATGTCACAGAATTTGGAAAAATTTCAACCTTGTTTCATTGGAAATAATACCGATATTACATACCCTACTGAACATTTCATGGCAGTTTCAAAGTAAAATATCCAGTAAGAGGCATTTAAACGTATGTTCAGGACGTGCTGTGTTTTTATTATGTTGATTCAGGTATTCATACTGGAGCGCTTCACCTCACAAGTGCAACGCTGTATCTCATGAGCGACCAAGCAAACCTACGGAGTAAGAAACCCATACATATAAAGCTGTTTGTGTGATGCTTATGTTCAGTTTTCAAATCTCGCAGCATGTTAGAATTGTTTTGAAGTCACAAGATAATATTGTTCAAGGAACTGTGCAAAAATTAGGCTTTATTAATTGAAACTCTGGCCTCGTAAATCATATTTTGCGTGAAAAGAAATACAAGTTGTCTGAGTGTTCATAGTGTTCATTTTAACAGGAAACTGCAACAATTTGTACATATAGGTATGTTTTTTTTTAAGTTTTGCAGAAATGTACGTAATAGGCACATATGTCCAATGAGCCTGAGTAGCAAAAATTTGATTAATAAATCAAAAGTAGAGCTGTACACAGTCAAATCCAGATATGGACTAGCATTTGTGAATATTAAACTGTAAAAAGACTGCTATGTAACTATGAAGTATGTATGTTCTGCATGTCTCTGTGTGAATAAGCAGCGCGATTTTGTCTACTACAACATTTTTGTTACTTAAAATCAAATCAAATATTTCAGCTAGTTGCAAAGGCAACATTTCTCATTTTATTTTATTTACATGAAATACTAAAATCACTAAAGCTAATACAATTAATAAGTTCTATATAGACCTATATACAAAATATATAAAATTGAAAAGCAACTAAATTACTAAAACTTTAAACTTTTTTTAAAAATGAAAGTCAAAACAGAAAAATTTAATCAAAATGAAAAGCTATATGTGTGATACTAAACACTGCTTTTAAGAAATATATTGAATGGAATTAGATTCCAGAGAAACATCATTAATTAAAAATCTAGACAACGCTTGATAACATGCAGTAGTGTGCGTTAGTAGTATGGACTGCTGTTATGGTGATTTCAATGTGTCTTTTCTGGAGTTGAGCAGACATGGTCACTATATGTTGTTGACATGTTAGCTGAATGACCTTAAATGGAAGCAAGACCCATCCTGGAGTTATTAATATGTATTGGCTACACAGTGTTGGTCAAACACGTCTTCATCTGGAGCACAGATATGCTCAATGCTTTGCTGAATGCAGGTAGCGCCTGGGAAACATCTGGAAAATTCCTGTCACATGGCAGTGAGTTTGAACAGGTAATGCAGATGAACTCCACTGAGAGGCTGAACGCTTGAGCACTACCAACCTGCTCAGCTATAGGGCACATAAATAGTCTTATCTAAAAATAGCTTACATTTACCTAGCTAGCATTTTGCATATTAGCACTATTCTTACATTTAATGATGTCGCTTCTCAGTTTCTTATAAATCATAACTGTAAAGCTCAGAAGTCCCTCAGAAAGAACATGGCAAATATTATTATAAAGAGCACTGAAACAATAGAATTAGTCTTCGCTTGTTCAGCAGGCAAGATGTGTCACAGAAGACAACCAGCATCAATCCCATTCACTTGGATTAGACAGTATTTTCTGCTCTATTACTTTGCAATGCAAGTACTGAAAAAAACTGTAATTTTCACGTAGACAATGTTTAATTTGATATCACTTAGCATGCAAGGGACATTTTAGTGATTTAAGACAATAGCTTGACAAAAGAAACCATCAAAACAGCGTTCAGAATCGTTATCACTTGATGAAATTGAATTCTGTATTTTATTATAATCCATTTGTAGTCACTTACGCCTAAATGCTTCAAATCATTTGAAAATAATGTTCTTTTGACTTACAGAAATGCAGAAGAGCATCTGATGAACGAACGGTTTAGGGGAAATTGTACCAGATCTGGCAACCCCATTTGGAACAGCCATTAAATTTGAAGAAATTGTTAGCTGTTGATAGCCTTTTATAGCAATTTTGCAACAAATTGGATAGATTAAATTTGCCAGTTGCCCATTATGGTTGTACAGAGTCCAAGGAGAGATGTTTGAAATGTAGTAAAACACAATTTTCACGCGTATTTATACTTTACAGGCTCAAACTGGGGTGATGCACGTTTGGGCAAATTTTTTATTATTTCTATTTCTCCTATTTGTATGATTATTGGAGATTTCTGCTTTACTATCTGATACTGGAAGCTGACCATTTTGACTCAATGCAGGCATGGAGGAGAACATTTTTTTTTTTATAGATTTGTGTGCTGAATAGATTGACCCTGGCATTTATGATGGCATTTAGCACTATATAGGTTCAATTCCCTGGAAACACACACAATGGTTTGGAAGCAGTTTTATTTTTCATATCCTCCTCTGTGACTTTTTAGACATATTTTAAAAGACTGTTGCGTTCATTTCAGCCCATCACATTGACTTATGGTGGTATTTGAAGTCTGTCGTTAATGGATTTTTTAATATAGCAATTATGTACATTTCACTCTGATATTTACTTAAACTATGTAAGACTCAGTGAAGTACATGCAGTACAATATACCATATACAAATATTCCTGCTAAATCAGATTTGCTCTCTCCATTCATTAGAAAGCTGAGGTTTCATTATTGTCATGCACAGTGTTGGGGAGCAACTAGTTACATGTAACGGAATTATGGAATTTAATTACAAAATAAAAGTAATTGCAATCAGTTACAGTTACTGAGAAAAAAAAATGTGTAGTTAAATTACAGTTAATGCAAGTATTACAAAGTGGGTTACATCTGATTTTTTCAACCAAACTCCCACATACAGATTTGACTGATTTCTTTCAATTGCAGCGACTGCTCTAAAATATGAAACACCAATGTTTCAGGAGATTAGAACATGCTTATTTGACAACTCTTTTTATTTCCTATATGGGTCTATGTATAGCAATGCTTCATTTTTAAGATTAACTGTTCCAAGGCATTGTTAGATTCCAGATAGTGTTTCCGGTCATAGCTATGCAAAGATTTGATTTTAAAAACAGTACCATAGCTAATAAAATTATTTCTTATGATTTTAAATATGTTTTTAACTTCAGAATGATCTCGATGTAAGTCTGATTTTGTGGTGGCTGTGCTTCAAAGGGGACATTGGTTGCACATCTTCCACAAGTTGGTATGATTGATGATTTTTATGAAAGGTCTGCAACATACTTTGGTTAAAATTCCTCAGTGGTCCTGTCATGTCCCTTTAAATACTAATGAGCTCTGCTCTCCTCGCCCCTCTCTTCCATGGAAAAGCAAAGGCGATTTGCAAATAATCATAAAAAAATATAAAAAGTGAGAATTACTTCTTCTGGAAGTGCAGCTGGATCACGAACAATGGGTACGAATCTATCCTTGAGTTTTAACTTTTTAACAAAACATGCATTGAATTGTCCCTCATTCAGAAAGCATTCTAGAGTAAAATTATTTGTGCAAACATGAATTAATTTAGGTGTATTTGGTCGTGCATTACCATCAAAAACAAAACTAATGCACTGTGTCCTCAGTGGCTCTGATGTCAGGAGAAATTAACACTCTTATGTTCTTCATCACAAAACTACAAAACACCTACATTGCTTACAAGATATTGAGTGCATTTACATGCACCCTCTTAATGCGATTTATAATGAGATTTTTACAATTTTGCGATTAAATTTTACCTCATGTAAACACAATACTTCGATCTAAATAATTGTGATTAAGCTCATAATCGCAGCAAGCATAATCGTATTAACATAGGTGGCGTACGTCGATTTTATTTAAACTATACAGGTATGTAAACACCTTAATCTCAGTATTGCCGCTCTGATGTGTGCATGTGCTCGTGACATACATGAATGACGTGACGCACACCTGTAATAATACGCAGATTAGAAGCGATGGAGGGGAAGAAAGCATTGCATTCCTGGGGAAAACAACTCGCTGCCACCAGTCTCTGTTCCTTACCCTCATCCAGAAATGGCGAGTAGAACACGACGGCAGTGTAGGCAATTTGTTTGCCATCACACTTCTATGGCGCTGGAAAAGCGTGGAATACAGCTATAAAAAATTCTTAGACGTAAATAAATGAAAACAGCGGCCAGTAGCACACCTGTTCTTTCTGAGTCCATCATTTGTGCTGTGCAGTGGGGTATGTGAATAATGGCAGTAAAAAAATAACCACAATTCTTAACGAATAATAAGAATAATGGAAATCGCATGTAAACGGGAGTGAAGAGCTTTGCTCTTGACATGTAAACATCATAATGCGATCAAGTCCTTACTCTGATTGGAAATAATAGCATTATTCCGGCCCATTGTTGCTACAACAACTGGCTGAGGGTGAAAATATGCTAATGCTGGGTAGTACTTCAGCGGTTGTGGGCAGGGCCTGAGCAAATATGACATCGTACTGCTCAGAAAATCAAAACGGCTTGATAATTGAGACTGTTTAGGTTTTTGGAGGATTAAAAAAAAGGAATGAATGGATTTTTTCATTGTAGGGTGGTGTCCACACACTGCTAAGATACATGTATGCAATCCTCATGTAAAATTGAATCTTGCATCCAATGTCTCCTTTAAAATTAAAATATGATAATCTTAATTCAAGTGATGAAGGATTTCGAACGTCTGCCAGGAATCAGTGTTGACTGTTGAGTACTACTGTAAGGTTAACCCTGCCTGGTTTGTTTGAAAATTATTAACAGTTGAAAACATTAGAAATTTAACTAATCAAAAAGTAATCAGTTACATTACTTTAATAAAGTAACTGAATAGTTACACTACTTATTACATTTTAAGTAGGGTAACTTGTAATTTGTAACCTATTACATTTCCAAAGTAACCTTCCCAACACTGGTCATGCATAACCAGCCCAACAAACTCTCACTGCATCTGGTTCTAGATGGATGGATGGATAGGTTTTTCATTGCTGATGATGAAGTTTGTTTCTAGAGGCCTGTCCCACAGATATCAGGCTTGTTGAGTGCTGATCAGGCATCCATCAGTCCCGTCTTGCCATTTCACTGCCACTGATTTCTCCCTTCATCAGCCAGAAAATTACAGGGCAAACTATAAATCAATATCTAATCCCATTTTAGTCTCATTATTTTCAGTTTAATTTGGCACCAGTGTTAATCAGTCAACAGAATTACTGTCTGAAAATGTTCATTGATGATTTTAATGTACTGTTGATGAAAATGGTGAAAAAATAACAGTGCTAGATATTATAAACACATTTACAATGTTTTAAAAGTCGAAAAATGTTGAAAGAATTAAAAACGGTTATCAGTCGGAAAGAGAGTCTGTGTGAATGTACTGCAGCCTTTGATTGCAGTGATTTGTTGTGAATTTCAGTTTCAGTTGTGAATTTACTAATCAGATTTATGTTATTAGTTTCAATTAATTTCTCCACAGTTGACTGAAAACTTCTTAATGCCAGGTGTTTCATTTTTCCCGCAATTCTCCAGATGTCCAGCACAGATTAACACAATTTTTTTTTAAGTATTTTCCCAGCATCCATTTCTTTTCTAGAGATAATCACTGTTGATTTTCCGTATATGATTTTTGATATACTTTAATAAGATGTTCTTTTCAAAACTACATTTCTCAAAATGACTCTTTCATCAATAACTGCTCCACACAAATGATTTTGACTTGGATCAATTTTCTTCTACTGTGTAGCACAAATTACACATCATTCTGCTGAAAGAAGAAGAAAAAAACAGCTTAAAGGTTCGTTTGATGGGTTTAAGCTGGCCAAGTTGATCTTCCAGCCTGGAAAGCTGGTCTCCAGCTGAAATTTAAGCCTGCAAAGTTTTTAGACAAAGACGAAAACAGTTAGCATAGGTGTTTTTGTTATGTATCATATTTGTGACCCTGGACCACAAAACAGTCTTAAGTCGGTGGAGTATATTTGTAGCAATGGCCAAAAATACATTGTATGGGTCTAAATTATCAATTTTTCTTTTATGCCAAAAATCATTAGGATATTATGTAAAGATCATGTTCCATGAAGATATTTTGTTAATTTCTAACTGTAAATATATAAAAACTTCATTTTTGATTAGTGATATGCATTGCTCAGGACTTCATTTGAACAACTTTAAAGGTGATTTTCTCAGTATTTAGATTTTTTACTCCCTCAGATTCCAGATTTTCAAATAGTTGTATCTCAGCCAAATAGTGTCCTACATAACAAACCAAACATCAATGGAAAGCTTATTTATTCAGCTTTCATATTATGTATACATTGACACTTAAGACTGGTTTTGTGGTCACATTTGATAAATCAAGTTTTTATGGCTCAAATTGTATAATAAAAGAGAATATGGAGCTCAAAATAGAGGAGGATAAAACACCTCAATTTTATTCTGTGGCCCAAACTGAGCAAAAACATGCAATTTGGTCCAGATGCTGATTTTTATATGGCTTTGTTTATATGGCCTCAATGAGATTTTAATAGCAGTGTAACAGACTACATAAAATGCATAATTCTATGGGTATAGCTTCCGGTCTCATCCGCGTCCAGCTATTTTTATCTGTACAAACAATTCGATATCTTTCAATAATCATTTAGATGATATTTAAATGCTTACTTTTATGATTAAAGCTCTGTGGGGTTTCCAAACATAAAATGCAATGCAATACAATGATGATTGAGAGATGAACAAATAAACGCTATTAAACGCCTGATGATCATAATTGATACTCGAATTTGAATAAGATTTTTCTAAAAGATAAATAAATAAATAAATAAACATAGGTTGCTTCAGTCCAGTAAGTGTTCATCTTGAAATATTATTTACAATATAAACATATGTTACATTATTTGTATTTTTACAATTATACTTAATTATAAATTGGAACTCAGGGAATATCATTGGTTGCAGGTTAATAACAAACCTGTTCATTTTGCACAGTTTCACTCTTGTAAGTGAGAGCAACAGGTGTCCGAGCACTCTATGCCAGTCTCCTGTAAAACTTAACCACAATCAAACAACATGTTTCCCGTGTTCAACCCATATGACTCATTTAATGAGGTTACATACTATAGGCCAAATCTATTCAGCCATATTTACAGTGTCTGTTAGCTAAAACGCATATTTTAAAGCGTGGTTTTATCGCAGTAGCATCTTTGAAGTGGCTGAAGGCAGTAGGCGGTAATTGCTCATTAAGATACTTGTTACTTCATGACATATAGATTAAATTTTGTGTCAGGCTTTTATCTCCGAGTTAATAGAATTTAAATTCCCTGTCATTAAGGCCCTGAATTTCCACTGCAAAGATGGACGATTTCAATCTCACATTCAGTTTAATGGAAGACCCCCTGCAGAAAGGCTTATATCACTGCAGAGCGCAGGTGCCTGTTGAGTGCAATAAATTGTTTTACTATTTGATGTTGTGTCACCACTTGGAGCTCTATCTAAAATCTGGGTCCTGAAGGAAATAAATAGTTGAGAACCACTGATATATCTGTGATTTAGTGTTAAATATGAAATCACACAGACTATATGAGAAAAAGATTAAAAGTCGCAGTCCGTGCTGCTCCAGTTTTATGTGGTTAGAAATGCTGACTCTTGAGTATTTTGCTTGTTTGTTGCAAAGCACCTCATTCTGCCATTCTGTGATTTCATGAGGAATTGTTCCACATAGGCTCCTTCTATTCTTAGCAAGACGGATGTCGTGCTGTGCTTGTATTCACATACTCCTTATTTATTACATGACCAGGAGTAGCAAAGATAATTTGGCATATTATTCACAAATCTGCTCGCAGCTCCACACAGCAGTGTGCAGAAAATATCAACCATATGGAGACTCTCTTAAAATAGCCCAGGACTGTAAAATGTTTTCCCACAGGAGCATGGGAACAGGTGAATTAAAAAACTGTCCGGTGTTAAGAATAAGTGTTAAATACAGCAGTATGTCTGAAAATTGTTCTTTTTTAAATTGTGTTTTAAACAGGCAAAGACTTGGCAAAGTGGCAGTTAAGGCTCTGTGTAAACTGCAACAAGTGAAAGGACATTTTGTACGTTTCTTAGTTTTTGTAGCTCCGCCTACTGTAATTGCATACTGCAGCAATTGATTTATTTTATTTTAGACCTTCCATTGATACTTGCTAAACGGTTTGTAAGAATTACTGTAAAATAGTAAAATTATGGGAATAATATATTATAATATTATTGTTACGGAATCAACAGAGGAGGCGTGTGGATCCATCTGCAAAAGCTTTATTCAAGGGGGTGGTCATAAACAGGCATAGGTCGACAACAACAACAGGAATAGTTCAGGCAAGACAAGAGAGTATCCAAGCAAAGGCGTGAGTCAGTCGATGGCGAACGTAATCCTGAGGGTGAGGCAAACGGGGAATCCACAAGACGAGCTAGAGTCCAGGCGAGGTGCAAACACAGTCCGAAACAGCAAGGCAAAGGGTAATTCCAAAACAGGCTATAAACTTCAGGGCAGGCGGAGATCAGACGATACGAGAAAACAGGCAAGGATCAAGACACGGGTAAACAGACTAAGAACAAGACTAAACTAGACACTGGAAACTGGGAATGGCTCTGTAAAGTAGCTATACAGTGATAGATGCTAAACAATACTCGGCAGTTTGAGAAGGATCTGAATCGGTGTAATATAGTGTGTGTGTGTGTGTCTGTGTGTGTGTGTGTGTGTGTGTGTGTGTGTGTGTGATTGGCTACAGCTGTGTGCAATCGGTGCAATGGATGATGGGAAATGCAGGGACATGAGATAGTCTGTGTAGTGTGAGAATCAATATAATGGAAGGACAACTTGTGGTGGCAATCGGATGGTAGTCCACAGACTGGATTCGTGACAATTTTAGTATTATTGTTATATAATATATACTGTTTTTACTGTATTTTTAGCATATGTGTATGTCTGTGTCTGTGTCTGTGTGTGTGTGTGTGTTTATATATACATGTATATAGTAAAACAGTGAAACAAACTGTTTCAGTACAAATAGTGAAATATTACAATTTAAAATAGGATTTTTCAGAAATTCATCTGTGTCCCTATTTACTTTTTGTTCTGATGCTGATTGGTATGTGCGATTTTATTTTAGTATTACCACTCATAGAGAAGTGTGTTATTTCAGTTTGGGTTATAATAAGCATATTGAGCAGTAGAGCTGCCTGATTGGGAGTATTGTGCAAAATATGCCGCATGCAGATATTTTTGTGATGATTGTGAAGGAAATGTTCAGAAAATAGGGATATGTGTGCAAAGAGATGGAAATGTGATTTTCTTTTGAGAGCTGCAGTGAGTTGCAGATAGTAGAGGTTATTTTAATGTGTAAGCAGTTTAGAAAAGATGTAATATTGTCTAATATTTTCATTTAATGTGTTGTATGTATGATGACGTTTTTGGGTAATGCATACTGAAGAATGAAGATGGTTAGAGAGTCGGACTCGTAATCGAAAGGTTACGGGTTCGAGTCCCCGGCCGGCAGGGATTGTAGGTGGGGGGAGTGAATGTCCAGCGCTCTATCCACCCTCAATACCACGACTGAGGTGCCCTTGAGCAAGGCACCGAACCCCCAATTGCTCCCCGGGCGCCGCAGCATGGCTGCCCACTGCTCCGGGTGTGTGTTCACGGTGTGTGTGTGTGTGTGTGTGTGTGTGTGTGTGTGTGTGTGTGCATTTGTTCACTACTCACTGCTGTGTGTGTGCACTTGGATGGGTTAAACGCAGAGCACCAATTTCGAGTATGGATCACCATACTTGACAATACGTCAAAAAGAAAAAAAAAGAAAGAAATGAATTACCCAGTAATACTGTGTAAAGTGTGCATAGAAGTTAAAGAGGTGAACGCTGTTATTATCTGTTACTGTCAGCAGACGCTCTGAAGTGCAGGTGATGTGATTTAGGTGGTTTGATTCTCCTGCTATTTAACCCCAATCCACCAATAACAGTGTTTCCTGTGAACTTACTAACTCTGACTTTTTCCTGCTTCTTTCTCTCCTCTCATTCTTTCCTCACATGGCCATCTGAGCAATATAATTGTCCAGCAGTAACCAACATGAATCAATCTGGAGGATAATGCTACTCTGAGGCTATTGTTAGCTTTCCAAGCAGCTCATGATCACAGACCATTATTCACACCTGTAATCTGTAATCATAACCGACTGCGAGAAAGAGTGGTTTACCTCCCATCAGATGAAATGCTCCTCATCCCAGCCCAGGTCATTACCCTCATAGAGCTCAATGGACAGATTTTATCTTCATCATATTACATCACACACAGAAAAATCAAGGTACAGGAATGCTTTGTCGCCCCAGCTGTACCCTAGTAGGGTACAGCAATGTACCTCAGAACATTTTTGTAGCTTCTTGTTTGTACCTCTAAAAGAACATTTATGCACCCCTAGTGATAGAAATGTACCTTTGTGTCCTGGTATGGTTTAAAAGTACATCCTGATTTGTCCTAAAAAAGAGTGAAAAAGTACACTTGCATGGGGTGATTTAATTGCTTCAGAAGCATTAGGCTTTGTGAGCATTTTGTTAACCATTTTTAAATACAAAACACAGAGGCAGTCCATGTTTATCTAATATTCAATGTGTAATCTGAAAGTTATGGTAACTCAGACCATTTGAGGAAACGGATTGCCTTAAACCATTTAAGATATAAGTACTATAAACTCATATACATTGAGTTAAATTTACTCTTTTTGTATGTGTGTTGACTAATCAATTATTAGAGTAAATTAGATTTAAAAAATAATAATATTTTATTCCACTCAGTTTGAATTCAGGTAACAAATCTAACTAAGTCTTAACTACTTAAATGGTTTTAGGAAACCGATTGCCTTCAATGGTTTAAGTTCATGAAACGCAAAGCAATAACGTTACATAAGACTAAGCACAAACACTGGTACGAATAAATCATGACAATTCCTTACGATTAACAGCACATTCTATTCTAACTTTAAGAGGTTTGTATACTGTAACTAAGGGAATACATTAGTGCAAAAAACAGCACCTGTAAACTGACCCAAGACTTTGCACAATATAAATGTATTTTGCACAATATAATCAGCTGACTGACTTTAAAACACAGTATGTTTTCTGTAAAGATAACAGGCTTGTATTTATAGGGGAATGTTTATTTATAAAGGCTAGCACTGCTATTGCGGAGCTTGATACTTTTTCTTAACACACTTAAGTACACTTTAAAAAGTGCACTTTGCAATCATTGTACATTTTAAATCATTGTGTTTTAATAATCTTTTGTCATTCTTTAAAGTACACTTACCATTGACCATTGTAAAACACATGAACTGTGTTTAACTGTAAAGTGTTATTCAATATTACATTAAAAATAAATTAACTTTAAATGTCCTGTAGTATATTTTAGTTTTTAGATTACACGTTAACCATATTTCAAAGACAATCGACGTAATACTGAAATTACATATAAAGATGTACTTAAGTCCTAGTTAAGTATAAGCACTCTTAAGTTCAACTAACTGCATTTACTAAATTTATACTATAACAAACTTACATTTAATTGTAAACAACATGCAATTAACTGTCTGACAGCTATATTCAATTCACACACTATATTATTTTGAAGTAGACTATTATCATAATAAGTGTACTACTTTATTTATTTTAACAATAAAAAAAAAGTCTTACAACTTTGGAGCAAAATGAGGTTCAGCAACAGAATTTTAATTTTTGGGTGCATTTTCTTTTTAAGGAATCAGTTGAACATGGCTGTTTAGATTTTATATATTAAATAGTTTAGATTTATATAAAATATTTGTTGTAAGATTATATATTTTAAGCAAGAAGCCACATTAGTAGTGCAGAACAGGAATAGTTCAACTCCTTTGAATTCCAATAGATTCTCTATCCTCCTGAGATTTTGTTTTTCTCCTGTGAATGAAAAATGAAACCTCTGTACTGTATGACAAACTTCTAGAGGCGATCCTCACAGACTGTAATGAGATCAGTCCAGAGGTTTGTCATTCCAGGCATTACTTCACTTCAATGACTGATCAGTATACCAAAGTCAGCTGTCATAAATTGTTGTGGCCACATTCATAAACACCTAGTCACCCTTGACCTCTAAATAGAAAAATGCCATTCAGTTTATGAAAACAAAGCTGTATGTGTGAAAGCACCTGTTAATAAACAGAAAAGCATTTACTGTTGTATAACTTTTGCATGCAGATTTCACCACCTATTACTAGAGAGTTCATATTTTTTTACATCGTCGGGTAAAATCAGACCTTCCATGGTTTCACCTTTCATGTCTAAAATATACTCTATATAAGGGACTCGAGGGATCTGGTACTCGGAGCGCTGCAAACTTTGGTCGTTTCCTTGGAAACTGAGTTGGCTTGTCAGTTCCCCTCCCCTCACGTGTTTTCTGTATTTATTCACCACACTCTCACACTCCAAACATGCGGCGTGTGAAAGAGTCTTTTCAGAGAAACCCCCCACTGCCGTCTCCCGACATGACTGTGTGTAAGACGCATGCTATAATCACCCAGCTTCACTGTTACAGCAGAAGCGCTCTCTGTTGGTCCTGTGAAAGCCGTCAGATTGTGCGAAGCGTCCAGCTTCAGCAACAACAAGGTCATTCAGTCACTGGCGGCCTGTGTACTGTGAGGAAATATCTCATTACACACATTACCAGAGCCTTAAAAAAAACTAGAACCTTCATTTTAATTTGTTTAATTATATTCAATTATAATATGCATGTAAACCACCATTTACCACCAATATATATGTTTTCTATTTGAAAATATTTGAAAATATAATTTATTCCTGTGATCAAAGCTGGATTTTCAGCATCATTACTCCAGTCTATTCTAATATGCTGATTTGCTGCTCAAGACACATTTCTGATTATTATCAATATTAAAAGCAGTTGTGTCGCTTAATGTGTTGTGCAAAGAGAGATAAAATAAAAATAGGATTCTTTAGACATGTCTTAAGAACACTTTAGTCTTATGCAATTATAAATATCTTCTCTGTCACTTTTGATCAGTTTAATGCATCCTGAATAAAAATGTCTTTTAAAAAATCCTAATGATGTTTATACTTCTGTTAACTTGATTTGATTATGATTTGAATGCCTTAATGTTAAACCAGACTATAGTGTCATTAATCGATTAATCAAAATGAATCGATCATTTTTAATGATGCCTTTATTCCATGATTTTCAGTCTATGCGAATACAAAGTTTTACCATCTTTTCTATATTATACGTAATCTTTTCATTTAAAAAAGTGGTATTATTAGGTTTTGTGAAGGCATACAGCTTTCTGAATTCGCTGATCATCTTCCGATCTGTCTTTATTTGTGTAAGTGATGTCTCTCACCTCACTCCACTCGTGAAGACACTGCATGATTGCTCACTGTTTATTTGAGCTGCTCAATCAATCAATATCCATTTGTCTCCGAACTGTAAAAAATCTGACTGAACTTACAAATCTAATGTAGAAAAATAGAAACAATTTGATCATGAATGTAGCACTAATAGGCTGTTGAGAGTGCTCCGTTTGATCACTGATGCTCAGTCTTAAAGGAATAGTTTTCACAAAAATGAATATGTGCTCACCCTCAGTTTGTATCTTCATCTGAACAGATTTGGAGAGATTTATTATGAAATTTTGGAGAGAGAAAATGTAGTTCCTGATGCAGCTCAATATTTTTGGGCATTCTTTCATCACTCTGTCAGCTCTGCAAAAGGAAATGGATTGATTTTTTAAAGTCGGTTATAATGAGCAGAATGTCTAATTTTGGATTAATTAGGAGATTTGTTGCTTTGCTTTAAAATTGATGTTGCCATTACAATCCTGACAGCCAATTAATATGAAAAACCAATCCACTGATGCGTTGCTACAGAAATCATCTTGATTTACGATGATTAGTCGCTTTTATGGCTCATTGATCTGTTCATAATCACCATTTAATTTAATCATGTTCTCTTGTATTCATTCCATTTTAATCAGCTCATCTGTGTTTTAACAGGAAATGTGATTAGACTGGCATTATGGTTTTATCGCTCATCAAAACAGCTTTTTAGCAAGAGAAGCAGATGCTTGCAATACTAAGATAGATACAGTAAATTTAAATGAATAAGGGAAATTATGCAAATGCATGGATAAATGAGAAATTATCTCTGAACAGGAATCATAAGAATCTTGTTATTTTGATTTAGAAAAGAATATGAACTGTGGCTGCATTCGAGATTTAATCTTGTGCTGGTCCGTTGCATTGTTATATTAGTAAACAACTAAACATCATCTCAAAAAATATATTTACTGAAAACGTCCTCTTTTGCTGAATGCATTTTAAGACCGTTCATGACATTTCAACAGGTTTGTGACCTTCAAGTTGAATTTGCTGTGGTGTTCATAAGTAACACAGTTGTAACAACTGTGGCTTTTCTTCAGAAAGAAAACAAACTGATTCCCATTTTTTTATATACTTTGAAACATTGTGATAATATAAATGTACTTTATTCAGAATTTATAGTTTAAAGATTTTAAAGGAATAGTTCACCCAAAAATGCATCCAAGATGTAGATGAGTTTGTTTCTTCATCAGAACAGATGTGGAGAAATTTAGCATTACATTACTTTCTCACCAGTGGATCCTCTGCAGTGAATGGGTGCCGTCAGAATGAGAGTCCAAACAGCTGATAAAAACATCACAACAATCCACAAGTAATCCACACCATCAATTAATGGCTTGTGAAGCCAAAAGCCGCCGGTAAGAAACTATTGCATAATCCATAATAATGCTTAAACCATAATAAGCTTTCTGCAGTGAAAAAGTCCATCCCCTGTTGTCCTCTCACATCAAAATTCTCCCACATATTTTTTAAGAACTGTTTTAACTTGTAAACAGGGCTTGATCTGTGCATATTTCTCTCCTGATTCAGACAAGATGACTTTTTCACTGAAATATTATAGAAATAGAGGCAATGGTTTAAAGTTAAAAACATCTAAATGATGGATTTGCTTTTCTCAATACATAGATTTTTGCTTCACAGGATGTTCATTGATGGACTGGAGTGATGTGGATTATTGTGATGTTTTTATCAGCTCTCATTCTGACGGCACCCATTCACTGCAGAGCATCCATTGCTGAGCAAGTGATGTAATGCAACATTTATCCAAATCTGATGAAGAAGCAAACTCATTGACATCTTGGATGGTTTGAGGGTGAGGACATTTTCAGCAAATTTTCATTTGTAGGTGAACTATTCCTTTAAATCAATTAGATTGTTGATCCTTGTTCAAAGATTACAAGCTCGACCTTCAGCTGAGTCCCGTTTTTCATGGGTTCAGCGTCTAACGTAGGCTGTGCTGCGTGTGATAGTTTTAAATAGAAAGCCTCTGCAACAGCAGTCAATGCGATCAATACGTCTATACGAGGTGAACTAAAGGAAGACAAGGAGACTACTGAAGATCAATGATGAACAATGTGTTAAAGACATAGAGTAATGCCTCCATATAGCACAGTAGAGGCTCTATGTTGCATTAATGTTACATTTGCTAATGCTGCTTTCATTTTATTCAATTTATATTTACCCACAGAAGAACAGCATAAAGTAATCTTATAATAAATTATAAATATGTATTCCACAGTGTCAACACATTAATGTATTCCTTATGAAGTTCAAATTAATGTTTGTGTAACTAAGTGCACTTAGGCAAAGGCTTTTTAAACATTCTGTTTATATGAATACAATTTCAACAAAATCTAACATTTTAATCAGCCTTATCTGTATTTCCAATGCATAATGAGAATGCAAAGAATTTTCACTACCCACAACATTAGGACATAAATCAATATGGCAGAATCAGTAATAGGCAATAGCAGCAAACAACTTGAATCTTTGGCTTTCTTGCACTTTTCATAAAAACAACTTGGAAAAGCAAGTGGAAAAGCAAGCAAAATACTAATTATATGCCTGTTGCCAAGCAGCAAAATGTTTTTTCAGTGCAAAATGTGGAGCTAATTACAATGATTAAGTACAGCGATTGCTAAGCTATAACACACCAAACACATAGGTCTAGCTGATTATTTGCAAGAATTCATGCCTATAGATTGAATTCACCACAGAAAAGTAGTTTCAAACGGCAGCAGGTTTATGAAGTTATGACAAATATTCAAGCAGATATTGAATTACTAAACTCTTTTGTAGAAATTAAAATAGGCAGCTTATACATTTTCCAAAATGAAACTAGAAATATGTATTAGATACTTAGTTTTTTTGTTTTGTTTTTTATTTTTATAAGACACAAATAGAATAGAAAAGAGAAAGCTAGTGTTAGTTTTACAAGAAAAGCTAGCAGTTAGAATTTAGAATTTTAGGAATACTTAATATTACATAAATCCAGCTAGCTAACATTGTAATATAGCATGGGAATATAATGAAGCTGTCTCCTCCATTTCTTCTTGTCTCATGTCATGTATCAGGCCATGGTGTTCTGACAGAGAGGAGAAGCTCCCTATACTGAGCTTCTGTACTTAGGGCTCAAATCTCAGCGACACCCTGGCGTTTCACTGCTACAGTCATTTACTGTGCAGCAGTGCAGTACATGGTGCCCTGTCATTGCTTAGACAACTATTATGAAATATTGCTCACATTTTGTTCTTTGACCTACAGCTCTAGAGGATATGCATGGTCAATGATATCATTTATATTCAAGGTTATATTTAACAATAAGATGAAAATGGACTTTTCGCATTAAGGCTCCTTTAACACACACACACACACACACACACACACACACACATATTCTTTGTTTCTTGTGTGTGTGTATGTGTGTGTGTGTATATATATATATATATATATATATATATATATATATATATATATATATATATATACAGTGCTTGAAAGTTTGTGTTCCCCTTGCAGAATCTGTGAAAATGTGAGTCAGTTTAGCAAAAGAAGAGAGATCATACAAAATGCATGTTATTTTTTATTTAGTACTGTCCTGAGTAACATATGTTTACATTTAGTCCACAAGTCAAAAAAAAAAAAAATGCTGAAATGATTAAAATAACCCCATTCAAAAGTTTGGGAACCCTTGGTTCTTAATACTGTGTGTGGTTACCTAGATGATCCACAACAGTTTTTTGTGTTTGTTTTTTGTTTTGTGATGGTTGTTCATGAGTCCCTTGTTTGTTCTGAACAGTTAAACTGAGTGCTGTTCTTCAGAAAAATCCCCCATGTCCTGCGGAATCTTCAGTTTTCCGGCATCTTTTGCATATTTGAACTAGGAGTGTAACAATACATGTATTCGTATTGAACTGTTCGGTACGAGGCTTTCGGTTCGGTACTCGTTGGACTAATCGTATTACAGCATCTTATCCTATAAGGCAGTGGTCGGCAACAGGCGGCCTGCGGGCCAAAAGTGCCAGCAATAATATCTGGCCCGTGCCAGTAGCCAGATTATTTTGATAGCAGCTGGTTCTGAAATAAATCTGTCATGACAGCAACAGTTACTCACTCACAATCAGAGTATGTGAGTGGAGCAGTGTGATTTTGACTGAGTGTAGTGGTTTTCACTCGCTCCATCACCGCACCATCACCAGTACAATTCATTCAATATATTACGACTCGTAATATAACTGCATATTTAGCAAGAATTCACATGTTAAACATATTTAGCTAGCTAGAAAAGGATCACTCAAATCAGAAAGAATGTGAAGGCTATGATGACTGCAGTGGACATGAGTTGGAAGTTATATTTCTCAAGGAATTTATTTGTTACTTCAGAATATTTTCAGCAAATGTGGCTTTTTGTAATGACTGTCGCATGATTTTACACAGAGTAACAGCTCACTACCAGCTACAAAATACACTTTAACAGTCAGTCACAGGCAATTCTGGTTGCATTTTTCATCAATTAATATCTTAAATTATCCTTTGACTATGTTCTGGTCCGCTATCTAGTGGTGAAATATTTTTTTGGCCCAACGCCAAACTTACTTTTGATTAGTGCTTGTGCGCATTTTTCACTGCATGATTCAGTCAAATGCATTTAGAATTATCAAGATATGGGGGCAGAAAATGTATTTATTTACATAATTTTATATAGTTAATCCATATCACAGAAGAGTGCCTTTTTTCTCTCCAAAAACTAGCAACAGTAACAGCCCAAATGTCTTATTGACGACTCAAAAAAACGACTCAAAATGTGATGCACACTTTTAGAAAAATAAAAAGTAAAACATGCCCATAAAAGGTAAAAATCAATTTAAACTTATTGGAAATTATTAATCTGCTACATGACAATAGGATACATCAGCTGGAATACTTCAAACCGGAGCTGTTTTTGTTTTATATGCTGATAAGAAGATGGGTCAAGTTCCATCATTGTTCAAAGTAAAAAAATCATTTTAATAAATAAAACGTATGTAAAAAATCAAGGAAATTTATCTGTCATTTATTTCTTTTTGTTGTATCGTATTGAACCGAACCGTGCATTTTGGACCCTTTCCAGCAGTGACTGTATGATTTTAAGATCCATCTTTTCACACCGAGGACAACTGAGGAACACAACTATTAAAAAAGGTTCAAACATTCACTGATGGGGGTGAAAACTTTTGAGCATTTCCAAATGTTTCTGATTTTGTAGAAATATATATATATATATATATATATATATATATATATATATATATATATATATATATATTCCCATTTAGTACTGCCCTTCAGAAGCAACAGAAGATACTTGCATGTTTCCCGGAAGACAAATTTAGTGCAATTTACCAAGTTTTCACCCCCCGGCTCTGAGTGATTGAGTGAATACAGTCCTTCAGCAGGAAAAGAAACATAACTGTGACTTTTTATCTCATAATTTTGAAACTATTTCACAATCTGTGTGAGATAAAAAAAAAGTTGCTATCTATCAATCATCATATTCTGTGGCAGAAGTGATTGTTCTATGATTGTTTTAAGCAAGAGCACAATACACAAAGCCGAATAAATGGCTTGCAGAGTTGTTTTGTAACTTATGCCCCCAAATATCATGTAGCCTACCATCTTTGACTTTTGAAACATGCTATAAAGCTTAGTTTATGTTCAGCTCTCATAAAGTTGGTTAAACTCATAAAGCATCAATGTGACGCTGTATCTGTCGGTAAGAGTTAACGGAGGGCAGAGTCTCAGCACGCGCTCGGTACTGATAGGTCAGTGTACGGTGGTCTGCTAAAGGCTCTCCTCCTCCAGAGGTCCTCCTCCGCGGTCAGACGGGGCTGAATAATGTAATGAATGCGCGGTGTGTTGTATCTAAAGTGGCGGACTTCGCTCAGAGCATTAAAACCGCGTAACCCTGGCGCAGATAGTGTTCAGTTTCAGTCTCATTTTGCCAGCTCTCCGGGTCGGTTTGACATGAAGAAACGGACTTTTAGCGAGTTTTAATATGCTGCGACTTCTTTTACGCGAGCTGTCAATCATAACATCTGGATCGTGCGCGCGCTGGACTTCCCGACAGGTGAGAGCGACACTGTTACAGTTTATTTTCTTCACGATATTGCTTTGGAGGAATGCACTTTAGAGATTAGTACATACTTGAGTACGCGAGATTTAAAAGGCAAAACCGAGATGTAGCAGGTTATGTGGAAACGCATATAAGAAAGTTTCAGATGCTGTGGGTTATATGAGAGTGGATCAAACAGATGATAACAAAGATGGGGCCACAGTCTGGCTGCAGACTTCAGATTCGCATGCACTGTCAGCCCTCTCTGAACAGCAGGAAATGTTGCAGCATTTATTTGTGCATTTAAGCAGTTCTCTGGAATGCTTGATTCTGATTGGTCGGTTGACCAGTGCACATAGCAAGGGCAACTGTTTCTTTGTGGTCTGTAAGCTAATAATTAACACATTTAGCTTAAATCAGTATTTCAGGTCCATGCATTTAATTATTTGTTTCAAACTAAGTATAGCCTTAGTTTGATATTGTGTTTTTATTAAAACAAGCTGATTTTGATGCAGTGGTCAGAATTTATTTAAATATTTAGCAAATAAAATTTGAGCAGTTGATTCATACCCTCATGAAACATACACTTCAGCATAATAATAAAAAAAAAAAAAAAAAATAATAATATATGTGCATGCGAACTGTCTGCATGTAATGTTTTAGGACACGTGCAATGCTATTTACAATTAAATGAAAATTAATTGTAGTTTGCATTTATATCAAATGCAATTAATTGAAGTTAGCAAAAAAAATTTAACCCACCAAAGGGATAAATTAAATGACATTTCTGTTCCAAACCTGTATGAATGTCTTTGTTCTGCTGAACACAAAGGAAGATATTCTGAAGAATGTGGGAAACAGCGCAGTTTTGGGGCACCATTGACTTCCATGGTATTTTTTTTTGTCCTACTATAGAAGTCAATGGTGCCCCAAAACAGCCTGGTTACAAACTTTCTTCAAAATATCGTCTTTTGTGTTCAGAACAAAGACATTCATACAGGTTTGGAACTACTTGAGGGTGAGTAAATGATGATTGAATTTTCATTTTTGGGTGAACTATCCCTTTAAGTACATGTGTCATTTCATAATTGCTTCTAATGGCTTTGAAATATGACAAGCATTTATGATAAACTGAAATATACTTTAATGTAATTTCTATTGAAACCTGTATGTCAGGTATTTAAATAGATTTAATGCACTTAAAACATTAACTTTAGGTGTAATGTCAAATAACACACTACAGTTAAAATTATAATCAAGTACATTACATGTGATTTAGTAAGAATAAGTGTGGCACAAATATGTGTACTTTAAAGCACATTACAACAATTACTGCACTTTAAAACGCACTTTAGAGTAAAACTTTTAATTTGACTATTTCAAAACTATTTTAAGTGTACTTAAGTGTGTTTAGAAACATGATGTACTTTTAGTACAATCATGTGGCTTTTATTTCATTAATATTATGTTATCTGCAATAACAATATACTGTACTTTAATGATTTGAAGTACACTAGAAGTGCGCATTCAATACAATTATTAAGCAGATTTCATAATAATGTAAATAAAATGAAGTTTTTTGTAGTCTAATTTGTTTTGTCCATCACAGTTGTTCAGGAGGCTTTGTTGATATGATCCAGCACCCAGACTTTGACTTGGTTTAAGAGCAGCAGGTTTAAGGGGCCCTTAAGGGGACATATATTTGTGTGTGGAAATATCTGTGGGCCCTCATTTTCACTTTCTACTAAGGAGGCCATACATGTTGTTGAAGAATAAATTTAATTTTGCTATTGAAATACAGCAGGGATTATGTATCAGAATGTCTCAGTCTCAGCTAGGCTTCTTCTCTCGCTCTCTCACTCACTGTATCTCTCTCTGTCTCACACACACACACACACACATTCACACAAACACTCAGGCTATTGTTGCTTTTGTAACACTAGCTCTTCCCAGCTGTCGACTGGTACATGGTAATCTTTCTGTGTGTGTTTCACTTTGAGCTAAACTGTGTGTGTGTGTGTGTGAACAGGTGTCTGTGCTAATATAAAGATTTCACTTGTTGGACTTGTGCATGTTATGAAGCTAGATGCTAAATTATGCTCAATCAGCATGTTGTTTGAAATGATGAGATACTGAAGAAATGCAGGACAGTTTTGAAGTAAATCTGTGTGATAATACACTCTTGGAAGCATGTGGCCATCTTTACTCCACAGGAAGTGTCTGTGGATGGATCATGTGTGTCAATCAAAACTCCGCAGCCTGCTGTATTTACAGGATGAATGCACACGAACGAGTCCACAGTGCCGTATGAATTACACAGACCATTCTCTTCCCAAAAAAATCCCACCGGGCGGCCACAGAGCACAGACATATCCGCAAAAGCTGAAAATCACTGACAGCATTTCTCAGGACACCTACAGTGTTTCAGTGATATCTGTCAGGAAGAGGCATTTTCTGTGTGCTCTTACATAAAAATCACTTACAGCACCTTTGAGTTTTTATTTTGAACGTTAACTGTACCATTTAGCTAGTACGTATTGTGTGTACTGTTGATGAAGAATATTTATAAAACTCATTTTAAGCAGTCACGCTTGACAGTTTTACTATTCTCTAGCAACAAGAGTAAAATATATAGATAAAGCATCAGTTACACACTTAATGCACATTCTTCGCTATTCATGGTGTTATTATAGTCGGTAGCACTTTGCTGATAATTGCTTATCACTGTTTGCAACCCTCTACATTGCAAGTAAATCACTCGCATATGCAATTAAATCTTCATTCTAAATGACGACTAATATTAGCCACTGGCTAATAAATTCTCTGATATCACTCGATGTGAGTTGGAGGCTAAGTATAAGTTTTGCACAGATATATTTTCACTCGCCGGACACACTGACAGAGCGCTTCAGAGTTTCATCTGTCAAGCGATCTGTATTATTCTTCAGTTCATCTGAATGGATGCGCAGTGCACCTGTATTTGACGTACTGTAAACTAGTGTGAAGCATGACTCGCCATCGCACACGCAAAGAAAGATACAGATAGTCTTAAATACCATGCTGAATTGATGCGCTACATGTAAACTATATTCTTTGTCATATTTCCCTGTCAAAATAACCAGTACTTAAATACAAGTACTGTTACATTGCTGAAATAATACTCAATTACAAGTAAAAGTACTGGTGTCAAAACGGTACTTAAGTAAAAGTACAAATTACTCGTCTCAAAAACTACTCAGAGTACTAGTTACTAGTTGAATCACCAAAAAAATATTAATTCATATCTTAGCTTCTAGGTCCTAACACTCTGCCAGATGCCCCAAGAAAGCAACAAACTGTGCTAATATACACTCACGATGTCATGTAATACTGAAAAATTGTAACCCTAACCTTTATCTCCACACTGAAAACCCAGATGGCCAGACAGTGATTCAGCTAAAATATTAGTGTCTGAGACACTGTGAGCACGGAGACTGTAGTGTGCACAGCATATTTTTAAATGCTTAGCTTAAATATGCAATATTAATCAAATAGTGCTCATAAATGGCTGTTGAGATTGTATTCTCAAATGAAATGAGTAGAGACATGAATCCGGAAACTGCAGTCCTTACTTCAGACTTAACAAGAGGATTCTCCCCAAGCCTTCAAACAGATGTCATCAGAGCGAGAACGCCATTCCAGAGCAGAAGCCAATTTTCAGTTTTTGATTAAATATTGCGACAGCAGACTATTTTTTTTAGATAAATGGAACATCAAATTGTATTGACCTGTACAATGTAGTGATGCAGTTAGACAGACTAGGATATTTATATGTACAAATCATACAAATATCCCATTCTGAAACATTTCTAGCATAAACGTACAATGTAAAGAACATTTCCAGTAGCATTTTCGTCGGTCAGGCGTGGATCTATTCTGAATGATAACTTTTGGCAAAGTTTAATCTAGGAGCAAAGATATATAATTTTTACTATAAAAGTACGGAGAGATCACGATTGCTCACAGTCTGAGTACGCACAAGCAACATCGGAGTGAAAGGACAGGCAGTTTATTTGTATAAGTTAGGGATTTTTGAGAGCTCGCATCCAGTTTTCTGCGATTACATGACTTTGTTCTCATGTTACAATTAAGCGCGGGAATGATTAAAATAACTGAAAGGCAGCACCTCTGTCCTGCAAAGCTCATGCTCCTTAAAATAATATGTTGGAAGAGGCATGCTGTACATTAAGAGTGTGACCTGACTGTGACCTGTTTATAAGTGACAGTGAACACGTGACAGTAGAAACTGCACAGAACACATGAGTGTTTATGCACTGGATTATTGTAGAGGCATAAATATAAATAAGTATATTACAATAGTTTGCACTCATGCTAAAATGCACCGGATGCTGGATTTAATATCAGCCGTGTTATTTGTGATCTTGTGATGATTTGCTGATGATTTAGTGTAGTATGCTGGATGGAGGGGGAGTGTGTGTTGTGTCTGGGACTCTACAGTAAATGGATCGTTTCATCCGCCCATCCTCTCGCACACAATGCTGACCTGAATAAAGCAGCAAATGAAACGCTGGCTTGCGTTCTCATCTCAGCGCCTGTGTCCTGCTGGGAGGTTTTCCAGGCCACCTTGTTAAAATTTCTACACACCAGAGATGACATAACATTAAAGAAAAACAGAATTGAAACTACTGTAGCTTAGAATGGACATGTGTGTCTGGAAACCTATTTCCTGTGTACTTTATTGAAAAATATAAATGGGACTTTGGAGTAACAAGCACTGTAAATCATACAAGGGAATAAAAGTGTGGATGTTCTCGTTTCTTTCATACCCATTTTTTTAATACTTTTTTATGTTATGTATTTAATTATATGCTTTAAAACATAAAATGTTTTTATTTTTGTATATTTTGGCATGCTACGTGTATGACTGTCGATTTAAAACATTAATTGCTTTAACCAATTTTGCCATCGTAGCAATTCAAGCTTCATGTTTTTACACGTTCCACCTGTATGTTATTTGTGAATCAGCAGTAATCGACTGCACTTACTGAGAGCAGACAGCACAGAGGAAGACATTCAACAACAGCTAGAAGAAGAACAGAAAGGAGAACAATGCAGTTGTCTTAAGACACATTTCTCAAAATTATAATTACTGTGTGTAAATTGTTTCTTAATTTACTGATATAATGAAAATTCTCCTGAAAAATAATAATGAAAATCATCTGAACACAATGATTTTTATAATTATTTATTAAAGTTATCATTATAAAAAAAAAAAATATTCAAGCATAATAAAAACAAATACTACTATACATAAATTATAATGTACAAATATATATTATATTAATTATATTATATTTTTTGCATTGCAATACAATTACAGTTACAATAATTTTTGCATTACCGTGCAAGTACTGTATTTTACATATTATATTACACATTATATTTATGATTATTATAATCAAATATTATAATTTACAAATTATATTTATTATATAATATATTTTTCATGTTAATGACAGTATATTTTCTTGCTTTACATTTTTGATGGTATGATAATTTACAAATAATATCATTATATTTTATATGTTTTGCCTTACATTTGTGGCAGTGCAATATTTTCTTATTTCAATACAAAAATTATAATTTACGAATTATATTAGATTTTTTTGCATTAAAATTATGACAGTATAATATTTCACATTACATTACAAATATTATATTATGTTATTTACAATTATGACAGTGCTTTTCAGTAATGAGAATTGGGGGAGAATGTTCTTAAGTGTTATGAAAATAATTTGAAAATGATAAATATATTTTTTCAATATTTGGATACCTGTACATGAGATTTTCACTGGCAGACATTACAGGCAATCCAAAGGGTCAGAGTGACTGATGTAGTGTAGGTTAAGTAAGTTTTTTCCCTCTTTTATCAGTTTCTTCAGCAGTTTATCCTCAAGTGGTTCCTCTGCATTTTACTTGAGTTTCCTGTTCAAAGCATTGTTGTTTTACGCTTCCTGGTTCATATTCTCTGCCTAGTTCAAGTTCTGGCACATGTCCTTTGTGTCTGTATACTTCATGTCTCATCTAACATCAAACACTTTCTAATTATAGCATGCCAAATTAGTGAAGATGAGTAGCCCTCAGTCTCATACAGCAGTTGCCCTCAGTCTGGGAATGAAGGGGAATCCTGAACCGCTGGTGTGGAAGTGTTGGGATCTAAGTGAGATTACAGGCTCATCTCTGTGGGCGTTACATCAAGCAGAATGTGCTTTCTCGCTAGCCTTTCATCACACGGCCCCTCCAGCAATCAGAGGGGAACCTTCCTCAAACTCCTGCTGTGAGTCTCCGCAGAGAAACACACATGCTGGTTACGAAACAAAACTAAATCGCTCATGATATCGACGAATGCATTAATGGAGCTGAACTATTTCAGGCACAGGGTTTGATCTGACTCTGCGATTACTCTCTAATCATTTCTAGAGTTTAGAGAGCGACAGATAAAATCAAAGGGAAGAACGAACTGTCCAGATGCTTCAACACTCAAAAGCTTGATGAGATCAGTCTCTTATTACAATCGTTATTGCAAAGCAAGTATGGTCAGAAACTGCCATTTTTTATGTAGCGGCGATACATTGACACATTTCAGAGTAACCCAATCCTGTCACTATCTGTCAACATAACAGTTCGCTCGCAACCTGAGAGTGGCTTCCTGCTGTTCTGCAGCGGAGAAATGAGGAATGGTATTGTTCAACATTATACATTTTCTCCTCTCATTTGCATTTTGTATATTGATTTAGTTGCTTCATTAAAAAAAATCAGATTGAATAATCAGATACTGATGTTAGTTGTTTTCATTTGGAGTATGGCCTTTGGTTTTGAGTGCCGTAGGCCAGAGCAGTTTAGTGGAAGTGATTGTTTAAATATTGGATGTCAACTGGATTGTATTTGAGTTTCTCAGTCCTGGGTCAGCGGTCAGGGTGTTTGGCCCGCGGCCTCTTTAAATTACTCTCATTGGGCTGTTTACTCTAGTCAGGCTGGTGTTTGCACTATCTGCTCCTTTATCGCTCTCATCTTCAGCTAAACACTGCCCCTGTAGTATAAAATCATTTGACAGTTTGTGATGAATAAACATCTCTAATGATTTATAGTAAAACCACAGTGGCATGTTTTAAATCTAGGTGCTTTTTTCAGTTTGAGGTTATCCCCAGTACTTTTCCAAAGCACAATGAATACTCTGTCATTATTCACTCACCCTCAAGTCAATTCAATCCACATGGCACTCTTTCTTCTGTGCAACACTGAAGGAGATAGTTAGCTAAATGTATGACCAAAAAAACAAATCTTCCAAACTGCTCATGTCGTTTGAAGTAACATGGTATTTTATTGTGAGAAACAGGCTGGAATTTAAATTATTAACTAGTTTGGTTACGAGACGAGCAAGAACCCACTGCGTTCAGCACCACTGACGTCAAACCATATATGAATTAGGGAATGTGAATGCGATTGGGAGCTGAAGTAGACAAGAATATTTCACACAACGCAAACATAAGACTTATCCTTAAATAAACCATGTTATTACTGTATATGGGAATAATATACTTTAAAATAATATATTTAACCTAATGTAATGTTTTAAGACTTAATTACATGTTATTTACAATTAAATGTAAATAGTATTATAGTTTATTAAATATAAATGCTATTAGTTGAATTTAAGAGTGTTTTGACCCACTTACTGTAAGTAGGACTTAAGTATCTCTTTATATGTAATTTCATATTTACTTATTTGTCCTTGAATTATAGGTCTTGCTGAAAGTACTGACAAACATTTAAGCTAAACTAAAATAACTTTAACTTTAAAGTAAAACTTAATTGGCATTATTTCAAGCGCACTTTTTAAAAGTGTACTTAAGTGTGTTAAGCAGTCATGAAAGTGTCTCTATTTGAGTGCATTTAAGGGGCCTTTTATGTCATTTGTATTATATACAAGTATAGTCTTACTTTATATACCTTTAAAAAATATATAAATAAAAAATAATTGTACAAATATAAATTTGAAGTACACTACAAGTGCACATTCAGTACGATGAAACATCATTTTCACAAGGATATAGTAATATGGACTACCGTTATAGTACTTTTTATGATGGTTTTTTATAAGACTTCATAGTCATTTATTTTCACTGTATAAAATGTAGCATGCTACTATAAATAGAGAGATGGGGACGGGATTGGGAAAGGTCCGCGAGTCAGGACTTGAATTTGAGACGCCCGAAGCGCAACGCCGCTACACGTTAGAGCGCTGCCCACAAGGCTATCAGCGCTGACTTATTTTTATTTATTTATTAACTTTTTTGTGAACAGTTCTGTAGCATGCTTTGCAAAAAAAATAATATATATATATATATATATATAAGACAATACTGAAACTGATAGAAAGAATCAATTAAATCTGGATTTTTTTCTTGTTTTAGTTTTTCTGCTCATTCAGTAGTTCATTCAGAAATCCCAGTTCAGTGTGTAGTTTCAGTGTGTGTTCTGATGAGTACTGTATGCATGTCTGAGCACTCTCTCACAATTACTGTGCTTCACTTTTTTTTTGCTGATTCATCTGTGTGTTCGGTGGTGCATCTGGCTGTGTCTTGCGTATAAATGTGTCCTTGTGACTGTTTGTGGCTTCGCATGCATTTTTAAAAATAGCTTTGTGTTAAACAGCTTTACAACTTCAGTCACTGGCATCTTAGTTACCTGGCATCCTATCACCTTACTCCAATCTGTAGGCTGAGGGCAGCTGTACGTGCCAGAAGACTGAGATGCAGAGCATTGTGGGAACAGCAACCTCAGGAACATGACCAATCCACAATTCCTTGTTGTTGGATAACCAGACAGTACTCAGGAGAGAGTTCCTGGCACCTTTAACAAAACACACACACACACACACACACACACAGGTCATTTCCATAGTCTAAGTGTTTATGCTTGTGTCCATGTGCGTGAGACTGTCTCGGACCTACTACGGGGAGTCCTGGGGTACTGTTACACCGATAGCCGCCCCTTATGCATGTTTCATCTGCTGGGAGGAGAAAAGAGCCTTCCTTTGTCATCTAATACGGCTGTAGGCCACACACGTTCCTGTCATTTTCACTCACTTCCACAAGATCGTCCACCCAAACTCCATCAAGTGCTCGTTGTTGGGTAATTGTGCAGCTAAAACAAGAAGAAAGAGCTCAATCGATCGTCAAGAAAGGACTCTTCAAAGTGCACTGGCATTCAGACAACTCTTGGAGTACTCAAGATCAACTTAACACCTCAGATTCCTCTTGAATCTTTAACCTCAGACAGTTCCCCGGTTAGCCTCTCACCTTCCCTGGAAGCGGGGAAGTAACCGTTTAGCATCTTACCGGTGATCACAGAGGCAGGGGTGGTGAGCTTGGAGCATGACGGACACCCTTCGGCCGCCGTCGCTCCAGGTGCACGAGCCCAGCCACGGAGAGGAGGAGGGCGGCGGGAGCGGAGGCGGTCATGACAGCCTCGTCTGGTCCAGCTCATCCACCCCCACCCTGCGGCGCCGACGCTTTAAGATGAGACGAATGAAGAAGCTACCCAGCGAGCGGGAGCGGATTGAGAATGGGCTGCTGCGGCACCCCGAATCACGCTCGGCTTCCAAAGAGTACCTTCAGCTGCCCTCCATCGAGATCACGCCATCCAGCGACGAGGACGCGGCCTGGTCGAACAGCTCCACCCCAAGCGCCTCGCCCCGGCGCAAACGCTTCCTGCTTCGCAAGTGGCTGAAGGTGCGAGAGAGGAAGGAGCAAGGCAGTGAGAGCAGGTTGGTGTTTCAGGCATGCGGTTTAGTAGGCCTATGTCACAATTGGTGACTTCTAGCAACAAGTCCTCCTATTTTAGGACAGTTTGACTGACATAAAATTTTTGGAAGATACCAGTTAGCTTTTAGTATTTTATTCTGTAGGAATTGGCTTAGCTCTAATAGAGTGCGGAGATGGCTTACTTTTGTAGGCCACCCCAAAAGTTTGCATCACCCTTATTCTTTTGACAAAAACCCAATCAAATTTTTCAGTTAGCTTTAGCATAATTAAAGAAAAAAGCTCTTCCACCAACTTCTAATTTAAGTGAACTTAAAACAATCTTCACATAAAGCCATTAGAATAATGTCATATTTACCTTTGCCTTTCAGCAAGTAGGAAATATATATAAACTGAATAAAGTTATCAACGTGACATACATACACATGTAGTTGATTTTTTGGTGTTTGGCTTAGTGTTATGTTAGAAGTATTATAATACTCATACCTTTTGTTGTTTTAATATTTTGAATTGTTTTTAGCTTATTTAATTTTTTTTCATTTAAATGTTTAGTATTGAAATGTTGTATGCATTTGTCAATTTTATTTAATTTCTTTATTTTCTTAAATGTGTGTATGTATAGTATTTACAGAGTTTTGACTTTTAGTTTTAGTTACTTTTTCTTATCTGTAAGTCGCTTTGGATAAAAGCGTCTGCAAAATGACTAAAAGTAAAGTAAAGTAAAAGTTATAAGAATCATTCAGGCAGGATAGAGTACTAGCTACAGGGAAACCATCTTTAACAATCATATATCATGTGCACTCATAGTGAAATCTCAAATAGCACCGGCTGGGAAAGAGAGACAGTGCCTCTATTGATGCTTTGACAGTAATTTGCACTGGGAGATTGAGAAGCCACAAAAACTGATTCGGCTGGGATATTAAAAACAATATTTGTTTGCCTCTGATGATTTGCATCATTTCGTGTCAGGTTTCATATGCAAGCTCTGTGCCACAGCTACTTCTAGGCAGAATGCGAGTCCTTGAGCAATGCACTTACTGTATATCCGGGGTCTCTTTGAAGGTTTCTTTGAACAAAATAGGACTGCTAAAGGGAAACGTTGTTTCTTTACAGAGCCCGTAATGTAATTTAGTGTTACGAATTTAATTTTGTGTCTTTAAAACAATGAGAGGAAAATAAATTGCATAACAAAGTCTGTGTTGCCTGTGTGATGGAGATGTCGCTTTAAAGCTCATGCGGGTTCAGACCAGAAGTATAGGAGAAAATATGAAAGAAGGGAGTCAGAGAAAGTGTGGTGTAGAAAAGGTCTAATAGCAGTTGTGTTGCATTTGGGTGATTTCAGTGAAGCATTTTTTTGTGATGCATCATGCGTATAGTGTATACGGTGAAACTTGGTGCATTAAATGTAGAATATAACTGATGTGCACTCACAAAGTCACAGATGGGCAATTCTGATTAATTTACAATGCATTCAGTTATTATGCAACTTTTATTTTATTAAGCTATTTTTGGGTTATGTACATTTTTTTTGTGTGTGTGTTTTTTAATTATAGCAGAAATGTGCAAAGTTCAAGTCAAGACCACCAGACAAACCTTCACGGTTTCATATTAACCAGATGATGTAAGATCAGATCAGGTTAATATGGTTGAACACTGGAAACACGAGACTCAGCATTGTGCTCACTGACCTTTAGACTGTGAAGCCAGAAGAAAACTACATCAATACAACCCGTTATTCTTATTTCATGTTTTTGTTCATTATATCGTGTTCATTTTGTTCAATGTCTTTTTGTGTGTGTGTGTGAAACAGGCCTGAACAAGCATCACTGTGCCCATATTATTCACAATAATAAGCCCAAGCACACAGAACGCTCTCGCCTTGCACCATTTGTGCAAGTCATACACCAAATGTTAGGCTTCTTACAGTAACGTTTTCTGTTATTTTTCAGCAGTGTGGATTTACAGGAATGTATAGAGGCCGACTTCAATATCCTAGCAGCTAGTTTTGCACATTAAAGCATTGACTGTATAAACGTTACAGTATAGAATTGAAACTTTTGCAGCTTTTGTTAGCACCCATTGTTAATACATTTGTTTTAAAGTAGTTAATTACCAGAATCAAGTCTTTGATACGGTAGTACTTTAATATGATCATCAAGACATATAATATCACTTTGGATATAATATCAATGTTTTATTCCATTTTTAGAGCGGGACATAGACATGTGATTTGAAAGGCACTGAATGGCAGATGCACAGCTGTACTGTTATATAATACATGCTCATTTTTAATCTCTTCTGTCAATTATTGACGAAGCAAAATGCAAGTTATTAATCATAAGAGATTTTAAGACTGATTTGATGGGCTGAGTATATTCTTTTGAATTGAGGGTCCTTGTAGCACAAATGAATGTTCCAGGATATGCGTGAAGTGTTAAAATGTGATATAAAAGTGTCTGCCAAATGCACAAAGGTAATGTTAATCATTGAATTACTGTATAGCAACGCAGACATTTTGCTCTTGAAATGATCTGAGAAAATCACACTCTTCCAACAAAGTGATACATAAATAACAGTCCAGATAACAGGTTTATCCTGTTTATGTCAGTTATTCCTTTTTCCATATGGTGTGTTGTTGTTGTGTTTTTAGCAAATATTGTATTACTCTTTACATTAGCGTCAGTGTTTAATTTTTTATTTTGTACATGCGTCATTTCTCTCACTACAGTGAAGCTACAGGTCCATGTAGATTTTGCAGTTTTTACACAGCATGAATTACACCTAAAGAGAGGTTAAAAGCCTAAAAATGAAACATCTGTCATCATTTACTCATTTTTAATTAGTTCCAAATTTGTATCAGCTTCTTTCTTCTGCCAAACACAAAAGATATTTTAAAGAATGTTGGTAGCAGTTGCTGATATCCATTGACTTCTGCAGTATGTATTTATTTATATATACTATGAATATCAATGGCTATTAGCGGCTATGAGTCAATGACAGATTTTTCATTTTTGGGTGAACTATCTCTTTAAGACAACACTGCATTGCTCCGTCAATGACAGATTTTATGGCACCCATGCTGAAACCATCTGCGAATGCTCTCTAGAGTTTTAATCACAGCAATTAAGCAATTCCTAAGCAGTCCACTTGTCTAAATCAAAAGCTTAATGCGCCAAAATCTTTTCAAAACTCAGAGTATGTGGTGAATTTATGTAGCTTAATGTTGAACATAGACAGCAGGTTAATCGTTAAACAGATTGCTATGCATACTGATATTTTCCTCTGTGAAGTGTCAGTTGTGCTTCAAAAACTCAGAAGCTGCCGTGATGCCAAATAAGACCACATTCATTATCCATCCAGCAGAAAGGTGGGAACAAAATTAGGTGTTTTCGAAGTGTCTTACAATTTGTTTGTCAGTAAATGAGACTTGATGTTTAGCAGATCATTTGCTCATGCAGCATGCAAAAAGTAGCCTTTTAAACTCAGATTCTGCAGCATGTATTATGTGTTGCCAAATCTATTGCATGACTTAAGAAGACTGTAGCATATGAGGCACTTTGATGGTGCTTCCGCATCCATTTTAATGCTTCATGGCTTCAGTCCCCATTTATTGTAATAGAAATAAGACAAGCACATATTTTGGAACAATACTGAATTTACGCTCGATTGAGTTTACAGCCAATATAGGAACAGTAGTTAAGGTATTTTCTTCTCGTATCTCACTTGCTTTCCTAATCTTTGTGTGATATTCTATAACATCTGAGTCTGGGTTCAGTAAGGTCTCTTATCTGGGTTTGTGCGCGCTATGTCTCATCTCGTAGAGATGCATCCAGACCTTCTGGTGCTATTTTAATGGGGAACTTATCTCACCTTCCAGCTGAGAGACTCTGTGGATGTTAATATTTCAGATATAGGTGTAGGTGTAAAATGGTTCTCACAATGCAAGGTTAAAGTCTGTGGGAAAGCCCTAAACTGAGTAGTCTGCTTGTTTAGTGAGCATCTGGATTGAACGCTGGATGATGAATTTATATTTATTTAGATACATAAATCTATTCACTATCATTCAAAGTTTTGTGTCAGTAAGATTTTTTTTTGTCAAGAAACATTTGTTTTCGAAAGAAATCTTTTATGCTTATCAAGGCTGCATTTATTTGATCAAAATTACAGTAAAATTTTGAAATATTATCACAATTTAAAATAGGTGTTTTCCGTTGGATTATGTTTGATTATGATACATTAAAATGTAATTTATTCTTGTGATAAAATCTGAATTTTCAGCATCACTACTCCAGTCTTCAGTGTCACATGATCCTGCTCATTTTTAGGTGATTACAAACTAACGTTGGCAAGTCTGTGAAAGGCGGTTTTGTAATTAAGAGAGCGGGCATGAACCTGTTTTCCCACTGGCGTTCCAGGTTTCCTGTGACTACACTGATTCAGCAGAGCTGACAGAGGAAACTGTGATGGAGAGACGCTAATGTAGCTAAAAGCAGATGACTTCCACTCATTGTTCTTTTATCTCTTGGTTATTTCAGTTGTGGTATCATTCACTCATCATTTACTGGGGAGAGTTAGGGTTATATGCTCTTTTCCAATACATGTTTGTATTGAAAAGCATGATACGTAGAAAGAAAGGCAGTGGGATGAGAAAAATAAATAGTTTTATATTTACACCATGTTGACCTATTCATGTGTGCTGCACTTGAAATAGAACTTTCTTTAAGCAGATGGTTTTGAAAGTTTTTAATAAAAAAATAAATAAAATACTATATCGTTGTAGTTACATTTGTAAGTCGAGCAGTTAAACGTTAAAAAATCTAAATCATTACCTTGAAGTGGTCAATCATACTCAATCAAGATTTTATTTTAATACTATTGCCTAAATGGCTGAGTAATTGGAGGTGTGGCCTTTGTAATTATTATCAGATGTATTTTAAATTTGTTGATGTTGTTTAAGCCAGAGGAATAAAAAAAAAAAATTGATTTCGCAAGTTTGTGCAATGTGCTGGATTTTTTTGAGTTGTGCTTGTATAATAAGGATATATTTTCATCATCGGACTACGTAACATTTCAAAAGGGCTGAATTTGGCTCGTGGGCCGCCATTTGAACAAGCTCGTTGTAGACCAGCGGGTTCCTAGTCTGACGTCAGCCTGTGCCGCTGGCCTGAAAGCACTCAGCAGCAGTTAAAACACACGAAGCGTCAGACAGGCAACTGTCATGAATGATTCAGAAGCGTTCTAGGCCACGTCCAGCCTCAATCCACTCTAGTTAGCAGGCAGCTAATACGTAAAGACTAATTCGGAGAAAAGTCCAGACCCTCAGGCATGTGCGCATAGACTCACATTCAGACGCAGGCTAAATCGCCAGTGTTTTATGCAAACAAGATTCGCCCACACAGGTCAAATGCTGTCCAACTGACCATAAATGAGAAATTTGCCTGCATAGTTTGAATTGCAGATATGAGTTTCCTGTCGGTGTGTCACCGCAACCAAATACCTGCACGCATCTGAGCGTGTCTCCCATAAATCCCTGCAGCTGATGGAACGAGGAGATCTAGCATACCCAATGGGATTGTTTGTGTACTTCATACTAGAATAGACAATCAGTTACTCTTCACTGCTTCAAATTGCATCACAATGTTGTAAGATTAAGTTTAATTTTAGGATGCACTGAAATTTTGGAACCAAGAGAAAAAAGGCAGAAATTCATGGCCTGAAAACAAAATATACTTTAAACTGAATCACTTATAGAGAAAAAAACATGGTGAAATGACAATGGTTTAATAATATTTATTGTGAATGGTAAATGTGTCGATAGGGAACAATACTAATGTAATAGTGACCAAAGAACAGCTGCTGATTGTTTTATAGCAAATAAGAAATATCTTTATAAATACAAATCACTGGAGATTTTTGATCTAAATAGCATGAAATTGAAAAGTAATGCCCTTGACTTTACTGCGTTAGTTTCAGAAACCTTAATAAAGCATGCCAGTGTTTTTCAGTAGTCAGCACTTGTTAATCTCCAGATGCGGCTTGGCTTCTTTCACGCCTGGGATTGTGTGCTGTTAATGGTGACTGCACCCTCTTGTGGAGAAATCATAGGAACACAATTATCAAAGAGAAAATAACACATGCAACTGACCGCGACTTATAAAACAGCCAACTTTCATAGCCATTTTATAAAACATATTACAAAATATTATGGTTTGTATTTTAGACTCTTCGCATGAAACCTTTGCTACACTACCATTATAAAGTTTGGGGTCAGTAAGATACTTCATATATATATATGCATTTTGTAGAATGTTTGCTAGGTGAAGAATTATTGTATTCTTTAATCAGCAGAAAAACTGCCAAAAAAGACATGATTCATGTCTTCCTCTGAGCCAGATTACAATTACTTGTTCAGTTCTCAAACCATTTTCACATGTATGGATGTTTCTGAAGGCATTATTTTATGGATGATCCTGGTTTCCACTTTTTCCACTTGAAAGTTAGATGAAAACTAGACTCTAAAGCACAAAACTCCACAAAAATTCCTTCATATTTAAATAGTACATTGTGTCCTATTTATATACAGGGCTTAAAGTTCTCCGGCACCGTGACGGATCTCTGTAATACAGAGCCGCAGCCCTTGTGAATGGAAAAGAAGCCTGGGTCTCGAGCGCAACATGTTGAAAAAGCCAGTAGCCCCTCACTGCAGAACAAAGATCCAGGGGGCGGGGTTGGATCCACATCTAGGGGGTGGAGAATGGTAGGTTTCTACCATACACTGCTCTGGGTGTATGTTCACTACTTTGTGTACACTTGGATGGGTTAAATGCAGAGCACAAATTCCGAGTATGGGTCACAATACTTGGCCACACACCACTTCCCCTTTAGGGGTGGGTTTAGGGATCGGGGGGTGGAGATATGTAATGTAAGGTGGGAGGAGTTTGATCTAGATCCAACCCCGCCCCCTGGATCTTGTGTTCTGCAGTGAGAACCATCTGGAAAAAATGGTCAAAGATGTCACTCTAGCACATATTTACATAGAAAAGCTAATTAAAAAGCAGCAGAGCTTTGTAAACAGCTCATAGTAATCACATCATCTCCTTAAAAACGATATGATTGCCAGAACAAATTTACCGGGATTTTTGAGAAGGTCCTGTTCACACATGATCTCCTAATGGTAACTTAGCGGTAATTTCCCAGTAAAGACTTTATGTGTGAAAGGGGCTTAACTCTTCCTCTGCATATGCTGTGAGTTTGGGTTACTTAACGGTCACCTCGGAAAACAGTGTGGATCATCACACTAGATTTGTAACGTAAATTTATATTCATTTATAATATTCTATGCCAACACAGGGTAATACATCAGAATGTGATTTGTTGTACATCGCGATTTCAAGATAAAAGTTTAAAACACCATGTAATTACTTGGTTCTGATACTTTATTTAAGCCAATTATTATTGCCTATTTGTTAGTTTATATGTAAATATAGTCATATTAAAACCTTGTTTTCACTTAGGTCTATTTGTATTAAAAAAATAATTTTCAAAATAATCAATTACTTGATTACCAAAGTAATCGTTAGTTACAGTTTTTAAAATATTTCAAAATACAACTGCATCGTTTTACTTTTTGTGATTCTGTCGTTGAAAATGACTTTAAAATAGTATTAAAATATCGTGAACCAAGTATCTTTTGTCTCATCTCGTGAGCTAAGTACATTGTCCTAGTGTTTATAAGCAGTGATATAGCTCATAATTTGTATGTGTATGATATAGCTTTCATGCTTCAGGTCAATCATAAGGAATAAAGAAAGCGATAACTTTGCCATAGTATCATTTCAAATGTTAAAGTTGCCACAGTCATTGCATTCTCTGCATGTGCTGCACTTTATTTGTACCATTTAGTTTTATTAGTTTATTAATTAGAATTTGAGAGATAATAATGATGTTGTTTGATAAGTGAGATCTCTGATTTTAGCCCTTGAAAACCAAAAAAAGTAGTGCTTAAAGTCCTTGAAAGTCCTGGAATTTAATTTTGCAGTATCTGTACGAACCCTGTTTAAGTTTCCAGTTCTTGGAGCATTTTATTGTTTTTGTTGTTGTTAATTGAACTGAACTGTAGTTTTCTGTAGTAAATTGTCTTTGTATATTTCCTATTTTATATTCATTTCCTAGTATTTAATTTACCATTATTTCTTTGGAACAAAACCGTTGAACAAAACCTGAGCCTAGTTACTAGTTAGTTTCAAGGAAAATCATTCAAATAATGTTCTTTTTTGTTTGCCAAATAATCCTGCGTATGTGTCCACTTCCGCAACCAAACCCCCACCCGGGAAAAAAGTTCAGGCTCAGGATTTTTTTTGCTTTAACCCCTGTATATATACAGTATATATGTATGTGAACATTCTTCATTCATATTTTATGTACAACTGTTTTTCTGACTTTAACTCAGCATCATGAAATTAAGTAATTTTAAAACTTTTTTTCCAAGGTGCAGGATTGTGTACTAATCAGAAATATTTCTTGAGCAGCAAATCAGCATATTAGAATGATTTCTGAAGTACCATGTGACACTGAAGACTGGATGATGCAGCTTTGCATCACAGAAATAAATTACATTTGAAAATATATTGAAACAGAGAACAGTAAAACCGTGGAAAACTGATCATATAAATTCTGCCTTGGTGCGCATATGAGACTTCTTTCAAAAACCTACCCCAAACAGTAGTGTAGTTAGACATGTGTTTAACGTTGTCACGTCAGGATGATTGACATTTATCAATATGACTCTTTTGCAGCAGTCAGCAGAGTAGTCAACAGAGCAGCCAGCAGAGCAGCCATGATGACGATTCCAGCCGCTTCCTGACTCCCTTCATCCGTGAGGACAGGTGAGTACACTGTGTGTCTGCATGTCCTGTACTTATCAGAAACATCAATAGTTAAAGTCAGTTTTAATAAATGAACTGATGTGCAACTGAGAGCTCAAGCTGCAAAGAAGAATCCTTACATAATGCTTTCCACTGATGTTCAACTCAGTGACTTTAACAAGCATCAAAGGCATAGAAACAGATTGAACAGCCAAGCTTGATCTGATAATAATTAAAGTATAAAGTTTTAAGGTGGCTGGCTGAATGGAAAAACCTGACAAATATCTGGTGATTCAAATATCTGCTCTGAAATGCCTTTTAGAAAAGGACATAAAACCTCTGATTTAATTCGATAGAGAGCAGATATTTGAATCACTGAAATAGCTGATGGCTCCCAATGTTAACAAGTTTCACCTTGTTGTAAAGTGTTACCAGATTATTTCTTTAAAACTAAATACCACTTGTTTTGATCATTTGTTATTTAATGTAAATATGTGTTTGCCTGATTATTTGTGGTTTAAGTATCCAAATACATTTTGGGGACACAAAAATGCATACATCTCTTTGTCAAAATCAAACACACTAAAGCCTGGAATACACTAAATGACTTTTAAAATCTGAAGACATTTTTAGACACTATTGGCATCATGCAGTCGCAGAGTTAGTTACAGAGAAAAACAGGGCATCATACAATAAACAACTGAGGATCATTCACACACAACCATGTTTTCAGGTCATTCCAAATGCAGAAACATGCATAGGAGATGTGACAAATGAAACATTTGTTGTAAAATCTGCTCTAAATACAAGTACATTTGATATCCTCCAACTGAATGGAATCACAGTCTTAGAGGCTTAAAGCATCATACACTTTTTGGTGTGTGTGTAAAATTGAAAAATCTGCAGACCGATTGTCCTTGCACACCGAGTCTGAAATGTTCCTATGCGTTTTTATATATATATTTATTTCATTTTTTCATATTCGTCATCGTTTCCTATCAAAATGCTTGTTAAAGATGCGGAGACGCAGAAAATCAAACCTGATCCAAATTTTTTTATGACAGACAAAAGTTTCGGAGGCAGTGTGTGAACGTGATTGACCCAATGTGAGGTTGTATTTATTTCTTTAACGTGCAAAAATGTCAGACGAGAATTTCGGACCTTGATTCTGACTTTCGGCAACTAGCAGACTGAAGTTTGGGACACAAATCTGGTGAAAATTCCTGTAGTGTATTCCAGCTTTACCATGCATCTTAAACTGACAAACATTCTGTTGATTTTCTCACAGGGCTGACAGCGGGGCAGACAAGTGTAGGTAAGAATCAAGACCACATCAGTAGCAGACAAGTGTCTGTGTGTCTGGTACTGTAGATATAGTTATCTTGATCCACATATCTCTGCAAACCTCAGTGCGATGGTTGTTTTGTTTGAGGTGCAATATCTCGGTGCCCCGCTGTACTTTTGTGAAGTTGAGCCCTGAATACAGTTGCAAGCTACGGAATGTCATTGTTTGCCTTTTTTATTGGACAGACAGCTCCGATCACAATGCATGGGAACAAACAGAGCGCCGTGCTCAGACCGGCTTGTCTAGGGCTTCAGCTTTTTCACTTTCTCTTGATTTCTGTATCTGATCTCTGAATAAGAAATAGCAAAGGCTAAATATTTGACCTGTTGTTGTGGGGATAAGCATCTGTAATTGTCCAGGAAGGTAAGTGAAGGCCAAACACAGATTAGATCTTGTGATGAGTCAGGAGAACTGAGGTTTTTAGGCAGTTTTGTGAGAATGGTTGCATCTGTTGGTGTGTTTTGTGCATGGAAATGTTCAAACCCTCTCTGTAAAACATTCTCCACAAAATTTTCATTTGTGGCTAGTCTGGCTACTGTACTTACATCTGTTTCCGAACAAAAAACAGTTTTTCTGCATCGGCTCTTGTAGAGAATTGCTGCGTGATTCTGTTGCTTTTTTCTATCTCTCTGCAGCTGAATATAAATATGCTTGAAGATGTACTTCACAAAACTTTCAAAGGTTTAAAGAACATGCCTGAGGACTTAAAGGGATAGTTCAAGTTATTCCAAACCTGTCCAAGGTTATTTTTCATGCACAAAAGAAGACATTTTGAAGAAGGTTGGTAACAAAACAGTTGCCCAGCAGCTATTGACTTCCAAATATATATATATATATATATATATATTTTTTTTTTTTTTTCGTACTATGAAATTCAGTTGCTAACTGTTTGGTTACCAACATTCTTCAAAATATCGTCTTTTGTGCAGGTTAAAAATAACCTCGGAAAGGTTTGGAATTACTTAAGGGTGAGTAAATGATGAAAGAATTTACAAATTGAATTGTCCCATTAAACTGAAGTTTTTGAAACCTAAGTAGGTCTAAAGTCTCTTTCACATTGGCAATGAGACTGTGATTCATTGAGTCTTAAGACACCATGACATTCAAGAAATAATTGTTGTGTTAAACGCATTAGATGCACGTTGTGGACTATTTTGGGTTGACACGCTCTTGAAAACAAGCACAAGAAGCGATGCGTTGGTTTGTTGTTGTGACCGATCCATTCTTTTTATTTTAAAGGTCAAATCTTCTGTCCTGATGCTGAACAGAGGCTTGTCTTCTGTCCTGATGTGCTGCTCCTTTCTGAGTGGTTAAGACTATTGTCTGACCACCACCACATGCCAGTTTAACCAGTGACAAGAGGCACAACACATCTCTTTTGTTTCATGTCACTGGTCGCCTGTGGATTTAGAAAAGCCTGTAAAACCCACCACAATGTGTGCTGTGTGAAAGTGTGGCTTTAACTCATTGTCTCATGTCAATACAAGATTTAACTGAGCCTTTGGCTCTCTGCAAAGGACAGCTCTCCAGTGTCTCACATTGTTATTTACATGCTGCTGACTACCTCGTTTTTGGCTTCTTTTTGTACATGATAGTGTAGATCCATCGAAAAAAAGCACATATGTTTGATATCACAATAGTTTCACCTAATGGAATTTAATTGGCTTTTCACAAAGACCGCAAATGAGTGGCCTTCAAAGTTGAAATATGGTTAAAATAATATCAGTTTAAAGAGAAAGTTCACCCAAAAATGCTGTCATTATTTACAGCAATTTGTTCCAAACATGTGTGAAGTTTCTCTCTTCTGTTGAACATAAAAATAGATATTTTGAGGAATGTTGGTAACCAAACAGTTAACGGTAGCCTTTGACTTACACAGTATGGGAAAAAAAACTATGGAAGTCAGTGGTTACCATCAACTGTTTGGTTGCTAATAAAGCAATAAGCCCCAAGAAGCCGTGGTTTACAGTGAATTTATAGCACGACGTGAAGCAAAGTGCCTAAAATCCCCTTATAAACCCTTTATAAACCGGTTATTCCATATACTTAGTAAGGTTTCACAAAATAAAACAGAGCAAATAAGTGATATTAATAAAAACAGTATTCTTCCACCAAACAATGTAGTTCCTCAGAAACAGTTGTGGTTGGAACCTATGGTTGGAACAAAGTGGTTGCCAAGCAACACACAAAGTAAACAAAGGTGTAGGTTTGTAGTGTAATTTACGGCTTCAAACGCGGCTCAACCAATCAGAATCAAGGACCAGTTTTATAACATTCTTTAAAATATCTTCATACAGGTTTGGCGCAACAATTTATATATAACATAGATTTATGTAAATCTAATTTCTGTAATTTTGTGTGAAATATGACCTTCTGGAATATTTTCATGCATTCGCTCACATACAGTTAGAGGTCTGCAAGCCCGTCCCAATGCTTCAGGAAAAGCTGCATTTTGGATCATCCATGCATTTGATGATGATCCTGACTCGCCGTCTCCTCATTGAATGCGCCTTTAGAGTTTTCCAGAAGTGCATTTTTTTCTTTATTTTATAAAAGCATGTTTTGTTGATATTTTAAGTGCACAAATAAAAGTAGACCCTTTTACAGTTCTGAACAATGTAGCCTATTACTCTTACCTTTATGAGCAAAAATGCCACGTATTTTGAAATGTTTCCAATGCAAGTGATCGCTCTGGCGTGTCCATGTCCTGTAAAGCGCGCTTCAGCTTCAACTCCCCGCACAAACGACATGGGTATGCGTCAGTGCACATTTATCTAGGTTAAGAGTTTAAACTAACATTGTGGAGCTGTTTTATAACTATATATTTAATTTTAGACAAGTCGTGATGATTTGAGAAGCCTAAATTTATCAAACATAGGCTATGATCAACTCACTGTCTGACGCTGACTGCTTGGTCGTTACTTTAAAAAACAAAAACTTACATTTAACGAATAAAATAAAAACGTTTTTCCAAATTAACTTAATAAAATAAAGAAACGAAATACAATCACTTTGCCATTTCATACAAAACTGAATTATTTTAATAGCTGAAACAGTAGTATAAGCTGTTTTGGGGGAAGTGGAAAAAAAATATGGGCTTGGGTCAGACTTGGGCCAGTAATTCTGATAAGCTGTCGGACACGAGTGTCTCGAGCCAGGGCCGGGCTAGGGCCTAAATTTTAGGCCTGTGCAGGGCTTTACATACAGTATTGTATTGATAGTTTTCACGTGGTGTCACACCCTTATAGGAACACCCACCTGGAAGGCAAAACGAAGCTTTGCACCACTGACCGCTAGTTATTTTTAAACAGTTTGCATTAAGCAGGAATGTAGTAAAGCGCAGATGTTAAAAGGTGAAATTCAGTAAACACCTTATTGATGATGTATATTTTGTACAGGCAAGAAGATGAAGCCAGAATAAACGCAACGTGCAAAATTTCACGTTAAGTGGTTTCCCATAGAAAACCTTTATAAGGAAAACACTGAACCATTAAGTGGATTGCGTTCATATTCCGGCCTCATCTGCTTGCCTATGTAAATTACGCATCATTAATATAGAGATTAGTGAATTTGATATTTTAATATTACTGTTTTAAATATTTGAAGGCACTTTAGGTGTTTTTACAACATTTTGTTGCACTTTTTAATGATTGAAATATTGCCGCGGATGCTTAAAATGGATTGCAAATGGCCAAAACTTTGTTTTGTTCTTTTGAGACGTGATCTCAATATTTGCTGGTCACGTGACTGAAAGCTATGAATAGAGAGAGCAGGATGCTACTTTGCTCTGTCTCTTGAATATGAAGTGCTTGAATGCATCCAGTGATCTGTGCTTGAAAGCATACGAGTGTTGTGCTCTGAGGATGGTCAGTCCAGGTGAAGTGTGTGAGTCCGGACGAGGACATCAGCCGCAGGCTCTATGATTCCCTCTGTAGCTGAAGAGGCAGAGCAGCGGACGAGTGCAAATCCCTCCATCATGGTGTCTCCCAGCCGCAGCCAGAATTAGCCTCAGATTACTCACAGCGGTTCTGCCATTTACATAACCCTGTCACCCTCACCCTCTCTCCTCCTCACTATCTACAGCACACCACATCATGGCCGCTGTACTAGACAAACTCAGTTTAGGAATAACGAGAAAGGGAATCCTAAACTGAGAGAGAGAAAAGGTGAGAGAAATGCAGTGTGCTTCTACTACTTCAATGCTTCTTTCAAAGGTTTCTTCAGTGGAAACGTGGAGGTTCTTTGTTGTTGTGTCAAACTGTAGTAGATGAGTGAATGTTAGATGGAATCAGTGTTTGTTGACAACGGTTGTGTTGGTGATCGGAAAGATTATAATGCGTCATTAATTATCAAGGCTATTATGTCAAGCAGAGATCATGTGTTTGTGCAAGCATACTTTTGAAATGATTTGTGTCATATATGATCGTAAACCTACTATGTGAGGAGAGCAGCCTCTTCAGGAAATGTCTTCACTCAGATCTGCTGGATTAGAGGTTCTTCAGATCAGTGTGTATTAATATCTTAGAACAGAGGAAAACTAAAGCTCTCTTTGGATCCTTGAATCACCAGATTGTTTTCTCTGTTCACTTTTTAAAGTTAAAATAGTTTACACTGAAAGTTTAATTTGTTTAAAAAGGTTTAATTTGAAGCCATTTTCACTCAGAAATTGCTAGTAAATTTCACAAATAAATACATAGACACATTTGAAACAAGTATGGAATTTCGAAGTAGAAGGACATAATTAGTATTTTCTTGTAAAACATGCTCCAGTGATCTTTGTATTATTTCCAAGTTCAAAAAAATCATTTTTTATAGCATATTTATGCAAACATTCTCAGTTGTGGAAAACACAAGATTTAAGCATTTGCTCAATTGTTAACATAGAAACCTACACTGATAGTGTCTTTCTGCTAACTATTATGATACTGCCCTATTTTAAAGGATATTATATAATTTGCAGATACAATTGTCTATAGTTTTTGTATTGCAATTTTGCTATTTTTATAAAAGAAATAATGGAAACACTTAAAACTTTGATGTATAAAGGTATTCATAATGTATACTGTAATGCATTATATCTTTTGATATATGATTGTAACCAAAGCTGGGTGGCTTTATATCAGCTTTACAGTATTTAGACGGGGTAATGGTTTGTTGAAATAGTGTCATTCTCCTCTGGCCAGACAAAATCAGCCGTTTAAATCTAGGCTAAAGCAGAATCAGACTCATCTGGTTCCTGTGGTCTTGTACCGATGGCCGTCTTGGAGACAGGGTCTTCACTGGGGATCAGTCTCTGGGGCTCATCTAGGTGTCCTGGCTGTAGAGGTCATCTCTAGGTGCTGATCCACCATCTGATCTGGATACGGACTGGATCCGGGTGGCTGCAGTGACCATCTGATCTGGATACGGACTGGATCTGGGTGGCTACGGTGACCTCGGAATAAGAAAGAAACAGACTAATATTAGCGTAGATGCCATTCTTCTAACAATGTAACAAGTATATCAGGTGTTTTGGGAAGTGTTCCCGGTTCCGGTTGACCTAATTAATGCAGCCTAACAATCCTTTAACGGATTTGAATTATAGAAATGCGATAGCGTATTATGTGTTAGCCAGGTTAAAGAGATGGGTCTTTAATCTAGATTTAAACTGACAGAGTGTGTCTGCTTCCCGAACAGTGTTAGGTAGATTGTTTGGGCGCTAAATAGGAAAACGATCTCCCGCCCGCAGTTGATTTTGATATTCTAGGTTTTATCAAATGGCCAGAGTTTTGAGATCGCAGCGGACGTGAAGGACTATAATGCGATAAGAGCTCACTCAAATACTGAGGTGCCAAACCATTCAGGGCCTTATAGGTAATTAGCAAGATCTTAAAATGTATACGATGTTTAATAGGGAGCCAGTGCAGTGTTGACAGAACCGGGATAATGTAGTCATACTTCCTGGTTCTTGTAAGAACTCTAGCTGCTGCATTTTGAACCAGCTGGAGATTGTTTATTAAACGTGCAGAGCAACCACCCAATAAAGCATTACAATAATCTAGCCTCGAGGTCATGAATGCATGAATTAAAGTTTCTGCATTTGACATTAAGAGCATAGTTCGTAATTTAGATATATTTTTAAGATGGAAAAATGCAGTTTTACAAATGCTAGAAACATGTTTTTCGAAGGAAAGATTGCTATCAAAAAGTAAGCCTAGGTTCCTAACTGATGACGAAGAGCAGCCATCAAGTATTAGACAGTGATCTAGGTTATTACATGCAAAAGTTTTTAGTCCAATAATTAACACCTCTGTTTTTTCAGAGTTTAGCAGTAAGAAATTGCTAGTCATCCAGTTTTTGATATCATCTATACATTCCGTTAGTTTTGCAAATTGGTAAGTTTCATCAGGTCGTGAAGAAATACAGAGCTGGGTATCATCAGCATAACAGTGAAAGCTAACACCATGCTTCCTAATGATATCTCCCAAGGGTAACAGTTAAAGCGTGAAAAGTAAGGGGCCAAGTCTGTTTAAAAGAATGTTGTGGTCGATAGCCTCAAACGCGGCGCTAAGATCCAGTAGCACTAATAGAGAGATACAACCATTGGTGCATCCCTAATTTCCTGATTATGTTTATGCAACATATTTCGCCACAGATTGTTGTGAATCATTCGCAATGTATTGCATTTGTTGTTTTTCAAACTATAAACACACAGCCTGTAAGCACAACTGCTCATTTCACATGCAACTTCTTAAAGACACAGCAGCAAAAGAGCCCATTTTATAGCAAGTATCAGAGAGAAACACCAAATGCACTCTCTCTTTCCCCTTGATAACACGATGTAGCATGTTATTTATAAAGCGAGCTGAGGCAGGCACATCTCTCAGCCCTTCCACAAACACCTCAAGCTGAGAGCAGAAGGATTGAGTCACTCTTACATGCATTGAGCCATGTTTGAGAGCAGCTCGACTCGATCCCTCTCATAAAAGCCAGCATTAGCGGGTGCGAGAGGATTGTTGTGAATGGAAAAGATGGAAGCCTCTTGAGAGCAGCCGTCAGCACGGAGCAGCAAATCACCCCACTGATAGCCAAGCCCAATTACAGTGACATAAGTGGGCGCGTGTGCGTTTGAGAGGAGAATTTTGTGGCGTCAGAGGAGTGGATGTGAGCATGTTCTGCTCGGCTGTGACTCAAGGGACGTGTGGGTGCTGAAGAGCCTTGTTCCTGTGATTCACACTCGGTGAATCTGAAACTGAAACTGAAGAAAAGACGGCTGATGACTAACAACTATCAAGTTCAAATCCTTGATGATTTTAATGCTGGACATTGAAATGTTCGGTCAGACGCGCTTTTCCCCTTTGAATGCCAGTTCTGCAGTAGCTCCATCTGCAATTGCTCACTGGCTGTTAGGATTGTGAGGCTCCCAAACTTCTGCACTGTATGTTGAAGTTGTCCCATTTGGGAAGAGTGGACTTTCAGTAGACTTATGTAAACCAGGGCCTGTATTCACAAAACATTTTATCTTAGCACTAAGAGTTCTCCCCTGGCTTGGTCTTATAGTGACTTAGGAGTCCTCTTCACTACTCCTATCGTTTCACAGATTTAGGAGCTAGTTTTAGTGCTATAACGCTTTGTGAAATACTCTTAGAGCAAAAATGTAGGGGTCCTAAATTTAGGATTGCCACGCCAATTATTTTTAAGATTTTCTTTTATATCGGCGAGTTATGAGCTACTTTTAGCATTAAGATGTTTTGTGAATACGGGCTCAGATGCATTTACATTTCCATCCTGTACTGTATGTATCTCAAACAACCTTTTTTTGAGGTTGCTATCTTGAATACTGTACGTCACCACAACCTTTTTCAAATGTATGCCCAAAATGTATCATTCCCAGCAGTTGTCAATAGATAAAAAACATTTCCTGTATTGAAAATTGTAGTGAATTTTGATTAAATATGTTTTAAAATCAAATAATTGAGCTCTTTTATTTATTTATTCTTTTGTTTGTGTAGAAACAATTCAAAATATATGGAGGGCCAAATTACTTGAGCAATAGATTTTTTAATTTTTAATTAAATCATTAAAAATGTGAGTAGTTACATTCTATTAAACACACAATCATTTAATGAATTAATTATTAAATCACCACAAAATTTATAAATATACATATGTAAGTTTAGCATTAGTTTGCATCCTTTTATTTATTTTTATCATTATCTTTGGATTGATTTTTCCATTTTAATTTGAAAGTCATCCAAAGAAATCAATTTTAATAGGTGAAGCCCATAGTTGAGTGACGTATCGACAACCATTACCCTGAAAATGAAATGACACAAGCTTATGCTTAAAAAAACAGTCTAAATATAAAGATTAAAATGAAAAACATTATGGAAAGTAATGCTAAAATTAAATAAAATGGATATTATTTTATTTGCTTGGTGATTTATTTTTTTAATTAAAAAATTTAAATATGAGTAGTTTTGCCATAACAACAAAAGAATTTCATGAATTGTTTTTTTATAATTAATTTGAGCTATTTTGTGTATATCTTAGTAATTAATAAATGTATTGATTCATTCATTCATATTGTATTAGCTTATGGTATTAATCGTAGTCCCTGATAATAAAAACAATAATAAAAAAACTATAATAATATGGGGTTTTTATTTAATAATAAAAACCATTTATCTGCATCTCAACTAGCATACAAAACTATATTTATATTTATTTATTTATCTTTCTTTTAGTTCAATTTTTATCTTGTTAGCCAGGTGCACCACCAGAGGGCACATTCTGCTTGATTGACCACTCTCATTCAGTGCAGTTTGGTCAGTTCAAACACACACTTGTGCTACACAGACTCAGGAACATGATGTACCTGTCGCGCATTAAATAATCACAGGAAACACGTCACAGGTCCTCCAGAGAGTGTGTGTGCGTGCGTGTTCATTATCACTGATGAGTGAGTGACAAAAGTCAGCTCAGAATAACCTCTCACCACACACTGCTGTTTGTTGTCATGATTTAATCGGCCCCTGCATGAGGCCCTGAAGTGGCTGTCATGGGGCCTGGTACTCCAGCGCTTTCAGGGCCCATTAGTCTCTATGGAAACTCACCATCCTGTCAAGAAACAAGACTCATATATGGTATCTCACTTATTTGAATGCCATATATATATATATCTCATTGACACAAATACATTTGAATGTTTTATTCCTTATAAAAGTGCTTAGAATTTATTATTGTGAGATAAATTGAGAAATTTAATCATCTCGGTCATTATTCCTCTTTCGTCCTCTGTATTTTGGCAATTTGCTTTTGTCTAAAGAGTTTCTGATTAAGTTTTTATACAGAGTTTATATACTTGCAGTAATTTGTTGATTTCAGTCTCATGTGTGTGTGTGTGTAAGAAAGCATCTGTACGTGTGTTAGATGAAGCAAGCCTCTTTCACAAGTTCTTGTTTCTATACAGCAGTCACTATAACCTTGTGAATGTAAATGAATGCAACATATTATGTAGACAATGGTGAGAGGAGGAGAGCGCTGACATGAGAAGGCGAGGAGGAGGAGGAGGAGGAGGGCTGATTCACACACCGAGCGCAGTCAGACGACTGAGATTTAAGGGAAAGGGAAGTGGGTTACAAGTCCAAGTCTCTATCCATTAGGCCACGACGGCCCTTTTTTTTTTTTTTTTTTTTTATGTATTATACTAAGTATTATACTAAGATCTAGTAGTACCAGCACTTAGATTTTGCCAGAATCAGAATTAAAGTGAATATAATTTATTATCTTAATGAGTGCAGTCTCTGTGCTGTGATGCGGTTGGAAACCAGATTGAAAATTGTCCAGGTATCCATTTGAGTTTAAGTAGTTGTTCAGCTGATTAAAAACTACCTTTTCAATAATCTTACCTATGAAATGAAGATTTGATAATGGTATATTGTTGCTCAATATGGTGTTATCAAGATTGCGCTTTGTCAGAAGGGCTTAACAACTGCAGTTTTCAGGGAGTTTGGAAAAGTCCCAGAAAGAAGTGAGGCGTTCACCACTGAGATCTGCTTCTAAACAGTTAAGCACACTTTTGAAAAAAGATATGGGAAGTGTGTCAAGATAGGAGGTTGACAATTTAAGGTGCTGTACTTTTTCTTCCAAAATTGTGCTATCAATTGCTTCAAAAACAGACATAACTTGAGGATGTGCCAATTGCCTTTCTGATATTATTGATCTTCTCAGAAAAGAAAGAAGCAAACTCATTCCATTTGCTGTCGGAGAGCATTTCACTGGGAATCTGACATGGGGGGTTTGTTAGTCTCTCAACAATTGCAAAAAGAGTACTGTTTATAAGGTTTGAGAAGAAGGTCTGTCTAGCTAGAATGCTATGGCCATTCCAGTCCTCTGACCTGAACCCTATAGAAAATGAGTGAGGTGAACTGAAGAGAAGAAGCACCGTCATGGAGCTGTGAATCTGAAGGATCTGGAGTGATTCTGGATGAAGTAGATCTCTGATCTCTTGTCAGGTGTTCTCTAACCTCATCAGGCATTATAGGAGAAAATTTAGGGCTGTTAAACTGGCAAATGGAGGTTTCAAAAGGTATTGAATAAAAGGGTGCCATTAATTGTGGCCAATGTGTATTAGAGAAAAACATTTATTTCATAATGATATTTCCCCCCATTTTAAATTTGTATTCTCCAATGAAAGGTTTGATTTTTGTGATTTTTTTTAAATAAAAGATCAAAAGGATTAACAATGCAGATTCATTTTCACAGCCTTCTTTGATCATATTTACCAAGGGTGCCGATATTTTTGGCCATGACTGTATAATTATATATATGGCAATAAATGGCATTTTGATGCTCTTTTATGTGCTAAAACAGATCGCTGTGTAAACGCCTCAGTTCAAACAGCAGCATACATATAAGAATCTTATCACAAGCTCTAATGAATTGCGGTTGCATTGCCATTTCAGCGGGCTGAGTTCATGGAGTCCATCGCTGGAGCTCATGTGGAAATGCCACACAGACACACAGCTGCTCAAAAGGCCACAAACGCTTCATGCGCCTCATCTTGCTTTCGTCTGGCGCATCGCTCTCACATCCCTCTTTCACAAATCTGCTGTCTGATCTTGAGCCTTATGTGGTCAGAATGTGTTAATGAGTGCTGCCACTGATTGGCCCTTTAGCAGAATAATAAATATTGTTGTTGTTAATTCACCTTTAGCCCACTCAGCTGTGTACACACTTTCACACGGGGATTTTCCATAAGGATTAGAGAGAGAAATAGAGCCGTTTGTATGTGTGTGTGTGTTTTACAGAAGGCGGGATTACAGCATGCCGCCACACACACATCCTCACTCTGACACTGAACTGGTGTGACAGTCACCCGGTCAGCTGACAGCGAATACTCACCTCTCATTGGCTGCCACTGATCAACCTATACAGCTCTAAAAATAATCCACAATGGTTCCTCAAGCAGGGTGTGTCCAAAAGAGATAGCGACGAGACGAGAGAGAGAGAGGGAGGTGGTGAAAGTTGCACAAATCAAATAAGTGCCCTATTTTCTTGTTGTCTTGCATGTTTTGCATCGCTGTTGCTTTCATATGAGAGGCTTCAGTGAAAGTGGAGCACTGATGCGATCCAACATATGTGCTGTTATTGATCACCGGAGTCACGTATGAAATATGTTGTGAAGAAATCAATTTGTCCATCTTAACATTTAAGCTGCATGAGGGAGTTTTAAAATCTGAAACTGTATTAACAGTTTCAGTTAATGAAACGAAAACAGGGATTCCTCATCTTGGCCAAATTCTAAAGCGACATGTATCCTTAATGAAGAGGAGAATCCAAGATTGCATTGAAAACAACCTCAAACATTCATCATCAAGTTGAATTGAGAGAAATGCCCTTTATGAAATATTGATTAAAAAGATCTAATCTAATTACGAGTATTTCAAGCAATATGTGTGTGCTGTGTATTGAATTTTTTTTTTTTTTTTTAATTTACTCTAATTTTTTAAAATTTGGGGGGCAGGTAGGAAATGTCATGACTTGCACTACATGAATGATGCTTCAAATGTAATGTAGTTTCTTGTTTTGGTTTGTTTTTGTTTACAATTAAATGGTCTGATATATGAGTGATTCAGAAGCAGGTGTATGCAGTGAGTCTCAGTGTGATGAGCGTTATGGCTGTAGTATGTGTGTGAGTATGTAGTGAGGAGCTGTCCAATCAGCACCACACCACTCAATACTACAGCACACTGTGGGCTACACATTATTCTTATTTACAGTAGGTAAGAGGTTTGAGTTTATTTGATGCCATTTACCAATTGGACCATATGTCTCTTTAAGGCTGTATGGTGTAATTTTAGTGGCAATCATTTTATATATATATGTGACCCTGGACCAAAAAAAACAGTTATAAGTTGCACGGGTATATCTGTAGCAATAGACAACAATATATTTTATGGTTCAGAATTATACATTTTTCTTTTATGCCAAAAATCATTAGGATATTAAGTAAAGATCATGTTCCATGAATATATTTTTTCTAAATTTCCTACTGTAAATACATCAATACTTATTTTTTGATTAGTAATATTCATTGCTAAGAACTTAATTTGGACATCTTTAAATGCTATTTTCTCAATATTTAGATTTTTTGCACCCTCAGATTATTATATATATATATATATGCAACATTACAGAGATAAAGTGTCTAATGCATTCTCTTTATAGCACCACCGCTGCAGCCATTAGAGCAACGGTTTTGTAACACAATCACTGTTTTCTATTATAAATTCCAAGGCAATTACTGTCAAACTTCAAATTGCTCCTGTAAACAATGTTTCCAGCTCATCCTGATGGCTAACATAGTTTATGCAGTTAAAGGGAACACATTATTTAGCCTATTTATATGTCGATTTATCCACCCGTTAGCCGTTGCAACTGTGTTTAGGGACCATATAGTTCTTTTAAATATGTCTGATCAGTGTCAGGTGGACATGACAGCCTAATTATACAGTGTTTACTTCAGATTAATTGGTCAGCTGGCTATGCAGACAAACCCACGACTAGTTGATCCTGAAAGCGTGTATTTTTGCACATCTCTAGCGGACGTGTGCGGCGTGAACAGCTGCTGTGTGCGTGATAGGTCAGAGAACTGCTGTGTTCTAACTTCATAATGCACATCTCTTTTGCTTTTGCTCTTGCATGTAGATTTTGCACCTATAAAAGATAAAGCAGAGTGGATTTAAGCTACCGGGCTTCAGTTAAATAGTTGCACTGGTTCCATTACAATGTTTCCCACCTTTGATTATTCGCTGTCAGTTATGTTGCGTTATGAGAAACATTAAACATCAGAGTCAGATGCTCCAAAAGTGAAACAAAACAGCACTACTTATTTTCCCTGCACAGCATTAGCATTTTCATAACAAATACTGTTGTTTTATAGAAACCATGTTTTTTTTTTTTAAGTAACATGATTAAAATACATTCATTTCATATAATATATATATAATATATTTTGTATATATTCCATACTTTTTTACATAATAAAAAAATATTTAACATATGTATATATATATATATATATATATACACACACTTTACTGTAAAAAGTAGGTTTTAAAAAAGCAACTGTCAGGGTTCTGAACTGTCTGCGTGTTTTGCTCCCCGTGACTGTTTCTCCCTCTTGTTGATTGTGATTATTTGATTCCAGCTGTGTCTCCTTAGTCCCTTGTTATCCTGTGTTTTTAAGCCCCATTCCATTCACTTGTCGGGTCTACTTGTTCAGTTTTTGTGTTTCTTGCCAGTGTTGGATGTACCCCGTGTATGGACTTTATTAAAGATTGATTTGTGTATTCCTCGTCTCCATTGTTCCTCGTGACAGCAACATTTTCAGTTGTACAGACTGGCCTTAAATTTACAAATCTACTTAAATTTACTAAAATTAGTTTATTACCTGATAACCACCATGAAAACACAGGTGATAACGAGAAAGTCGCATGATGAATCTGAGTTCATCACAAGTAGCTTGTCCAAAGGCTGAGATAGATACTAATATATTAAAGATGCACAAACACATAAACAAAAATCACTATTATGATAACAATCATGACAATAAAATAATGCAAAAAACATTAATTAACCATATAAGATGTAACATATAAAAATAGCAATTTTATCTCAAATGTGTTTTACAAGATTCGTTTAAGTCCAAATTATCTGTTGCACAACTTCTCATTTGATTAAATGTTGGATTTAATGAGATGTTACAGAAAATTCTAATGCACATAACTGATGAGAGGTGAAAAATAAACAAGAAAGCTGTTTCATTGAAAAACCATCAAATGTGAGCTGTCACTGAGAATGTCAATTTTCAGTACTTTACTTAAAAATTTCACTTTCAAAAACATATGTTCATTTAACAGTCTTTTACTGTAAAATGAAAGAAATGTCCCATTAGATTTGTTAGAGTTTTGCACTAAGGGAACGCATCTTTAAAAAAGGACCAGGTTTTTACTGCAGCATTGTTACAGTCATTTAACTGTTAAAATTGCAATCGTTTTTTTACAGCTTGCTTTTGGAACAGAGCCATAGTATGTGTGCATTAGCAGATTCGTATCTCCAGCCACTGATGATGGAGATTTAATTGTGGCTGATGTGAGGGCAACAGGTCCTCGTAATCTCCCACACTGAGACCAGAACGACACAAACCCACCTCATCTGACTTGACAAGAGGGAACAGTCACAGCTAACCAAACAATCTGAGAAAAACAGAGCGAGAGAGGGAGAGGAAATGCTGATGAGCATGCTCAGTATCGCTCTCGGCTCAGAGACTGCAGCTTTTATCTGCAGCGGGGGACGAGAGAGAGAGACAGAGTGCACGAGTGAGCTTATACACACCCATGCACCGCAACTTCATCACACTCTTTCCATCACGCACATTCAGTAGTGTTTGGTCAATCTGACTGGTCCGGCTGCATTATATGGGACTGTCTGAAGGGTCAGATATCCTGTTAGTGTTAGAGCTAGTTCAGGTGAGTACGTAGACCATCATCTCTCTGAATGGGACGGCACAGCTGGACGCTTTCTCTCCTCAGCGGCTGCTCATCACCAACATGCAGCCTCTCCGGCCGCAGCCGCCTGACGCCGTACCAAACACGCTCTCAGCATCGCACCAATGAGAGGCTTCAAACTCGCCTGGTAAGAATGTGATTTAATGCTTCTTGAGTGTTTTTCTGACACTGGGGATGCTTTGTGCCTCAGCGCGTCCGGGCCTGATATTTTGTAAAGTCTCCTCGCGTCTCTCTGTGTCGTCCATCACGTGTCGTGGCACGCGGCCAACTGCAGTGCCGCCCTCCTTTTTCTTCCGCTGCACCTCCAAGCTCCACTCCCATTCCTTTTTCTCCCCATCTTTTGTTCTTTTATGCACCTGTGCCCCTAAACTCCCTCTCTGCATCTGTCTCTTTTCTTTCTCCTCCCCTCCTGTCCTGTGCATGTGTTTGTGAATGCGACTCAGTCATGTGGTGGATATTTTTAGCCGCAAATCACAGCATGCGGCGCTAAGGAAAAACCAGCGGCAACGTGCAGCCCGCTTCCTCTCGCATTGCTGCCTGTGCTTTTCCCAGTTTTCCTCTCTTTAGCTCATTCTGTTCTTTCTTTTCATCCCATAAGAAAGAAATGTTAGAAATGAGATTTTCTCAGCCTCTCCTAGACAGTAGTGATATTAAATAGAAAACAAATGGAGGCAAAAATATCACTTTTTTTTTCAAGTTTCCCATGCTGTGCTCAGAAGTCTGCAATCAGAAGTCATAGATTGCAATTTAATTTCAAACATTTCTCATAAGTGTCTTTCAAGTCCAGATTACTTTTGAAAAATAGGCAAACATGACAGATTTTATCTTGAGGAAAACAACCTAAAAAATCCATCTCCTCCAGTTTGCTCAGATTTACCAAAATGCTAAAGTCTGCAATCAGAAGTTGTAAATTGCAATTTCATCTCCAATGTTTCTTACAAGATTCTTTTAAATCCAGATTATCTGTTGCACAACTTCTAATATGATTAAATGTTGGATTTAATGAGAACAAATTGAGTAAAAGTTTTATCCTGAGAACAAGCTATTTCCTTCATCTCCTTGAGTTTCACAGTAAATCTCAGTTATTGATATTTAATATGATTTGATATTAAATTGTGGGTTAAATGAGCTACAGTGGAAACCACAGTAAAATTCAGATATTTGTGCCATTGCTTGGCACATTATTATATAACAAAAATAATATCTAATAAACTCACCTCATGAGAAGTGTATTTTATTACCGGTAATAATAATAATGGATTTGACTATCCACTTTGTATGTGTTAGATTTATAATAATAATAATAATATTAACAATGTATTACTATAATTATTTAGAATAATTATTGTCATATTAATTAAATATGCATACATGATAAATGTAACAGTCCACTTTTTCTAATAAATAAATATAAAATATTTGTTATCTAATTATCTAGGAAATTGTATAACATTTAATGAATGCAACAAAAAAACACACTTTACCCATAATAACGTCACTGAAACTCTGCTATACATATTCATTTTACAACTGCGCTGCCCATAATTCTCATTTGTCTAGTTTTCTGTTTCTTATGTGATTCTAGAGAAAACATCCGAGACCAAGTTGATGTTTTACATAACTAAGAACTCTCATTACCCCCTCCTGAGCCGTGAATAAGCACCTCTGAGCAGTAAAGCGCTCCTCTGTACTCACATTCCTCAACTCTGTCAATGCTTCAGGGCTTGATTTGACTCCAGCTCATTTGGCACAGGGTTGCAGGGTTACCTTGATTAACATCCATCCAGCTGGTTAGAAGTGTGTCAGGTGTGTGACAGTGGGCTTTTTATAAGAGTCCTCAGAGATGGACGGCTGATTGTTGAAGTGGAGCTGTCAGATTTAACCAGAGCACCTGCATGTGCTGCTCCATCCAAGATATGACCATTTTTCTTGAGCAGAACAGTTAAGAAGCTGAATTTTTAAGGGTATAAAATTAGAAATAAAATTGATGCACATGACACGCATACATATCCGATTTTCTCCCAACGCTTTACGGATGTTTATGGCTTAATAACTGATTTAAGACTGTGTTTACGAGGTAACTTGAACAAAACCATGTATTTTTCCATAATTGTGTGTGTTTTTGTTCATTGAAGCACTTGTCTGAAGCGGCTCAGCATATGCGTGCAGACTTTCAAACTGGCTACTTCCTTTGATAATAATCTTGATCCAGTGTCAGCACTCATCAGAAGTTATGACCGACAACGCTGTCTTTAAACCCGTTTAAACTAGAGTTGTGGTGGATATCTCATAACGCCCTCACAGAAGCGCTTGTCTGCTGCCATCTATTGATGTTGCGGTCTCTGGGAGATTGTAGTTATTGAGTCTCTTCCTTTTCTTTTTCAGCTGGCCCGGGCCAGTGTTGCCACCTTGTGGACAAACTAATTAGTGCAGAATAAATTTAAGGCCTGCGCACTCTTCCTCGGGCCGGATGAAGATGATTTGCGGGCCGCCAATTGAATAGTCCTGCTTTAACACATCGAAAATGCTATTGGGTGCTTTAATAATATAATTGCGGATGCATTACTGGTGAATGCCAAACTGAGGCTCTGAATTACAGGTAATAATGTTGTAAATAATGTTCAATTTATTGCACAGACCCATTGTTTCGCTCTTTAAGACCTCAAAATATCATCAGGAGCCATGAAGATTACTTTTGTGTTCCCTGATATGAAGAAAAAAAACACCTACATCTTGGATGGGCTAAGAATGAGTAAATTTAACAGCATTTAAAAAATATATATATATACTGTATATACTTATTTTAATTTTTATTTGGGTGAACTATTCCTTTAAGCTGACTTATATGAGAACCTGTAAATGTTTGTCTTCTCTGGAGCTCCTTGTGGAATAAGTAGAGCACCTTCTGTCTTCTTCTAATTGATGATGAGCTGAAACTGATTGTCTATTAACTTTATCAGGTTCTGTTTGGTCCGAAGATCTCTGGCTCTTTTGGAAACAGCGTGATTGTTCTCTCTTTCTCTCTTGTTCTCTCTCTGTCACCTGCACTGGAAGACTTTTATATCCCTCTGATTTCCCTCGAGACGCTGCTGCTCTCTTCCTTATTCCTCCTGTCTAAATGACCGCTCTGTCATACTCTTAAATAGGGCAGCACACCATGGAGTCTGAGTGAGGATCTATTCTCATACAAACAGCCATGTATGTGTTATCATTATTACAGACTGATTGACAGGCATTCATAAAGACTGATTGACTTTATGTAAACACATCTTATCTTAAACCATAATTAGGTTCTCTATGACTGTATCATTGTTGAAGTGGATAAAGAGATTCATATTTTTTAAAAAAGTGAAATATCCATCTATTTATTATTATTAAAGGTGATGTGTAGGTCAATAGCACTTTATATGCACACTTTATCAACTATAAATCAATATTTGGCCATAAGCTACCCTGACTATAGCCTAGCCTAATTCTGCAGTCCTGTTACTTACAGGATTGTTAACCATGCTCACAGAATTTTCTATGAAGTCATTTTTTATTATTTAATATTAAATCATTTTTATACATTATTTCATTTTATATGATAGAATTATTATATTTAATGTTATATTACGATATTATTACTATAAGAATTATATTTAATGCTACAAAATAACAAATCCACACAAATAGTGATGCACAAAAATCTCAGCAACTCAGTTTTTATTTGAGTGTTTATTATTAAATGATTTTGATTGAATGATTGGTTGATTGATTATTTAAAACTTTATTTTTGGTTTCTGGCTAAATGAAAACTAATTGCAAACAAAAATTGCAAACATGATTTAAATATGAAAAGCAAATGCATGCAAGCCATATCATATTTACGGTAGTGAATGGCCATTTTAATATATATATATATATATATATATATATATAAAAAAAAAACATTTGGGCTCCGAGTGGGCTCCGTAGAGTAGCTATCGCTAGGAGAGTGATATACGCTATACAATACTCGGCAGAGAGGAAGAGGAAGTCCATGGTTTATGTAGGGTGTGTGATCAGTGCAATCAGCTGTGTGTGTCGTCAGTGCAATGGATGATGGGAATTGTAGTCTGAGGTGGCGTGCAACAGTTAGTGTGGTGCAAGAGTCCATGTGGTGAGCGAGTGACCTCTGGTGGTGAGTTAACAGAAGTTCATAGACCAGATTCATGACAATAATATTAAAATTATAATAATCTGCATTGAAACAGTAAATATGTACATACAGTATATGCACTAAATACACTGCAAATGTTCATAATACCTTGATTCAATTTGTTTATTTTGGCCTCTTTCCCCTTTCCGTTCTGCTCTGAACCATTGCATAATTGTTGTGTTAGTTTTTTGGTATTAATGTGGCAGGAAATGCTCTAACACTTCATAATCTTGCACCACGGGACGTGTTAGATCACACCAGACTTCTAGAACACTAATGAGGTCACTGTGTTGTTTACAGCACAGCTATATGATTGATCAGAAACCAGTCCCTCATGTCAATAACTGCAGCGATGCAGTAATGACCTGTCATAACAAAACACTCTTACCTTTTTCTTTTCTTTCTTCAGCACCTCTTCACCTTTGGTCATTGTTTTGTCACATGCAATCTCTCTTTTGAGTGAGTATTGCACACTCATTTGGTAAAAGTGTTTATTCATAGGGTTCAGAAGTTTAAACCTGTCAGGCCTCTTTTTGTGTCCAAACAGATCATTATTTTTTTTCATGTTTCATGTACCAAAGAGAGAGAGAGAAAAAAGCCATTTTATAATGGGTTCCAAAATATGCTTACAATTACTAAAATAGTAGTTTTATTTTATTTTTTTCACTTTTTGATTGTGTTTTTTAGGATGAGTCATGGTTTCCATTGGTTCTGGATGCTATTTATAACTCACTCTTATGCAAAAAAGACTATTTAAAAAGAGTATTTAGCTTTTTTAATGTAACAAACCCACCGCATCCGTCCAGTTGTACCTAAAATCATCACAGCAGAAGCATTTCCAGATATCACCTGTTACTCATAATAATGATGTATTACTTAATGCTGGTTTTGCATTAAGCGCAAATGTTTTGCAACAACAAAAACAACAGTAGTAGTAGTAGTAGTAATAATAATAATAATAATAATAATAGCCCTTGTGAAAAGTGCACATTAGCATATATAGAAATAATATACTGTACTTTAGTGTGAACAATGTAATTTACATTTATATTAAATGCAGTTGGTTGTAATTATGACTGACCCACTTAAGATCCTTACAGTATATGTAAGTTCATAATATTGTCTTTGAAACATAGTTTAAGAGGACTGCCAAATTTACTGAATGCACAAATCACGAAACTTTAATAGTCCAACAGGAAACCACAAAGCACAGGGCACACGGGCAAGGAAGACATTCAAGAACCGACCAACACTAACTGAAAGGACTGGGGCTTATAAACACAATCAGGGAGGAAGACGAGACACACCTGGAATCAAATTAACAATCAACATGAGGGAGAAACTGGGTCACAGGGAACACATGGGGAGCAAAACACACACAAAACAGTCTACAATCCTGACAACATTATTACAAAGTGTTCTTTTTTTTCTTGAAAGAAATTTAGAGAAATGAAAGTCAAGAAAGTGCCTCTCTTTAAGTACACTTATATGTCCAATTATTTTGTTGAAAGCAGGGTAAGCGATTTCTGGAAGCCAATGTTGATATTTGAAATCACCAAAACAAACATGTCCCTACCCCAAAAGAGTCTCGCTCCTATTTTGATAGATCTGCCCCACACATACGTAGCCTACGCGGCCCAGGCAACGATTAGTTCTGTGAAACATAAGCCGCTTCTCCACCTAAATTACCTGGAACAATATGTCCCAGGGACTTTTTTCCCCCCAGACCTGTTGCTGTCTGTGTTTCCATCGCGGTCTAAACTACTGAGAAGATTAGGCAAATAGTCTGGTGACTTAACGTTAGGTCTGCGCGTGTTTCTCAACACCAAGTACGCAAATTTTGGACTTGCATCCTCGGTAGTTCGGACTTCACGAGTTAGACTCGGGAGTGTGATCTCCCGCGGACGGAACGACGCAAGTCCGGTAATTCTGCAAAGAGCAGCATGCTCGATAACGTCAGTTAGCTCGCCTTGGCTGCTGCAATTTTCCTCACTGTATCTACAGACGAAATAGTATCAAACACCACTGCCTCTTTTCGTTTTCATTTAAACATATTATTAGCCGCAAAAATGTAGTTCAGGGAACGTACATACATTACAATGAAACAAAATACTATATGTGACCTTGGAGCACAAAACCAGTCATAAGGGTCAATTTTTCGAAATAGAGATTGATACATCATCTGAAAATAGCTGTTGCGGCACGCTGTGTCCGGTGTAGACACTGTGTTACTCACCTATCGGGAAGAAACAAAGCAACCTCTGATCGCAGGCCTTCCGCTCCTTGAGTTCTCTCCAGCGCTGGAAAGCTGATCCGATCCGATATTTGCACGGGTCCTACTTCTTGCCTTGTCTTTCCGCAGACGTTTTCCTCTTTTGTTTTTTTATATGCCATCTCTATCTTTCTGTCACTCGGCTCGGCTGTTCACTGAACACTCTCTCCTCTGCATCATGAGTAGACACGCCCCTTACTGCTGATTGGCTACAAGTTTGTTTTGGGCCTCGGCCCCTGACTCAGTTTTCTAAAACGTTTTTGAAAAAAATTGCTTACCCTGCCTTTAATATTATGTACAAGTAGAGCATTTAAAAAAAAAAAAAAAATAGACTTTTAAGATTTGAAGTACACTGCTAGTGCACATTCATTACAATTAAACACACTAACTTTGTTTAAGGGAAGGTTGTTTTCCAATCAATGCTATAGCTATATATGTTCTGTACATCACTCTAGTATTATCAACAGGAGGCAGTTTTCACCTTTTACTGTTACTGATCTAGTTTCCTGTCGTACCAGTAACTGAACCCAGTTGGCAGCTCCAATGAGCTACTATGGCTCCAAGTTGTCACAATGATAGATTTGGTTTCCTCTGTGCCGTTCACGTGGCTGTTTGACTGAATTGAATTGCGTTGTGTGAGCTCATCAGTGCTGAGTTGGATCAGTCCTGCTTTGCTCTAGCCAATGAGATCGCGTGGTGTTGCCATTGGAGGCCACTTGTCTCGGGGTTGCTGATGTATTGAGTGTGTCCCGTGGGAATGACCTTGCTCATAAATGGCAGTGGCACAAGGCTTCTGAGATGTCCCTGTTTGGACATATGCACACACACGCTGTCTTTGCTGAGCCGCACTGATTCACTCTCATTTTATGAGATAAGAGCAGTTAATTGAAATGACACACACGGGTAAGATTTTAAACTTTCTTATGCTCTACAAGGCTGCATATATTGGATTGGAAACACAGTAAAAACAATAATGTAATTAAATATTTTTGCAGTTTAAAATAACTGCTTTGTTTGAATAGGTTTTAAAATGTAATTTATTCCTGAACTTTCAGCATCCTTACACCAGTCTTCAGTGTCACATGATCCTTCAGAAATCACTGTAATATGCTGATTTGCTTCACAAGAAACATTTCAGAGGATCAATGTTGAAATCAGTTGTGCTTCTTCATATTTGTGGAATAAATACTTTTTTTGAAGGAATCATTAATAAAAAGTTCGAAAGTACTTTTTTTAAAAAATATGAACGTTTTGATCAAATTAAGTTCATTCATGCTGAATGAAAGTATTATATATTTTATATACTTTTATTTTTTACTATTATCAATGTTGAAAACAGCTGTGCTGCTACATATTTTTGTGGAAACACTAATGAATTTTTCCTGAACATTCAAAAGAACATAATTTGTTTGAAATATAAATGTTTTGTAACATTATAAAATGTCTTAACTGTCACTTTTGATCAATTTAATGCATCTTTATATAACGATAATTATAACTTGATTACTAGTGCAATTATTACACAACATAATTATTAAATATTATAATGCTTTATTTAAAAGATGTTTTTGTGCAGTTAATTAAAACAATCAACTGAGGGAGCATTTCTAATGGAAACTGGTAATGAAATGTGATCCTGGACCACAAAACCAGTCAAAAGTAGCACGGGTGTATTTGTAGCAATAGCTAAAAATACATCGTATGGGTCAAAATGATAAATTTTTCTTTTATGCCAAAAATCATTAGGATATTAAGTAAAGATGTTCCATGTTCCATGTTCCATGAAGACATTTTGTAAATTTCCTCTCGTGAATATATCTAAACGTAATTTTTGATTAGTGATATGCATTGCTAAGAACTTACATCCTGATCCTCTGAAAAGCCGCTGGATCCTCTTGTGGCCGAGTATTCTGTTACGGGGCTGACGAGACGTGAGACGTGCGGATCCATATGCAAAGCTTTATTATAAAACATGGTCAGAAAACAGGCAGGGTCAGACAGTGGCAAACAGGTATGGCAAGGGCAAGACGCAGCAATCCGTGGAGCAAGCGTGGGTCGACGATCGGCGAACAGTATCCAAAGGGGCAAGGCAGAGAGATAATCCAGAAACGAGAGCAATAATCCAAACAGGGAGCGAACAGAGTCCAAACAGCAGAGGCGAAGGGTAAATCCAGGAAACACGGGCAGGGTCTGACACGGCAAGAAAAACAAGGCAAGACTAAGGCTCCGTAAAGTAGCTATCCCTGGGAGCGTGATAAGTGCTATACATTACTCGACCGCGAGCAAGAGCAAGTCCCAGGTTTATATAGTGTGTGTAATAATGAGAATCAGATGTGTGTGTGCTCAGTGTGATGAGTGAATGGTGACAGCTGTGATCTGTGCAATGGAAGATGGGTATTGCAGTCCAGAGAAGTGTGGTGTGAGAGTCAATGTGGTGAGTGAGTGACTTCTGGTGGTGATTGTCCGGAAGAGCATGGACCAGATTCGTGACAGGGAGCGTGGTAGAGTCTTTTATAAAGAATATCTCTTTGGTTTTGAGACTGTAGTCTTTTCAACTTCAAGAATCGTATCTATGCACAAACAGCTTGTAACACTCCAAAGACAAAGGAAAACTTGAAATCGCATCATATTACCCCTTTAATGTAGCTAAAATAAATAGTTTGCGACCACTTACCTTGTTCAGTGTACCTTGTCCACTGATATGTATTAAATTAATCAGAAAATACCGTACTGTTTACTGGATTGTTATTTCACACATATACAAAAGTAAAAAAAAAAACATTTTTATCTTAAACATCCTAATGTGTTAGAGACTCTAAATGTGGGTTTTGTGAACTTGTGTCTGTTTGTGTGTGGGTTTTTATGTGTGCGTGTGTGGTCTGTAAAGTGAACTGAAAGTGAATGATGTCAGATCTGTTTCTTTCATCAAGACTGAATAATTAACAAGCCGACGGCTCTGTGCACCAAGCCAGCAGAAAGCATTTCTCTCTCTCTCTGGCTCTCACGCACACTGGGTTTTGTCTCCATCATTTTCTCACTTACTCTTCCTCTAGCTGTCTTCTCAGTCTCTCTCTCGCTCTCTCTCTCTCTGTCGTCGTTCTCCAACACCTCCTCCAAACGGTTTGCGAGACGTAGCATCTCCCGAGCCCTGATCTCTTAGATGAGAGAGAGAGAGCGAGAGAGCTGCAGCCAGCATGAGGAGAGAGACGCTCTCACAGACAGAGCTCTAGTGCCGATCGCTCATCCTCCGTATCGTCTTCTTCATCCGTTTGGGAATGCCTCTGCCCTCCCCATCTTCTGTCTCTCCATCCATCCATCTCTCCTTGGCTGTAAGTGGTGCAGAGCGCGGTGGAGGCGTGATACATGGCAGCCAGGTTAGTCCTGACAGACGTGTGTGTTGTTCTGTGCAGGTTCTGCATGGGTTATGCATGGGTCGAGCCGACATAATCGCTGCCTCATTATTTAACGGGTTCAGAGCGGCATGCTCTCGTCTAAGCCTCTTAATGCAGATTGGGTTCTTTCCATCACTTGTCTGCCTGTCTCTCTCTCGCTCTCTCTCTGTCTGGCGGTGAGGGGGTGTGTGTGAGTGTGTGTGTTTTGATTCGGCAGCAGGAATAGGGTGTGGCACATGGTTTCTGTCACTCCCACACTGTGTGTGTCCATCTGTCTGTCAGCACTCACATCTGTTTAAAACACATCACTGCATTTCCATTCACATTTACATATAGTAAACTAATAGCTATCTATTTATAAAAGTGGCAACCTGCAGTTACCTAAAAAAAAAATCTATCGTTCTATCATTCTACATTCTATCGTTCTATCTATCTATAGTGTGTTTTATTTTTTTAATTTATAAATAATTTTATATTACATTTAATTTTTTATATTATACAGAGTACAAAGCTGTCACTTGGGTGCTATCTTAAGATGTAAAAAACTAAAAAGGTACAAATGTGTACAAACTACTAATATGTACTTTTAAAATACTACAGTAATATGCACCATTTAGGGGTAAATGCACAATGATGTACCTTTTAGCTATTTTACTGAATACTGCCCCAGTGATGGCTTAGTACTTTTTTTCTGATAGTTGTGTGTGCATGTATTCTTGTGTGTTTTTAAGATATAGTTGTTCAGTCTGTATTTTTAGCTTTATATTAGCTGCAGGTGTTGTTTACATTTCCATCCTGAAACAGACAGACAGGTTGAGTGACAGAGGTCTGATCTGTCTCATGGTTAAACCTGAGTGTGTTTGTTTGAGAGTAAAAGTGCACATCCGCACTCATAAACACATGCATTCTTGCAGACTTGTTTTCCAGTTACAAGATGTAAACATTCTTAAAACAAGATTTTACAGTATATTAATTTATATATATATATATATATATATATATAATTATTTTTTTGTTCTGAACTTTTTGCTATTTGCTAAAAAAAACAGTTTGCCAATGGGCAAAGAAAGCTCTTTTGTGTAAGGTGCAGCCTGACTGGTTTCCTCTCTCAGCAGACTTTTAGAGCTTGTTGCATGTGTGTGTGTGTGTGTGTATGTGTATGTGTGTGTGTGTGTGTGTGTGCGTGTGTGTGTGTGTGTCCGTGTTTGTTTGTGTGTAAGAGGGGGTCCTGGCAGTTAGTCATTATTCACGCTCAGCCAGTACTGCAGAGAAAACAGAGCCTTCCGGAACAGCCCACAGTCCTTCTCATGGCAAACTGGACAGGACTGTTCTTGTTTGGACCCGTGACAGTTCAGAGAAAGGCCATAGACATTTTGAGGTCCATTGACAATAAAGCGACCCGTAGAAAGTTTCCGAAATCAGTGTATTGTTTTATTTTTATTTATTTTTTGCTAACTTCTAAAAAGTATCTAACAAAAACAACCATAGTGTTCATAAAAATGCCATATAGGGTGCCTCAGACATGAAATCCTGGAAATAGTAGAGATCCTACAATTGAGATTTCCAAAACTTGATAACTAAATAACACTTTTGTTTAAGGACCAATTATCACTATTATCTAGTAGTTTATTAGCATGCACATTATTAGCATATTAGCTGATTATTAAAGCACATTTAAATGGCTTATTCTGCATGACCATATTTCAGATCCCTTAACCCTGCCCCATACCTAAACTTAACAACTACTGTACCTTACAATTTTGTTTAGGTACATTTTATAGTATATTATACTATATGTATGTATTGTACGTATTATATACTAAATTTACGTTTAGTCATTTAGCAGACGCTTTTATCCAAAGCGACTTACAAATGAGGACAATATATATGTGTATATATAATACATATAATACAACTATATCCAGTAATCAAGAATGACTGGAAAAAAGCATAGAAAAATTGTGGAAATTGAATGGGATAGAATTATATTTAGTTGTATAAAACTGTTTTGTTACTGCTACTTTCCTTCAAAATAAAAAAGAGAGAAAACAGTTTTACAATGATATTTTGTCGGGAGCCATAGTAAACATGTAAGAGAATGAATGAATGAATGAATGAATGAATGGGAAATGTCTTTGTTGGAGGGAACGTTGAGTCAAACGAGGAAAGCCGACAATGTGAGCTATTATATTTAGCACCACACTCTGAATATTGCTAAACAGCCCTGTTTCTATAGCAACATGAACACAGCAGAACTGTTGTGTCATGCTCGCACAAACACACACATCACACATCGCCACGGTGTTGTGCACCTGTCAATCTGATTGTGTTCGGATGTTGAACTGAAAGTTCTGATTGGTTCTCACATTTTTGATAACATCATCAAAGCACATTTGCTCTGCTGTGCGGCTGCATTTGTTATCTAACATTCCACCATTTCTCTCTCTTCTCTTCCCTTTGGAGCCCAACCACTTCCAAACTTGGCCAGTCCTGCTCTGACTGTTTCCATGGAAACATATTCAGTCGTGGCAGGACTACAGTGAAAGGAAAAAAGCTGGCACTGCGAGTGTGTGTGTGTGTGTGTGTGTGTGTGTGTGTGTGTGTGTATTCCAATTATTTAGGATGGTCGTCCCTCTCCGCTTGACTGCGTCTCACACAAACAGAAATTCATCCTCCTTCACACATTTACCTTTTAAAGTGGGATGCAACAAACCACTATGAAGTATTTTTCTGAGATCTGGTTGGTGAATACATGCAAGGAAGAAAATGAGAATGTTATATTATGAGATAAATGAGATGTTATTGTTTAGCATTAAGTTGGGGTTAGGTTATTGTATTTATAAGTAGCTGTTTATGAAAATAACACAAGTCTAGGGAATATCATCATTTAGATGGTTAAGTAAATGTGTGTGTGTTTGTATATATCAGGTTTTGCCATCATTGATGGACTAAATAGCTACACAAGGATAGTAAAACCTAAAATCACTTACAATGCAGTCTTCAGTTTGATTCGATTTTCAATGAATCATTCAGAAAGACTCTGGAGGAACCAGTTTGAGTTTTGGGAGATTTGCAAAACACCGCCCAAATATATACACAATGAAAGAAAGTGTAACTTTTATTCTCGCTGTAGTATTGTTGCTGCCGCCGGCACCATGTTCTGGAGACGCTGTGTTTCGTTGTGAAAGCGAAAGTACTTTGTTTGATCTTCCAAAAGAGGACACAACTAGAAATCAGTGGTTAAGTTGTATTTACAACACTGTTCCAGAACAGTTGAACCCAAATATTGGAGTGTGTGCAGCGCATTTTACAGCGGACTATTTCCTGAACCTGGGAGAGTAGCCTACAATGCTGGCTCGCACAAAGGCTGTTTCTATAAAGTGGGGCAATTCCAACTTTACAAGGACAGTCTGACGCTTCTGACTCACAGCCTGTAAGTATGTTTTCTTATTTAAAGAATTTGCCACTGACGATTCAAACGTGATGTTTGAGCAGTGTAGAGTAGTGCTTGCTGTTTGTCGTTTCTCCGATCACAAATGCAGACATCGTAATATTTACGCGGCACGTATACATCAAAGGATAGTATAAGTCATTATAATCAGTAATTATGTCCCCACTGGATGCAACAAATGCCTCGTTTATAAGGAGTTTTATTGTTTTTGTGTCGTCACGCCAGGACACGGCATCACAATATGGAGAGGGGCGTAACATTTCCGTCTCACGCTTGAGGTATTCGGCCAACACACTGGATAGCTGGCCAATCAGAGCACGCCTCGCTTCTCAGAACAATGAGCTTTTTAAAAATCTACGCGTTTCAGAAAGGCGGAGCATAGAGGAGCAACAATAATGTACAGTATGTGGAAAATAATGTGTTTTTAAGCTCAAACCGCATAAACACATTGCATTACACCAAATACACAAAATAATGTTCTTTTTAGCAACGTCATATGACCGCTTTAAAGCAGCTATTGATTCAGTAGATTCAGATGGATTCGTTCTGTGAATTATTAATGATTAATGATTGCAAATTACTTCAAAACCCTTGTGAAAAAGAAATACACTTTAGCATACTTTTAATAAAATTTATAATATACTAAAAAACATGCAAGTGTGAACTGAATGTAATGTTTTCAGACACTTGATTGCATGTTAGTTCAAGTCTTCCTGGGACGTTCGTACTTAAGAGTTGACAAGTCGGAATAACAACGTCAGGTGCGTTCAAGTCACTTTGGTCGGAACAAGATGGCGATTTTACTTTTCTACATAAAATTCAATGATTTTTTAAACTCTACATGTACAAAATGATGAATGCATCATTGTGTTTTTCCGTTTTTCTGTTTTAATTCAATTTATGAAGGTGATGTAAACTGAATCATTATATGTTCTGTGGTAATTATACAATAATATAATATTTTGTATATGTAACTTTTTTTTAAGTTTTATTTTACTTAACTAAAAAATTTATCATTTTACTAATTTCAACAAATTTACTGTCAATACAGATGCTGCATATCTATAGTCTTTTATAGTCCATTGCATCCGACACATTTTCTCACTGACACGCCCCCAACTCGGAAACTCGGGTCTTAAAGACATTTTTTTCATTGAGAAATGAGTTTCCCACTAAAAGTTTTCCCACTTTCCTCGTTTCCTCACTAAAAACAACTTTGTGGTGGCGTTCATGTGCGTTCAACTCGTAAATATAATCTATCCAACATGACTCGAACGCAACATTATTTAAATGTATACTTAAGTTTGTTAAGAAACAGTCACAAACGTGGAGAAAGTAAAAAAAAAAAAACATTGTATTCTACCTCCCTAGGTTGCTTGTGGCATGAAAAATCAATGAAAGCAGTGATTTTCTGCTGTCTGTTAGATTGCTAGTCTGATGCTATGATTAGCATGCATCTTTAGCAGTGCACCTGACAGGCCACAGCGAGCAGCTATCTGTGCTAATCACCGTGATCAGACCACACACACACACACACAAGGCCTCGCTGAAACTGTAGAATAGCGTAGTGACCTCGTTTTACAATTGTGATTGGCTAGTAGTGATGTAAGACATTGCATAAGAGCCTATATTGTGACCAGGTTGCTCCCTTTGGAAACCAGAGCGAGTCGAGCATCCACAGGGAAAAGTCAGCATGCAGTTTGGTTATACAGTATATTTATGTGGGCATGTGTGTGTGTGTGTGTGCGTGCATGTTAAATTGTGTATGTGTGTTAATTTGATTAGATCATTGTCCTAAATAAACTGTGTTTTTAGATGCAGGCTGATGTCTGGAGTTCCTGGAAGTTGTGCTGATTTTGTTGCTGTTTGGCTTTGTTATTAATTGTTTATTGTGTTTATTAGCGTCTGTTATGATGACATCAGTCTGTCTGTGGTGGACTTGTTAAGGTCAGAGGTGTTTATAAGGTGGACGTTTGTTGATCAGTGGCATTTGTGGGGGATTTTTAGGTTATTGATGTTTGAAGTGGGTTTATTTTGGTGAGTTTTGTCAGTGCTGTTTGTGCTTGGTCAAATATAATATGTCATTTTAATTTAAATTAAATATGTAAATTTAATATAATATTGTATAACATATTTTAAAATATATTAATTTACTAATATGATAATACTTTACATTTTTAATCAATTTAATTAATTTATTTGCATTTAATTTAATTAATTTTAGTTAAGATATGTGACTAATGTATTTAATGTTCCAGAAATGTATTACTGTTAATAATAAGGCAAAGGATTTTGGGGGGAAAAAAATAAAAGATTTAAATGCTTTATACACATAGTGATAGATGCTGTTCACACTAAATGAAAATATCAGTTTTTTCGGTAACACTGTCTATGAAGCCTATATTTATAATACATTATAAGGGTATCCTTAAGGCATTATAATGAATGCATAATGCATTGAAAAATGTATAATATGTGATATCATCTTATAAATAATCATAACAACAATTATAATTGTTCTCTGTGAGGTTAAGATTAATTTTGATGTGAGCTAGTTAATAAATTCAAATGAAAAAAAAAAAAATGCAATGTTTGTATGTTAGGTTACATTTTATTTTGATGCCCCCTTAGTCTATTGACTATAAGCAACTTCATGTCAACTAACTCCCATTAGAGTATTAGTAGGCTTAGGTTAAGATTAGGGTATGTATAATATTGATGTACTTGCAAAGTTACTTATAGTCCGTTTGTCTGTTGGGGAACCATCAAAATAAAGTGTTAGCATATATTTTGCAGATAAACTAATAATAATCCAATGACTGTTGACATGTAGTTGCAGAGTTACTTAACAACAGCTGTCTAAAGGGTACCATCAAAATAATCAAACTGATATTAAAATAAAAATAGTTAAAAGCAAATGTGTCATATTACACATTCATGTGATCTGATATCTGATCTTATGGCTGTTTGAGTGGTGGTAGTAGTGTGATGCTATTTGGCAGATACTATTGCACATAACATATTACACATAATTATAAAACAGTATGCAATAATCACATATTCAGTGTATAATAATTATATAAAAAATTAAGATACTTGCTTTATGTTGTAAAGCAAGTATCCAAAACTCCAAACACCTAAAAGAATGAGTGTTTTCAGTATGTGACCTAAAATGACCAAATGCATGTTATAAAGACATGATTGGCAAGATTATCTTTCTAGAGATTTGTGTTGTCGCTCTGTGAGAAATTGAAACAATGGTCTTGATCTGTCTGTCTCTCGTCTCTCCAGCACTGCCAGTAACTCTAATCGGAGTTCCCCTGCCTGCTCTCCGGTTCTGCGGAAGCGCTGTCGATCTCCCATTCTGCAGAACGTCGAGACGGACAACATGGTGGAGAAAGGCTCAGAGCAGTCCGACACCTCCAAGTCCCCCTCCACCCCTGAGCAGCTGGTCACTCGCACCTTCTCCGGCCAGTCCACACGCAGCGGGGGCAAGAACTCCAAGGTATGTCCTCCACCTCATCCAGCCCCACCTGTTGGGTTCCTCTCTGGCTCTCCACCAACCCCAGTCATTCTACAACATCACTTCCACTGGGAAACCTGCTGTGTACTGGATATGATGCACTTAAATATGTAGAACGGCCTTATCCTACTGTACCTGCTAGTTTGCCCTTTGTTGTCCAATCATAGCATGTGTCCAACCCATTTGACATAGTTCTACAATAATCTATTTTTGCAAGTAGTCTGCCCCATGCAGGTCTGTTATATAAGATATGATTTATTTATGACATATTTATTTTCACATTGAAAGTCTGTTAAAGGGGGACCTTAAATTTGTTTAAACAAGTCTATCTCATGCTCAAGTGCAGTAGTTACAGCAAACCTCATCCTCCACCAAAACACTCCTGTCTTATATGAACATATGCAGTCAGGAAAGGCTGAAGCAGAAGGAATCAGTGTAAACATCTCCAATCATAACCAAACAGAGTTTCACTCTCAGACACAATTACAGAACTTCAAAGAAGGCTGATTCTCAGGAAACCCTTGTGACCCTGGACCACAAAACCAGTCTTAAGTCGCTGGGGTATATTTGTAGCAATAGCCAAAAATACATTGTATGGGTCAAAATTATCAATTTTTCTTTTATGCCAAAAATCATTAGAATATTAAGTAAAGATCATGTTCCATGAAGATATTTTGTAAAAGTCCTACTGTAAATATATTGAAACTTAATTTTTGATTAGTAATATGCATTGTTAAGAAATTCATTGGGACATCTTTAAAGGTGATTTTCTCAATATTTAGATTTTGATCAATGGAAAGCATATTTATTCAGAGTTCAGATGTTGTATAAATCTCAATTTCGAAAAATTTACCCTTATGACTGGTTTTGTGCTCCAGGGTCACATTTATGATTAAAAAAGTGACAGGAAATTTGTTGTGATTTCTTTTAAAATTAACACTACTGAATACTAAAATATTTGAAAATACTTAAGTAGTAGCATTGTAATAGAAAACACAAGATGTTTTTATGTTTTGGAAAGAAGGCCTTGGTTCTGCTCACCAAGGCTTTATTTATTTGATTAAAAATTCGTTATAATACTGAGTGTAATTTACTTTGATGTTAAAATATGTTTTTGGGTAGGTTTTTGAGTCGATCACGCCGTCCTCTCAGCTACGAGTGAAACGCGAGGCTTACAACGTTTAATAAAATGTAAAAACTTTTAACCCAACCATCTGGGTCAAAATAACCCAGCAGGTGTTCTGTCCAATATTTACCCAGCGCTGGGTTGCCAAATAACCCAGCGTTAAAATAACCCAATAAAATGACCCAACAAGCTGAACCCAGCGTTTGGGTTAAAAAAAAATAACCCAGCATTTTTTAGAGTGTAGCTTTGAATGTCTGTAAGACAACTCAAAAATCACATTCACATGTGGGAATGAATGAATGAATAGACGGGTGTCATTAACAGGTGGCTGAATGAATGGAGAGAGGATGTGTAATGATTTGTAATAAATGCAGTGCAGACTAGCTCACATTATCATTTCAGCTGTTATAGTCGCTTGTCCTTTCATTTTTCACACTCACTGTACTCTTTCTTTCTAGAGTTTGATACTTTTGCTGATGTCGTATAAAATGTCTTTGATCTAAACTTGACTATCATGTTCTTCTCGCTGTTTGTGGTTGTTCTGATTTGTGTTCCGTTTTCTGATTTCTGTTTTTCTCCTCGATGCATGCTAGTCTCACAAGCGACTTTCCAAAGTAAGCATTTCTCTCTTCTGTTCTGTATTCACTCAGTCTCTCACCCTGTGTGTCTGTATTCCTGCTCCAGTGGCCGTTCTGTGGTCTGTTTAGGTGTTATTGATGTGTCTTGTCTGACTCTGTCTGTTTGTGTGAATGCAAGTGTGTGTCCAAGTGTTTGTTTAAACAAATACACGCATAGACTCCTCCATCTGCTTTCCTGTTAGCAGGCATATTTGATTCTGCATGATAATATGATGATAGGTTAAAGTATTTGATTTAGGGCTGCATGATGATGGTTAAACTGAAATCATCAGAATTATTGCACTTACATAAGCACCAATCATGAGAATGCCAACTCATATGCAGGGTCATCTAGTTTATTATATTTGTCATATACATTAATCCACTCTATATTATGAAAACTGGTAAAACCTTTAAAGTGAATTTCCTAATTCCAAATTCTGTTGTTGTTTTATTATTATTATTTTTTTTTTATTATTAAAACAACAAAAAACACTTTGTATTGTGGCACAGAGGTTGTTCAAGTGCATTTATTCTGCAACCACAATCACAAACAACAGTCAAGATTGACGCTTGGATTTATTATAGTTTGTCACTGAGAAGATGTGCGCACAGATTTAGTTGCACAAAGTTGTCAGGTTGGGGATATTAAGCCACACTTGAGATTTGTATTCATTTATGAGAAAAGCTCTTATTGGGGATTTTCAACACTTGACATCTGGCAACCCCAAGCACGAATATTCATGGTGGTTTGTTACCAATGCAAGAATATGGAAATGTCAAATGAAAAAAAGGCCACTTTCGAAGATTATTAAGAGAAGAAGAAATCGTGGTTATGCAGTCATGCAGCTCTAATTTGACTGGTCATGTGATTTCAACATGAGAGGACCAGCCTTATGTATAGGAAATAGATTTTACTAGGTCATGTTGCTACACTGATATGATTATTCATCTTTTGTAACTGCATTCATTTATTTGACCTGCCGGCTTTTATCAGTTTTAATCTATGTGTCTTTTCATTGATCACATCAGAGTGCCATGTGATGAATTGGCTGGATAACCGACTGTATTAGTCCCATGAGTCACCTGTCTTTCCAGACAGATGATGATTTATTTCTGTTGATTTTCCAACAGAAGAAATTCCCAACCCAGGAATTTCCTGACTATGCTTCCTGTAATCAAAGTATTAATCAATAATGTGGTAAAAGAGTGCATATATCTTTTAATTATTAATTAATGCCATGCAAAACAGACCATAAACTTTCTTGTATCTATTTCTCTGTGAAGCACATGAGATCAACAGAGTTTGCAGTTAACATGTTGCTATGCTAATGTCTTGAAGACTAGACAAAAAATATAGCACATGTAAACCCACATAAAATATGCATTTTAAGTAGTTTTGGATTTAGATTGGATTTAGTTAGAATACTTTAATGCATTTGTTTGGCATATATTGATGATTTATTGATTTATTCACCATATTGGATTGTATTGGATTGCATTGGATTTATTTATTATAGACATTTCTCTTGATTCCATTTATTTATTTACTTATTTAGCAATAAAGCCTTGTAATTAGGCTAAAATAATGGATATTACAAGACTGCATAATGTTACTGCCTCTTTTGAGCAGCCTTCATGTCAGGAGTGTGTTTAAAATGCTTTTAAGTAGGGAGCTTGTTAGGTTTTTGGTAGTAAAGCATGCTAGCAACACCAAGGTTATGAGTTCGATTTCTAGAACACACATGCATTCTAAGTCACATTGGATAACAGTATTTTGGATGCATTAAATGAGCTTCCAGTTTCTCCTTGTTTTTCTTTTTCATTCTGTTTTCATTGCTTTACAGTATGACAGATTAAACCTGATTAAAGTAAGCATTTCATGTTGTTCTTCATTTAACCCCTCACCCCTAAACTAACGCTATCTTAAGTGTTAGTTCATACATGTAGCACCCCTCAACTATTCTTCCAATCCCTTCCTCACCTGTCTCTCTCTCTCTCTCTCTCTCTCTGTCCAAATGTACACACAAGAGACCTGTGTCACACCTCTCTTGAGTTTAGATCAGATTGGCCCACATTAAACCATCCAATCCCTGAGCCTTGATGGAATAGACCAGTATGTGTGTTAGCAGGTCTGTGTGAGTTGATCAATAGGCTTTAAAGGGTCATGAACGAGACACAACTAGAGCTGTGTGCTAGCTAATCTGTCAAAGTAGCACACACATACACACACACACACACACACACACAGCGTGTTTGAGGTAATAGGCTAATTGAATGGCTTATCGGCTGACACACGCTTCTTGTCATTTTGTCTGCTCACTTTAACCTAGATTATAAAACAAGGGAGCCCATTATATGCCGTACCTTTTCAAACTAATATAGCATCAGATTTTGTTCCCGCCTTAAGTTATTTGCCTTAAGTTTCTTTTCATTTAGATGGTGGTCTGTAGTAAAGAAGATATGTTTATGTTTATGAAGAAAAATGTATCACTATAATGCAGACTATTTTTGTTCTATCTCACATTGCCTTTTCTGTTGCCATTGACTTTTCTTTTTTTTTCCCATGTCTTCCTGAGTTGTTTACTAGGCCTGTAATCATGCCCTCAATGACTTCATGAAAGGATTTCAATGAATGCAAATTTATGTCCTGTGTTGATGTACATCCATGTACAAACAGGAAGTTTGGGTGGGATCGATCAAAGTGTTTGTCCATTTAATTCATGTTTAGGCTAGAAAGCCATATTGTGAGATAAAAAGTGCCACTGTGCGGTATTAAATCACAGCGATGAAATATAAAGTCAATTTGAGAGAAAACGCACTTTGCACATATACAGTATAAAGTCATAGTTATGAGAAATAAAGTCACTTTGCACATATATAAAGTCATAGTTATGAGAAATATGAATTATGAAAAAATATGAGAAATATGAATTCAAATATTACATATCTCTCAATATGAGCGATATGTAATATATGAATTACAAGAAACAAAGTCACATTGTGAGATATAATGTCAGAATTACGAGAAATAAAATCACTCTGTGAAATATGTCATAATTACGAGAAATAAAGTCACTTTGCACATATATAAAGTCATAGTTATGAGAAATAAAGTCACTTTGCACATATATAAAGTCATAGTTATGAGAAATAAAGGCACTTTGCACATATACAGTATAAAGTCATAGTTATGAGAAATAAAGTCACTTTGCACATATATAAAGTCATAGTTATGAGAAATAAAGTCACTTTGCACATATATAAAGTCATAGTTATGAGAAATAAAGTCACTTTGCACATATATAAAGTCATAGTTATGAGAAATAAAGTCACTTTGCACATATATAAAGTCATAGTTATGAGAAATAGTCACTTTGCACATATATAAAGTCATAGTTATGAGAAATAAAGGCACTTTGCACATATACAGTATAAAGTCATAGTTATGAGAAATAAAGGCACTTTGCACATATATAAAGTCATAGTTATGAGAAATAAAGGCACTTTGCACATATATAAAGTCATCGTTATGAGCAATAAAGTCACTTTGCACATATATAAAGTCAGTTATGAGAAATAAAGTCACTTTGCACATATATAAAGTCATAGTTATGAGAAATAAAGTCACTTTGCACATATATAAAGTCATAGTTATGAGAAATAAAGTCACTTTGCACATACATAAAGTCAGTTATGAGAAATAAAGTCACTTTGCACATATATAAAGTTATAGTTATGAGAAATAAAGTCACTTTGCACAAATATAAAGTCAGTTATGAGAAATAAAGTCACTTTGCACATATATAAAGTCATAGTTATGAGAAATAAAGTCACTTTGCACATATATAAAGTCAGTTATGAGAAATAAAGTCACTTTGCACATATATAAAGTCATAGTTATGAGAAATAAAGTCACTTTGCACATATATAAAGTCATAGTTATGAGAAATAAAGTCACTTTGCACAAATATAAAGTCAGTTATGAGAAATAAAGTCACTTTGCACATATATAAAGTTATAGTTATGAGAAATAAAGTCACTTTGGACAAATATAAAGTCAGTTATGAGAAATAAAGTCACTGCACATATACAGTATAAAGTCATAGGTACAAGAAATAAAGTCACATTGTGTTTTATGTCATAATTATAAGAAATTAAGTCACATTGTGGGATATAATGTCATAATTATGAGAAATACAATCACATGACAATTTACAGCATAATGCCATAATAACAAGAAAAAGTCATTGTGAAATAAAAAGTAGAATCACAGCGATGAAATGTAACGTCCCTTTGCAAAATAGAAATTCATAATTACGAGAAATAACGTCAAATTGCACAGATATAAAGTCATAATTATGAGAAATAAAGTCACAGACTGAGCTGGACTGTGTTGGGTAATAAATAAAGCGGTAGGGATGTCAGTTCACCCCTATACACAAACACCCCCTTAAAAGTGTCTTCAAGTTTCTATTTTGGTTTATGCGGGTCTGAATTTGTCTTTTTTCCATGACGTGTCAGCTTTGAAACTGCTCATTTAACCATCTATCTTTGTTTCACACTATTCATGGAAAGAACAAATGACGTATGCGTGTGTAATTATCCAGTGAAGGGAAATGTCAGTCTTTCAGACTTTACCAGCTGCCACATGACAGGCCCTCGGCCAACCCTCACAGTCTGTAAATATACACTCGCTGTGAGGGGCGTATGCAAATAATGCTCTGCATAGCTACTGTTTTGCTCTTCTTAATATAGTCATTTTCTTTTCCTTCTCTTTCAGAAAAGCCAGAGCTGGTACAACGTAAGTCACACTTTATATTAATTGTGTGTGTGTGTTTATGCTTGTACTAATGGTTGTGTGTCCACCTACCTTGAAATAAAAACAGCCAACAATGTCAGCATAAAATGCATTCTTTGTGTTACTGTAACATGGCATGTTTTGGGCAAGGGAACAGGATCATTTAAGTAAATGTAATAAATCCAGTTTTCACTTAATATTTAATATATACTATAATATTTAATAGTTTATATTTAAAAAATTATGTTTATTTAATTTAGTTATTGTTTACAATGGCCATTATGTTTGGAATTTTTAAGTGTATAATTACTTGTGTATTTGTGTGTCAGATGTGACAATTGACGTGTTCGGTCATCAAACATTAGAATTATTCTGTTGTTTGACTGTAATGATTTGTTGCTCTTTCCTCTGACATTCATCGGTTTGGCTGCAAATATTATCTGACTCACGATCTTGTTATCAATTTCCTCATATTTCACGTCTATGTGTCAACGTGACTGATAACAACCATCCCCTTTCTTCACATTGTTGTGTATCACATAGATAGACTGTCAGAATTTGAATGTTTCTAAGTAAAAAAATCAGTGTTCTCTTACATGTTTTGGCATACAAAATTCTCTAAAGAATTACATATTTCATATTACATATTCCCATTAAAATGACATATTTAAATATGAATATTTGAGCATAAATATTAATCTGAGGTGCATGCTTAAAATAACTATATTATCATGGTACTATGTTATAATACTTTATCATTATAGCAATACAAATAATATAAGATTTTCTCTTCAAGTGTTGAATTCTGTTTAGACCATTAGCCACAAGAGAGCGTAGTGTTACACTAATCTTTCAATCACTTTTCATTCCACAATATCTCTTTCAATCTTTGCTTTCTTTTTCTGTCTGCGGCTTTTTTTTTTTTTTTTGTCTGCCCCTCTCTTCTCTCTCTCCTTCACTCTTTCTCTTTAGCATGAGAGACAGCACATTCTCAGAGTAAGCATGATTTTACTCTCAGCGTTCTGTGCCCTCTCACACCAGTCCTTCCCCAAACGTTCAGTATGAGGACTGAAACGAGTCTTGAAGGCTTCTGTCATTCTAATGATGGCTTTGGCATGTGTGTGATCATCTAAGGATGTAATCGTTGCACCTTCCTTGATGAACTTTACTAAACCAAATGCAAAAACAGAATGCATGGCATTATTACCCCTTTGTGAAAAAGAAGTACACTTTAGCATACTTTTAAAAAGAGGGTTAGAATATTGCGGTAAATAATATTCTTTAAAGAATATATACTGTATAAGTGTGAACTGAATGTAATGTTATTTACAATTAAATGAAAATGTTCTGTAATTTAAACTTATATAAAAAAAAAACTACTTATATTTATGTTAAACTTAAATAAAATAGTGCACTTTTAAATGTTAAAAACAGCAGTCATGAAATGAAAAAAACATTAAATGCACTTTTATTTTATTAATCTTATATTATCTGCAAGTACAGTTTTTTTTATAATTTTTTTTTTTATTAAGTTTTAAGATTTGAAAAACACTACAGGTGCTCATTCATTATAATTAAGCACACTTCTTTTTCACAAGGGCCTGCATGGCGGCAGCATTGAAGAGTCACAGTAATTAGACTTTACATCTCTTTGATTGGCTCTGGTTCTCAGCGGTGTGATGTGATTGGTTGATTGCACTGCATCTGCATGGATGTGAGCTGTTTGATGCATACTAAATGCGTACTGGGCAGGGTCTCACACAATGGTGTTGATGTTATATTTATATAGTATGATGCATTTCTGATCTGCTGTCTGTGGAGTGTATGTGTGTGCGTGTGTGTGTGTGTGTGTGTGTGTGTGTGTGTGTGTGTTTGAATGGGCAGTGATGATCTCCCATGGCCCTGAGAGCTCTGTGATTACATCTCAACCGTCATCATGTGAGTTCTGAGCCCTACTGACCACTGGAGTGAATGTGTTGCAGTTAGGCTCCGGGATGTTTGGTTTACGAGAGAGTGCTGATTATTAACAGCATCTGACTCTTTATAGGAGAGCAGGAATAGGAAGAGACCCAGAGCAGATATGTCACACAAAGGCCTGCTCTGTCTTTTCATTTTACGGCTGTTATCAGCACACATTTTTGCTGTATCCTTGTCATTTAAATGATTCATAGTTTTCTACAGAAATCAACTCATCAGTATAGTTTTTGGGTTTAGTTTAAACTGTTTGGTTACCAACATTCAAAATTTCTTCTTTTGTGAAAAACTTTGAGAGTTGACGAGTTGATGTCTATTTAGGTTTAAAGCCCAATGGAAGTTCATTCAAAGTTCAAAATTCAAAAATTATTTTAATTTTACATTTTTCAAAAATGTTTTTAACTAACCTTTTAGTAATTACAAAATCAAATGAGTATATACTTTCACTAGACACTCAAATAATGAAAAATGCTTGTGAACTAAAGCACTTTTTGTTATGATAATTATTAACAAATATCAATATTGACGGGGGAGGTTTTGTATGACTTTAGATATAGATATAGATGACACATACAGAATTTAACACACCAGCTTTAGTGTATTTTAAAGATTTTTAAAAGGATAGTTCACCAAAAATGCTTGCCGTCATTTATTCACCCTCTTATCGTTCCAAATCTGTATGACTTCCTTTCATTGGAGAACATAAAAGAATGTATTTTTAGAAATGTCTTCATTTTTTGGTCCATACACTGGAAGTCAATGGTCATGAAAACTGTTTGGTTCTTCAAAATATCATCATCTGTGTTCAGCAGAAGAAAGAAACTGACATATTTGGAATGACATGAGGGTGAGTAAATGATGACAGAACTTTTATTTTTGGTTGAACTATCCCTTTAAGGTGGACTTTTGGCCAAATCAAAAACAATTTGAGTTGCGAGAGACTAACCTCAACAGATCGCACCCCAAAAGTTGATGCATATTTCGCACACTGGACATTGTCTCACTCTGTGACATTCGAAAACAAAGGGATCCCCTGATGATATTATTGGAGTCGTCACACCCACTCCTGGTACCAGCCACCGGCGTCTCTCATTATTTACTCTTTTAGTTAATAAGTAACTGACTTTACATACTCATCAGCCGGAGTAAACACACTCACACACATCCAGCTCTACATAAATCAGCAAGACAGATGAGCTGTTGTGCTCCGCAGTATCTGCTGAGGTTTCTGTTGGTCTGGATCTGCTCTGGAATGTTCCTGAGTATCTGCTTCTCCATTGAGTGCAACTTTCCATTCATCTTTATGGATATTTATGCATAAGCGCTGAAGAGAGGATACTTTTGGGATGGAGTTGTCGCTTGCAGAAGTAGAATTCCATTCTTAGCATATTATGACTGCGGCAGATCATGTGTCAGTCTTTGTTCTTGGTTATCTTTAGGCACAAATGAGAGGGAGCGAGTGAGTATAGTCTTGGCTTGAGAGATGCGAGACTGTTTCTGGATGGTCTTTATTTGTCGTCGTGGTCCGTTTCACACCTGTAGAAGATCTTTCTTCTCTCAAGTCTAACAAGAGCAGCTGCTAAATGCAGAAAACAAGCACAAACTTTATGGAATAAGAAGAATCGCGTCTTTGATGGACTAAAGTCCAAGAAGAACGATCTTTGAAAGCCACCAACCAACCTGTAATAGAGAAATTGGTTGCCACTGCATACTACGGTAACGATTCACTTGTGGAAGTAACTTACTGTTTCTTCTTCATCGACTCTCTACTGTAGTGTTCACAGTCTGAAGAAGTATAAAGAATCAAGACGGACACACATGCACACTTTTTCCCAGCACAAACGGTGGGAAACTGAAACAAACAGCAGCATAATAAAGTATCTGTCTGCAGAGGTTACTAAAGGTCACTTGTGTGTAAGTGTGTTTTGCACTGGAATCACGTGGCGCTAGTCAGGAGAGCCCAGCACTCACACCCTGATAGAGGTCACACCCTGATGAACATCTGTGATAGCGTAGACGTACCTTGAAGGAGTGAGCGAACCTACAGACCCACCCTAATCAAAAATATCACCAGGATCTGTCAGTCTGAGCGAAGGGGCATTGGCTGTAGTAAGAGACATGCACAGAGACATGGATTCATCGCTTGACTCTCAGGACGACTGGGAGACTCTTATGGAGCTGGAGGAGGCTTTGACAGCCTGGTTAATTCAGGGTTCAGACTGGGACCAGAACTGGCACTGGGGCCTGCGGGACGACCCGTACCAGGATGAGGACATACCTGCCGTGAGTCTGTGTAAAGATCCAACAAAAAGAGTATACGACTAGTTTAGGGTACACTGTCGATAATAGTAGGCCAACATAATGAATGAAATTTATATAAATATATAAAAAAAAATAATGTTTATATATCCAGTATACAGTGTTTGTCTGCATATACACAGAATTTTTTTAATTTTCAGTTTTTAACCCAATTTTGAAGACGTAATGTAAAATTATTTTATATTTAATTTCATTTATTTACTCATTTTAATTCGGTAGAAATGTGTTAATGCAATGCTTAAATACAATAATTTCATATTTTTAGGAATATAATATAATATTACATAGAGAGTATATGTAGAAGTTGATAGTTGGGTGTGTGCATTGTGTAGATGATAAAACGAGGACATGATAAATCAAGGAATTATTATATTATATTATAGTAACTCATAAATTCTGTTTTGAAAATATAAACATAATATAGAAAATTGTGTTTATAACAGACAAAATACACTTTTCACTAACATAGTTTTTTTATTTTATTTATGCTTTATTTATTTTATTTGCTTATTCTAATATTGTAAAAATTAGTTTAAAAAACATTCAATGTTGACAGTGTCAGTACTGTCTATACAAATATATGTTAATTGCATGTTTATGAAACAGAATTCGGTGATTAAATGATATAAATTCTGTATAATTCTAAAGGTATTTATGATCTTTTGTTGTTTATTTTTAATCTCACTTCCATGGCAACAGTGTAACACATTGAATTGTGTGTGTAAGGAATCGTTTTACACGGCTGATCTTAAGACACCTTGAGATTCAAGTTGAAGTGATTGTCTTTACGCACCGCTGTTAGTGATGCCAGGTGTGCATTCACTCATTAGCAGGAGTGAAGAGTGCGTTTGTGAATGAGAAGCAGTGTGACTCTACAGTGGGAATGAACTCATTGTGGTTCACATCGCGCTGCTGCGTGGCATTTGACTGATGATCAGCTGTGAGAGGCACACTCTTTCTGAGTGTGGATGGATGTGTGAGTATGCATGTGTTCCTCATCTACTGATTTGTGTGTTTTGTAGGTCCTCAGTCCCACATACAAGCAGCGGAATGAAGACTTCAGGAAGCTGTTCAAGCAGTTGCCGGACACAGAGCGCCTCATTGTGGGTAAGAGCTCTCATATATTAAGCTCTTTTATTTATAGTAAGTAAACTACTGTAAATTAACTAACAAAATGTTTTAGTTTATCTTAAGTGAAAATACTACTTTAATATATTACATTTAAGCTGTAAAAACTCTCTCTATATATATATTACTTTAAATTTATGCTTTATAATAAACAAATTCTAATTCATTAACAAGTGAAATTAAAAACTATATTTAACAGTTAATTTAGAATTGCATTATAGGTTCTTCATTTTATGTGATTTTTACGGAAGCGTATTGCATTCACTTGAGGAAAAAAAATCGACTGTTTTTCTGAATTAACGAGTTAATTATTTCAGAATTACGAGATAATTTTTCATTAAAAAAAGTTTTTGCTCTGTTTTTCTGAATTAATGACTTAATTATCTCGTAATTCTGAGTTAATTAAGTCATTAATTCAGAAAAACAGAGCAAAAACTTTTTTTAATGAAAAATTATCTCTTAATTCTGAGATAATTAAGTCGTTAATTCAGAAAACAGAGCAAAAACTTTTTTTTTCTTTAAAAATTATCTCGTAATTCTGAGATAATTAAGTCATTAATTCAGAAAAACAGAGCAAAAACTTTTTTTTTCTTTAAAAATTATCTCGTAATTCTGAGATAATTAAGTCATTAATTCAGAAAAACAGAGCAAAAACTTTTTTTTCTTTAAAAATTATCTCGTAATTCTGAGATAATTAAGTCATTAATTCAGAAAAACAGAGCAAAAACTTTTTTTTTCTTTAAAAATTATCTCGTAATTCTGAGATAATTAAGTCATTAATTCAGAAAAACAGAGCAAAAACTTTTTTTTTCTTTAAAAATTATCTCGTAATTCTGAG